>NW_027139907.1:1818750-2425000 GCF_035084215.1 Heptranchias perlo | reverse complement strand
CCCTCCCTCTCTGTCCCTCCCTCTCTCTCTCTCTCTCGATGATGGACATGTTACTGCCTCTATCCCCCTCTCTCACTCTCTCTCCCTCCCTCTCTCTATCAATGATAGACATGTTACTGCCTCTCTCCCTCTCTCTCTCCCTCCCTCTCTCTCTCTCTCTATCAATGATGGACATGTTACTGCCTCTATCCCTCTCTCTCGCTCTCTCTCTTTCTCTCTCTATCCCTACTTCTCCCTCCCTCTGTCGATGATGGACATATTACTGCATCCATCCCTCCCTCTATCCCTCCCTCTCTCTCTCTCTCCCTCCCTCTCTCTGTCAATGATGGACATGTTACTGCCTCTATCCCTCTCTCTCTCTCTCCCTCTCTATCCCTCCCTCTCCCTCCCTATCTCAATTATGGACATGTTACTGCCTCTATCCCTCCCTCTATCCCTCCCTCTCTCTCTCTCTCAGTCGATGATGGACATGTTACTGCCTCTATCCCTCCCTCTATCCCTCCCTCTCTCTCTCTCTCTGTCGATGATGGACATGTTACTGCCTCCATCCCTCCCTCTATCCCTCCCTCTCTCTCTCTCTCTCTGTCGATGATGGACATGTTACTGCCTCTATCACTCCCTCTCCCTCCCTCCATCTCTATCTCCCTACCTCTCTCTGTTGATGATGGACATGTTACTGCCTCTAACCCTCCCTCTCCCTCCCTCCCTCTCTCTCCCTCCCTCTCCCTCTCTCTGTTGATGACGGACATGTTACTGCCTCTATCCCTCCCTCTCTCTCTCTCTCTCTCTCGATGATGGACATGTTACTCCCTCCCTCTCTATCCCTCCCTCTCACCCTCCCTCTCTCTCGATGATGGACATGTCACTCCCTCTATCCCTCTCCCTCTATACCTCTCCCTCTCTATCCCACTCTCTCCCCCTCCCTCTGACCCTCACTCCCTCTCCCCCTCTCTCTGTCCCTCCCTCTCCCTCTCTCTCTATCCCACTGTCTCTCTCTCTCCCTCTCTCTCTATCCCTCTCTCTCTCTCTCTCTGTCGATGATGGACATGTCACTACCTCTATCCCTCTCTCTCTCGCTCCCTCTATCCCTCTCTCTCCGTATCCCTCCCTCTCTCTCTCTCTATCCCTCCCTCTGACCCTCACTCCCTCTCTCTCTCTCTCCCTCTCTCTCTCTGTTGATGATGGACATGTTACTGCCTCTCTCTCTCTCCCTCTATCCGACTCACTCTCTTTCTCTCTGTTGATGATGGATATGTCACTCCCTCTATCCCTCCCTCTCCCCTCTCTCTATCCCTCCCTCTCCCTCTCTCTATCCCTCTCTCTCTCTCCCTCTGACCCTCACTCTCTCTCTGTATTCCTCTCTCTCTTTCTCTGTTTCTCCCTCTCTCTCTCTCTGTTTCTCCCTCTCTCTCTCTGTCTGTTTCTCTCTATCTCTCTCTCTGTCTGTTTCTCCCTCCATCTCTCTGTCTGTTTCTCCCTCTCTCTCTCTCCATCTCTCTCTCTCTTTCTCCCTCTCTCTCTCCCTTTCCCTCTCCCCACTCTCTCTCTCTGTCTGTTTCTCTCTCTCTCTCTCTGTCTGTTTCTCCCCCTCTCTCTGTCTGTTTCTCCCTCTCTCTCTGTTTCTCTCTCTCTCTCTGTCTGTTTCTCCCTCTCTCTCTGTTTCTCCCTCTCTGTCTGTCTCTCCCTCTCTCTCTCTTTGTCTGTTTCTCCCTCTCTCTCTCTCTGTTTCTCCCTCTCTCTGTCTGTTTCTCCCTCTCTCTCTCTCTATCTCTCACTCTCTCTCTCTGTCTGTTTCTCCCTCTCTCTCTCCCTCGATGATGGACATGTTACTGCCTCGATCCCTCCCTCCCTCTCCTTCTCTCTCTCCTTCCCTCTCTTTTTCTCTCTCTCTCTCTCTCCCTCTCTCTCTCTCTCTCTCCCTTCCTCTTCCTCTCTCTGTCGATGATGGACAAGTTACTGCCTCTATCCCTCCCTCTCTCTCCCTCCCTCTCTCTCTCTCTATCCCTCCCTCTCGCTCTCTGTCGATGATGGACATGTTACTGCCTCTCTCCCTCCCTCTCTATCCCTCCCTTTCTCTCTGTCGATGATGGACATGTTACTGCCTCTATCCCTCCCTCTCCCTCCATCTCTATCTCCCTACCTCTCTCTGTTGATGATGGACATGTTACTGCCTCTAACCCTCCCTCTCCCTCCCTCCCTCTCTCTCTCTCCCTCCCTCTCCCTCTCTCTGTTGATGACGGACATGTTACTGCCTCTATCCCTCCCTCCCTCTCACCCTCCCTCTCTCTCGATGATGGACATGTCACTCCCTCTATCCCTCTCTCTCTCTCCCTCTATACCTCTCCCTCTCTATCCCACTCTCTCCCCCTTCCTCTGACCCTCACTCCCTCTCCCCCTCTCTCTATCCCTCCCTCTCTCTCTATCCCACTCTCTCTCCCTCTCCCTCTCTTTCTATCCCACTCTCTCTCTCTGTCGATGATGGACATGTCACTACCTCTATCCCTCTCTCTCTCGCTCCCTCTATCCCTCTCTCTCTGTATCCCTCCCTCTCTCTCTCTCTCTATTCCTCCCTCTGACCCTCACTCCCTCTCTCTCTCTCCCTCTCTCTCTCTGTTGATGATGGACATGTTACTGCCTCTCTCTCTCTCTCCCTCTAACTCTCTTTCTCTCTGTTGATGATGGATATGTCACTCCCTCTATCCCTCCCTCTCCACTCTCTCTATCCCTCCCTCTCCCTCTCTCTATCCCTCTCTCTCTCTCCCTCCCTCTGACCTTCACTCTCTCTCTGTATTCCTCTCTCTCTTTCTCTGTTTCTCCCTCTCGCTCTCTCTGTTTCTCCCTCTCTCTCTCTCTGTCTGTTTCTCTCTCTCTCTCTGTCTGTCTGTTTCTCCCTCTCTCTGTTTCTCCCTCTCTCGCTGTCTGTTTCTCTCTCCAACTCTCTCTCTGTTTCTCCATCTCTCTCTCTCCCTTTCCCTCTCCCCACTCTCTCTCTCTGTCTGTTTCTCCCTCTCTCTGTCTGTCTGTTTCTCCCTCTCTCTGTTTCTCCCTCTCTCGCTGTCTATTTCTCTCTCCAACTCTCTCTCTGTTTCTCCATCTCTCTCTCTCCCTTTCCCTCTCCCCACTCTCTCTCTCTGTCTGTTTCTCCCTCTCTCTCTCTGTCTGTTTCTCCCCCTCTCTCTCTCTGTCTGTTTCTCCCTCCCTCTCTCTCTGTCTGTTTCTCCCCCTCTCTCTCTCTGTCTGTTTCTCCCCCTCTCTCTCTCTGTCTGTTTCTCCCTCTCTCTCTCTCTCTGTCTGTTTCTCTCTCTCTCTCTCTGTCTCTCCCTCTCTCTCTCTGTTTCTCCCTCTATCTCTGCCTTTTTCTCCCTCTCTCTGTCTGTTTCTCCCTCTCTCTCTCTCTGTTTCTCCCCCTCTCTCTCTGTCTGTTTCTCTCTCTCTCTCTCTGTCTCTCCCTCTCTCTCTCTGTTTCTCTCTCTCTCTCTCTGTCTCTCCCTCTCTCTCTCTGTTTCTCCCTCTCTGTCTGTCTCTCCCTCTCTCTCTGTCTGTTTCTCCCTCTCTCTCTGTCTGTTTCTCCCTCTCTCTGTCTGTTTCTCTCTCTCTCTATCCCTCTCTCTCTCTGTCTGTTTTTTTCTCTCTCTCTCTATCCCTCTCTCTCTCTGTTTCTCCCTCTCTCTCTATCTCTCTCTCTGTCTGTTTCTCCCTCTCTCTCACTGTCTGTTTCTCCCTCTCCCTCTGTCTGTTTTTTTCTCTCTCTCTCTATCCCTCTCGATCTCTGTCTGTTTTTTTCTCTCTCTCTCTCTCTATCCCTCTCTCTCTCTGTTTCTCCCTCTCTCTCTCTATCTCTCTCTCTGTCTGTTTCTCCCTCTCTCTCACTGTCTGTTTCTCCCTCTCCCTCTGTCTGTTTTTTTCTCTCTCTCTCTATCCCTCTCTCTCTCTGTTTCTCCCTCTCTCTCTCTATCTCTCTCTCTGTCTGTTTCTCCCTCTCTCTCACTGTCTGTTTCTCCCTCTCTCTCTCTCTGTCTGTTTCTCCCCCTCTCTCTCTGTCTGTTTCTCCCTCTCTCTCTCTGTTTCTCCCTCTCTCTCTCTCTGTCTGTTTCTCCCTCTCTCTGTCTGTTTCTCCCTCTCTCTGTCTGTTTCTCTCTCTCTCTGTCTGTTTCTCCCTCTCTCTGTCTGTTTCTCTCTCTCTCTCTATCCCTCCCTCCCTCTCCCTCCCTATCTCAATGATGGACATGTTACTGCCTCTATCCCTCCCTCTATCCCTCCCTCTCTCTCTCCCTCCCTCCCTCTCCCTCCCTCTGTCGATGATGGACATGTTACTGCCTCCATCCCTCCCTCTATCCCTCCCTCTCTCTCTCCCCCTCCCTACCTCTCTCTGTTGATGATGGACATGTTACTGCCTCTAACCCTCCCTCCCTCTCCCTCCCTCCCTCTCTCTCTCTCCCTCCCTCTCCCTCTCTCTGTTGATGACGGACATGTTACTGCCTCTATCCCTCCCTCTCTCTCTCTCTCTTTCTCTCTATCGATGATGGACATGTTACTCCCTCCCTCTCTCTATTCCTCCCTTTCACCCTCCCTCTCTCTCGATGATGGACATGTCACTCCCTCTATCCCTCTCTCTCTCCCTCTATACCTCTCCCTCTCTATCCCACTCTCTCCCCCTCCCTCTGACCCTCACTCCCTCTCCCCGTCTCTCTATCCCTCCCTCTCCCTCTCTCTCTATCCCACTCTCTCTTTCTCTCCCTCTCTCTCTATCCCTCTCTCTCTCTCTCTGTCGATGATGGACATGTCACTACTTCTATCCCTCTCTCTCGCTCCCTCTATCCCTCTCTCTCTGTATCCCTCCCTCTCTCTCTCTCTACCCCTCCCTCTGACCCTCACTCCCTCTCTCTCTCTCTCCCTCTCTCTCTCTGTTGATGATGGACATGTTACTGCCTCTCTCTCTCTATCTCCCCCTCTATCCCTCTCACTCTCTTTCTCTCTGTTGATGATGGATATGTCACTCTCTCTATCCCTCCCTCTCCCCTCTCTCTATCCCTCCCTCTCCCTGTCTCTGACCCTCACTCTCTCTCTGTTTCTCCCTCTCTCTCTCTCTCTCTGTTTCTCTCTCTCTCTGTCTGTTTCTCCCTCTCTCTCTCTCTCTGTTTCTCTCTATCTCTCTCGCTGTCTGTTTCTCCCTCTCTCTCTCTCTCTGTCTCTCTCTCTCTGTCTGTTTCTCCCTCTCTCTCTGTTTCTCTCTCTCTCTCTGTCTCTCTCTCTCTCTCTGTCTCTCTCTCTCTCTCTGTCTCTCTCTCTCTGTCTGTTTCTCCCTCTCTCTCTCTGTCTGTTTCTCCCTCTCTCTCTCTCTGTCTGTTTCTCCCTCTCTCTCTCTGTCTGTTTCTCCCTCTCTCTCTCTGTCTGTTTCTCCCTCTCTCTCTCTCTGTCTGTTTCTCCCTCTCTCTCTCTGTCTGTTTATCTATCTCTCTCTCTGTCTGTTTCTCCCTCTCTCTCTCTGTCTGTTTCTCCCTCTCTCTCTCTGTCTGTTTCTCCCTCTCTCTCTCTCTGTCTGTTTCTCCCTCTCTCTCTCTGTCTGTTTATCTATCTCTGTCTCTGTCTGTTTCTCCCTCTCTCTCTCTGTCTGTTTCTCCCTCTCTCTCTCTCTGTCTGTTTCTCCCTCTCTCTCTCTCTCTCTCTGTTTCTCTCTCTCTCTCTCTGTCTCTCTCTCTCTCTCTGTTTCTCCCTCTCTCTCTCTGTCTGTTTCTCCCGCTCTCTCTCTCTGTCTGTTTCTCCCTCTCTCTCTCCGTCTGTTTCTCCCTCTCTCTCTCTCTGTTTCTCCCTCTCTCTGTCTGTTTCTCCCTATCTCTCTCTGTCTGTTTCTCCCTCTCTCTCTGTCTGTTTCTCCCTCTCTCTCTCTCTGTCTGTTTCTCCCTCTCTCTCTCTGTCTGTTTCTCCCTCTCTCTCTGTCTTTTTCTCCCTCTCTGTCTCTGTCTGTTTCTCCCTCTCTCTGTCTGTTTCTCCTTCTCTCTCTCTGTCTGTTTCTCTGTCTCTCTCTCTGTCTGTTTCTCCCTCTCTCTGTCTGTTCCTCCCTCCCTCTCTCTGTCTGTTTCTCTGTCTCTCTCTCTGTCTGTTTCTCCCTCTCTCTGTATGTTCCTCCCTCCCTCTGTCTGTCTGTTTCTCTGTCTCTATCTCTGTCTGTTTCTCTCTCTCTCTGTTTCCCTCTCTCTCTGTTTCTCTCTCTCTCTGTCTGCTTCTCCCTCTCTCTCTCTCTGTCTGTTTCTCCCTCCCTCTCTCTGTCTGTTTCTCTGTCTCTCTCTCTGTCTGTTTCTCTCTCTCTCTCTGTTTCCCTCTCTCTCTGTTTCTCTCTCTCTCTGTCTGTTTCTCTCTCTCTGTGTCTGTTTCTCCCTCTCTCTCTGTCTGTTTTTCCCTCTCTCTCTGTCTGTTTCTCCCTCCCTCTCTCTGTCTGTTTCTCCCTCTCTCTCTCTCTCTGTCTGTTTCTCCCTCCCTCTCTCTCTCTGTTTCTCTCTCTGTGTGTCTGTTTCTCCCTCTCTCTCTCTCTGTCTGTTTCTCTCTCTCTCTCTCTGTTTCCCTCTCTCTCTGTTTCTCTCTCTCTCTGTCTGTTTCTCCCTCTCTCTCTCTCTCTGTCTGTTTCTCCCTCCCTCTCTCTGTCTGTTTCTCCCTCTCTCTCTCTCTGTCTGTTTCTCTCTCCCTCTCTCTGTCTGTTTCTCCCTCTCTCTCTGTCTGTTTCTCTCTCCCTCTCTCTGTCTGTTTCTCCCTCTCTCTCTCTCTGTCTGTTTCTCCCTCTCTCTCTCTCTGTCTGTTTCTCTCTCCCTCTCTCTGTCTGTTTCTCCCTCTCTCTCTCTCTGTCTGTTTCTCCCTCCCTCTCTCTGTCTGTTTCTCCCTCTCTCTCTCTCTCTGTTTCTCTCTCTCTATCTCTCTCTCTCTGTCTGTTTTCCCCCCTCTCTCTCTGTCTGTTTCTCCCTCTCTCTGTCTGTTTCTCTCTCTCTCTGTCTGTTTTTCCCTCTCTCTCTCTCTCTGTCTGTTTCTCCCCCTCTCTCTCTGTTTCTCTCTCTCTCTGTCTGTTTTCCCCCTCTCTCTCTGTCTGTTTCTCCCTCTCTCTCTCTCTGTCTGTTTCTCCCTCTCTCTCTCTCTCTGTTTCTCTCTCTCTCTCTGTCTGTTTTTCCCTCTCTCTCTCTGTTTCTCCCTCTCTCTCTCTCTGTTTCTCCCTCTCTCTCTGTCTGTTTTCCCTCTCTCTCTCTGTTTCTCCCTCTCTCTCTGTCTGTTTTCCCTCTCTCTCTCTGTTTCTCCCTCTCTCTCTGTCTGTTTCTCCCTCTCTCTCTGTCTGTTTCTCTCTCTCTCTGTTTCTCCCTCTCTCTCTGTCTGTTTCTCCCTCTCTCTCTGTCTGTTTCTCTCTCTCTCTGTTTCTCCCTCTCTCTCTGTCTGTTTCTCCCTCTCTCTCTATCCCTCTCTCTCTTTCCCTCTCTCTCTCTGTTTTCCCCCCTCTCTCTCTGTCTGTTTCTCTCTCTCTCTGTTTCTCCCTCTCTCTCTCTCTCTGTTTCTCCCTCTCTCTCTGTCTGTTTCTCCCTCTCTCTCTCTATCCCTCTCTCTCTTTCCCTCTCTCTCTCTGTTTTCCCCCTCTCTCTCTGTCTGTTTCTCCCTCTCTCTCTCTCAATCCCTCTCTCTCTTTCCCTCTCTCTCTCTGTTTCCCCCCCCCTCTCTCTCTCTGTCTGTTTCTCCCTCTCTCTCTCTCTCTCTGTTTCTCCCTCTCTCTCTCTCTCTGTCTGTTTCTCCCTCTCTGTTTCTCTCTCTCTCTGTCTGTTTCTCCCTCTCTGTTTCTCTCTCTCTGTCTGTTTCTCCCTCTCTCTCTGTCTGTTTCTCCCTCTCTCTCTGTCTGTTTCTCCCTCTCTCTGTCTGTTTTTCTCTCTCTCTATCTCTCTCTCTGTCTGTTTCTCCCTCTCTCTCTCTGTCTGTTTCTCCCTCTCTCTCTCTGTCTGTTTCTCCCTCTCTCTCTCTCTGTCTGTTTCTCCCTCTCTCTCTCTCTCTGTTTCTCTCTCTCTCTCTGTCTCTCTCTCTCTCTCTGTTTCTCCCTCTCTCTCTCTGTCTGTTTCTCCCTCTCTCTCTCTCTGTCTGTTTCTCCCTCTCTCTCTCTGTCTGTTTCTCCCTCTCTCTCTCTCTGTTTCTCTCTCTCTCTCTGTCTCTCTCTCTCTCTGTTTCTCCCTCTCTCTCTCTGTCTGTTTCTCCCTCTCTCTCTCTCTGTCTGTTTCTCCCTCTCTCTCTCTCTCTGTTTCTCTCTCTCTCTCTGTCTCTCTCTCTCTCTCTGTTTCTCCCTCTCTCTCTCTGTCTGTTTCTCCCTCTCTCTCTCTCTGTCTGTTTCTCCCTCTCTCTCTCTGTCTGTTTCTCCCTCTCTCTCTGTCTGTTTCTCCCTCTCTCTCTCTCTGTCTGTTTCTCCCTCTCTCTGTCTGTTTCTCCCTCTCTCTCTGTCTTTTTCTCCCTCTCTCTCTCTGTCTGTTTCTCCCTCTCTCTGTCTGTTTCTCCCTCTCTCTCTGTCTTTTTCTCCCTCTCTCTCTCTGTCTGTTTCTCTGTCTCTCTCTCTGTCTGTTTCTCTCTCTCTCTGTCTGTTTCTCCCTCTCTCTCTGTCTGTTTCTCTCTCTCTCTGTCTGTTCCTCCCTCCCTCTCTCTGTCTGTTTCTCTGTCTCTTTCTCTGTCTGTTTCTCCCTCTCTCTGTATGTTTCTCCCTCCCTCTCTCTGTCTGTTTCTCTGTCTCTATCTCTGTCTGTTTCTCTCTCTCTCTCTGTTTCCCTCTCTCTCTGTTTCTCTCTCTCTCTGTCTGCTTCTCCCTCTCTCTCTCTCTGTCTGTTTCTCCCTCCCTCTCTCTGTCTGTTTCTCTGTCTCTCTCTCTGTCTGTTTCTCTCTCTCTCTCTGTTTCCCTCTCTCTCTGTTTCTCTCTCTCTCTGTCTGTTTCTCTCTCTCTGTGTCTGTTTCTCCCTCTCTCTCTCTGTCTGTTTCTCCCTCCCTCTCTCTGTCTGTTTCTCCCTCTCTCTCTCTCTCTGTCTGTTTCTCCCTCCCTCTCTCTCTCTGTTTCTCTCTCTGTGTGTCTGTTTCTCCCTCTCTCTCTCTCTGTCTGTTTCTCTCTCTCTCTCTCTCTGTTTCCCTCTCTCTCTGTTTCTCTCTCTCTCTGTCTGTTTCTCCCTCTCTCTCTCTGTCTGTTTTTCCCTCTCTCTCTGTCTGTTTCTCCCTCTCTCTCTCTCTGTCTGTTTCTCCCTCTCTCTCTGTCTGTTTCTCCCTCTCTCTCTCTCTCTGTCTGTTTCTCCCTCCCTCTCTCTCTCTGTTTCTCTCTCTCTGTGTCTGTTTCTCCCTCTCTCTCTCTCTGTCTGTTTCTCTCTCTCTCTCTCTGTTTCCCTCTCTCTCTGTTTCTCTCTCTCTCTGTCTGTTTCTCCCTCTCTCTCTCTCTCTCTGTTTTTCCCTCTCTCTCTGTCTGTTTCTCCCTCCCTCTCTCTGTCTGTTTCTCCCTCTCTCTCTCTCTCTGTCTGTTTCTCCCTCCCTCTCTCTGTCTGTTTCTCCCTCTCTCTCTCTCTCTGTCTGTTTCTCCCTCCCTCTCTCTGTCTGTTTCTCCCTCCCTCTCTCTCTCTGTTTCTCTCTGTGTGTGTCTGTTTCTCCCTCTCTCTCTCTCTCTGTCTGTTTCTCCCTCTCTCTCTCTGTCTGTTTCTCCCTCTCTGTTTCTCTCTCTCTCTCTGTTTCTCCCTCTCTCTCTGTCTGTTTCTCCCTCTCTCTCTCTATCCCTCTCTCTCTTTCCCTCTCTCTCTCTGTTTTCCCCTCTCTCTCTCTCTCTGTTTCTCTCTCTCTCTGTCTGTTTCTCCCTCTCTCTCTTTCCCTCTCTCTCTCTGTTTCCCCCCCCCTCTCTCTCTGTCTGTTTCTCCCTCTCTCTCTCTCTATCCCTCTCTCTCTTTCCCTCTCTCTCTCTGTTTCCCCCCCCTCTCTCTCTCTGTCTGTTTCTCCCTCTCTCTCTCTCTCTGTTTCCCCCCCCCTCTCTCTCTCTCTCTGTTTCTCCCTCTCTCTCTCTCTCTCTGTTTCTCCCTCTCTGTTTCTCCCTCTCTCTCTCTGTTTCTCTCCCTCTCTCTCTCTCTCTGTTTCTCTCTCTCTCTCTGTTTCCCCCCCCTCTCTCTCTGTTTCTCCCTCTCTCTCTCTCTCTCTGTTTCTCCCTCTCTGTTTCTCCCTCTCTCTCTCTGTTTCCCCCCCCCTCTCTCTCTCTCTCTGTTTCTCCCTCTCTCTCTCTCTCTCTGTTTCTTCCTCTCTGTTTCTCCCTCTCTCTCTCTGTTTCTCTCTCTCTCTGTTTCCCCCCCCCTCTCTCTCTGTTTCTCCCTCTCTCTCTCTCTCTCTGTTTCTCCCTCTCTGTTTCTCCCTCTCTCTCTCTGTTTCTCCCCCTCCCTCTCTCTGTCTGTTTCTCTCCCTCTCTCTCTGTTTCTCTCTCTCTCTCTGTTTCTCTCCCTCTCTCTCTGTTTTCCCCTCTCTCTCTCTCTCTGTTTCTCTCTCTCTCTCTGTTTTCCCCTCTCTCTCTCTCTCTGTTTCTCTCCCTCTCTCTCTGTTTTCCCCTCTCTCTCTCTCTCTGTTTCTCTCTCTCTCTCTGTTTTCCCCTCTCTCTCTCTCTCTGTTTCTCTCCCTCTCTCTCTGTTTTCCCCTCTCCCTCTCTCTCTCTGTTTCTCCCTCTCTCTCTCTCTCTGTTTCTCTCCCTCTCTCTCTGTTTTCCCCTCTCTCTCTCTCTCTGTTTCTCTCCCTCTCTCTCTGTTTTCCCCTCTCTCTCTCTCTCTGTTTCTCTCTCTCTCTCTGTTTTCCCCTCTCTCTCTCTCTCTGTTTCTCTCCCTCTCTCTCTGTTTTCCCCTCTCTCTCTCTCTCTGTTTCTCTCTCTCTCTCTGTTTTCCCCTCTCTCTCTCTCTCTGTTTCTCTCCCTCTCTCTCTGTTTCTCCCTCTCTCTCTCTCTCTGTTTCTCTCCCTCTCTCTCTGTTTTCCCCTCTCTCTCTCTCTCTGTTTCTCTCTCTCTCTCTGTTTTCCCCTCTCTCTCTCTCTCTGTTTCTCTCCCTCTCTCTCTGTTTTCCCCTCTCTCTCTCTCTCTCTGTTTTCCCCTCTCTCTCTCTCTCTGTTTTCCCCTCTCTCTCTCTCTCTGTTTCTCCCTCTCTCTCTCTCTCTGTTTTCTCTCCCTCTCTCTCTCTCTCTGTTTCTCCCTCTCTCTCTCTGTTTTCCCCTCTCTCTCTCTCTCTGTTTCTCCCTCTCTCTCTCTCTCTGTTTTCTCTCCCTCTCTCTCTCTCTCTCTGTTTCTCCCTCTCTCTCTCTGTTTTCCCCTCTCTCTCTCTCTCTGTTTCTCCCTCTCTCTCTCTCTCTGTTTTCTCTCCCTCTCTCTCTCTCTCTCTCTGTTTTCTCCCTCTCTCTCTCTCTCTCTATGATGGACATGTCACTCCCTCTATCCCGTTGATCGCTCTCTGCGATCCTGGGCGGTCCTCATTCTGCCGCGACTGAAGCGGAAATCCCGCCTCCGATTGTGGGGCCTGAGATCGGAGAGAAACGGAGAAAAACAAGAGAGTGAGAGAAACAGAGAGAGAGAGAGAGACTAACAGAGAGAGAGAGATAGAGAGAGAGAGAGAAACAGAGAGTGGGAGAAACAGAGAGAGAGAGAGAGACTAACAGGGAGAGAGAGATAGAGAGAGAGAGAGAAACAGAGAGTGGGAGAAACAGAGAGAGAGAGAGAAACAGAGAGAGAGAGAGAGACTAACAGAGAGAGAGAGATAGAGAGAGAGAGAGAAACAGAGAGAGAGAGAGATAGACACAGAGAGATACAGAGAGAGAGAGAAACAGAGAGAGAGATAGAGAGAAACAGAGAGAGAGAGAGATAGACACAGAGAGATACAGAGAGAGAGAGAAACAGAGAGAGAGAGAGTAACAGAGAGAGAGAGATAGACACAGAGAGATACAGAGAGAGAGAGAAACAGAGAGAGAGAGATAGACACAGAGAGATACAGAGAGAGAGAGTAACAGAGAGAGAGAGAGAGAGAAACAGAGAGAGAGAGAGATAGACACAGAGAGATACAGAGAGAGAGAGAAACAGAGAGAGAGAGAGTAACAGAGAGAGAGAGAGAGAGAAACAGAGAGAGAGAGAGATAGACACAGAGAGATACAGAGAGAGAGAGAAACAGAGAGAGAGAGAGTAACAGAGAGAGAGAGATAGACACAGAGAGATACAGAGAGAGAGAGAAACAGAGAGAGAGAGATAGACACAGAGAGATACAGAGAGAGAGAGTAACAGAGAGAGAGAGATAGACACAGAGAGATACAGAGAGAGAGAGAAACAGAGAGAGAGAGAGAGAGAAACACAGAGAGAGAGAGATAGAGAGAGAGAGAGAAACAGAGAGAGAGATAGACACAGAGAGATACAGAGAGAGAAACACAGAGAGAGAGAGAGATAGAGAGAGAGAGATAGAGAGAGAGAGAAACAGAGAGAGAGAGATAGACACAGAGAGATACAGAGAGAGAGAGACACACACACAGAGAAACAGAGAGAGAGAGAGTAACAGAGAGAGAGAGATAGACACAGAGAGATACAGAGAGAGAGAGACACACAGAGAGAGAAACAGAGAGAGAGTAACAGAGAGAGAGATAGACACAGAGAGAGAGAGAAACAGAGAGAGAGAGAGATAGATACAGAGAGAGAGAGAAACACAGAGAGAGATACAAACAGAGAGAGAGAGAGACAGAGAGAGAGAGATAGATACAGAGAGAGAGAGAGAAACACAGAGAGAGATACAAACAGAGAGAGAGAGAGACACAGAGAGAGATACAAACAGAGAGAGAGAGATACACAGAGAGAGAAACACAGAGAGAGAGATAGAGAGAGAGAGAAACACAGATAGAGAGAGAAACACAGAGATACAAACAGAGAGAGAGAGATACAGAGAGAGAGAAACACAGATAGAGAGAGAAACACAGAGAGATACAAACAGAGAGAGAGAAACACAGATAGAGAGAGAGAGAAACACAGAGAGATACAGAGAGAGAGAGAGAGAAACACAGAAAGAGAGAAACACAGAGAGAGATACACAGAGAGAGAAACACAGAGAGAGAGAGAGATAGAGAGAGAGAGAAACACAGAGAGAGAGATAGAGAGAGAGAGAAACACAGAGAGATACAAAGAGAGAGATACACAGAGAGAAACGGATACAGAGAGATACAGAGAGAGAGAAACAGAGAGAGAGATACAGAGAGAGAAACAGAGAGAGAGATACAGAGAGAGAGAGAGAAACAGAGAGAGATATAGAGAGAGAGATACAGAGAGAAACTGATACAAAGAGAGAGATACAGAGAGAAACTGATACAAAGAGAGAGAGATACAGAGAGAAACTGATACAAAGAGAGAGAGAGATACAGAGAGAGAGAGAAACAGAGAGAGTAACAGAGAGAGAGAAACAAAGAGAGAGAGAGATAGAGAGAAAGAGATACAGAGAGAGAGAGAAACAGAGAGAGAGAAACAGAGAGAGCGAGAGAAACACAGAGAGAAACAGAGAGAGAGAGATACAGAGAGAAACAGATACAGAGAGAGAGATATACAGAGAGCGAGAGATACAGAGAGATACAGATACAGAGAGAGAGAAACAGACAGCAAGAGAAACAGAGAGAGAGAAATACAGTGAGACAGAGAGAGAAACAGACAGTGAGACAGAGAGAGATACAGTGAGACAGAGAGAGATACAGACAGTGAGACAGAGAGAGATACAGTGAGACAGACAGAGATACAGACAGTGAAATAGAGAGAGATACAGTGAGACAGAGAGATACAGACAGTGAGACAGAGAGAGATACAGTGAAAGAGAAATAGACAGTGAGACAGAGAGAGATACAGACAGTGAGACAGAGATACAGTGAGACAGAGAGATACAGACAGTGAGACAGAGAGAGATACAGACAGTGAGACAGAGATACAGTGAGACAGAGAGATACAGACAGTGAGACAGAGAGAGATACAGTGAGACAGAGAGAAATACAGTGAGACAGAGAGAGATACAGTGAAAGAGAAATAGACAGTGAGACAGAGAGAGATACAGACAGTGAGACAGAGATACAGTGAGACAGAGAGATACAGACAGTGAGACAGAGAGAGATACAGACAGTGAGACAGAGATACAGTGAGACAGAGAGATACAGACAGTGAGACAGAGAGAGATACAGTGAGACAGAGAGAAATACAGTGAGACAGAGAGAGATACAGACAGTGAGACAGAGAGAGATACAGTGAGACAGAGAGAGATACAGTGAGACAGAGAGAGATACAGACAGTGAGACAGAGAGAGATACAGACAGTGAGAGTGTATACAAAGGGAGCGGGCCGTGCGGTGAGAGGGGGATCGGACCGTGCGGTGAGTGTCACTCTCTCTCTCTCACTCTCCCCCCTCTCCTTCTCTCTCTTCCCTTCTCTCCCCTTCTCTCTCTCCCCCTCTCTTTCTCTCCCCTTCTCTCTCTCT
This sequence comes from Heptranchias perlo, assembly GCF_035084215.1. Taxonomy (NCBI): domain Eukaryota; kingdom Metazoa; phylum Chordata; class Chondrichthyes; order Hexanchiformes; family Hexanchidae; genus Heptranchias; species Heptranchias perlo. The sequence continues at coordinate 2,410,529 of NW_027139907.1, read as the reverse complement.
CTCTCTCTCCCCTTCTCTCTCTCTCTCCCCTTCTCTCTCTCCCCACCCCCACTCTCTCTCTCTTCCCCCCCATCTCCTCTCCCCCAATTTCAAGGGTGGAAATTGCGGAGTCACTGGCCATAATCTTCCAAACATCCCTCGATACAGGGGTGGTGCCAGAGGACTGGAGAATTGCAAATGTTACACCCTTGTTCAAAAAAGGGTGTAAGGATAAACCCAGCAACTACAGGCCAGTCAGTTTAACCTCAGTGGTGGGGAAACTTTTAGAAACGATAATCCGGGACAGAATTAACAGTCACATGGACGAGTGTGGATTGATTAGGGAAAGCCAGCACGGATTGTTAAAGGCAAATCGTGTTTAACTAACCTGATAGAGTTTTTTGATGAGGTAACAGAGAGGGTTGATGAGGGCAATGCAGTTGATATGGTTTATATGGACTTTCAAAAGGCGTTTGATAAAGTGCCTTATAATCGGCTTGTCAGCAAAGTTGAAGCCCATGGAATAAAAGGGGCAGTGGCAGCATGGATAGGAAATTGTCTAAGTAACAGGAAACAGAGAGTAGTGGTGAACGGTTGTTTTTCGGACTGGAGGGAGGTATACAGTGGTGTTCCCCAGGAGTCAGTGCTGGGACCACTGCTTTTCTTGATATTAATGACTTGGACTTGGGTGTACAGGGCACAATTTCAAAATTTGCAAATGACACAAAACTTGGAAGTGATAGACTTCAAGAGGATATAGACAGGCTGGTGGAATGGGCGGACACGTGGCAGATGAAATTTAACACAGAGACGTGTGAAGTGGTACATTTCGGTAGGAAGAACGAGGAGAGGCAATATAAACTAGAGGGCACAACTCCAAAAGGGGCACAGGAACAGAGAGATCTGGGGGTATATGTGCACAAATCATTGAAGGTGACAGGGCAGGTTGAGAAAGTGGTTAAAAAAAGCAAACGGGATCCTGGGCTTTATAAATCGAGGCAGAGAGTATATCGAGGCAAGGAAGTCATGATGAACCTTTATAAAACACTGGTTCGGTCACATCTGGAGTATTGTGTCCAGTTCTGGGCACCGCACTTTAGGAAAGATGTGAAGGTCTTAGAGAGGGTGCAGAGAGATTTACTGGAATGATTCCAGGAATGAGGGACTTTAGTTACGTGGATAGACTGGAGAAGCTGGGATTGTTCTCCTTGGAACAGAGAAGGTTGTGAGGAGATTTGATCGAGGTGTTCAAAATCATGAAGGGTCTGGACAGAGTAGAGAGAGAGAAACTGTTCCCATTGGCGGGAGGGTGAAGGACCAGAGGACATAGATTTAAGGTGATTGGTAAAAGAACCAAAGGTGACATGAGGAAAAACGTTTTTACACAGCGAGTGGTTAGGATCTGGAATGCACTGCCCGAGGGGGTGGTGGAGGCAGATTCAATCATGGCCTTCAAAAGGGGAACTGGATAAGTACTTGAAAGGAAAAACATTTGCAGAGCTACGGGGAAAGGGCGGGGGAGTCGGACTAGCTGGATTGCTCTGACAGGCAGCCGGCACAGGCTCGATGGGCTGAATGGCCTCCTTCTGTCCTGCAACCTTTCTATGATTCTCTCTCGCCCTTCTCTCTCACTCCTCTCTCTCCCCCTTTTCACAACCACCCTCTCTTTCTTCCCCCACCCTCTCGATCCTCCTGTCTCTCCATTCCCTCTGTCCCTTTTGCTCTCTGTCCCTCTCCCCCTTCTCCGGATCTCCATCTTCTCTCTTTGCCCTTCTCTCTCCCTCCCTCCCTCCCCTTCTCTCTCCCTCTCTCCCCTTCTCTCTCCCTCTCTCCCCTTCTCTCTCCCTCCCCTTCTCTCTCCCTCCCCTTCTCTCTCCCTCCCCTTCTCTCTCCCTCCCCTTCTCCCTCCCTCCTCCCTCCCTCCCCTTCTCCCTCCCTCCCTCCCTCCCCTTCTCTCTCCCTCCCTCCCCTTCTCTCTCCCTCTCTCCCCTTCTCCCTCCCCTTCTCTCTCCCTCCCTCCCCTTCTCTCTCCCTCCCCTTCTCTCTCCCTCCCTCCCTCCCCTTCTCTCTCCCTCCCTCCCCTTCTCTCTCCCTCTCTCCCTCCCCTTCTCTCCCCCTCCCCTTCTCTCCCCTCCTTCCCCTTCTCTCCCCCTCCCTCCCCTTCTCTCCCCCTCCCTCCCCTTCTCTCCCCCTCCCTCCCCTTCTCTCCCCCTCCCTCCCCTTCTCTCCCCCTCCCTCCCCTTCTCTCCCCCTCCCTCCCCTTTTCTCTTCTCTCCCTCCCTCCCCTTCTCTCCCTCCCCTTCTCTCCCTCCCTCCTCTTCTCTCTCTTCTTGCTCCCTCCCCTTCTCTCGCTCCCTCCACTTCTCTCCCTCCCTCCCCTTCTCTCTTCTCTCACTCCCTCCCTTCTTTCTCTCCCTCCCCTTCTCTCTTCTCTCACTCCCTCCCTTCTTTCTCTCCCTCCCCTTCTCACACTCCCTCCCCTTCCCTCCCTCCACTTCTCTCCCTCCCTCCCCTTCTCTCTTCTCTCGCTCCCTCTCTTATTTCTCTCCCTTTTTTTGAGGGGGTGACGAGGCGTGTGGATGAGGGTAACGCAGTGGATGTGGTATACATGGATTTCAGTAAGGCCTTCGATAAAGTCCCCCACAGGAGACTGGTCAAGAAGGTACGAGCCCATGGAATCCAGGGTGCCTTGGCACTTTGGATACAAAACTGGCTTAGTGGCAGAAGGCAGAGGGTGATGGTCGAAGGTTGTTTTTGTGACTGGAAGCCTGTGGCCAGTGGGGTACCACAGGGATCGGTGCTGGGTCCCTTGCTGTTTGTGATCTACATTAATGACTTGGATATGAATGTAAAAGGTATGATCAGTAAGTTCGCTGATGATACAAAGATTGGTAGGGTGGTAAATAGTGAGGAGGATAGCCTCAGTCTGCAGGACGATATAGATGGGTTGGTCAGATGGGCGGAACAGTGGCAAATGGAATTTAACCCGGAAAAGTGCGAGGTGATGCACTTTGGAGGGACTAACAAGGCAAGGGAATACACAATGAATGGGAAGACCCTAGGCAAGACAGAGGGTCAGAGGGATCTTGGTGTGCAAGTTCACAGATCCCTGAAGGCGGCGGAACAGGTAGATAAGGTGGTTAAGAAGGCATATGGGATATTTGCCTTTATTAGCCGAGGCATAGAATATAAGAGCAAGGAGGTTATGATGGAGCTGTATAAAACACTGGTTAGGCCACAGCTGGAGTACTGTGTGCAGTTCTGGTCGCCACACTACAGGAAGGATGTGATCGCTTTGGAGAGGGTGCAAAGGAGATTCACCAGGATGTTACCAGGGCTGGAGCGCTTCAGCTATGAAGAGAGACTGGGAAGATTGGGTTTGTTTTCCTTGGAGCAGAGGAGGCTGAGGGGGGACATGATTGAGGTGTACAAAATTATGAGGGGCACAGATAGGATGGATACTAAGGAGCTTTTTCCCTTCGTTGAGGGTTCTATAACAAGGGGACATAGATTCAAGGTAAAAGGCGGGAGGTTTAGAGGGGATTTGAGAAAGAACTTTTTCACCCAGAGGGTGGTTGGAGTCTGGAACTCACTGCCTGAAAGGGTTGTGGAGGCAGGAACCCTCACAACATTCAAGAAGCATTTGGATGAGCACTTGAAATGCCATAGCATACAAGGCTACGGACCAAATGCTGGAATATGGGATTAGAGTAGACAGGGCTTGATGGCCGGCGCGGACACGATGGGCCGAAGGGCCTCTATCCGTGCTGTATAACTCTATGACTCTATGACTCCCCTTCTCTCCCTCCCTCCCCTTCTCTCCCTCCCTCCCCTTCTCTCTCTCTCCCACCCCTTCTCTCCCTCCCCTTCTCTCCCTCCCCTTCCATCCCTCCCCTTCTCTCCCTCCCTCCCCTTCTCTCCCTCCCTCCCCTTCTCTCTCCCTCCCTCCCCTTCTCTCCCTCCCTCCCCTTCTCTCTCTCTCCCACCCCTTCTCTCCCTCCCCTTCTCTCCCTCCCTCCCCTTCTCTCCCTCCCTCCCCTTCTCTCCCTCCCACCCCTTCTCTCCCTCCCTCCCCTTCTCTCCCTCCCATCCCTACTCTCCCTCCCACCTCTTCTCTCTCTCTCCCTCCCCTTCTCTCTCTCTCCCTCCCCTTCTCTCTCCCTCCCTCCCCTTCTCTCTCTCTCCCTCCCCTTCTCTCTCTCTCCCACCCCTTCTCTTGCTCCCTCCCCTTCTCTCTCTCCCTCCTCTTCTCTCTCTCTCCCTCCTCTTCTCTCTCTCTCCCTCCTCTTCTCTCTCTCTCCCTCCCCTTCTCTCGTCTCGCTCCCTCCACTTCTCTCACTTCCTTCCCTCACTCCAGCCTACTCTCCATCCTCCTCTCTCCCCTTCTCTCCCTCCTTGTCTCCCTATCCTTTTTTCTCTCCCTCCCCTTCTCTCCCTATCCCTCTCCCTCCCCTTCTCTCCCTCCCCTTCTCTTCCTCCCCTTCTCTCCCTCCCCTTCTCTCCCACCCCTTCTCTCTCCCCCCTTCTCTCTCCCTCCCCTTCATTCCCTCTCCTTCTCTTGCTCCCTCCCCTTCTCTCCCTCCCCTTTTTTTCTCTCCCTCCCCTTCTCTCCCTCCCTCCCCTTCTCTCCCTCCCTCCTCTTCTCTCTCCCTCCCTCCTCTTCTCTCTCCCTCCCTCCCCTTCTCTCCCTCCCTCCCCTTCTCTCCCCTTCTCTCTCTCCCCTTCTCTCTCTCTCCTTCTTCCCATCCTCATCTCTCTGCCTCTCTCCCTTTCTCTCTCTCTCCCCTTCCCTCTCTCCCCTTCCCTCTCTCTCTCCCTTTCTCCCTCCCTATCTCTCTCATAGAAAAATAGAAACATGGAAAATAGGAGCAGGAGCCCCTCAATCATGCTCCGCCATTCAATGTGATGATGCCATATTCTCTATCTCAATACCATATTCCCGCTCTCTCCCCACACCCCTTGATGCCTTTTGTGTCTAGAAATCTATCTCGCTCCTTCTTAAATATATTCAGTGACTTGGCCTCCACAGTCTTCTGTGGTAGAGAATTCCACAGGTTCACCACCCTCTGAGTGAAGAAATTTCTCCTCATCTCAGTCCTAAATGTCCTATCCCGTATCCTGAGACTGTGACCCCTCGTTCTGGACCCCCCAGCCAGGGGAAACATCCTCCCTTCATCCAGTCTGTCTAACCCTGTCAGAATTTTATATGTTTCAATGAGATCTCCTCTCACTCTTCTAAACTCGAGTGAATACAGGCCTCGTGGACGCAATCTCTCCTCATACGACAGTCCTGCCATCCCAGGAATCAGTCTGGTGAACCTTCGCTGCACTCCCTCTATGGCAAGGACATCCTTTCTTAGGTAAGGAGGGCAAAACTGCACACAATACTCCAGGTGTGGTCTCAAATAAACAACTTCACTGGTTCTCCCTTATCCCCAGTTACATCCTCAAAAAACTCCAGTAGGTTTGTCAAACAAGATTTCCCTTTCATAAACCCATGTTGACTTTGTCTAATCCCGTTGATATTTTCCAAGTGTCCTGTGATCACATCCTTTATAATAGACTCTAGCATTCTCCCCACTACTGATGTTCGGCTAACCGGTCTGTAGTTCCCTGTTTTCTCTCTCCCTCCTTTTTTAAATACCTACTTCTACCAGCCTTGCCCTTATAAAGTGAAGGGCAAGGCTGGTAGAAGTAGGGAACCTTGGATGACTCGGGAGATTGAGGCACTAGTCAAAAAGAAGAAGGAGGCATATGACATGCATAGGCAGCTGGGATCAAGTGGATCCCTTGAAGAGTATAGAGATTGCCGGAGTAGAGTTAAGAGAGAAATCAGGAGGGCAAAAAGGGGATATGAGATTGCTTTGGCAGATCAGGCAACGGTGAATCCAAAGAGCTTCTACAAATACATAAAGGGCAAAAGGGTAACTAGGGAGAGAGTAGGGCCTCTTAAGGATCAACAAGGTCATCTATGTGCGGACAAACAAGAGATGGGTGAGATCCTGAATGAATATTTCACATCGGTATTTACGGTTGAGAAAGGCATGGATGTTAGGGAACTTGGGGAAATAAATAGTGATGTCTTGAGGAGTGTACATATTACAGAGAGGGAGGTGCTGGAAGTCTTAACGCGCATCAAGGTAGATAAATCTCCGGGACCTGACGAAATGTATCCCAGGACGTTATGGGAGGTTAGGGAGGAAATTGCGGGTCCCCTAGCAGAGATATTTGAATCATCCACCGCTACAGGTGAGGTGCCTGAAGATTGGAGGGTAGCAAATGTTGTGCCTTTGTTTAAGAAGGGCGGCAGGGAAAAGCCTGGGAACTACAGACCGGTGAGCCTGACATCTGTAGTGGGTAAGTTGTTCGAGGGTATTCTGAGAGACAGGATCTACAGGCATTTGGAGAGGCAGGGACTGATTAGGAACAGTCAGCATGGTTTTGTGAGAGGAAAATCATGTCTCACGAATTTGATTGAGTTTTTTGAAGGGATAACCAAGAAGATAGATGAGGGCTGTGCAGTAGACGTGGTCTACATGGACTTCAGCAAAGCCTTTGACAAGGTACCGCATGGTAGGTTGTTACATAAGGTTAGATCTCACGGGATCCAAGGTGAGGTAGCCAATTGGATACAAAATTGGCTTGACGACAGAAGACAGAGGGTGGTTGTCGAGGGTTGTTTTTCAAACTGGAGGCCTGTGTCCAGCGGTGTGCCTCAGGGATCGGTGCTGGGTCCGCTGTTATTTGTTATTTATATTAATGATTTGGATGAGAATTTAGGAGGCATGGTTAGTAAGTTTGCAGATGACACCAAGATTGGTGGCATTGTGGACAGTGAAGAAGGTTATCTAGGATTGCAACGGGATCTTGATAAATTGGGCCAGTGGGCCGATGAATGGCAGATGGAGTTTAATTTAGATAAATGTGAGGTGATGCATTTTGGTAGATCGAATCGGGCCAGGACCTACTCCGTTAATGGTAGGGCGTTGGGGAGAGTGATAGAACAAAGAGATCTAGGAGTACAGATTCATAGCTCCTTGAAAGTGGAGTCACAGGGGGATAGGGTGGTGAAGAAGGCATTCGGCATGCTTGGTTTCATTGGTCAGAACATTGAATGCAGGAGTTGGGATGTCTTGTTGAAGTTGTACAAGACATTAGTAAGGCCACACTTGGAATACTGTGTACAGTTCTGGTCACCCTATTATAGAAAGGATATTATTAAACTAGAAAGAGTGCAGAAAAGATTTACTAGGATGCTACCGGGACTTGATGATTTGACTTACAGGGAGAGGTTAGACAGACTGGGACTTTTTTCCCTGGAGAGCAGGAGGTTAAGGGGTGATCTTATAGAAGTCTATAAAATAATGAGGGGCATAGATAAGGTCGATAGTCAAAATCTTTTCCCAAAGGTAGGGGAGTCTATAACGAGGGGACATAGATTTAAGGTGAGAGGGGAGAGCTGCAAAAGGGTCCAGAGGGGCAATTTTTTCACTCAAAGGGTGGTGAGTGTCTGGAACGAGCTGCCAGAGGCAGTAGTAGAGGCGGGTACAATTTTGTCTTTTAAAAAGCATTTGGACAGTTACATGGGTAAGATGGGTATAGAGGGATATGGGACAAGTGCAGGCAATTGGGACTAGCTTAGTGGTATAAACTGGGCGACATGGACATGTTGGGCCGAAGGGCCTGTTTCCATGTTGTAAACTTCTATGATTCTATGATTCTACATTTGCCACCCTCCAATCTGCAGGAACTGTTCCAGAATCTATAGAATTTTGGAAGTTGACCACCAATGCAACTATTTCCATGGCTACCTCTTTTAATACTCTGGGATGCAGATTATCAGGTCCTGGGGATTTATCGGCTTTCAGTCCTATTAATATCTCCAGCACTATTTTTTTACCAATACTAATTTCCTTTAATTCCTCCTTCTCACTAGTCCCTTGATTTCCTCGTATTTCTGGGAAGTTATTTGTGTATTCTACCGTGAAGGCAGAACCAAAGTATTTGTTTAATTGCTCTGCCATTTCCTTGTTCCCCATTATAAATTCTCCCGTTTCTGACTGTAAGGGACCTACATTTGTCTTCACTAATCTTTTTCTTTTTACATACTTGTGGAAGCTTTTACAGTCCACTTTTATATTCCTTGCAAGTTTACTCTCATACTCTATTTTTCCTCTCTTAATCAATCCCTTGGTCCATTTTTTGCTGAAGTCTCTCCCCTTCCATCTCCTCATCTTGCTCACTCTCTCTCTCTCCCTTCCCTTCTCTTCCTCCCCTTCTTTCCCTCCCCTTCTCTCGTTCTCCATCTCTCTTTCTTTCCCCTTCTCTCCCTCTCTCTCCCCTTCCCTCTCTCTCTCCCTTCTCTCTCTCTGTCTCTCCCACACTCCCCTTCTCTCTCTCCACTTCTCTCTCTCTCCCCTTCCCTCTCTCTCCCCCTTCTCTATGTCCTTTTTTCTGTTTTCCCATCTCTCCCTTCCCATCTCCCCCCCTTCCCATCTCTCCCCCTCCCCATCTCCCCTGTCCCCATCTCCCCTGTCCCCATCTCCCCCTTCCCCATCTCCCCCCTCCCCATCTCCCCCCCTTCCCATCTCCCCCCCTTCCCATCTCTCCCCCTTCCCATCTCTCCCTTCCCCATCTCCCCCTCCCCATCTCCCCCCTCCCCATCTCCCCCTTCCCCATCTCCCCTTCCCCATCTCTCCCCCTCCCCATCTCTCCCCATCTCTCCCCCTCCCCATCTCCCCCCTCCCCATCTCCCCCCTCCCCATCTCCCCCCTCCCCATCTCCCCCTCCCCATCTCCCCCCCTCCCCATCTCCCCCCCCTCCCCATCTCCCCCCACCCCATCTCCCCGCTCCCCATCTCCCCCCCTTCCCATCTCCCCCCTTCCCATCTCTCCCACTTCCCATCTCCCCCCTCCCCATCTCCCCCTTCCCCATCTCCCCCCCCTCCCCATCTCCCCCCCCTCCCCATCTCCCCCCCCTCCCCATCTCCCCGTCCCCATCTCCCCCCTCCCCATCTCCCCCCTCCCCATCTCCCCCTTCCCCATCTCCCCCCTCCCCATCTCCCCCTTGACTGATATTCAATGACTCAGCATCCACAGCGCTCGGGGGTAGAGAATTCCAAAGATTCACAACCCTCTGAGTGAAGAAATTCCTCCTCATCTCAGCCCTAAAGAGCCGACCCCCTATCCTGAGACTATGCCCTCTAGATCTAGACTCTCCAGCCAGGAGAAACAGCCTTTCAGCATCTCCCCTGTCAAACCCCCTCAGAATGTTTCAATGAGATCACCTCTCATTCTTCTAAACTCCAGAGAGTATCGGCCCATTCTACTCAATCTCTCCTCATAGGACAACCCTCTCATCCCAGGAATCAATCTAGTGAACCTTCGTTGCACCGCCTCTAAGGCAAGTATATCCTTCCTTGGATAAGGAGACCAAAACTGTACACAGTGCTCCAGGTGAGGTCTCACCAAAACCCCGTACAATTGTAATAAGACTTCCTTACTCTTGTACTCCAACCCCCTTGCAATAAAGACCAACATACCATTTGCCCTCCTGAATGCTTGCTGTACCTGCATGTTAACTTTTTGTGTTTCTTGTACGAGGACACCCAAATCTCTCTGAACACCAACATTTAATAGTTTCTCACCATTTAAAAAATATTCTCTTTTTCTATTCTTCCGACCAAAGTGAATAACCTCACATTTCCCCACATTATACTCCATCTGCCACCTTCTTGCCCACTCACTTAACCTCTCTATATCCCTTTGCAGACTCTTTGTGTCCTCCCCACAGCTTACTTTCCCACCGAGCTTTGTATCATCAGCAAACTTGGATACATTACACTCGGTCCCTTCATCTAAGTCATTAATATAGATTGTAAATAGCTGAGGCCCAAGTACTGATCCCTGCGGTACCCCACTAGTTACAGCCTGACAACCTGAGAATGACCCGTTTATCCCTACTCTCTGTTTTCTGTCCTTTAACCAATCCTCTATCGATGCTAATATATTACCCCCAACCCCATGAGCCCTTATCTTGTGCAACAACCTTTTATGTGGCACCTTATCGAATGCCTTTTGAAAATCCAAATATACGACATCCACTGGTTCCCCTTTATCTACATTGTGAGTTACATCCTCAAAAAACTCTAATAAATTTGTGAAACATGATTTCCCTTTCATAAAACCATGTTGACTCTGCCTAATGATATTATGATTTTCTAAGTGCCCTGTTACCATGTCGTTAATAATAGATTCCAGCATTTTCCCTACTACTGATGTCAGGCTAACTGGCCTGACGTTCCCTGTTTTCTCTCTCTCTCCTTTCTTGAATAGTGGGGTTACATTTGCTACCTTCCAATCCGCTGGGACCGTTCTAGAATCTAGGGAATTCTGGAAGATCACAACCAATGCACCCACTATCTCTGCAACCACCTCTTTTAGAACCCTGGGGTGTAGGCCATCAGGTTCAGGGGATTTGACAGCTTTTAGTCCCATTAATTTCTCCAGTACTTTTTCTTTACTAATATTAATTACTTTAAGTTCCTCACTCTCATTAGACTCTTGGTTCCCCATTATTTCCAGTATGTTTTTTGTATCTTCTGCTGTGAAGACAGATACAAAATATTTGTTTAACGTCTCTGCCATTTCCTTATTCCCCATTATAATTTCTCCATCTCAGCCTCGAAGGGACCAACGTTTACTTTTGTCACTCTCTTCCTTTTTACATACTTGGAGAAGCTCTTACAATCTGTCTTTATATTTATTGCCAGTTTACTCTCATATTCTATTTTCTCTATTTCTATCAATTTTTTGGTCATGCTTCACTGGTTTCTAAAACTCTCCCAATCCTCAGGCTTCCTACTCTTCTTGGCAGCATTATAAGCCTCTTCATTTAATCTAATACTACCCTTAACTTTAGTTAGCCACAGATGGAAACTTTCCCCCTGGAGTTTTTATTCCTCAATGGAATGTATATTTGTTGAGAATATTGAACTATTTCTTTCAATGTTTGCCATTGCGTTTCAACCATCAAACCCTTTAATCTAATTTCCCAACTCACCCCTCATACCTTTGTAATTGGCTTTATTTAAGTTTAGGACTCTAGTTTCGGACTTAAGTGCGTCACTCTCAAACTCAATGTGAAATTCCAGCATATTATGATCACTCTTCCCCAGAGGATCCTTTACTATGAGATTACTAATTAACCTGAAATCATTACACAATACAAGATGTAAAATAGCCTGTTCTCTGGTTGGTTCCATGTTTTCGGAAACCATCTCGAATGCATTCCATGAACCCGTCCTCCAAACTACCTGTTCCAATTTGATTTGCCCAGTCTATATGAAGATTGAAGTCCCCCATGATTATTGCATTACATTTGTTACAAGCTCCTGTTATTTCATGATTAATACTCTGTCCAATGGTATAGCTACTATTAGGGGGCCTATAAACGACACCCACCAGTATTTCCTGCTCCTTGTTATTTCTTATCTCCACCCAGACTGATTCCACTTTCTGATCTTCTGAGCCAAGATCCTTTCTCACCACTGTCCTTATATCGTCCTTTATTATCAGGGCCACACCCCCTTCTAATTCCATCCTTTTCCCTCTCCCCTTCCTACCCTCCTCATCTCTCTCCCCTTCTCTCCATCTCTCCCCTTCTCCCTCAATCCCTTTCTCCCTCTCCCCTTCTTTCTCTGCTGCCCTCTCCCCTTCTCTCTCTCCCCCTCCCTCTCCCCCTTCCCTTTCCCCTTCTCTCTCCCCTCTCCCTTCCATTTTCTCTCTCCTTTCTCTCTCCCCTTTTCTGTCTCCCCTTCTTCCCTCGCCATCTCTCTCCTTCCCCTTTTCTTTCTCTCTCCTCTTTCTCTCCTCTCTCTCTCTCCCCTTCTCTCTCACCCATTCTCTCCCTCCCCTTCATCCGCCATGTGTCTGCCCATTTCACCAGTCTGTCTTTGTCCTCCTGAAGTCTGTCACTATCCTCCTCACTATTTGCTACATTTCCAAGTTTCGTGTCATCTACAAACTTTGAAATTATACCCTCTATACCCAAGTCCAGCTCATTAATATATCTCAAAAAGAGCAGTGGTCCTAATACTGACCCCTGGGGAACACCACTGTGTACTTCCCTCCAGTCTGAAAAACAACCGTTCACCACTACTCTCTCCTTTCTGTCCTGGAGCCAATCCATGCTGCCACTGTCCCTTTAATCTCATGGGTTTTAATTTTCCTAATAAGTCCATTATACGGCACTTAATCAAACGTCTTTTGAAAGTCCATATACACAACATCTACTGCACCCCCTCATCGACCCTCTCCGTTACTTCATCAAAGAACTCAATCAAGTGAGTCAAACCCGATTTGTCTTTAACAAATCCGTGCTGACTTTCAAATTCACTGCTGCATTTCCTACATACAACAGCGACTACCCTTCAAAATTATTTCATTGGCTGTGAGTTGCCTTGGGATGTCCTGAGGTCTTAAAAGGCGCTATATAAATGCAGATTCTTTCCTTTTCCAGGGGATTAGAAGGGGAGGATTTACAGACAGGAAACTCAAACCAAACATCACGTCAAGATCTGACAGAGTCCCTCGATTCATCAGGACCTGAATATCGTCGGCCTTTGACTATGGAAGGAAAAGGCACCAATCACAGCGGGGAGAAACCATACATGTGCTCTGTGTGTGACTGTGCCTTCAGTCGATCGTCCAACCTGGCGATGCACATGCGCAGTCACACAGGGGAACAACCGTTCAAATGCGGGGACTGTGGGAAGGGATTCAATTACCCGTCGGAGCTGGAAACTCATCGACGCAGTCACACCGGGGAGAGGCTGTTCACCTGCTCCGTGTGTGGGAAGGGATTCACTCGGTCGTCTCACCTGCTCACACACCGGCCTGTTCACACCGGGGAGAGGCCGTTCACCTGCTCCGTGTGTGGGAAGGGATTCACTCAGTCCTCCCACCTGCTGACACACCAGCATATTCACACCGGGGAGAGGCCGTTTCGATGCTCCGTGTGTGGGAAGGGATTCACTCAGATGTCCAACCAGCTGAGACACCAGCGAGTTCACGCAGGAGAGAGGCCGTTCATCTGCTCCGTGTGCGGGAAGGGATTCACTCAGTCGTCCACCCTGCTGAGACACCAACGCACTCACACCGGCGAGAGGCCGTTCACCTGCTCCATGTGCGGGAAGGGATTCACTCGGTCGTCCCACCTGCTCACACACCAGCGAGTTCACACTGAAGAGAGGCCATTTCGATGCTCAGCGTCTCGTGTTACTTCTGGGGGGACCTTGGGGCCTGGGAGGTCTGGGAGGTTGTCTGTTTCTGGGAACGTTGTGGCGAGACCTGGTGTCTGGGATGAGTGGGAGAGGGGACCTGGGATCTGGGAGCATTGGGGAGGGAGTATCCTTGGGTCTGAGCAGACTGGAGGTGATCCTGGGTTCATGGCACACTGGGAGGGTGAGCCCTGGGGCTGGGAGCCCTGGGGCTGGTCCCAGGGTCCAGGGCCACTGGGAGGCCAATCTAGGTGCCTGTGAGCACTGGGATGGCAATTGCAGGAACCCGGGAGTGGGACATTGTGGGCTGAGATTGGGCAGTATGGGGTCAGGGACCAGGAGAAAGGGCTGCAACGGCCTTCAGCCACCCTGAAACCACCAGGCGTCTGGGCTCCAATTGTGTTCCCACTGGTCAACCTCCTCCTATCTGCCCACTGCTGCTTCTCGACCCAAACCCCCCCCACCCCGGCCAGTAACCCCCCCTCCCCTCCAGTCCCACCAGCCCCTCCCCTCTTCCCCCCAGTCCCACCAGCTGCCAGTTCCTGCCATTATGTCCATTCAGCCCATTCTTAGTTGTTCCCACCTAACAGGCAGCCATTGAGCTCCTCCTAATACTCTCATCAACGTGGATAGACTGGAGAAGCAGGGATTGTTCTCCTTGGAACAGAGAAGGTTGTGAGAAGATTTGATCGAGGTGTTCAAAATCATGAAGGGTCTGGACAGAGTAGATAGAGAGAAACTGTTCCCATTGGTGGGAGGGTGAAGGACCAGAGGACACAGATTTAAGGTGATTGGCAAAAGAACCAAAGGTGACATGAGGAAAAACTTTTTTACACAGCGAGTGGTTAGGATCTGGAATGCACTGCCCGAGGGGGTGGTGGAGGCAGATTCAATCATGGCATTCGAAAGGGAACTGGATATGTACTTGAAAGGAAAAAAATTGCGGGGATACGGCGGGGGAGTGGGGCTAGTTGGATTGCTCTTACATAGAGCCGGCACGGACTCGATGGGCTGAATGGCCTCCTTCCGTGCTGTAGTAACCTTTCGATGGTTCTATGATCACGATCTGAAGAACCAGAATGATTTGGAAGTTGAGATCTGGACTGCCCAACAGAACTGCAATGTGATTTATCCTCGATATTACTCGATTATATAAATTTCCAGAGACAAATAAAGATCACCTCATAAAACGCACAAAAGTTCATGTCTTTACGGTGAAACGGTGAAATGCTTCGAAGTTTGCAACACGGGACGAGGCCATTGGGCCCATTCAGTCCATGACCGTGCAGAGCCTCCACATGAGCAAATAATCGGAATCACATTGACCTGCTCTTTGCTGTCAGCTACCTCTCCAATCTAATCTCAATCAGTAACCCTCAAAGTGACCCCCATGGCCTCACAACTCTCTCTGTGTGAAGAGATTTCTCCTGCCCATTTAATCTTCTATCTCGTTCTCTCGCCCCTCTCCCATTTCATAATTTTAAACACTTTGATCAAATCACCCCTAATCGAACGAGAAAAGCTCCAATTTTTCCAATCACTCGACTTGTATTCGCTCAGACCAGGCCGTATCCTCGTGAATCTGCCCTGTCCCCTCTCGAAAGTCTCAATATCCTTCCGAGAGTGTGGATCCAGCACTGTGCACGAGTCGGACAGGGGTGGGATTCCAGTTTGAGATCTGCCCATCCTTAACTCTTGGAGTTTAGATTCCACACCTTGTGATAAACCGAGAATTCCATTCGATATTTCAGAGCCGAATCAATCGGAGGCGCTGCTCTCCACATCCTGTCAACCGTAACACTCAGTTATTAAACACCTTTCAAGTGAAAAATGGTCCCGTGTATTTCTCGGAAGAGAAAGTTTAAACTGAATTGGGAACAAATTGGAAAGAGGAGGGGCTGGTCAATCCGGAAGAACTCAATTCAGCTCATTTCCCAATTTGATTGAATTCTGTTGCTATTTTCCTGATGGGGTGAAGGAGCCGTTAATAGTGCAAACGGGAAACTTCACGGAGACACAGCTCCGAAAATTCAATCCTGAATTTGCTCTCAAGCCGACTGGAGAAACCAAGGAACTGGGAACCACTCGGGGTTTGAGGCAGCGGCTGAAACACACCGGGAAATTCGATCACCCGAGGTCGACTCAACAGACAGCTGGGCCCGCCCCTGATTCCCCAACCCAGACAGGGTGTCCACCCCCGAGCCCAGACAGGGTGTCTACCCCCGAACCCAGACAGGATGTCTACCGCCTAACCCAGACAGGGTGTCTACCCCCAATCCAGGCACAGCGTCTACCCCCGAACCCAGACAGGGTGTCTACCCCCTAACCCAGACAGGGTGTCTACCCCCTAACCCAGACAGGGTGTCTACCCCCTAACCCAGACAGGGTGTCTACCCCGAACACAGACAGGGTGTCTACCCCCTAATCCAGGCACGGCGTCTACTCCCTAACCCAGACAGGGTGTCTACCCCCTAACCCAGACAGGATGTCTACCCCCTAACCCAGACAGGGTGTCTAACCCCGAACCCAGACAGGTCGTCAACCCCCAACCCAGACAGGGCGTCTACCCCCAACCCACACAGGGCATCAACCCCCAACCCAGACAGGGTGTCTACCCCCGAACCCAGACAGGGTGTCTACCCCCTAACCCAGACAGGGCGACAACCCCCAACCCAGACAGGGCGTCAACCCCCAACCCAGACAGGTTGTCTACCCCCAAACCCAGACAGGGTGTCTACCCCCTAACCCAGACAGGGCGTCTACCCCCTAACACAGGCATGGTGTCCACCCCCGAACCCAGACAGGGTGTCTACCCCTGAACCCAGACAGGGCGTCAACCCCCGAACCCAGACAGGGTGTCCACCCCCGAATACAGGCACGGTGTCTACCCCCGAACCCAGACAGGGTGTCGACCCCCGAGCCCAGACAGGGTGTCTACCCCCGAACCCAGACAGGATGTCTACCGCCTAACCCAGACAGGGTGTCTACCCCCTAATCCAGGCACAGCGTCTACCCCCGAACCCAGACAGGGTGTCTACCCCCTAACCCAAACATGGTGTCTACCACCTAATCCAGGCAGGGCATCTACCCGCAAACCCAGACAGGGCTTCTAACCCCGATCCCAGAAAGGGCGTCTATCCCCTAACGCAGGCAGAGTGTCTACCCACTAACCCAGGCAGGGCGTCTACCCTCTCACCCAGGCAGGGTGTCTACTCCCTAACCCAGACAGGGTGTCTACCCACTAACCCAGATAGGGTGTCTACCCCCTAACCCAGACATGGCGTCTACCCGCTAACCCAGGCAGGGCATCTACCCCCTAACCCACCAATGGTGTCTACCCGCTAACTGAGACAGGGTGTCTACCCCCCAAACCCAGACAGGATGTCTACCCCCTAACCCAGCCATGGTGTCTACCCGCAAACCGAGACAGTGTGTCGACCCCCTAACCCAGGCAGGGTGTCTACCCCCTAACCCAGACAGGGCGTCTACCCACTAACCCAGACAGGGCGTCTACCCACTAACCCAGACAGGGTGTCTACCCACTAACCCAGGCAGGGCGTCTACCCTCTCACCCAGGCAGGGTGTCTACTCCCTAACCCAGACAGGGTGTCTACCCACTAACCCAGACAGGGTGTCTACCCCCTAACCCAGACATGGCGTCTGCCACCGAATCCAGACAGGGCTTCTACCCGCTAACCCAGACATGGCGTCTACCCGCTAACCCAGGCAGGGCATCTACCCCCTAACCCACCAATGGTGTCTACCCGCTAACCCAGACAGGATGTCTACCCCCTAACCCAGCCATGGTGTCTACCCACAAACTGAGACAGTGTGTCTACCCCCTAACCCAGGCAGGGTGTCTACCCCCTAACCCAGACATGGCGTCTACCCCCTAACCCAGGCAGGGCGTCTACCCCCTAACCCTGGCAGAGCGTCTACCCCCTAACCCAGACATGGCGTCGACCACCTAATCCAGACAGGGCGTCTACCCCCAAACCCAGACAGGGTGTCTACCCCCTAACCTAGGCATGGTGTCTTCCCCCTTATCCAGACACGATGTCTACACCCTAACCCAGTCAAGGTGTCCACCCACGAAGCTAGACAGGACGTCTACCCCCTAACCCAGGCACAGCGTCTACCCCCTAACCCGGGCAGGGTGTCTGCTCCCTAACCCAGACAGGGCGTCTACCCCCTTACCCAGACAGGGTGTCTACCCCCGAACACAGACAGGGTGTCTACCCCCTAATCCAGGCACGGCGTCTACTCCCAAACCCAGACAGGGTGGCTATCCCCTGACCCAGGCAGGGCATCTACCCCCTCACCCAGGCAGGGTTTCCACCCCCTAACCCAGCCGTGGTGTCTACCCCCTAACCCAGGCAGGGTGTCTATCCACTAGCCCAGACAGGGCGTCTACCTTCTAGCCATAACAGGGTGTGTAGCCCCTCACCCAGACGAGGCGTCTACTCCCAAACCCAGGCAGGGTGTCTACCCACAAACCCAGGCAGTTTGTATACCCACTAACCCAGACAGGATGTCTGCCCCCTAACCCAGGCAGGGCGTCTACTCCCTAACCCAGGCAGGGCGTCTACCCCCAAACCCAGACAGGGTGTCTACACCGAACCCAGACACGATGTCTACCCCCTAACAAAGGCATGGCGTCTACCCCCGAACACAGACAGGGTGTCTACCCCCTAACCCAGGCAGGGTGTCTATCCACGAACCCAGACAGATTGTCTACCCACTAACCCAGACCGGGCATCTACCTTCCAGCCCAAGCAGGGTGTGCACCCCCTCATCCAGACGAGGCGTGTACTCCCAAACCCAGGCAGGGTGTCTACCCACTAACACAGGCAGTTTGTCGACCCACTAACCCAGACAGGGCGTCTACCCCCTAACCCAGACAAGGTGTCTACCCCCTAACCCAGACAGGGTGTCTACCCCCTAACCCAGACAGGGTGTCTACCCCCGAACACAGACAGGGTGTCTACCCCCTAACCCAGACAGGGTGTCTACACCTAATCCAGACAGGATGTCTACCCCCTAACCCAGACAGGGTGTCTAACCCCGAACCCAGACAGGGCATCAACCCCCAACCCAGACAGGGCGTCTACCCCCAACCCACACAGGGCGTCTACCCCCAACCCAGACAGGGCATCAACCCCCAACCCAGACAGGGTGTCTACCCCCGAACCCAGACAGGGTGTCTACCCCCTAACCCAGACAGGGCGACAACCCCCAACCCAGACAGGGCGTCAACCCCCAACCCAGACAGGGTGTCTACCCCCAAACCCAGACAGGGTGTCTACCCCCTAACCCAGACAGGGCGTCTACCCCCTAACACAGGCATGGTGTCCACCCCCGAACCCAGACAGGGTGTCTACCCCTGAACCCAGACAGGGCGTCAACCCCCGAACCCAGACAGGGTGTCCACCCCCGAATACAGGGACGGTGTCTACCCTCGAACCCAGACAGGGTGTCTACCCCTGAACCCAGACAGGGCGTCAACCCACGAACCCAGACAGGGTGTCCACCCCCGAATACAGGCACGGTGTCTACCCCCGAACCCAGACAGGGTGTCGACCCCCGAGCCCAGACAGGGTGTCTACCCCCGAACCCAGACAGGATGTCTACCGCCTAACCCAGACAGGGTGTCTACCCCCTAATCCAGGCACAGCGTCTACCCCCGAACCCAGACAGGGTGTCTACCCCCTAACCCAGACAGGGTGTCTACCCCCTAACCCAGACAGGGTGTCTACCCCCTAATCCAGGCACGGCGTCTACCCCCTAACCCAAACATGGTGTCTACCACCTAACCCAGGCAGGGCATCTACCCGCAAACCCAGACAGGGCGTCTACCCCCGATCCCAGAAAGGGCGTCTATCCCCTAACGCAGGCAGAGTGTCTACCCACTAACCCGGGCAGGGTGTCTACCCACTAACCCGGGCAGGGTGTCTACCCCCGATCCCAGAAAGGGCGTCTATCCCCTATCGCAGGCAGAGTGTCTACCCACTAACCCAGACAGGGCGTCTACCCACTAACCCAGACAGGGTGTCTACCCACTAACCCAGGCAGGGCGTCTACCCTCTCACCCAGGCAGGGTGTCTACTCCCTAACCCAGACAGTGTGTCCACTCACTAACCCAGACAGGGTGTCTACCCCCTAACCCAGACATGGCGTCTGCCACCGAATCCAGACAGGGCTTCTACCCCCTAACCCAGACATGGCGTCTACCCGCTAACCCAGGCAGGGCATCTACCCCCTAACCCACCAATGGTGTCTACCCCCTAACCCAGGCAGGGCGTCTACCCCCTAACCCTGGCAGAGCGTCTACCCCCTAACCCAGACATGGCGTCGACCACCTAATCCAGACAGGGCGTCTACCCCCAAACCCAGACAGGGTGTCTACCCCCTAACCTAGGCATGGTGTCTTCCCCCTTATCCAGACACGATGTCTACACCCTAACCCAGTCAAGGTGTCTACCCACGAAGCTAGACAGGACGTCTACCCCCTAACCCAGGCACAGCGTCTACCCCCTAACCCGGGCAGGGTGTCTGCTCCCTAACCCAGACAGGGCGTCTACCCCCTTACCCAGACAGGGTGTCTACCCCCTAACCCAGACAGGGTGTCTACCCCCTAACCCAGACAGGGTGTCTACCCCCGAACACAGACAGGGTGTCTACCCCCTTAATCCAGGCACGGCGTCTACTCCCTAACCCAGACAGGGTGTCTACCCCCTAACCCAGACAGGGTGTCTACACCTAATCCAGACAGGATGTCTACCCCCTAACCCAGACAGGGTGTCTACCCCCTAATCCAGGCACGGCGTCTACTCCCTAACCCAGACAGGGTGTCTACCCCCTAACCCAGACAGGGTGTCTACACCTAATCCAGACAGGATGTCTACCCCCTAACCCAGACAGGGTGTCTACACCAACCCAGACAGGATGTCTACCCCCTAACAAAGGCACGGCATCTACCCCCGAACACAGACAGGGTGTCTACCACCTAACCCAGACAGGGTGTCTACCCTCTAACCCAAGCAGGGTGTCTAGCCTCTAACCCAGGCACGGCGTCTACCTCCTAACACAGACAGGGTGTCTGCCCCCTAACATAGGCAGGGTGTCTACCCCCGAATCCACACACGGCGTCTACCCCTAACCCAGACAGGGTGGCTATCCCCTGACCCAGGCAGGGCATCTACCCCCTCACCCAGGCAGGGTTTCCACCCCCTAACCCAGCCGTGGTGTCTACCCCCTAACCCAGGCAGGGTGTCTATCCACTAGCCCAGACAGGGCGTCTACCTTCTAGCCATAACAGGGTGTGTAGCCCCTCACCCAGACGAGGCATCGACTCCCAAACCCAGGCAGGGTGTCTACCCACAAACCCAGGCAGTTTGTATACCCACTAACCCAGACAGGATGTCTGCCCCCTAACCCAGGCAGGGCGTCTACCCCCAAACCCAGACAGGGTGTCTACACCGAACCCAGACAGGATGTCTACCCCCTAACAAAGGCATGGCGTCTACCCCCGAACACAGACAGGGTGTCTACCCCCTAACCCAGGCATGGTGTCTACCCCCTAACCCAGGCATGGTGTCTGTCCACTAACCCAGACAGATTGTCTACCCACTAACCCAGACAGGGCGTCTACCTTCCAGCCCAAGCAGGGTGTGTACCCCCTCACCCAGACGAGGCGTGTACTCCCAAACCCAGGCAGGGTGTCTACCCCCTAACCCAGGCAGTTTGTCTACCCTCTCACCCAGGCAGGGCGTCTACCCTCTTACCCAAGGAGGGTGTCTACCCCCTAACCGAGACAGGGTGTCTACGACATAACCCAGACGGGGTGTCTACCCCCTAAACCAGACAGGGTGTCTACCCCCTAACCCAGACAGGGAGTCCACCCCCTAACCCAGGCAGGGTGTCTACCCGCTAACCCAGGCACTGCGTCTACCCGCTAAACCGGACATGGTGTCTAGCCCCGATCCCAGAAAGGGCGTCTATCCCCAAACGCAGGCAGAGTGTCCACCCACTAACCCAGACAGGGCGTCTACCATCTAGCCCAAGCAGGGTGTCTACCCTCAAACCCACGCAGGTTGTCTACCCCCTAACCCAGACAGGGTGTCTACCCACGAACCCAGGCAGGGTGTCTACCCCCTAACCCAGACAGGGTGTCTACCCACGAACCCAGGCAGGGTGTCTACCCCCTAACCCAGACACGGTGTCTACCCACTAACCCAGACATGGCGTCTACCACCGAATCCAGACAGGGCTTCTACCCCCTAACCCAGACATGGCATCTACCCGCTAACCCAGGCAGGGCATCTACCCCCTAACCCACCAATGGTGTCTACCCGCTAACCGAGACAGGGTGTCTACCCCCCAAACCCAGACAGGATGTCTACCCCCTAACCCAGCCATGGTGTTTACCCGCAAACCGAGACACGGTGTCTACCCCCTAACCCAGGCAGGGCGTCTACCCCCTAACCCAGGCAGAGCGTCTACCCCCTAACCCAGACATGGCGTCTACCACCTAATCCAGACAGGGCGTCTACCCCCTAACCCAGACAGGGCGTCTACCCCCTAACCTAGGCATGGTGTCTTCCCTCTAATCCAGACACGATGTCTACACCCTAACCTAGTCAAGGTGTCTACCCACTAAGCCAGACAGGACGTCTACCCCCTAACGCATACACAGCGTCTACCCCCTAAACCGGGCAGGGTGTCTACCCCCTTACCCAGACAGGGTGTCTACCCCCTTACCCAGACAGGGTGTCTACCCCCTAACCCAGACAGGGTGTCTACCCCCTAACCCAGACAGGGTGTCTACCCCCGAACACAGACAGGGTGTCTACCCCCTAAACCAGGCATGGTGTCTACCCCTGAACCCAGACAGGGTGTCGACCTCCTAAGCCAGGCACGGCGTCTACTCCCTAACCCAGACAGGGTGTCTACCACCTAACCCAGACAGGGTGTCTGCACCTAACCCAGACAGGATGTCTACCCCCTAACCCAGACAGGGTGTCTACACCTAACCCAGGCAGATTGTCTACCCACTAACACAGGCAGTTTGTCGACCCACTAATCCAGACAGGGCGTCTACCCCCTAACCCAGACAGGGTGTCTACACCAACCCAGACAGGATGCCTACCCCCTAACAAAGGCACGGCATCTACCCCCAAATACAGACAGGGTGTCTACCACCTAACCCAGGCAGGGTGTCTACCCTCTAACCCAAGCAGGGTGTCTAGCCTCTAACCCAGGCACGGCGTCTACCTCCTAACACAGACAGGGTGTCTGCCCCCTAACATAGGCAGGGTGTCTACCCCCGAATCCACACACGGCGTCTACCCCTAACCCAGACAGGGTGGCTATCCCCTGACCCAGGCAGGGCATCTACCCCCTCACCCAGGCAGTTTGTCGACCCACTAACCCAGACAGGGTGTCCACCCACTAACCCAGACAGGGTGTCTACCCCCGAACCCAGGCACGGCGTCTACCCCCTAACCCAGACAGGGTGTCTACCCCCTAACCCAGACAGGGTGTCTGCACTCTAACTCAGACATGGTGTCTACATCGTTACCCAGGCAGGGTGTCTACCTACTAACCCAGGCACGGCGTCTAGACCCTAACACAGACAGGGTGTCTACCCCTAACCCAGGCAGGGTGTCCACCCCCTAATCCAGACACAGTGTCTACCCCCGAACTAAGACAGGGTTTCTAACCCCTAACCCAGACAGGGTGTCTACCCCCTAACCCATACAGGGTGTCTACACTCTAACTCAGACATGGTGTCTACACCGTAACCCAGGCAGGGTGTCTACCCTCTAACCCAGGCAGGGTGTCTACCCCCTAATCCAGACACAGTGTCTACACCCGAACTAAGACAGGTTTTCTACCCCCTAACCCAGACAGGGTGTCTACCCCCTAACCCAGACAGGGTGTCTACCCTCTAACTCAGACAGGGTGTCTGCCCCCTAACCCAGACGAGGCGTCTACCCCCAAACCCAGGCCAGGTGTCTACCCCCTAACCCAGACATGGCGTCCACCACCGTATCCAGACATGGCGTATACCCACTAACCAAGACTGGGTGTCTACCCCCTTACCCAGGCAAAGTGCCTACCCCCTAAATCAGGCAGGGCGTCTATCCCCTAACACAGACAGGGTGTCTACCCGCTAACCCAGGCACGGCGTCTGGCCCCGACTCGGACAGGGTGTCTACCCCCAAACCCAGACACAGCGTCTACTCCCTAACCCAGGCAGGGCGTCGACCCCCTAACCCAGCCATGGTGTCTACCTTCTAACCTAGACAGGATGTCTACCCCCCAAACGCAGACAAGGCGTCTACCCCCTAACCCAGACAGGGTGTCTACCCCCTAACCCAGACAGGATGTCTACCCAGAAACCCAGACAGGGTGTCTACCCACGAACCCAGTCAAGGTGTCTACCCACTAACCCAGTCAAGGTGTCTACCCACTAAGCCAGACAGGTCGTCCACCTCCTAGCTCGGACAGGGTGTCTACCCCCAAACCCAGGCACTGCGTCTACCCCCTAACCCGGGCAGGGTGTCCACCCCCGAACCCAGACATGGTGTCTACCCCCTAACCCAGACAGGGTGTCTACCCCCGCACCCAGACAGGGTGTCAACCCCCTCAACCAGGCATGGTGTCTACCCCCGAACCCAGACAGGGTTTCTAACCCCTAACCCAGACAGGGTGTCTACCCCCTAACCCATACAGGGTGTCTACACTCTAACTCAGACATGGTGTCTACACCGTAACCCAGGCAGGGTGTCTACCCTCTAACCCAGGCAGGGTGTCTACCCCCTAATCCAGACACAGTGTCTACACCCGAACTAAGACAGGTTTTCTACCCCCTAACCCAGACAGGGTGTCTACCCCCTAACCCAGACAGGGTGTCTACCCTCTAACTCAGACAGGGTGTCTGCCCCCTAACCCAGACGAGGCGTCTACCCCCAAACCCAGGCCAGGTGTCTACCCCCTAACCCAGACATGGCGTCCACCACCGTATCCAGACATGGCGTATACCCACTAACCAAGACTGGGTGTCTACCCCCTTACCCAGGCAAAGTGCCTACCCCCTAAATCAGGCAGGGCGTCTATCCCCTAACACAGACAGGGTGTCTACCCGCTAACCCAGGCACGGCGTCTGGCCCCGACTCGGACAGGGTGTCTACCCCCAAACCCAGACACAGCGTCTACTCCCTAACCCAGGCAGGGCGTCGACCCCCTAACCCAGCCATGGTGTCTACCTTCTAACCTAGACAGGATGTCTACCCCCCAAACGCAGACAAGGCGTCTACCCCCTAACCCAGACAGGGTGTCTACCCCCTAACCCAGACAGGATGTCTACCCAGAAACCCAGACAGGGTGTCTACCCACGAACCCAGTCAAGGTGTCTACCCACTAACCCAGTCAAGGTGTCTACCCACTAAGCCAGACAGGTCGTCCACCTCCTAGCTCGGACAGGGTGTCTACCCCCAAACCCAGGCACTGCGTCTACCCCCTAACCCGGGCAGGGTGTCCACCCCCGAACCCAGACATGGTGTCTACCCCCTAACCCAGACAGGGTGTCTACCCGCGCACCCAGACAGGGTGTCAACCCCCTCAACCAGGCATGGTGTCTACCCCCGAACCCAGACAGGGTGTCTACCCCCTAATCCAGACACGGCGTCCACCCACTAACCAAGACAGGGTGTCTACCCCCTAACCCAGGCAGGGTGTCTACCACCTAACGCAGACAGGGTGTCTACCCTCTAACCCAGGCACGGTGTCTAGCCTCTATCCCAGGCACGGCATCAACGCCCTAACACAGACAGGGTGTCTACCCCTAACCTAGACAGGGTGTCTATCCCCTAACTAACACAGGGTGTCTACCCACTAACCCGGGCATGGTGTCTACCCTCTAACTCAGACGGGGTGTCTACCCCCTAACCCAGACAGGGTGTCTACCCCCGAACCCAGGCAGGGCGTCTACCCCCTAACCCAGACAGGGTGTCTACCCCCGCACCCAGACAGGGTGTCAACCCCCTCAACCAGGCATGGTGTCTACCCCCGAACCCAGACAGGGTTTCTAACCCCTAACCCAGACAGGGTGTCTACCCCCTAACCCATACAGGGTGTCTACACTCTAACTCAGACATGGTGTCTACACCGTAACCCAGGCAGGGTGTCTACCCTCTAACCCAGGCAGGGTGTCTACCCCCTAATCCAGACACAGTGTCTACACCCGAACTAAGACAGGTTTTCTACCCCCTAACCCAGACAGGGTGTCTACCCCCTAACCCAGACAGGGTGTCTACCCTCTAACTCAGACAGGGTGTCTGCCCCCTAACCCAGACGAGGCGTCTACCCCCAAACCCAGGCCAGGTGTCTACCCCCTAACCCAGACATGGCGTCCACCACCGTATCCAGACATGGCGTATACCCACTAACCAAGACTGGGTGTCTACCCCCTTACCCAGGCAAAGTGCCTACCCCCTAAATCAGGCAGGGCGTCTATCCCCTAACACAGACAGGGTGTCTACCCGCTAACCCAGGCACGGCGTCTGGCCCCGACTCGGACAGGGTGTCTACCCCCAAACCCAGACACAGCGTCTACTCCCTAACCCAGGCAGGGCGTCGACCCCCTAACCCAGCCATGGTGTCTACCTTCTAACCTAGACAGGATGTCTACCCCCCAAACGCAGACAAGGCGTCTACCCCCTAACCCAGACAGGGTGTCTACCCCCTAACCCAGACAGGATGTCTACCCAGAAACCCAGACAGGGTGTCTACCCACGAACCCAGTCAAGGTGTCTACCCACTAACCCAGTCAAGGTGTCTACCCACTAAGCCAGACAGGTCGTCCACCTCCTAGCTCGGACAGGGTGTCTACCCCCAAACCCAGGCACTGCGTCTACCCCCTAACCCGGGCAGGGTGTCCACCCCCGAACCCAGACATGGTGTCTACCCCCTAACCCAGACAGGGTGTCTACCCCCGCACCCAGACAGGGTGTCAACCCCCTCAACCAGGCATGGTGTCTACCCCCGAACCCAGACAGGGTGTCTACCCCCTAATCCAGACACGGCGTCCACCCACTAACCAAGACAGGGTGTCTACCCCCTAACCCAGGCAGGGTGTCTACCACCTAACGCAGACAGGGTGTCTACCCTCTAACCCAGGCACGGTGTCTAGCCTCTATCCCAGGCACGGCATCAACGCCCTAACACAGACAGGGTGTCTACCCCTAACCTAGACAGGGTGTCTATCCCCTAACTAACACAGGGTGTCTACCCACTAACCCGGGCATGGTGTCTACCTTCTAACTCAGACGGGGTGTCTACCCCCTAACCCAGACAGGGTGTCTACCCCCGAACCCAGGCAGGGCGTCTACCCCCTAACCCAAACAGGGTGTCTACCCCCGAACCCAGGCAGGGTGTCTACCCCCGAACCCAGGCAGGGCGTCTACCCCCTAACCCAGGCACGGCGTCTAGCCCCTAACACAGACATGGCGTCTACCACCGAATCCAGACAGGGCGTCTACCCCCTAACCCGGACATGGCGTCTACCCACTAACCCAGACAGGGTGTCTACCTCCTAACCCAGACAGAATGTCTACCCCCTAACCCAGTCACGGTGTCTACCCCCTAACCTGGGCAGGGTGTCTACCCTCTAACCCAGACAGGGCGTCTACCCCCTAACCCAGGCAGGGCGTCTACCCCATAACATAGACAGGGTGTCTACCCCCAAACCCAGACAGGGTGTCTACCCTCTAACCCAGGCACGGCGTCTACCCCCTAACCAAGCAGGGTGTCTGCACCCTAATCCAGACACGATGTCTACCCCTAACCCAGACAAGGCATCTACCCCCAAACACAGGCAGGGTGTCCACCCACGAACCCAGACAGGGCGTCTACCCCCGAACCCAGTCAAGGTGTGTACCCACTAAGCCAGACAGGACGTCTACCCCCTTGCTCAGACAGGGTGTCCACCCCCTAACCCAGACAACGTGTCTACCCCCTAACCCAGACAGGGAGTCTACCCCCGCACCCAGACAGGGTGTCAACCCCCTCAACCAGGCATGGTGTCTACCCCCGAACCCAGACAGGGTGTCTACCCCCTAATCCAGACACGGCGTCTCCCCCTAACCAAGACAGGGTGTCTACCCCCAACCCAGGCAGGGTGTCTACCACCTAACGCAGACAGGGTGTCTACCCTCTAACACAGGCACGGTGTCTAGCCTCTAACCCAGGCATGGCATCTACGCCCTTACACAGACAGGGTGTCTACCCCTAACCTAGACAGGGTGTCTATCCCCTAACTAACACAGGGTGTCTACCCACTAACCCGGGCATGGTGTCTACCCTCTAACTCAAACGGGGTGTCTACCCCCTAACCCAGACGAGTCGTCTAACCCCTAACCCAGAAAGGGCATCTACCCCCTAACCCAGACAGGGTGTCTACCCCCGAACCCAGGCAGGGCATCTATCCCCTAACCCAGGCAGGGCGTCTATCCCCACCCCAGGCAGGGCGTCTACCCACTAACCCAGGCACGGCGTCTAGCCCCCGACAGGGACAGGGTGCTATCCCCAAACACAGGCAGGGCGTCTACCCCCTAACCCAGCCATGGTGTCTACCCGCTAACCGAGACAGGGTGTCTACCCCCCAAACCCAGACATGGTGTCTACCCCAAACCCAGAGAGGGTGTCTACCCCCTAACCCAGGCATGGTGTCTTCCCCCGAACCTGAGCAGGGTGTCTACCCCCCAAACCCAGACAGGGTGTCTACCCCCTAACCCAGGCAGGGCGTCTACCCCCTAACCCGGACATGGCGTCTACCGCCTAACCCAGCCATGGTGTCCACCCGCTAACCAAGACAGGGTGTCTACCCCCCAAAGCCAGACATGGCGTCTACCCCCTAACCCAGACAGGGTGTCTACCCCCGAACCCAGGCAGGGCATCTATCCCCTAACCCAGGCAGGGCGTCTATCCCCACCCCAGGCAGGGCGTCTACCCACTAACCCAGGCACGGCGTCTAGCCCCCGACAGGGACAGGGTGCTATCCCCAAACACAGGCAGGGCGTCTACCCCCTAACCCAGCCATGGTGTCTACCCGCTAACCGAGACAGGGTGTCTACCCCCCAAACCCAGACATGGTGTCTACCCCAAACCCAGAGAGGGTGTCTACCCCCTAACCCAGGCATGGTGTCTTCCCCCGAACCTGAGCAGGGTGTCTACCCCCCAAACCCAGACAGGGTGTCTACCCCCTAACCCAGGCAGGGCGTCTACCCCCTAACCCGGACATGGCGTCTACCGCCTAACCCAGCCATGGTGTCCACCCGCTAACCAAGACAGGGTGTCTACCCCCCAAAGCCAGACATGGCGTCTACCCCCTAACCCAGACAGGGTGTCTACCCCTTAACCCAGACAGGATGTCTACCCCCTAACCCAGCCACGGTGTCTACCCGCTAACCAAGACAGGGTGTCTACCCCCCAAACCCAGACATGGTGTCTACCCCCTAACCTGGGCAGGGTGTCTACCCTCTAACCCAGACAGGGCGTCTACCCCCTAACCCAGGCACGGCGTCTACCCCCTAACACAGACAGGGTGTCTACTCCCTAACCCAGACAGGGCATCTACCCCCTAACCTAGGCAGGGTATCTACCTCCTAATCCAGACACGATGTCCACCCCTAACCCAGACAGGGTGTCTACCCCCAAACACAGGCAGGGTGTCTACCCACGAACCCAGACAGGGCGTCTACCCCCTAACCCAGTCAAGGTGTCTACCCACTAACCCAGACAGGATGTCTACCCCCTAACCCAGGCAGGGCGACTGCCCCCTAACCCAGACAAGGCGTCTACCCCCAAACTCAGGCAGGGCGTCCACCCACTAACCCAGACAGGGTGTCTACCCACTAACCCAGTCAAGGTGTCTACCCACTAACCCAGTCAAGCTGTCTACCCACTAAGCCAGACAGGACGTCTACCCCCTAGCTCAGGCAGGGTGTCTACCCCCTAACCCAGGCAGGGTGTCTACCCCCTAACCCAGACAGGGCGTCTACCCACTTAACCAGGCAGGACGTCTACCTCCTAACCCAGACAGGGCGTATATCCTGTAACCCAGGCAGGGCGTCTACCCCCTAACCCAGACAGGGCGTCTACCCCCTAACCAAGGCAGCGTGTCTACCCCCTAACCCAGACAGGGTGTCTACCCCCTAACCCAGACAGGGTATCTACCCCCTAACCCAGGCAGGGTGTCTACCCCCTAACCCAGACAGGGAGTCTACCCCCTAACCCAGACAGGGTGTCTACCCCCTAACCCAGACAGGGCGTCTACACACTAACCCAGGCAGGGCGTCTACCCACAAACCCAGGCAGGGTGTCTACCCCCTAACCCAGACAGGGTGTCTACCCTCTAACACAGACAGGGGGTCCAACCTCTAAACCAGGCACAGCGTCAAGCCCCTAACCCAGGTTGGCTGTCTACACTTTAACCGAGGCAGGGTGTCTACCCCCTAACCCAGGGACGGCGTCTACCCCCTAACACAGACATGGTGTCGACCCCGTAACCTAGGAAGGGTGACTACACCCTAAGCCAGACAGGGTGTCTACCCCCAAACCCAGGCACAGCGTCTACCCCCTAACCCAGGCAGATTGTCTACCCCCTAACCCAGGCAGAGTGTCTACCCCTTAACCCAGACAGGGTGTCTACCCCCTAACCCAGACAGGGTGTCTACCCCCTAACCCAGACAGGGCGTCTACACACTAACCCAGGCAGGGCGTCTACCCACAAACCCAGGCAGGGTGTCTACCCCCTAACACAGACAGGGTGTCTACCCCCTAACCCAGACAGGGCGTCTACACACTAACCCAGGCAGGGCGTCTACCCACAAACCCAGGCAGGGTGTCTACCCCCTAACACAGACAGGGTGTCTACCCCCGAAGCCAGACAGGGTGTTTACCCCCTAACCCAGGCAGGGTGTCTACCCACTAACCCAGGTAGAGTGTCTACCCCATAACCCAGACAGGGTGTCTACCCCATAACCCATGAAGGGCGTCCACCCGCTAACCCAGGCAGGGCGTCTAACCCCTAACCCAGGCAGGGCGTCTAACCCCTAACCCAGACAGGGCGGCTACCCCCTAACCCAGGCAGGGTGTCTACCCCGTAACAGAGACAGGGCGTCTAGCCCCTAACCCAGGCAGAGTGCCTACCCCATAACCCAGACAGGGTGTCTACCCCCTAACCCATGAAGGGCGTCTACACGCTAATCTAGGCAGGGTGTCTACCCCCTAAACCAGACAGGGCGTCTACCCACTGACCCAGGCAGGGTGTCTACCCCCGAACCCAGACAGGGCGTCCACCCGCTAACCCAGGCAGGGCGTCTACCCCGAACCCAGGCAGGGCGTCTCCCAAGGTGTCCCAATGACTCAGTGTCAGTCCCATTTCTTTTTTTTTATTCGTTCACGGGATGTGGGCGTCGCTGGCGAGACCGCCATTTATTGCCCATCCCTAATTGCCCTTGAGAAGGTGGTGGTGAGCCGCCTTCTTGAACCGCTGCAGTCCGTGTGGTGACGGTTCTCCCACAGTGCTGTTAGGAAGGGAGTTCCAGGATTTTGACCCAGCGACGATGAAGGAACGGCGATATATTTCCAAGTCTGGATGGTGTGTGACTTGGAGGGGAACGTGCAGGTGGTGTTGTTCCCATGTGCCTGCTGCTCTTGTCCTTCTAGGTGGTAGAGGTCGCGGGTTTGGGAGGTGCTGTCGAAGAAGCCTTGGCGAGTTGCTGCAGTGCATCCTGTGGATGGTACACACTGCAGCCACAGTGCGCCGGTGGTGAAGGGAGTGAATGTTTAGGGTGGTGGATGGGGTGCCAATCAAACGGGCTGCTTTGTCTTGGATGGTGTCGAGCTTCTCGAGTGTTGTTGGAGCTGCACTCATCCAGGCAAGTGGAGAGTATTCCATCACACTCCTGACTTGTACCTTGTAGATGGTGGAAAGGCTTTGGGGAGTCAGGAGGTGAGTCACTCGCCGCAGAATACCCAGCCTCTGACCTGCTCTTGTAGCCACAGTATTTATATGGCTGGTCCAGTTAAGTTTCTGGTCAATGGTGACCCCCAGGATGTTGATGGTGGGGGATTCGGCGATGGTAATGCCGTTGAATGTCAAGGGGAGGTGGTTATTCTCTCCCTTGTTGGAGATGGTCATTGCCTGGCACTTGTCTGGCGCGAATGTTACTTGCCACTTATCAGCCCAAGCCTGGATGTTGTCCAGGTCTTGCTGCATGCGGGCTCGGACTGCTTCATTATTTGAGGGGTTGCGAATGGAATTGAACACTGTGCAGTCATCAGCGAACATCCCCATTTCTGACCTTATGATGGAGGGAAGGTCATTGATGAAGCAGCTGAAGATGGTTGGGCCTCGGACACTGCCCTGAGGAACTCCTGCAGCAGTGTCGTAGGGCTGAGATGATTGGCCTCCAACAACCACTACCATCTTCCTTTGTGCTAGGTATGACTCCAGCCACTGGAGAGTTTTCCCCCTGATTCCCATTGACTTCAATTTTACTCGGGCTCCTTGGTGCCACACTCGGTCAAATGCTGCCTTGATGTCAAGGGCAGTCACTCTCACCTCACCTCTGGAATTCAGCTCTTTTGTCCATGTTTGGACCAAGGCTGTAATGAGGTCTGGAGCCGAGTGGTCCTGGCGGAACCCAAACTGAGCATCGGTGAGCAGGTTATTGGTGAGTAAATGCCGCTTGATAGCACTGTCGATGACACCTTCCATCACTTTGCTGATGATTGAGAGCAGACTGATGGGGCGGTAATTGGCCGGATTGGATTTGTCCTGCTTTTTGTGGACAGGACATACCTGGGCAATTTTCCACATTGTCGGGTAGATGCCAGTGTTGTCGCTGTACTGGAACAGTTTGGCAAGAGGCGCAGCTCGTTCTGGAGCACAAGTCTTCAGCACGACAGCTGGGATGTTTTGGCGGCCCATAGCCTTTGCTGGAAACAGTGCACTCAGCCATTTCTTGATATCACGTGGGGTGAATCGAATTGGCTGAAGACTGGCTTCCGTGATGGTGGGGATATCGGGAGGAGGCCGAGATGGATCATCCACTCGGCACTTCTGGCTGAAGATGGTTGCAAACGCTTCAGCCTTGTCTTTTGCACTCACGTGCTGGACTCCGCCATCATTGAGAATGGGGATGTTTACAAAGCCTCCTCCTCCCAGGACTGCAGAGCTTTGATCTGATCCGTTTGTTGTGGAATCGATGAGCTTTGACGACAGCATGTTGTTTCCATTGACTCAGTGTCAGTCCCATTGATTCAGTGTCAGTCCCATTGAGTCATTCTCAGTCCCATTGACTCATTCTCAGTACCATTGATTCAGTGTCAGTCCCATTGATTCAGTGTCAGTCCCATTGACTCAGTCTCAGTCCCATTGACTCATTCTCAGTCCCATTGATTCATTGTCATTCCCATTGATTCAGTGTCAGTCCCATTGACTCATTCTCAGTCCCATTGAATCAGTGTCAGTCCCATTGACTCATTGTCAGTCACATTGAATCAGTGTCAGTCCCATTGACTCAGTGTCAGTCCCATTGACTCATTCTCAGTCCCATTGATTCATTGTCAGGCCCATTGATTCAGTGTCAGCCCATTGACTCAGTGTCGGTCCCATTGACTCAGTGTCAGTCCAATTGATTCAGTGTCAGTCCCATTGACTCAGTGTCAGTCCAATTGATTCAGTGCCAGTCCCATTGATTCAGTGTCAGTCCCATTGATTCAGTCTCAGTCCCATTGACTCAGTCTCAGTCCCATTGTCTCAATGTCAGTCTCATTGACTCAGTCTCAGTCCAATTGACTCAGTGTCAGTCCCATTGACTCAGTGTCAGTCCCATTGACTCAGTGTCAGTCCCATTGATTCAGTCTCAATCCCATTGATTCAGTGTCAGTCCCATTGATTCAGTATCAGTCCCATTGATTCAGTGTCAGTCCCATTGATTCAGTCTCAGTCCCATTGATTCAATTTCAGTTCCATTGATTCAGTGTCAGTCCCATTGACTCAGTCTCAGTCCAATTTACTCAGTGTCAGTCCCATTGACTCAGTGTCAGTCCCACTGACTCAGTGTCAGTACCATTGATTCAGTGTCAGTCCCATTGAATCAGTCTCAGTCCCATTGTCTCAGTGTCAGTCCCATTGACTCAGTGTCAGTCCCATTGATTCAGTGTCAATCCCATTGATTCAGTGTCAGTCCCATTGACTCAATGTCAGACCGATTGATTCAGTGTCAGTCCCTTTGACCCAGTGTCAGTGCCATTGACTCAGTTTCAATCCCATTGACTCAGTGTCTGTCCCATTGAATCAGTGTCGGCCCCATTGACTGAGTGTCAATCCCATTGACTCAGTGTCTGTCCCATTGACTCAGTGTCAGTCCCATTGACTCAGTGTCAGTCCCATTGATTCAGTGTCTGTCCCATTGATTAAGTGTTTGTCCCATTGACTCAGTGTCAGTCCCATTGACTCATTCTCAGTCCCATTGATTCATTGTCAGTACCATTGATTCAGTGTCTGTTCCATTGATTCCGTGCCAGTCCCATTGACTCAGTCTCAGTCCCATTGCCTCATTCTCAGTCCCATTGATTCAGTCTTAGTCCCATTGATTCAGTGACAGTCCAATTGATTCAGTGTCAGTCCCATTGACTCAGTGACAGTCCAATTGATTCAGTGTCAGTCCCATTGAATCAGTCTCATTCACATTGACTCAGTATCAGTCCCATTGACGCAGTTTCAGTCCCATTGAGGCAGTGTCAGTCTCATTGACTCAGTGTCAGTCCGACTGACTCATTGTCAGTCCCATTGATTGAGTGTCAGTCCCATTGATTCAGTGACAGTCTCATTGACTCAGTGTCAGTCCCATTGATTCAGTGTCGGTCCCATTCATTCAATGTCAATCCCATTGACTCAGTGTTTGTCCAATTGACTCAGTGTCAGTCCCATTGACTCAGTGTCAGTCCCATTGATTCAGTCTCAGTCCCATTGACTCAGTGTCACTCCCATTGATCCTGTGTCTGTCCCATTGACTCAGTATCAGTCCCATTGATTCAGTGTCTGTTCCATTGATTCAGTGTCAGTCCCATTGATTCAGTGCCAGTCCCATTGACTCAGTCTCAGTCCCATTGACTCATTCTCAGTCCCATTGACTCATTCTCAGTCCATTGATTCAGTGTCAGTCCCATTGACTCAGTGTCATTCCCATTTACTCAGTGTCAGTCCCATTGACTCAGTGTCAGTCCCATTGACTCAGTGTCAGTCCCATTGACTCATTCTCAGTCCCATTGATTCATTGTCAGGCCCATTGATTCAGTGTCAGTCCCATTGACTCAGTCTCAGTCCAATTGACTCAGTGTCAGTCCCATTGACTCAGTGTCAGCCCCATTGACTCAGTGTCAGTCCCATTGATTCAGTGTCAGTCCCATTGATTCAGTCTCAATCCCATTGATTCAGTCTCAGCCCCATTGATTCAGTCTCAGTCCCATTGATTCAGTGTCAGTCACATTGACTCAGTCTCAGTCCCATTGTCTCAATTTCAGTCCCATTGACTCAGTGTCAGTCCCATTGATTCAGTCTCAGTCCCATTGATTCAATTTCAGTTCCATTGATTCAGTGTCATTCCCATTGACTCAGTCTCAGTCCCATTGTCTCAATGTCAGTCCCATTGACTCAGTCTCAGTCCAATTGACTCAGTGTCAGTCCCATTGACTCAGTGTCAGTCCCATTGACTCAGTGTCAGTCCCATTGACTCAGTCTCAGTCCCATTGGTTCATTGTCAATCCCATTGATTCAGTCTCAGTCCCATTGATTCAGCGTCAGTCCCATTGAATCAGTCTCAGTCCCATTGATTCAATTTCAGTTCCATTGACTCAGTGTCAGTCCCATTGATTCAGTGTCAGTCCCATTTTCTCAGTGTCAGTCCCATTGACTCAGTGTCAGTCCCATTGATTGAGTGTCAATCCCATTGATTCAGTGTCAGTCCCATTGACTCAATGTCAGACCGATTGATTCAGTGTCAGTCCCTTTGACCCAGTGTCAGTGCCATTGACACAGTTTCAATCCCATTGACTCAGTGTCTGTCCCATTGATTCAGTGTCGGCCCAATTGACTAAGTGTCAATCCCATTGATTCAGTCTCAGTCCCATTGATTCAGTGTCAGTCCCATTGCATCAGTCTCAGTCCCATTGATTCAGTCTCAGTCCCATTGACTCAGTGTCAGTCCCATTGATTCAGTGTCTGTCCCATTGATTCAGTGTCAGTCCCTTTGACCCAGTGTCAGGGCCATTGACTCAGTTTCAATACCATTGACTCAGTGTCTGTCCCATTGATTCAGTGTCGGCCCCATTGACTGAGTGTCAATCCCATTGACTCAGTGTCTGTCCCATTGACTCACTGTCAGTCCCATTGACTCAGTGTCAGTCCCATTGACTGAGTGTCAATACCATTGACTCAGTGTCTGTCCAATTGACTCACTGTCGGTCCCATTGACTCAGTGTCAGTCCCATTGATTCAGTCTCAGTCCCATTGACTCAGTGTCAGTCCCATTGATTCAGTGTCTGTCCCATTGATTCAGTGTGTGTCCCATTGACTCAGTGTCAGTCCCATTGACTCATTCTCATTCCCATTGATTAATTGTCAGTACCATTGATTCAGTGTCTGTTCCATTGATTTCGTGCCAGTCCCATTGACTCAGTCTCAGTCCCATTGTCTCATTCTCAGTCCCATTGATTCAGTGTCAGTCCCACTGATCCTGTGTCTTTACCATTGACTCAGTATCAGTCCCATTGATTCAGTGTCTGTTCCATTGATTCAGTGTCAGTCCCATTGATTCAGTGCCAGTCCCATTGACTCAGTCTCAGTCCCATTGACTCATTCTCAGTCCCATTGACTCATTCTCAGTCCATTGATTCAGTGTCAGTCCCATTGACTCAGTGTCAGTCCCATTGACTCAGTGTCAGTCCCATTGACTCAGTGTCAGTCCCATTGACTCAGTGTCAGTCCCATTGACTCATTCTCAGTCCCATTGATTCATTGTCAGGCCCATTGATTCAGTGTCAGTCCCATTGACTCAGTCTCAGTCCAATTGACTCAGTGTCAGTCTCATTGACTCAGTGTCAGTCCCATTGATTCAGTGTCGGTCCCATTCATTCAGTGTCAGTTCCATTGACTCAGTGTCAATCCCATTGACTCAGTGTTTGTCCAATTGACTCAGTGTCAGTCCCATTGACTCAGTATCAGTCCCATTGATTCAGTGTCTGTTCCATTGATTCAGTGTCAGTCCCATTGATTCAGTGCCAGTCCCATTGACTCAGTCTCAGTCCCATTGACTCATTCTCAGTCCCATTGACTCATTCTCAGTCCCATTGATTCATTGTCAGGCCCATTGATTCAGTGTCAGTCCCATTGACTCAGTCTCAGTCCAATTGACTCAGTGTCAGTCCCATTGACTCAGTCTCAGTCCCATTGACTGAGTGTCAGTCCCATTGACTCAGTGTCAGTCCCATTGACTCAGTCTCAGTCCCATTGTCTCAATGTCAGTCCCATTGACTCAGTCTCAGTCCAATTGACTCAGTGTCAGTCCCATTGACTCAGTGTCAGTCCCATTGACTCAGTCTCAGTCCCATTGATTCAGTGTCAGTCCCATTGACTCAGTGTCAGTCCCATTGACTCAGTCTCAGTCCCATTGATTCAGTGTCAGTCACATTGACTCAGTCTCAGTTCAATTGTCTCAATTTCAGTCCCATTGACTCAGTCTCAGTCCCATTGATTCAGTGTCAGTCCCATTGATTCAGTCTGAGTCCCATTGATTCAATTTCAGATCCATTGATTCAGTGTCAGTCCCATTGAATCAGTCTCAGTCCCATTGTCTCAATGTCAGTCCCATTGACTCAGTCTCAGTCCAATTGACTCAGTGTCAGTCCCATTGACTCAGTGTCAGTCCCATTGACTCAGTGTCAGTCCCATTGACTCAGTCTCAGTCCCATTGGTTCATTGTCAATCCCATTGATTCAGTCTCAGTCCCATTGATTCAGTGTCAGTCCCATTGAATCAGTCTCAGTCCCATTGATTCAATTTCAGTTCCATTGACTCACTGTCAGTCCCATTGATTCAGTGTCAGTCCCATTGTCTCAGTGTCAGTCCCATTGACTCAGTGTCAGTCCCATTGATTCAGTGTCAATCCCATTGATTCAGTGTCAGTCCCATTGTCTCAGTGTCAGTCCCATTGACTCAGTGTCAGTCCCATTGATTCAGTGTCAATCCCATTGACTCAATGTCAGACCGATTGATTCAGTGTCAGTCCCTTTGACCCAGTGTCAGTGCCATTGACACAGTTTCAATCCCATTGACTCAGTGTCTGTCCCATTGATTCAGTGTCGGCCCCATTGACTCAGTGTCAGTCCCATTGACTGAGTATCAATCCCATTGACTCAGTGTCTGTCCCATTGACTCACTGTCCGTCCCATTGACTCAGTGTCAGTCCCATTGATTCAGTCTCAGTCCCATTGACTCAGTGTCAGTCCCATTGATTCAGTGTCTGTCCCATTGATTCAGTGTTTGTACCATTGACTCAGTGTCAGTCCCATTGACTCATTCTCAGTCCCATTGATTCATTGTCAGTACCATTGATTTAGTGTCTGTTCCATTGATTCCGTGCCAGTCCCATTGACTCAGTCTCAGTCCCATTGTCTCATTCTCAGTCCCATTGATTCAGTGTTAGTCCCATTGATTCAGTGACAGTCCAATTGATTCAGTGTCAGTCCCATTGACTCAGTGTCAGTCCGACTGACTCATTGTCAGTCCCATTGATTGAGTGTCAGTCCCATTGATTCAGTGACAGTCTCATTGACTCAGTGTCAGTCCCATTGATTCAGTGTCGGTCCCATTCATTCAATGTCAATCCCATTGACTCAGTGTTTGTCCAATTGACTCAGTGTCAGTCCCATTGACTCAGTGTCAGTCCCATTGATTCAGTCTCAGTCCCATTGACTCAGTGTCACTCCCATTGATCCTGTGTCTGTCCCATTGACTCAGTATCAGTCCCATTGATTCAGTGTCTGTTCCATTGATTCAGTGTCAGTCCCATTGATTCAGTGCCAGTCCCATTGACTCAGTCTCAGTCCCATTGACTCATTCGCAGTCCCATTGACTCATTCTCAGTCCATTGATTCAGTGTCAGTCCCATTGACTCAGTGTCAGTCCCATTGACTCAGTGTCAGTCCCATTGACTCAGTGTCAGTCCCATTGACTCAGTGTCAGTCCCATTGACTCATTCTCAGTCCCATTGATTCATTGTCAGGCCCATTGATTCAGTGTCAGTCCCATTGACTCAGTCTCAGTCCAATTGACTCAGTGTCAGTCCCATTGACTCAGTGTCAGCCCCATTGACTCAGTGTCAGTCCCATTGATTCAGTGTCAGTCCCATTGATTCAGTCTCAATCCCATTGATTCAGTCTCAGCCCCATTGATTCAGTCTCAGTCCCATTGATTCAGTGTCAGTCACATTGACTCAGTCTCAGTCCCATTGTCTCAATTTCAGTCCCATTGACTCAGTGTCAGTCCCATTGATTCAGTGTCAGTCCCATTGACTCAGTGTCAGTCCCATTGATTCAGTGTCAGTCCCATTGATTCAGTCTCAGTCCCATTGATTCAATTTCAGTTCCATTGATTCACTGTCAGTCCCATTGACTCAGTGTCAGTCCCATTGATTCAGTGTCAGTCCCATTGACTCAGTCTCAGTCCCATTGTCTCAATGTCAGTCCCATTGACTCAGTCTCAGTCCAATTGACTCAGTGTCAGTCCCATTGACTCAGTGTCAGTCCCATTGACTCAGTGTCAGTCCCATTGACTCAGTCTCAGTCCCATTGGTTCATTGTCAATCCCATTGATTCAGTCTCAGTCCCATTGATTCAGCGTCAGTCCCATTGAATCAGTCTCAGTCCCATTGATTCAATTTCAGTTCCATTGACTCAGTGTCAGTCCCATTGATTCAGTGTCAGTCCCATTTTCTCAGTGTCAGTCCCATTGACTCAGTGTCAGTCCCATTGATTGAGTGTCAATCCCATTGATTCAGTGTCAGTCCCATTGACTCAATGTCAGACCGATTGATTCAGTGTCAGTCCCTTTGACCCAGTGTCAGTGCCATTGACACAGTTTCAATCCCATTGACTCAGTGTCTGTCCCATTGATTCAGTGTCGGCCCAATTGACTAAGTGTCAATCCCATTGATTCAGTCTCAGTCCCATTGATTCAGTGTCAGTCCCATTGAATCAGTCTCAGTCCCATTGATTCAGTCTCAGTCCCATTGACTCAGTGTCAGTCCCATTGATTCAGTGTCTGTCCCATTGATTCAGTGTCAGTCCCTTTGACCCAGTGTCAGTGCCATTGACTCAGTTTCAATACCATTGACTCAGTGTCTGTCCCATTGATTCAGTGTCGGCCCCATTGACTGAGTGTCAATCCCATTGACTCAGTGTCTGTCCCATTGACTCACTGTCAGTCCCATTGACTCAGTGTCAGTCCCATTGACTGAGTGTCAATACCATTGACTCAGTGTCTGTCCAATTGACTCACTGTCAGTCCCATTGACTCAGTGTCAGTCCCATTGATTCAGTCTCAGTCCCATTGACTCAGTGTCAGTCCCATTGATTCAGTGTCTGTCCCATTGATTCAGTGTTTGTCCCATTGACTCAGTGTCAGTCCCATTGACTCATTCTCATTCCCATTGATTCATTGTCAGTACCATTGATTCAGTGTCTGTTCCATTGATTTCGTGCCAGTCCCATTGACTCAGTCTCAGTCCCATTGTCTCATTCTCAGTCCCATTGATTCAGTGTTAGTCCCATTGATTCAGTGACAGTCCAATTGATTCAGTGTCAGTCCCATTGACTCAGTGACAGTCCAATTGATTCAGTGTCAGTCCCATTGAATCAGTCTCAGTCCCATTGACTCAGTATCAGTCCCATTGACGCAGTTTCAGTCCCATTGAGGCAGTGTCAGTCTCATTGACTCAGTGTCAGTCCTACTGACTCATTGTCAGTCCCATTGATTGAGTGCAGTCCCATTGATTGAGTGACAGTCTCATTGACTCAGTGTCAGTCCCATTGATTCAGTGTCGGTCCCATTCATTCAGTGTCAGTTCCATTGACTCAGTGTCAATCCCATTGACTCAGTGTTTGTCCAATTGACTCAGTGTCAGTCCCATTGACTCAGTGTCAGTCCCATTGATTCAGTCTCAGTCCCATTGACTCAGTGTCAGTCCCACTGATCCTGTGTCTTTACCATTGACTCAGTATCAGTCCCATTGATTCAGTGTCTGTTCCATTGATTCAGTGTCAGTCCCATTGATTCAGTGCCAGTCCCATTGACTCAGTCTCAGTCCCATTGACTCATTCTCAGTCCCATTGACTCATTCTCAGTCCATTGATTCAGTGTCAGTCCCATTGACTCAGTGTCAGTCCCATTGACTCAGTGTCAGTCCCATTGACTCAGTGTCAGTCCCATTGACTCAGTGTCAGTCCCATTGACTCATTCTCAGTCCCATTGATTCATTGTCAGGCCCATTGATTCAGTGTCAGTCCCATTGACTCAGTCTCAGTCCAATTGACTCAGTGTCAGTCCCATTGACTCAGTGTCAGTCCCATTGACTGAGTGTCAGTCCCATTGATTCAGTGTCAGTCCCATTGACTCAGTCTCAGTCCCATTGTCTCAATGTCAGTCCCATTGACTCAGTCTCAGTCCAATTGACTCAGTGTCAGTCCCATTGACTCAGTGTCAGTCCCATTGACTCAGTCTCAGTCCCATTGATTCAGTGTCAGTCCCATTGACTCAGTGTCAGTCCCATTGACTCAGTCTCAGTCCCATTGATTCAGTGTCAGTCACATTGACTCAGTCTCAGTTCAATTGTCTCAATTTCAGTCCCATTGACTCAGTCTCAGTCCCATTGATTCAGTGTCAGTCCCATTGATTCAGTCTCAGTCCCATTGATTCAATTTCAGATCCATTGATTCAGTGTCAGTCCCATTGAATCAGTCTCAGTCCCATTGTCTCAATGTCAGTCCCATTGACTCAGTCTCAGTCCAATTGACTCAGTGTCAGTCCCATTGACTCAGTGTCAGTCCCATTGACTCAGTGTCAGTCCCATTGACTCAGTCTCAGTCCCATTGGTTCATTGTCAATCCCATTGATTCAGTCTCAGTCCCATTGATTCAGTGTCAGTCCCATTGAATCAGTCTCAGTCCCATTGATTCAATTTCAGTTCCATTGACTCACTGTCAGTCCCATTGATTCAGTGTCAGTCCCATTGTCTCAGTGTCAGTCCCATTGACTCAGTGTCAGTCCCATTGATTCAGTGTCAATCCCATTGATTCAGTGTCAGTCCCATTGTCTCAGTGTCAGTCCCATTGACTCAGTGTCAGTCCCATTGATTCAGTGTCAATCCCATTGACTCAATGTCAGACCGATTGATTCAGTGTCAGTCCCTTTGACCCAGTGTCAGTGCCATTGACACAGTTTCAATCCCATTGACTCAGTGTCTGTCCCATTGATTCAGTGTCGGCCCCATTGACTCAGTGTCAGTCCCATTGACTGAGTATCAATCCCATTGACTCAGTGTCTGTCCCATTGACTCACTGTCCGTCCCATTGACTCAGTGTCAGTCCCATTGATTCAGTCTCAGTCCCATTGACTCAGTGTCAGTCCCATTGATTCAGTGTCTGTCCCATTGATTCAGTGTTTGTACCATTGACTCAGTGTCAGTCCCATTGACTCATTCTCAGTCCCATTGATTCATTGTCAGTACCATTGATTTAGTGTCTGTTCCATTGATTCCGTGCCAGTCCCATTGACTCAGTCTCAGTCCCATTGTCTCATTCTCAGTCCCATTGATTCAGTGTTAGTCCCATTGATTCAGTGACAGTCCAATTGATTCAGTGTCAGTCCCATTGACTCAGTGACAGTCCAATTGATTCAGTGTCAGTCCCATTGAATCAGTCTCAGTCCCATTGACTCAGTATCAGTCCCATTGATGCAGTTTCAGTCCCATTGAGGCAGTGTCAGTCTCATTGACTCAGTGTCAGTCCGACTGACTCATTGTCAGTCCCATTGATTGAGTGTCAGTCCCATTGATTCAGTGACAGTCTCATTGACTCAGTGTCAGTCCCATTGATTCAGTGTCGGTCCCATTCATTCAATGTCAATCCCATTGACTCAGTGTTTGTCCAATTGACTCAGTGTCAGTCCCATTGACTCAGTGTCAGTCCCATTGATTCAGTCTCAGTCCCATTGACTCAGTGTCACTCCCATTGATCCTGTGTCTGTCCCATTGACTCAGTATCAGTCCCATTGATTCAGTGTCTGTTCCATTGATTCAGTGTCAGTCCCATTGATTCAGTGCCAGTCCCATTGACTCAGTCTCAGTCCCATTGACTCATTCTCAGTCCCATTGACTCATTCTCAGTCCATTGATTCAGTGTCAGTCCCATTGACTCAGTGTCAGTCCCATTGACTCAGTGTCAGTCCCATTGACTCAGTGTCAGTCCCATTGACTCATTCTCAGTCCCATTGATTCATTGTCAGTCCCATTGATTCAGTGTCAGTCCCATTGACTCAGTCTCAGTCCAATTGACTCAGTGTCAGTCCCATTGACTCAGTGTCAGCCCCATTGACTCAGTGTCAGTCCCATTGATTCAGTGTCAGTCCCATTGATTCAGTCTCAATCCCATTGATTCAGTCTCAGCCCCATTGATTCAGTCTCAGTCCCATTGATTCAGTGTCAGTCACATTGACTCAGTCTCAGTCCCATTGTCTCAATTTCAGTCCCATTGACTCAGTGTCAGTCCCATTGATTCAGTGTCAGTCCCATTGACTCAGTGTCAGTCCCATTGATTCAGTGTCAGTCCCATTGATTCAGTCTCAGTCCCATTGATTCAATTTCAGTTCCATTGATTCACTGTCAGTCCCATTGACTCAGTGTCAGTCCCATTGATTCAGTGTCAGTCCCATTGATTCAGTCTCAGTCCCATTGATTCAATTTCAGTTCCATTGATTCAGTGTCATTCCCATTGACTCAGTCTCAGTCCCATTGTCTCAATGTCAGTCCCATTGACTCAGTCTCAGTCCCATTGACTCAGTGTCAGTCCCATTGACTCAGTGTCAGTCCCATTGACTCAGTCTCAGTCCCATTGGTTCATTGTCAATCCCATTGATTCAGTCTCAGTCCCATTGATTCAGCGTCAGTCCCATTGAATCAGTCTCAGTCCCATTGATTCAGTGTCAGTCCCATTGAATCAGTCTCAGTCCCATTGATTCAGTCTCAGTCCCATTGACTCAGTGTCAGTCCCATTGATTCAGTGTCTGTCCCATTGATTCAGTGTCGGCCCAATTGACTAAGTGTCAATCCCATTGATTCAGTCTCAGTCCCATTGATTCAGTGTCAGTCCCATTGAATCAGTCTCAGTCCCATTGATTCAGTCTCAGTCCCATTGACTCAGTGTCAGTCCCATTGATTCAGTGTCTGTCCCATTGATTCAGTGTCAGTCCCTTTGACCCAGTGTCAGTGCCATTGACTCAGTTTCAATACCATTGACTCAGTGTCTGTCCCATTGATTCAGTGTCGGCCCCATTGACTGAGTGTCAATCCCATTGACTCAGTGTCTGTCCCATTGACTCACTGT
This sequence comes from Heptranchias perlo, assembly GCF_035084215.1. Classification (NCBI taxonomy): domain Eukaryota; kingdom Metazoa; phylum Chordata; class Chondrichthyes; order Hexanchiformes; family Hexanchidae; genus Heptranchias; species Heptranchias perlo. The sequence goes on along the minus strand of NW_027139907.1, from coordinate 2,366,539 downwards.
CAGTCCCATTGACTCAGTGTCAGTCCCATTGACTGAGTGTCAATACCATTGACTCAGTGTCTGTCCAATTGACTCACTGTCAGTCCCATTGACTCAGTGTCAGTCCCATTGATTCAGTCTCAGTCCCATTGACTCAGTGTCAGTCCCATTGATTCAGTGTCTGTCCCATTGATTCAGTGTTTGTCCCATTGACTCAGTGTCAGTCCCATTGACTCATTCTCATTCCCATTGATTCATTGTCAGTACCATTGATTCAGTGTCTGTTCCATTGATTTCGTGCCAGTCCCATTGACTCAGTCTCAGTCCCATTGTCTCATTCTCAGTCCCATTGATTCAGTGTTAGTCCCATTGATTCAGTGACAGTCCAATTGATTCAGTGTCAGTCCCATTGACTCAGTGACAGTCCAATTGATTCAGTGTCAGTCCCATTGAATCAGTCTCAGTCCCATTGACTCAGTATCAGTCCCATTGACGCAGTTTCAGTCCCATTGAGGCAGTGTCAGTCTCATTGACTCAGTGTCAGTCCCACTGACTCATTGTCAGTCCCATTGATTGAGTGCAGTCCCATTGATTGAGTGACAGTCTCATTGACTCAGTGTCAGTCCCATTGATTCAGTGTCGGTCCCATTCATTCAGTGTCAGTTCCATTGACTCAGTTTCAATCCCATTGACTCAGTGTTTGTCCAATTGACTCAGTGTCAGTCCCATTGACTCAGTGTCAGTCCCATTGATTCAGTCTCAGTCCCATTGACTCAGTGTCAGTCCCACTGATCCTGTGTCTTTACCATTGACTCAGTATCAGTCCCATTGATTCAGTGTCTGTTCCATTGATTCAGTGTCAGTCCCATTGATTCAGTGCCAGTCCCATTGACTCATTCTCAGTCCCATTGACTCATTCTCAGTCCATTGATTCAGTGTCAGTCCCATTGACTCAGTGTCAGTCCCATTGACTCAGTGTCAGTCCCATTGACTCAGTGTCAGTCCCATTGACTCAGTGTCAGTCCCATTGACTCATTCTCAGTCCCATTGATTCATTGTCAGGCCCATTGATTCAGTGTCAGTCCCATTGACTCAGTCTCAGTCCAATTGACTCAGTGTCAGTCCCATTGACTCAGTGTCAGTCCCATTGACTGAGTGTCAGTCCCATTGATTCAGTGTCAGTCCCATTGACTCAGTCTCAGTCCCATTGTCTCAATGTCAGTCCCATTGACTCAGTCTCAGTCCAATTGACTCAGTGTCAGTCCCATTGACTCAGTGTCAGTCCCATTGACTCAGTCTCAGTCCCATTGATTCAGTGTCAGTCCCATTGACTCAGTGTCAGTCCCATTGACTCAGTCTCAGTCCCATTGATTCAGTGTCAGTCACATTGACTCAGTCTCAGTTCAATTGTCTCAATTTCAGTCCCATTGACTCAGTCTCAGTCCCATTGATTCAGTGTCAGTCCCATTGATTCAGTCTGAGTCCCATTGATTCAATTTCAGATCCATTGATTCAGTGTCAGTCCCATTGAATCAGTCTCAGTCCCATTGTCTCAATGTCAGTCCCATTGACTCAGTCTCAGTCCAATTGACTCAGTGTCAGTCCCATTGACTCAGTGTCAGTCCCATTGACTCAGTGTGAGTCCCATTGACTCAGTCTCAGTCCCATTGGTTCATTGTCAATCCCATTGATTCAGTCTCAGTCCCATTGATTCAGTGTCAGTCCCATTGAATCAGTCTCAGTCCCATTGATTCAATTTCAGTTCCATTGACTCACTGTCAGTCCCATTGATTCAGTGTCAGTCCCATTGTCTCAGTGTCAGTCCCATTGACTCAGTGTCAGTCCCATTGATTCAGTGTCAATCCCATTGATTCAGTGTCAGTCCCATTGTCTCAGTGTCAGTCCCATTGACTCAGTGTCAGTCCCATTGATTCAGTGTCAATCCCATTGACTCAATGTCAGACCGATTGATTCAGTGTCAGTCCCTTTGACCCAGTGTCAGTGCCATTGACACAGTTTCAATCCCATTGACTCAGTGTCTGTCCCATTGATTCAGTGTCGGCCCCATTGACTCAGTGTCAGTCCCATTGACTGAGTATCAATCCCATTGACTCAGTGTCTGTCCCATTGACTCACTGTCCGTCCCATTGACTCAGTGTCAGTCCCATTGATTCAGTCTCAGTCCCATTGACTCAGTGTCAGTCCCATTGATTCAGTGTCTGTCCCATTGATTCAGTGTTTGTACCATTGACTCAGTGTCAGTCCCATTGACTCATTCTCAGTCCCATTGATTCATTGTCAGTACCATTGATTTAGTGTCTGTTCCATTGATTCCGTGCCAGTCCCATTGACTCAGTCTCAGTCCCATTGTCTCATTCTCAGTCCCATTGATTCAGTGTTAGTCCCATTGATTCAGTGACAGTCCAATTGATTCAGTGTCAGTCCCATTGACTCAGTGACAGTCCAATTGATTCAGTGTCAGTCCCATTGAATCAGTCTCAGTCCCATTGACTCAGTATCAGTCCCATTGACGCAGTTTCAGTCCAATTGATTCAGTGTCAGTCCCATTGACTCAGTGACAGTCCAATTGATTCAGTGTCAGTCCCATTGAATCATTCTCAGTCCCATTGACTCAGTATCAGTCCCATTGACGCAGTTTCAGTCCCATTGAGGCAGTGTCAGTCTCATTGAATCAGTGTCAGTCCTACTGACTCATTGTCAGTCCCATTGATTGAGTGTCAGTCCCATTGATTCAGTGACAGTCTCATTGACTCAGTGTCAGTCCCATTGATTCAGTGTCGGTCCCATTCATTCAGTGTCAGTTCCATTGACTCAGTGTCAATCCCATTGACTCAGTGTTTGTCCAATTGACTCAGTGTCAGTCCCATTGACTCAGTGTCAGTCCCATTGATTCAGTCTCAGTCCCATTGACTCAGTGTCAGTCCCACTGATCCTGTGTCTTTCCCATTGACTCAGTATCAGTCCCATTGATTCAGTGTCTGTTCCATTGATTCAGTGTCAGTCCCATTGATTCAGTGCCAGTCCCATTGACTCAGTCTCAGTCCCATTGACTCATTCTCAGTCCCATTGACTCATTCTCAGTCCATTGACTCAGTGTCAGTCCCATTGACTCAGTGTCAGTCCCATTGACTCAGTGTCAGTCCCATTGACTCAGTGTCAGTCCCATTGACTCATTCTCAGTCCCATTGATTCATTGTCAGGCCCATTGATTCAGTGTCAGTCCCATTGACTCAGTCTCAGTCCAATTGACTCAGTGTCAGTCCCATTGACTCAGTGTCAGTCTCATTGACTGAGTGTCAGTCCCATTGATTCAGTGTCAGTCCCATTGACTCAGTCTCAGTCCCATTGTCTCAATGTCAGTCCCATTGACTCAGTCTCAGTCCAATTGACTCAGTGTCAGTCCCATTGACTCAGTGTCAGTCCCATTGACTCAGTCTCAGTCCCATTGACTCAGTCTCAGTCCCATTGATTCAGTGTCAGTCACATTGACTCAGTCTCAGTCCCATTGTCTCAATTTCAGTCCCATTGACTCAGTCTCAGTCCCATTGATTCAGTGTCAGTCCCATTGATTCAGTCTCAGTCCCATTGATTCAATTTCAGTTCCATTGATTCAGTGTCAGTCCCATTGAATCAGTCTCAGTCCCATTGTCTCAATGTCAGTCTCATTGACTCAGTCTCAGTCCAATTGACTCAGTGTCAGTCCCATTGACTCAGTGTCAGTCCCATTGACTCAGTGTCAGTCCCATTGACTCAGTCTCAGTCCCATTGGTTCATTGTCAATCCCATTGATTCAGTCTCAGTCCCATTGATTCAGTGTCAGTCCCATTGAATCAGTCTCAGTCCCATTGATTCAATTTCAGTTCCATTGACTCAGTGTCAGTCCCATTGATTCAGTGTCAGTCCCATTGTCTCAGTGTCAGTCCCATTGACTCAGTGTCAGTCCCATTGATTCAGTGTCAATCCCATTGATTCAGTGTCAGTCCCATTGTCTCAGTGTCAGTCCCATTGACTCAGTGTCAGTCCCATTGATTCAGTGTCAATCCCATTGACTCAATGTCAGACCGATTGATTCAGTGTCAGTCCCTTTGACCCAGTGTCAGTGCCATTGACACAGTTTCAATCCCATTGACTCAGTGTCTGTCCCATTGATTCAGTGTCGGCCCCATTGACTCAGTGTCAGTCCCATTGACTGAGTGTCAATCCCATTGACTCAGTGTCTGTCCCATTGACTCACTGTCAGTCCCATTGACTCAGTGTCAGTCCCATTGATTCAGTCTCAGTCCCATTGACTCAGTGTCAGTCCCATTGATTCAGTGTCTGTCCCATTGATTCAGTGTTTGTCCCATTGACTCTGTGTCAGTCCCATTGACTCATTCTCAGTCCCATTGATTCATTGTCAGTACCATTGATTTAGTGTCTGTTCCATTGATTCCGTGCCAGTCCCATTGACTCAGTCTCAGTACCATTGTCTCATTCTCAGTCCCATTGATTCAGTGTTAGTCCCATTGATTCAGTGACAATCCAATTGATTCAGTGTCAGTCCCATTGACTCAGTGACAGTCCAATTGATTCAGTGTCAGTCCCATTGAATCAGTCTCTGTCCCATTGACTCAGTATCAGTCCCATTGACGCAGTTTCAGTCCCATTGAGGCTGTGTCAGTCTCATTGACTCAGTGTCAGTCCTACTGACTCATTGTCAGTCCCATTGATTGAGTGTCAGTCCCATTGATTCAGTGACAGTCTCATTGACTCAGTGTCAGTCCCATTGATTCAGTGTCGATCCCATTCATTCAGTGTCAGTCCCATTGACTCAGTGTCAATCCCATTGACTCAGTGTTTGTCCCATTGACTCAGTGTCAGTCCCATTTACTCAGTGTCAGTCCCATTGATTCAGTCTCAGTCCCATTGACTCAGTGTCAGTCCCATTGATCCTGTGTCTGTCCCATTGACTCAGTATCAGTCCCATTGATTCAGTGTCTGTTCCATTGATTCAGTGTCAGTCCCATTGATTCAGTGCCAGTCCCATTGACTCAGTCTCAGTCCCATTGACTCATTCTCAGTCCCATTGACTCATTCTCAGTCCATTGATTCAGTGTCAGTCCCATTGACTCTGTGTCGGTCCCATTGACTCAGTGTCAGCCCCATTGACGCAGTGTCAGTCCAATTGACTCAGTGACAGTCCAATTGATTCAGTGTCAGTCCCATTGACTCAGTGTCAGTCCCACTGATTCAGTGTCAGTTCCATTGAATCAGTCTTAGTCCCATTGACTCAGTATCATTCCCATTGACGCAGTGTCAGTCCCATTGATTGAGTGTCAGTCCCATTGATTCAGTGTCAGTCTCATTGACTCAGTGTCAGTCACATTGATTCAGTGTCAGTCTCATTGATTCAGTGTCAGTCCCATTGATTCAGTGTCAGTCCATTTGATTCACTGTCAGTCCCATTGATTCAGTGTCAGTCCCTTTGACTCAGTGTCAGTCCCATTGATTCAGTCTCAATCCCATTGATTTAGTGTCAGTCCCATTGATTCAGTCTCAGTCCCATTGATTCAGTGTCAGTCACATTGACTCAGTCTCAGTCTCATTGTCTCAATTTCAGTCCCATTGACTCATTCTCAGTCCCATTGATTCATTGTCAGGCCCATTGATTCAGTGTCAGTCCCATTGACTCAGTCTCAGTCCAATTGACTCAGTGTCAGTCCCATTGATTCAGTGTCAGTCCCATTGACTCAGTCTCAGTCCCATTGTCTCAATATCAGTCCCATTGACTCAGTCTCAGTCCAATTGACTCAGTGTCAGTCCCATTGACTCAGTGTCAGTCCCATTGACTCAGTCTCAGTCCCATTGATTCAGTGTCAGTCCCATTGACTCAGTGTCAGTCCCATTGACTCAGTGTCAGTCACATTGAATCAGTCTCAGTCCCATTGATTCAGTGTCAGTCCCATTGACTCAGTCTCAGTCCCATTGATTCAGTGTCAGTCACATTGAATCAGTCTCAGTCCCATTGATTCAGTGTCAGTCCCATTGACTCAGTGACAGTCCAATTGATTCAGTGTCAGTCCCATTGAATCAGTCTCAGTCCCATTGACTCAGTATCAGTCCCATTGATGCAGTTTCAGTCCCATTGAGGCAGTGTCAGTCTCATTGACTCAGTGTCAGTCCGACTGACTCATTGTCAGTCCCATTGATTGAGTGTCAGTCCCATTGATTCAGTGACAGTCTCATTGACTCAGTGTCAGTCCCATTGATTCAGTGTCGGTCCCATTCATTCAATGTCAATCCCATTGACTCAGTGTTTGTCCAATTGACTCAGTGTCAGTCCCATTGACTCAGTGTCAGTCCCATTGATTCAGTCTCAGTCCCATTGACTCAGTGTCACTCCCATTGATCCTGTGTCTGTCCCATTGACTCAGTATCAGTCCCATTGATTCAGTGTCTGTTCCATTGATTCAGTGTCAGTCCCATTGATTCAGTGCCAGTCCCATTGACTCAGTCTCAGTCCCATTGACTCATTCTCAGTCCCATTGACTCATTCTCAGTCCATTGATTCAGTGTCAGTCCCATTGACTCAGTGTCAGTCCCATTGACTCAGTGTCAGTCCCATTGACTCAGTGTCAGTCCCATTGACTCATTCTCAGTCCCATTGATTCATTGTCAGTCCCATTGATTCAGTGTCAGTCCCATTGACTCAGTCTCAGTCCAATTGACTCAGTGTCAGTCCCATTGACTCAGTGTCAGCCCCATTGACTCAGTGTCAGTCCCATTGATTCAGTGTCAGTCCCATTGATTCAGTCTCAATCCCATTGATTCAGTCTCAGCCCCATTGATTCAGTCTCAGTCCCATTGATTCAGTGTCAGTCACATTGACTCAGTCTCAGTCCCATTGTCTCAATTTCAGTCCCATTGACTCAGTGTCAGTCCCATTGATTCAGTGTCAGTCCCATTGACTCAGTGTCAGTCCCATTGATTCAGTGTCAGTCCCATTGATTCAGTCTCAGTCCCATTGATTCAATTTCAGTTCCATTGATTCACTGTCAGTCCCATTGACTCAGTGTCAGTCCCATTGATTCAGTGTCAGTCCCATTGATTCAGTCTCAGTCCCATTGATTCAATTTCAGTTCCATTGATTCAGTGTCATTCCCATTGACTCAGTCTCAGTCCCATTGTCTCAATGTCAGTCCCATTGACTCAGTCTCAGTCCAATTGACTCAGTGTCAGTCCCATTGACTCAGTGTCAGTCCCATTGACTCAGTGTCAGTCCCATTGACTCAGTCTCAGTCCCATTGGTTCATTGTCAATCCCATTGATTCAGTCTCAGTCCCATTGATTCAGCGTCAGTCCCATTGAATCAGTCTCAGTCCCATTGATTCAGTGTCAGTCCCATTGAATCAGTCTCAGTCCCATTGATTCAGTCTCAGTCCCATTGACTCAGTGTCAGTCCCATTGATTCAGTGTCTGTCCCATTGATTCAGTGTCGGCCCAATTGACTAAGTGTCAATCCCATTGATTCAGTCTCAGTCCCATTGATTCAGTGTCAGTCCCATTGAATCAGTCTCAGTCCCATTGATTCAGTCTCAGTCCCATTGACTCAGTGTCAGTCCCATTGATTCAGTGTCTGTCCCATTGATTCAGTGTCAGTCCCTTTGACCCAGTGTCAGTGCCATTGACTCAGTTTCAATACCATTGACTCAGTGTCTGTCCCATTGATTCAGTGTCGGCCCCATTGACTGAGTGTCAATCCCATTGACTCAGTGTCTGTCCCATTGACTCACTGTCAGTCCCATTGACTCAGTGTCAGTCCCATTGACTGAGTGTCAATACCATTGACTCAGTGTCTGTCCAATTGACTCACTGTCAGTCCCATTGACTCAGTGTCAGTCCCATTGATTCAGTCTCAGTCCCATTGACTCAGTGTCAGTCCCATTGATTCAGTGTCTGTCCCATTGATTCAGTGTTTGTCCCATTGACTCAGTGTCAGTCCCATTGACTCATTCTCATTCCCATTGATTCATTGTCAGTACCATTGATTCAGTGTCTGTTCCATTGATTTCGTGCCAGTCCCATTGACTCAGTCTCAGTCCCATTGTCTCATTCTCAGTCCCATTGATTCAGTGTTAGTCCCATTGATTCAGTGACAGTCCAATTGATTCAGTGTCAGTCCCATTGACTCAGTGACAGTCCAATTGATTCAGTGTCAGTCCCATTGAATCAGTCTCAGTCCCATTGACTCAGTATCAGTCCCATTGACGCAGTTTCAGTCCCATTGAGGCAGTGTCAGTCTCATTGACTCAGTGTCAGTCCTACTGACTCATTGTCAGTCCCATTGATTGAGTGCAGTCCCATTGATTGAGTGACAGTCTCATTGACTCAGTGTCAGTCCCATTGATTCAGTGTCGGTCCCATTCATTCAGTGTCAGTTCCATTGACTCAGTTTCAATCCCATTGACTCAGTGTTTGTCCAATTGACTCAGTGTCAGTCCCATTGACTCAGTGTCAGTCCCATTGATTCAGTCTCAGTCCCATTGACTCAGTGTCAGTCCCACTGATCCTGTGTCTTTACCATTGACTCAGTATCAGTCCCATTGATTCAGTGTCTGTTCCATTGATTCAGTGTCAGTCCCATTGATTCAGTGCCAGTCCCATTGACTCATTCTCAGTCCCATTGACTCATTCTCAGTCCATTGATTCAGTGTCAGTCCCATTGACTCAGTGTCAGTCCCATTGACTCAGTGTCAGTCCCATTGACTCAGTGTCAGTCCCATTGACTCAGTGTCAGTCCCATTGACTCATTCTCAGTCCCATTGATTCATTGTCAGGCCCATTGATTCAGTGTCAGTCCCATTGACTCAGTCTCAGTCCAATTGACTCAGTGTCAGTCCCATTGACTCAGTGTCAGTCCCATTGACTGAGTGTCAGTCCCATTGATTCAGTGTCAGTCCCATTGACTCAGTCTCAGTCCCATTGTCTCAATGTCAGTCCCATTGACTCAGTCTCAGTCCAATTGACTCAGTGTCAGTCCCATTGACTCAGTGTCAGTCCCATTGACTCAGTCTCAGTCCCATTGATTCAGTGTCAGTCCCATTGACTCAGTGTCAGTCCCATTGACTCAGTCTCAGTCCCATTGATTCAGTGTCAGTCACATTGACTCAGTCTCAGTTCAATTGTCTCAATTTCAGTCCCATTGACTCAGTCTCAGTCCCATTGATTCAGTGTCAGTCCCATTGATTCAGTCTCAGTCCCATTGATTCAATTTCAGATCCATTGATTCAGTGTCAGTCCCATTGAATCAGTCTCAGTCCCATTGTCTCAATGTCAGTCCCATTGACTCAGTCTCAGTCCAATTGACTCAGTGTCAGTCCCATTGACTCAGTGTCAGTCCCATTGACTCAGTGTCAGTCCCATTGACTCAGTCTCCGTCCCATTGGTTCATTGTCAATCCCATTGATTCAGTCTCAGTCCCATTGATTCAGTGTCAGTCCCATTGAATCAGTCTCAGTCCCATTGATTCAATTTCAGTTCCATTGACTCACTGTCAGTCCCATTGATTCAGTGTCAGTCCCATTGTCTCAGTGTCAGTCCCATTGACTCAGTGTCAGTCCCATTGATTCAGTGTCAATCCCATTGATTCAGTGTCAGTCCCATTGTCTCAGTGTCAGTCCCATTGACTCAGTGTCAGTCCCATTGATTCAGTGTCAATCCCATTGACTCAATGTCAGACCGATTGATTCAGTGTCAGTCCCTTTGACCCAGTGTCAGTGCCATTGACACAGTTTCAATCCCATTGACTCAGTGTCTGTCCCATTGATTCAGTGTCGGCCCCATTGACTCAGTGTCAGTCACATTGACTGAGTATCAATCCCATTGACTCAGTGTCTGTCCCATTGACTCACTGTCCGTCCCATTGACTCAGTGTCAGTCCCATTGATTCAGTCTCAGTCCCATTGACTCAGTGTCAGTCCCATTGATTCAGTGTCTGTCCCATTGATTCAGTGTTTGTACCATTGACTCAGTGTCAGTCCCATTGACTCAGTCTCAGTCCCATTGATTCATTGTCAGTACCATTGATTTAGTGTCTGTTCCATTGATTCCGTGCCAGTCCCATTGACTCAGTCTCAGTCCCATTGTCTCATTCTCAGTCCCATTGATTCAGTGTTAGTCCCATTGATTCAGTGACAGTCCAATTGATTCAGTGTCAGTCCCATTGACTCAGTGACAGTCCAATTGATTCAGTGTCAGTCCCATTGAATCAGTCTCAGTCCCATTGACTCAGTATCAGTCCCATTGACGCAGTTTCAGTCCAATTGATTCAGTGTCAGTCCCATTGACTCAGTGACAGTCCAATTGATTCAGTGTCAGTCCCATTGAATCAGTCTCAGTCCCATTGACTCAGTATCAGTCCCATTGACGCAGTTTCAGTCCCATTGAGGCAGTGTCAGTCTCATTGACTCAGTGTCAGTCCTACTGACTCATTGTCAGTCCCATTGATTGAGTGTCAGTCCCATTGATTCAGTGACAGTCTCATTGACTCAGTGTCAGTCCCATTGATTCAGTGTCGGTCCCATTCATTCAGTGTCAGTTCCATTGACTCAGTGTCAATCCCATTGACTCAGTGTTTGTCCAATTGACTCAGTGTCAGTCCCATTGACTCAGTGTCAGTCCCATTGATTCAGTCTCAGTCCCATTGACTCAGTGTCAGTCCCACTGATCCTGTGTCTTTCCCATTGACTCAGTATCAGTCCCATTGATTCAGTGTCTGTTCCATTGATTCAGTGTCAGTCCCATTGATTCAGTGCCAGTCCCATTGACTCAGTCTCAGTCCCATTGACTCATTCTCAGTCCCATTGACTCATTCTCAGTCCATTGATTCAGTGTCAGTCCCATTGACTCAGTGTCAGTCCCATTGACTCAGTGTCAGTCCCATTGACTCAGTGTCAGTCCCATTGACTCAGTGTCAGTCCCATTGACTCATTCTCAGTCCCATTGATTCATTGTCAGGCCCATTGATTCAGTGTCAGTCCCATTGACTCAGTCTCAGTCCAATTGACTCAGTGTCAGTCCCATTGACTCAGTGTCAGTCTCATTGACTGAGTGTCAGTCCCATTGATTCAGTGTCAGTCCCATTGACTCAGTCTCAGTCCCATTGTCTCAATGTCAGTCCCATTGACTCAGTCTCAGTCCAATTGACTCAGTGTCAGTCCCATTGACTCAGTGTCAGTCCCATTGACTCAGTCTCAGTCCCATTGATTCAGTGTCAGTCCCATTGACTCAGTGTCAGTCCCATTGACTCAGTCTCAGTCCCATTGATTCAGTGTCAGTCACATTGACTCAGTCTCAGTCCCATTGTCTCAATTTCAGTCCCATTGACTCAGTCTCAGTCCCATTGATTCAGTGTCAGTCCCATTGATTCAGTCTCAGTCCCATTGATTCAATTTCAGTTCCATTGATTCAGTGTCAGTCCCATTGAATCAGTCTCAGTCCCATTGTCTCAATGTCAGTCTCATTGACTCAGTCTCAGTCCAATTGACTCAGTGTCAGTCCCATTGACTCAGTGTCAGTCCCATTGACTCAGTGTCAGTCCCATTGACTCAGTCTCAGTCCCATTGGTTCATTGTCAATCCCATTGATTCAGTCTCAGTCCCATTGATTCAGTGTCAGTCCCATTGAATCAGTCTCAGTCCCATTGATTCAATTTCAGTTCCATTGACTCAGTGTCAGTCCCATTGATTCAGTGTCAGTCCCATTGTCTCAGTGTCAGTCCCATTGACTCAGTGTCAGTCCCATTGATTCAGTGTCAATCCCATTGATTCAGTGTCAGTCCCATTGTCTCAGTGTCAGTCCCATTGACTCAGTGTCAGTCCCATTGATTCAGTGTCAATCCCATTGACTCAATGTCAGACCGATTGATTCAGTGTCAGTCCCTTTGACCCAGTGTCAGTGCCATTGACACAGTTTCAATCCCATTGACTCAGTGTCTGTCCCATTGATTCAGTGTCGGCCCCATTGACTCAGTGTCAGTCCCATTGACTGAGTGTCAATCCCATTGACTCAGTGTCTGTCCCATTGACTCACTGTCAGTCCCATTGACTCAGTGTCAGTCCCATTGATTCAGTCTCAGTCCCATTGACTCAGTGTCAGTCCCATTGATTCAGTGTCTGTCCCATTGATTCAGTGTTTGTCCCATTGACTCTGTGTCAGTCCCATTGACTCATTCTCAGTCCCATTGATTCATTGTCAGTACCATTGATTTAGTGTCTGTTCCATTGATTCCGTGCCAGTCCCATTGACTCAGTCTCAGTACCATTGTCTCATTCTCAGTCCCATTGATTCAGTGTTAGTCCCATTGATTCAGTGACAATCCAATTGATTCAGTGTCAGTCCCATTGACTCAGTGACAGTCCAATTGATTCAGTGTCAGTCCCATTGAATCAGTCTCTGTCCCATTGACTCAGTATCAGTCCCATTGACGCAGTTTCAGTCCCATTGAGGCTGTGTCAGTCTCATTGACTCAGTGTCAGTCCTACTGACTCATTGTCAGTCCCATTGATTGAGTGTCAGTCCCATTGATTCAGTGACAGTCTCATTGACTCAGTGTCAGTCCCATTGATTCAGTGTCGATCCCATTCATTCAGTGTCAGTCCCATTGACTCAGTGTCAATCCCATTGACTCAGTGTTTGTCCCATTGACTCAGTGTCAGTCCCATTTACTCAGTGTCAGTCCCATTGATTCAGTCTCAGTCCCATTGACTCAGTGTCAGTCCCATTGATCCTGTGTCTGTCCCATTGACTCAGTATCAGTCCCATTGATTCAGTGTCTGTTCCATTGATTCAGTGTCAGTCCCATTGATTCAGTGCCAGTCCCATTGACTCAGTCTCAGTCCCATTGACTCATTCTCAGTCCCATTGACTCATTCTCAGTCCATTGATTCAGTGTCAGTCCCATTGACTCTGTGTCGGTCCCATTGACTCAGTGTCAGCCCCATTGACGCAGTGTCAGTCCAATTGACTCAGTGACAGTCCAATTGATTCAGTGTCAGTCCCATTGACTCAGTGTCAGTCCCACTGATTCAGTGTCAGTTCCATTGAATCAGTCTTAGTCCCATTGACTCAGTATCATTCCCATTGACGCAGTGTCAGTCCCATTGATTGAGTGTCAGTCCCATTGATTCAGTGTCAGTCTCATTGACTCAGTGTCAGTCACATTGATTCAGTGTCAGTCTCATTGATTCAGTGTCAGTCCCATTGATTCAGTGTCAGTCCATTTGATTCACTGTCAGTCCCATTGATTCAGTGTCAGTCCCTTTGACTCAGTGTCAGTCCCATTGATTCAGTCTCAATCCCATTGATTTAGTGTCAGTCCCATTGATTCAGTCTCAGTCCCATTGATTCAGTGTCAGTCACATTGACTCAGTCTCAGTCTCATTGTCTCAATTTCAGTCCCATTGACTCATTCTCAGTCCCATTGATTCATTGTCAGGCCCATTGATTCAGTGTCAGTCCCATTGACTCAGTCTCAGTCCAATTGACTCAGTGTCAGTCCCATTGATTCAGTGTCAGTCCCATTGACTCAGTCTCAGTCCCATTGTCTCAATATCAGTCCCATTGACTCAGTCTCAGTCCAATTGACTCAGTGTCAGTCCCATTGACTCAGTGTCAGTCCCATTGACTCAGTCTCAGTCCCATTGATTCAGTGTCAGTCCCATTGACTCAGTGTCAGTCCCATTGACTCAGTGTCAGTCACATTGAATCAGTCTCAGTCCCATTGATTCAGTGTCAGTCCCATTGACTCAGTCTCAGTCCCATTGATTCAGTGTCAGTCACATTGAATCAGTCTCAGTCCCATTGATTCAGTGTCAGTCCCATTGACTCAGTCTCAGTCCCATTGATTCAGTGTCAGTCACATTGAATCAGTCTCAGTCCCGTTGTCTCAATTTCAGTCCCATTGACTCAGTCTCAGTCTCATTGATTCAGTGTCAGTCACATTGACTCAGTCTCAGTCCCATTGTCTCAATTTCAGTCCCATTGACTCAGTCTCAGTCCCATTGATTCAATTTCAGTTCCATTGATTCAGTGTCAGTCCCATTGAATCAGTCTCAGTCCCATTGTCTCAATGTCAGTCCCATTGACTCAGTCTCAGTCCAATTGACTCAGTGTCAGTCCCATTGACTCAGTGTCAGTCCCATTGACTCAGTGTCAGTCCCATTGACTCAGTCTCAGTCCCATTGGTTCATTGTCAATCCCATTGATTCAGTCTCAGTCCCATTGATTCAGTGTCAGTCCCATTGAATCAGTCTCAGTCCCATTGATTCAATTTCAGTTCCATTGACTCAGTGTCAGTCCCATTGATTCAGTGTCAGTCCCATTGTCTCAGTGTCAGTCCCATTGACTCAGTGTCAGTCCCATTGATTCAGTGTCAATCCCATTGATTCAGTGTCAGTCCCATTGTCTCAGTGTCAGTCCCATTGACTCAGTGTCAGTCCCATTGATTCAGTGTCAATCCCATTGACTCAATGTCAGACCGATTGATTCAGTGTCAGTCCCTTTGACCCAGTGTCAGTGCCATTGACACAGTTTCAATCCCATTGACTCAGTGTCTGTCCCATTGATTCAGTGTCGGCCCCATTGACTCAGTGTCAGTCCCATTGACTGAGTGTCAATCCCATTGACTCAGTGTCTGTCCCATTGACTCACTGTCAGTCCCATTGACTCAGTGTCAGTCCCATTGATTCAGTCTCAGTCCCATTGACTCAGTGTCAGTCCCATTGATTCAGTGTCTGTCCCATTGATTCAGTGTTTGTCCCATTGACTCAGTGTCAGTCCCATTGACTCATTCTCAGTCCCATTGATTCATTGTCAGTACCATTGATTTAGTGTCTGTTCCATTGATTCCGTGCCAGTCCCATTGACTCAGTCTCAGTCCCATTGTCTCATTCTCAGTCCCATTGATTCAGTGTTAGTCCCATTGATTCAGTGACAGTCCAATTGATTCAGTGTCAGTCCCATTGACTCAGTGACAGTCCAATTGATTCAGTGTCAGTCCCATTGAATCAGTCTCAGTCCCATTGACTCAGTATCAGTCCCATTGACGCAGTTTCAGTCCAATTGATTCAGTGTCAGTCCCATTGACTCAGTGACAGTCCAATTGATTCAGTGTCAGTCCCATTGAATCAGTCTCAGTCCCATTGACTCAGTATCAGTCCCATTGACGCAGTTTCAGTCCCATTGAGGCAGTGTCAGTCTCATTGACTCAGTGTCAGTCCCAATGACTCATTGTCAGTCCCATTGATTGAGTGTCAGTCCCATTGATTCAGTGACAGTCTCATTGACTCAGTGTCAGTCCCATTGATTCAGTGTCGGTCCCATTCATTCAGTGTCAGTTCCATTGACTCAGTGTCAATCCCATTGACTCAGTGTTTGTCCAATTGACTCAGTGTCAGTCCCATTGACTCAGTGTCAGTCCCATTGATTCAGTCTCAGTCCCATTGACTCAGTGTCAGTCCCACTGATCCTGTGTCTTTCCCATTGACTCAGTATCAGTCCCATTGATTCAGTGTCTGTTCCATTGATTCAGTGTCAGTCCCATTGATTCAGTGCCAGTCCCATTGACTCAGTCTCAGTCCCATTGACTCATTCTCAGTCCCATTGACTCATTCTCAGTCCATTGATTCAGTGTCAGTCCCATTGACTCAGTGTCAGTCCCATTGACTCAGTGTCAGTCCCATTGACTCAGTGTCAGTCCCATTGACTCAGTGTCAGTCCCATTGACTCATTCTCAGTCCCATTGATTCATTGTCAGGCCCATTGATTCAGTGTCAGTCCCATTGACTCAGTCTCAGTCCAATTGACTCAGTGTCAGTCCCATTGACTCAGTGTCAGTCTCATTGACTGAGTGTCAGTCCCATTGATTCAGTGTCAGTCCCATTGACTCAGTCTCAGTCCCATTGTCTCAATGTCAGTCCCATTGACTCAGTCTCAGTCCAATTGACTCAGTGTCAGTCCCATTGACTCAGTGTCAGTCCCATTGACTCAGTCTCAGTCCCATTGATTCAGTGTCAGTCCCATTGACTCAGTGTCAGTCCCATTGACTCAGTCTCAGTCCCATTGATTCAGTGTCAGTCACATTGACTCAGTCTCAGTCCCATTGTCTCAATTTCAGTCCCATTGATTCAGTCTCAGTCCCATTGATTCAGTGTCAGTCCCATTGATTCAGTCTCAGTCCCATTGATTCAATTACAGTTCCATTGATTCAGTGTCAGTCCCATTGAATCAGTCTCAGTCCCATTGTCTCAATGTCAGTCTCATTGACTCAGTCTCAGTCCAATTGACTCAGTGTCAGTCCCATTGACTCAGTGTCAGTCCCATTGACTCAGTCTCAGTCCCATTGGTTCATTGTCAATCCCATTGATTCAGTCTCAGTCCCATTGATTCAGTGTCAGTCCCATTGAATCAGTCTCAGTCCCATTGATTCAATTTCAGTTCCATTGTCTCAGTGTCAGTCCCATTGACTCAGTGTCAGTCCCATTGATTCAGTGTCAATCCCATTGATTCAGTGTCAGTCCCATTGTCTCAGTGTCAGTCCCATTGACTCAGTGTCAGTCCCATTGATTCAGTGTCAATCCCATTGACTCAATGTCAGACCGATTGATTCAGTGTCAGTCCCTTTGACCCAGTGTCAGTGCCATTGACACAGTTTCAATCCCATTGACTCAGTGTCTGTCCCATTGATTCAGTGTCGGCCCCATTGACTCAGTGTCAGTCCCATTGACTGAGTGTCAATCCCATTGACTCAGTGTCTGTCCCATTGACTCACTGTCAGTCCCATTGACTCAGTGTCAGTCCCATTGATTCAGTCTCAGTCCCATTGACTCAGTGTCAGTCCCATTGATTCAGTGTCTGTCCCATTGATTCAGTGTTTGTCCCATTGACTCTGTGTCAGTCCCATTGACTCATTCTCAGTCCCATTGATTCATTGTCAGTACCATTGATTTAGTGTCTGTTCCATTGATTCCGTGCCAGTCCCATTGACTCAGTCTCAGTACCATTGTCTCATTCTCAGTCCCATTGATTCAGTGTTAGTCCCATTGATTCAGTGACAATCCAATTGATTCAGTGTCAGTCCCATTGACTCAGTGACAGTCCAATTGATTCAGTGTCAGTCCCATTGAATCAGTTTCAGTCCCATTGACTCAGTATCAGTCCCATTGACGCAGTTTCAGTCCCATTGAGGCTGTGTCAGTCTCATTGACTCAGTGTCAGTCCTACTGACTCATTGTCAGTCCCATTGATTGAGTGTCAGTCCCATTGATTCAGTGACAGTCTCATTGACTCAGTGTCAGTCCCATTGATTCAGTGTCGGTCCCATTCATTCAGTGTCAGTCGCATTGACTCAGTGTCAATCCCATTGACTCAGTGTTTGTCCCATTGACTCAGTGTCAGTCCCATTTACTCAGTGTCAGTCCCATTGATTCAGTCGCAGTCCCATTGACTCAGTGTCAGTCCCATTGATCCTGTGTCTGTCCCATTGACTCAGTATCAGTCCCATTGATTCAGTGTCTGTTCCATTGATTCAGTGTCAGTCCCATTGATTCAGTGCCAGTCCCATTGACTCAGTCTCAGTCCCATTGACTCATTCTCAGTCCCATTGACTCATTCTCAGTCCATTGATTCAGTGTCAGTCCCATTGACTCTGTGTCGGTCCCATTGACTCAGTGTCAGCCCCATTGACGCAGTGTCAGTCCAATTGACTCAGTGACAGTCCAATTGATTCAGTGTCAGTCCCATTGACTCAGTGTCAGTCCCATTGATTCAGTGTCAGTTCCATTGAATCAGTCTTAGTCCCATTGATTCAATTTCAGTTCCATTGATTCAGTGTCAGTCCCATTGAATCAGTCTCAGTCCCATTGTCTCAATGTCAGTCTCATTGACTCAGTCTCAGTCCCATTGGTTCATTGTCAATCCCATTGATTCAGTCTCAGTCCCATTGATTCAGTGTCAGTCCCATTGAATCAGTCTCAGTCCCATTGATTCAATTTCAGTTCCATTGATTCAGTGTCAGTCCCATTGAATCTGTCTCAGTCCCATTGTCTCAATGTCAGTCTCATTGACTCAGTCTCAGTCCAATTGACTCAGTGTCAGTCCCATTGACTCAGTGTCAGTCCCATTGACTCAGTGTCAGTCCCATTGACTCAGTCTCAGTCCCATTGGTTCATTGTCAATCCCATTGATTCAGTCTCAGTCCCATTGATTCAGTGTCAGTCCCATTGAATCAGTCTCAGTCCCATTGATTCAATTTCAGTTCCATTGACTCAGTGTCAGTCCCATTGATTCAGTGTCAGTCCCATTGTCTCAGTGTCAGTCCCATTGACTCAGTGTCAGTCCCATTGATTCAGTGTCAATCCCATTGATTCAGTGTCAGTTCCATTGTCTCAGTGTCAGTCCCATTGACTCAGTGTCAGTCCCATTGATTCAGTGTCAATCCCATTGACTCAATGTCAGACCGATTGATTCAGTGTCAGTCCCTTTGACCCAGTGTCAGTGCCATTGACACAGTTTCAATCCCATTGACTCAGTGTCTGTCCCATTGATTCAGTGTCGGCCCCATTGACTCAGTGTCAGTCCCATTGACTGAGTGTCAATCCCATTGACTCAGTGTCTGTCCCATTAACTCACTGTCAGTCCCATTGACTCAGTGTCAGTCCCATTGATTCAGTGTCTGTCCCATTGATTCAGTGTCTGTCCCATTGATTCAGTGTTTGTCCCATTGACTCTGTGTCAGTCCCATTGACTCATTCTCAGTCCCATTGATTCATTGTCAGTACCATTGATTTAGTGTCTGTTCCATTGATTCCGTGCCAGTCCCATTGACTCAGTCTCAGTACCATTGTCTCATTCTCAGTCCCATTGATTCAGTGTTAGTCCCATTGATTCAGTGACAATCCAATTGATTCAGTGTCAGTCCCATTGACTCAGTGACAGTCCAATTGATTCAGTGTCAGTCCCATTGAATCAGTTTCAGTCCCACTGACTCAGTATCAGTCCCATTGACGCAGTTTCAGTCCCATTGAGGCTGTGTCAGTCTCATTGACTCAGTGTCAGTCCTACTGACTCATTGTCAGTCCCATTGATTGAGTGTCAGTCCCATTGATTCAGTGACAGTCTCATTGACTCAGTGTCAGTCCCATTGATTCAGTGTCGGTCCCATTCATTCAGTGTCAGTCCCATTGACTCAGTGTCAATCCCATTGACTCAGTGTTTGTCCCATTGACTCAGTGTCAGTCCCATTTACTCAGTGTCAGTCCCATTGATTCAGTCTCAGTCCCATTGACTCAGTGTCAGTCCCATTGATCCTGTGTCTGTCCCATTGACTCAGTATCAGTCCCATTGATTCAGTGTCTGTTCCATTGATTCAGTGTCAGTCCCATTGATTCAGTGCCAGTCCCATTGACTCAGTCTCAGTCCCATTGACTCATTCTCAGTCCCATTGACTCATTCTCAGTCCATTGATTCAGTGTCAGTCCCATTGACTCTGTGTCGGTCCCATTGACTCAGTGTCAGCCCCATTGACGCAGTGTCAGTCCAATAGACTCAGTGACAGTCCAATTGATTCAGTGTCAGTCCCATTGACTCAGTGTCAGTCCCATTGATTCAGTGTCAGTTCCATTGAATCAGTCTTAGTCCCATTGACTCAGTATCATTCCCATTGACGCAGTGTCAGTCCCATTGATTGAGTGTCAGTCCCATTGATTCAGTGTCAGTCTCATTGACTCAGTGTCAGTCACATTGATTCAGTGTCAGTCTCATTGATTCAGTGTCAGTCCCATTGATTCAGTGTCAGTCCATTTGATTCAGTGTCAGTCCCATTGATTCAGTGTCAGTCCCTTTGACTCAGTGTCAGTCCCATTGATTCAGTCTCAATCCCATTGATTTAGTGTCAGTCCCATTGATTCAGTCTCAGTCCCATTGATTCAGTGTCAGTCACATTGACTCAGTCTCAGTCTCATTGTCTCAATTTCAGTCCCATTGACTCATTCTCAGTCCCATTGATTCATTGTCAGGCCCATTGATTCAGTGTCAGTCCCATTGACTCAGTCTCAGTCCAATTGACTCAGTGTCAGTCCCATTGATTCAGTGTCAGTCCCATTGACTCAGTCTCAGTCCCATTGTCTCAATATCAGTCCCATTGACTCAGTCTCAGTCCAATTGACTCAGTGTCAGTCCCATTGACTCAGTGTCAGTCCCTTTGACTCAGTGTCAGTCCCATTGACTCAGTCTCAGTCCCATTGATTCAGTGTCAGTCCCATTGACTCAGTGTCAGTCCCATTGACTCAGTCTCAGTCCCATTGATTCAGTGTCAGTCACATTGAATCAGTCTCAGTCCCATTGTCTCAATTTCAGTCCCATTGACTCAGTCTCAGTCTCATTGATTCAGTGTCAGTCACATTGACTCAGTCTCAGTCCCATTGTCTCAATTGCAGTCCCATTGACTCAGTCTCAGTCCCATTGATTCAATTTCAGTTCCATTGATTCAGTGTCAGTCCCATTGAATCAGTCTCAGTCCCATTGTCTCAATGTCAGTCCCATTGACTCAGTCTCAGTCCAATTGACTCAGTGTCGGTCCCATTGACTCAGTGTCAGTCCCATTGACTCAGTGTCAGTCCCATTGACTCAGTCTCAGTCCCATTGGTTCATTGTCAATCCCATTGATTCAGTCTCAGTCCCATTGATTCACTGTCAGTCCCATTGAATCAGTCTCAGTCCCATTGATTCAATTTCAGTTCCATTGACTCAGTGTCAGTCCCATTGATTCAGTGTCAGTCCCATTGTCTCAGTGTCAGTCCCATTGACTCAGTGTCAGTCCCATTGATTCAGTGTCAATCCCATTGATTCAGTGTCAGTCCCATTGTCTCAGTGTCAGTCCCATTGACTCAGTGTCAGTCCCATTGATTCAGTGTCAATCCCATTGACTCAATGTCAGACCGATTGATTCAGTGTCAGTCCCTTTGACCCAGTGTCAGTGCCATTGACACAGTTTCAATCCCATTGACTCAGTGTCTGTCCCATTGATTCAGTGTCGGCCCCATTGACTCAGTGTCAGTCCCATTGACTGAGTGTCAATCCCATTGACTCAGTGTCTGTCCCATTGACTCACTGTCAGTCCCATTGACTCAGTGTCAGTCCCATTGATTCAGTCTCAGTCCCATTGACTCAGTGTCAGTCCCATTGATTCAGTGTCTGTCCCATTGATTCAGTGTTTGTCCCATTGACTCAGTGTCAGTCCCATTGACTCATTCTCAGTCCCATTGATTCATTGTCAGTACCATTGATTTAGTGTCTGTTCCATTGATTCCGTGCCAGTCCCATTGACTCAGTCTCAGTCCCATTGTCTCATTCTCAGTCCCATTGATTCAGTGTTAGTCCCATTGATTCAGTGACAGTCCAATTGATTCAGTGTCAGTCCCATTGACTCAGTGACAGTCCAATTGATTCAGTGTCAGTCCCATTGAATCAGTCTCAGTCCCATTGACTCAGTATCAGTCCCATTGATGCAGTTTCAGTCCCATTGAGGCAGTGTCAGTCTCATTGACTCAGTGTCAGTCCTACTGACTCATTGTCAGTCCCATTGATTGAGTGTCAGTCCCATTGATTCAGTGACAGTCTCATTGACTCAGTGTCAGTCCCATTGATTCAGTGTCGGTCCCATTCATTCAGTGTCAGTCCCATTGACTCATTGTCAATCCCATTGACTCAGTGTTTGTCCCATTGACTCAGTGTCAGTCCCATTTACTCAGTGTCATTCCCATTGATTCAGTCTCAGTCCCATTGACTCAGTGTCAGTCCCATTGATCATGTGTCTGTCCCATTGACTCAGTATCAGTCCCATTGATTCAGTGTCTGTTCCATTGATTCAGTGTCAGTCCCATTGATTCAGTGCCAGTCCCATTGACTCAGTCTCAGTCCCATTGATTCATTCTCAGTCTCATTGACTCATTCTCAGTCCATTGATTCAGTGTCAGTCCCATTGACTCTGTGTCGGTCCCATTGACTCAGTGTCAGCCCCATTGACGCAGTGTCAGTCCAATTGACTCAGTGACAGTCCAATTGATTCAGTGTCAGTCCCATTGACTCAGTGTCAGTCCCATTGATTCAGTGTCAGTTCCATTGAATCAGTCTTAGTCCCATTGACTCAGTATCATTCCCATTGACGCAGTGTCAGTCCCATTGATTGAGTGTCAGTCCCATTGATTCAGTGTCAGTCTCATTGACTCAGTGTCAGTCACATTGATTCAGTGTCAGTCTCATTGATTCAGTGTCAGTCCCATTGATTCAGTGTCAGTCCAATTGATTCAGTGTCAGTCCCATTGATTCAGTGTCAGTCCCTTTGACTCAGTGTCAGTCCCATTGATTCAGTCTCAATCCCATTGATTTAGTGTCAGTCCCATTGATTCAGTCTCAGTCCCATTGATTCAGTGTCAGTCACATTGACTCAGTCTCAGTCTCATTGTCTCAATTTCAGTCCCATTGACTCATTCTCAGTCCCATTGATTCATTGTCAGGCCCATTGATTCAGTGTCAGTCCCATTGTCTCAGTCTCAGTCCAATTGACTCAGTGTCAGTCCCATTGACTCAGTGTCAGTCCCATTGACTGAGTGTCAGTCCCATTGATTCAGTGTCAGTCCCATTGACTCAGTCTCAGTCCCATTGTCTCAATGTCAGTCCCATTGACTCAGTCTCAGTCCAATTGACTCAGTGTCAGTCCCATTGACTCAGTGTCAGTCCCATTGACTCAGTGTCAGTCCCATTGACTCAGTCTCAGTCCCATTGATTCAGTGTCAGTCCCATTGACTCAGTGTCAGTCCCATTGACTCAGTCTCAGTCCCATTGATTCAGTGTCAGTCACATTGACTCAGTCTCAGTCCCATTGTCTCAATGTCAGTCCCATTGACTCAGTCTCAGTCCCATTGATTCAGTGTCAGTCCCATTGATTCAGTCTCAGTCCCATTGATTCAATTTCAGTTCCATTGATTCAGTGTCAGTCCCATTGAATCAGTCTCAGTCCCATTGTCTCAATGTCAGTCCCATTGACTCAGTCTCAGTCCAATTGACTCAGTCTCAGTCCCATTGTCTCAATTTCAGTCCCATTGACTCAGTCTCAGTCCCATTGATTCAGTGTCAGTCCCATTGATTCAGTCTCAGTCCCATTGTTTCGTTGTCAATCCCATTGATTCAGTCTCAGTCCCATTGATTCAGTGTCAGTCCCATTGAATCAGTCTCAGTCCCATTGATTCAATTTCAGTTCCATTGACTCAGTGTCAGTCCCATTGATTCAGTGTCAGACCCATTGTCTCAGTGTCAGTCCCATTGACTCAGTGTCAGTCCCATTGATTCAGTGTCAATCCCATTGATTCAGTGTCAGTCCCATTGTCTCAGTGTCAGTCCCATTGACTCAGTGTCAGTCCCATTGATTCAGTGTCAATCCCATTGACTCAATGTCAGTCCCATTGATTCAGTGTCAGTCCCATTGTCTCAGTGTCAGTCCCATTGACTCAGTGTCAGTCCCATTGATTCAGTGTCAATCCCATTGACTCAATGTCAGACCGATTGATTCAGTGTCAGTCCCTTTGACCCAGTGTCAGTGCCATTGACACAGTTTCAATCCCATTGACTCAGTGTCTGTCCCATTGATTCAGTGTCGGCCCCATTGACTCAGTGTCAGTCCCATTGACTGAGTGTCAATCCCATTGACTCAGTGTCTGTCCCATTGACTCACTGTCAGTCCCATTGACTCAGTGTCAGTCCCATTGATTCAGTCTCAGTCCCATTGACTCAGTGTCAGTCCCATTGATTCAGTGTCTGTCCCATTGATTCAGTGTTTGTCCCATTGACTCAGTGTCAGTCCCATTGACTCATTCTCAGTCCCATTGATTCATTGTCAGTACCATTGATTTAGTGTCTGTTCCATTGATTCCGTGCCAGTCCCATTGACTCAGTCTCAGTCCCATTGTCTCATTCTCAGTCCCATTGATTCAGTGTTAGTCCCATTGATTCAGTGACAGTCCAATTGATTCAGTGTCAGTCCCATTGACTCAGTGACAGTCCAATTGATTCAGTGTCAGTCCCATTGAATCAGTCTCAGTCCCATTGACTCAGTATCAGTCCCATTGACTCATTGTCAGTCCCATTGATTGAGTGTCAGTCCCATTGATTCAGTGACAGTCTCATTGACTCAGTGTCAGTCCCATTGATTCAGTGTCGGTCCCATTCATTCAGTGTCAGTCCCATTGACTCAGTGTCAATCCCATTGACTCAGTGTTTGTCCCATTGACTCAGTGTCAGTCCCATTTACTCAGTGTCATTCCCATTGATTCAGTCTCAGTCCCATTGACTCAGTGTCAGTCCCATTGATCCTGTGTCTGTCCCATTGACTCAGTATCAGTCCCATTGATTCAGTGTCTGTTCCATTGATTCAGTGTCAGTCCCATTGATTCAGTGCCAGTCCCATTGACTCAGTCTCAGTCCCATTGATTCATTCTCAGTCCCATTGACTCATTCTCAGTCCATTGATTCAGTGTCAGTCCCATTGATTCTGTGTCGGTCCCATTGACTCAGTGTCAGCCACATTGACGCAGTGTCAGTCCAATTGACTCAATGACAGTCCAATTGATTCAGTGTCAGTCCCATTGACTCAGTGTCAGTCCCATTGATTCAGTGTCAGTTCCATTGAATCAGTCTTAGTCCCATTGACTCAGTGTCATTCCCATTGACGCAGTGTCAGTCCCATTGATTGAGTGTCAGTCCCATTGACTCAGTCTCAGTCCCATTGATTCAGTGTCAGTCCCATTGACTCAGTGTCAGTCCCATTGACTCAGTCTCAGTCCCATTGATTCAGTGTCAGTCACATTGAATCAGTCTCAGTCCCATTGTCTCAATTTCAGTCCCATTGACTCAGTCTCAGTCTCATTGATTCAGTGTCAGTCACATTGACTCAGTCTCAGTCCCATTGTCTCAATTTCAGTCCCATTGACTCAGTCTCAGTCCCATTGATTCAATTTCAGTTCCATTGATTCAGTGTCAGTCCCATTGAATCAGTCTCAGTCCCATTGTCTCAATGTCAGTCCCATTGACTCAGTCTCAGTCCAATTGACTCAGTGTCAGTCCCATTGACTCAGTGTCAGTCCCATTGACTCAGTGTCAGTCCCATTGACTCAGTCTCAGTCCCATTGGTTCATTGTCAATCCCATTGATTCAGTCTCAGTCCCATTGATTCAGTGTCAGTCCCATTGAATCAGTCTCAGTCCCATTGATTCAATTTCAGTTCCATTGACTCAGTGTCAGTCCCATTGATTCAGTGTCAGTCCCATTGTCTCAGTGTCAGTCCCATTGACTCAGTGTCAGTCCCATTGATTCAGTGTCAATCCCATTGATTCAGTGTCAGTCCCATTGTCTCAGTGTCAGTCCCATTGACTCAGTGTCAGTCCCATTGATTCAGT
Organism: Heptranchias perlo; assembly: GCF_035084215.1. Taxonomy (NCBI): domain Eukaryota; kingdom Metazoa; phylum Chordata; class Chondrichthyes; order Hexanchiformes; family Hexanchidae; genus Heptranchias; species Heptranchias perlo. Next base: position 2,341,055 of record NW_027139907.1, on the reverse strand, counting down.
GTCAATCCCATTGACTCAATGTCAGACCGATTGATTCAGTGTCAGTCCCTTTGACCCAGTGTCAGTGCCATTGACACAGTTTCAATCCCATTGACTCAGTGTCTGTCCCATTGATTCAGTGTCGGCCCCATTGACTCAGTGTCAGTCCCATTGACTGAGTGTCAATCCCATTGACTCAGTGTCTGTCCCATTGACTCACTGTCAGTCCCATTGACTCAGTGTCAGTCCCATTGATTCAGTCTCAGTCCCATTGACTCAGTGTCAGTCCCATTGATTCAGTGTCTGTCCCATTGATTCAGTGTTTGTCCCATTGACTCAGTGTCAGTCCCATTGACTCATTCTCAGTCCCATTGATTCATTGTCAGTACCATTGATTTAGTGTCTGTTCCATTGATTCCGTGCCAGTCCCATTGACTCAGTCTCAGTCCCATTGTCTCATTCTCAGTCCCATTGATTCAGTGTTAGTCCCATTGATTCAGTGACAGTCCAATTGATTCAGTGTCAGTCCCATTGACTCAGTGACAGTCCAATTGATTCAGTGTCAGTCCCATTGAATCAGTCTCAGTCCCATTGACTCAGTATCAGTCCCATTGACGCAGTTTCAGTCCCATTGAGGCAGTGTCAGTCTCATTGACTCAGTGTCAGTCCTACTGACTCATTGTCAGTCCCATTGATTGAGTGTCAGTCCCATTGATTGAGTGACAGTCTCATTGACTCAGTGTCAGTCCCATTGATTCAGTGTCGGTCCCATTCATTCAGTGTCAGTCCCATTGACTCATTGTCAATCCCATTGACTCAGTGTTTGTCCCATTGACTCAGTGTCAGTCCCATTTACTCAGTGTCATTCCCATTGATTCAGTCTCAGTCCCATTGACTCAGTGTCAGTCCCATTGATTCAGTGTCTGTTCCATTGATTCAGTGTCAGTCCCATTGATTCAGTGCCAGTCCCATTGACTCAGTCTCAGTCCCATTGATTCATTCTCAGTCTCATTGACTCATTCTCAGTCCATTGATTCAGTGTCAGTCCCATTGACTCTGTGTCGGTCCCATTGACTCAGTGTCAGCCCCATTGACGCAGTGTCAGTCCAATTGACTCAGTGACAGTCCAATTGATTCAGTGTCAGTCCCATTGACTCAGTGTCAGTCCCATTGATTCAGTGTCAGTTCCATTGAATCAGTCTTAGTCCCATTGACTCAGTATCATTCCCATTGACGCAGTGTCAGTACCATTGATTGAGTGTCAGTCCCATTGATTCAGTGTCAGTCTCATTGACTCAGTGTCAGTCACATTGATTCAGTGTCAGTCTCATTGATTCAGTGTCAGTCCCATTGATTCAGTGTCAGTCCAATTGATTCAGTGTCAGTCCCATTGATTCAGTGTCAGTCCCTTTGACTCAGTGTCCATCCCATTGATTCAGTCTCAATCCCATTGATTTAGTGTCAGTCCCATTGATTCAGTCTCAGTCCCATTGATTCAGTGTCAGTCACATTGACTCAGTCTCAGTCTCATTGTCTCAATTTCAGTCCCATTGACTCATTCTCAGTCCCATTGATTCATTGTCAGGCCCATTGATTCAGTGTCAGTCCCATGGACTCAGTCTCAGTCCAATTGACTCAGTGTCAGTCCCATTGACTCAGTGTCAGTCCCATTGACTGAGTGTCAGTCCCATTGATTCAGTGTCAGTCCCATTGACTCAGTCTCAGTCCCATTGTCTCAATGTCAGTCCCATTGACTCAGTCTCAGTCCAATTGACTCAGTGTCAGTCCCATTGACTCAGTGTCAGTCCCATTGACTCAGTGTCAGTCCCATTGACTCAGTCTCAGTCCCATTGATTCAGTGTCAGTCCCATTGACTCAGTGTCAGTCCCATTGACTCAGTCTCAGTCCCATTGATTCAGTGTCAGTCACATTGACTCAGTCTCAGTCCCATTGTCTCAATTTCAGTCCCATTGACTCAGTCTCAGTCCCATTGATTCAGTGTCAGTCCCATTGATTCAGTCTCAGTCCCATTGATTCAATTTCAGTTCCATTGATTCAGTGTCAGTCCCATTGAATCAGTCTCAGTCCCATTGTCTCAATGTCAGTCCCATTGACTCAGTCTCAGTCCAATTGACTCATTCTCAGTCCCATTGTCTCAATTTCAGTCCCATTGACTCAGTCTCAGTCCCATTGATTCAGTGTCAGTCCCATTGATTCAGTCTCAGTCCCATTGTTTCGTTGTCAATCCCATTGATTCAGTCTCAGTCCCATTGATTCAGTGTCAGTCCCATTGAATCAGTCTCAGTCCCATTGATTCAATTTCAGTTCCATTGACTCAGTGTCAGTCCCATTGATTCAGTGTCAGTCCCATTGTCTCAGTGTCAGTCCCATTGACTCAGTGTCAGTCCCATTGATTCAGTGTCAATCCCATTGATTCAGTGTCAGTCCCATTGTCTCAGTGTCAGTCCCATTGACTCAGTGTCAGTCCCATTGATTCAGTGTCAATCCCATTGACTCAATGTCAGACCGATTGATTCAGTGTCAGTCCCTTTGACCCAGTGTCAGTGCCATTGACACAGTTTCAATCCCATTGACTCAGTGTCTGTCCCATTGATTCAGTGTCGGCCCCATTGACTCAGTGTCAGTCCCATTGACTGAGTGTCAATCCCATTGACTCAGTGTCTGTCCCATTGACTCACTGTCAGTCCCATTGACTCAGTGTCAGTCCCATTGATTCAGTCTCAGTCCCATTGACTCAGTGTCAGTCCCATTGATTCAGTGTCTGTCCCATTGATTCAGTGTTTGTCCCATTGACTCAGTGTCAGTCCCATTGACTCATTCTCAGTCCCATTGATTCATTGTCAGTACCATTGATTTAGTGTCTGTTCCATTGATTCCGTGCCAGTCCCATTGACTCAGTCTCAGTCCCATTGTCTCATTCTCAGTCCCATTGATTCAGTGTTAGTCCCATTGATTCAGTGACAGTCCAATTGATTCAGTGTCAGTCCCATTGACTCAGTGACAGTCCAATTGATTCAGTGTCAGTACCATTGAATCAGTCTCAGTCCCATTGACTCAGTATCAGTCCCATTGACTCATTGTCAGTCCCATTGATTGAGTGTCAGTCCCATTGATTCAGTGACAGTCTCATTGACTCAGTGTCAGTCCCATTGATTCAGTGTCGGTCCCATTCATTCAGTATCAGTCCCATTGACTCAGTGTCAATCCCATTGACTCAGTGTTTGTCCCATTGACTCAGTGTCAGTCCCATTTACTCAGTGTCATTCCCATTGATTCAGTCTCAGTCCCATTGACTCAGTGTCAGTCCCATTGATCCTGTGTCTGTCCCATTGACTCAGTATCAGTCCCATTGATTCAGTGTCTGTTCCATTGATTCAGTGTCAGTCCCATTGATTCAGTGCCAGTCCCATTGACTCAGTCTCAGTCCCATTGATTCATTCTCAGTCCCATTGACTCATTCTCAGTCCATTGATTCAGTGTCAGTCCCATTGATTCTGTGTCGGTCCCATTGACTCAGTGTCAGCCACATTGACGCAGTGTCAGTCCAATTGACTCAGTGACAGTCCAATTGATTCAGTGTCAGTCCCATTGACTCAGTGTCAGTCCCATTGATTCAGTGTCAGTTCCATTGAATCAGTCTTAGTCCCATTGACTCAGTGTCATTCCCATTGACGCAGTGTCAGTCCCATTGATTGAGTGTCAGTCCCATTGACTCAGTCTCAGTCCCATTGATTCAGTGTCAGTCCCATTGACTCAGTGTCAGTCCCATTGACTCAGTCTCAGTCCCATTGATTCAGTGTCAGTCACATTGAATCAGTCTCAGTCCCATTGTCTCAATTTCAGTCCCATTGACTCAGTCTCAGTCTCATTGATTCAGTGTCAGTCACATTGACTCAGTCTCAGTCCCATTGTCTCAATTTCAGTCCCATTGACTCAGTCTCAGTCCCATTGATTCAATTTCAGTTCCATTGATTCAGTGTCAGTCCCATTGAATCAGTCTCAGTCCCATTGTCTCAATGTCAGTCCCATTGACTCAGTCTCAGTCCAATTGACTCAGTGTCAGTCCCATTGACTCAGTGTCAGTCCCATTGACTCAGTGTCAGTCCCATTGACTCAGTCTCAGTCCCATTGGTTCATTGTCAATCCCATTAATTCAGTCTCAGTCCCATTGATTCAGTGTCAGTCCCATTGAATCAGTCTCAGTCCCATTGATTCAATTTCAGTTCCATTGACTCAGTGTCAGTCCCATTGATTCAGTGTCAGTCCCATTGTCTCAGTGTCAGTCCCATTGACTCAGTGTCAGTCCCATTGATTCAGTGTCAGTCCCATTGTCTCAGTGTCAGTCCCATTGACTCAGTGTCAGTCCCATTGATTCAGTGTCAATCCCATTGACTCAATGTCAGACCGATTGATTCAGTGTCAGTCCCTTTGACCCAGTGTCAGTGCCATTGACACAGTTTCAATCCCATTGACTCAGTGTCTGTCCCATTGATTCAGTGTCGGCCCCATTGACTCAGTGTCAGTCCCATTGACTGAGTGTCAATCCCATTGACTCAGTGTCTGTCCCATTGACTCACTGTCAGTCCCATTGACTCAGTGTCAGTCCCATTGATTCAGTCTCAGTCCCATTGACTCAGTGTCAGTCCCATTGATTCAGTGTCTGTCCCATTGATTCAGTGTTTGTCCCATTGACTCATTGTCAGTCCCATTGACTCATTCTCAGTCCCATTGATTCATTGTCAGTACCATTGATTTAGTGTCTGTTCCATTGATTCCGTGCCAGTCCCATTGACTCAGTCTCAGTCCCATTGTCTCATTCTCAGTCCCATTGATTCAGTGTTAGTCCCATTGATTCAGTGACAGTCCAATTGATTCAGTGTCAGTCCCATTGACTCAGTGACAGTCCAATTGATTCAGTGTCAGTCCCATTGAATCAGTCTCAGTCCCATTGACTCAGTATCAGTCCCATTGACGCAGTTTCAGTCCCATTGAGTCAGTGTCAGTCTCATTGACTCAGTGTCAGTCCTACTGACTCATTGTCAGTCCCATTGATTGAGTGTCAGTCCCATTGATTCAGTGACAGTCTCATTGACTCAGTGTCAGTCCCATTGATTCAGTGTCGGTCCCATTCATTCAGTGTCAGTCCCATTGACTCATTGTCAATCCCATTGACTCAGTGTTTGTCCCATTGACTCAGTGTCAGTCCCATTTACTCAGTGTCATTCCCATTGATTCAGTCTCAGTCCCATTGACTCAGTGTCAGTCCCATTGATCATGTGTCTGTCCCATTAACTCAGTATCAGTCCCATTGATTCAGTGTCTGTTCCATTGATTCAGTGTCAGTCCCATTGATTCAGTGCCAGTCCCATTGACTCAGTCTCAGTCCCATTGATTCATTCTCAGTCTCATTGACTCATTCTCAGTCCATTGATTCAGTGTCAGTCCCATTGACTCTGTGTCGGTCCCATTGACTCAGTGTCAGCCCCATTGACGCAGTGTCAGTCCAATTGACTCAGTGACAGTCCAATTGATTCAGTGTCAGTCCCATTGACTCAGTGTCAGTCCCATTGACTCAGTCTCAGTCCCATTGATTCAGTGTCAGTCACATTGACTCAGTCTCAGTCCCATTGTCTCAATGTCAGTCCCATTGACTCAGTCTCAGTCCCATTGATTCAGTGTCAGTCCCATTGATTCAGTCTCAGTCCCATTGATTCAATTTCAGTTCCATTGATTCAGTGTCAGTCCCATTGAATCAGTCTCAGTCCCATTGTCTCAATGTCAGTCCCATTGACTCAGTCTCAGTCCAATTGACTCAGTCTCAGTCCCATTGTCTCAATTTCAGTCCCATTGACTCAGTCTCAGTCCCATTGATTCAGTGTCAGTCCCATTGATTCAGTCTCAGTCCCATTGTTTCGTTGTCAATCCCATTGATTCAGTCTCAGTCCCATTGATTCAGTGTCAGTCCCATTGAATCAGTCTCAGTCCCATTGATTCAATTTCAGTTCCATTGACTCAGTGTCAGTCCCATTGATTCAGTGTCAGTCCCATTGTCTCAGTGTCAGTCCCATTGACTCAGTGTCAGTCCCATTGATTCAGTGTCAATCCCATTGATTCAGTGTCAGTCCCATTGTCTCAGTGTCAGTCCCATTGACTCAGTGTCAGTCCCATTGATTCAGTGTCAATCCCATTGACTCAATGTCAGACCGATTGATTCAGTGTCAGTCCCTTTGACCCAGTGTCAGTGCCATTGACACAGTTTCAATCCCATTGACTCAGTGTCTGTCCCATTGATTCAGTGTCGGCCCCATTGACTCCGTGTCAGTCCCATTGACTGAGTGTCAATCCCATTGACTCAGTGTCTGTCCCATTGACTCACTGTCAGTCCCATTGACTCAGTGTCAGTCCCATTGATTCAGTCTCAGTCCCATTGACTCAGTGTCAGTCCCATTGATTCAGTGTCTGTCCCATTGATTCAGTGTTTGTCCCATTGACTCAGTGTCAGTCCCATTGACTCATTCTCAGTCCCATTGATTCATTGTCAGTACCATTGATTTAGTGTCTGTTCCATTGATTCCGTGCCAGTCCCATTGACTCAGTCTCAGTCCCATTGTCTCATTCTCAGTCCCATTGATTCAGTGTTAGTCCCATTGATTCAGTGACAGTCCAATTGATTCAGTGTCAGTCCCATTGACTCAGTGACAGTCCAATTGATTCAGTGTCAGTCCCATTGAATCAGTCTCAGTCCCATTGACTCAGTATCAGTCCCATTGACTCATTGTCAGTCCCATTGATTGAGTGTCAGTCCCATTGATTCAGTGACAGTCTCATTGACTCAGTGTCAGTCCCATTGATTCAGTGTCGGTCCCATTCATTCAGTGTCAGTCCCATTGACTCAGTGTCAATCCCATTGACTCAGTGTTTGTCCCATTGACTCAGTGTCAGTCCCATTTACTCAGTGTCATTCCCATTGATTCAGTCTCAGTCCCATTGACTCAGTGTCAGTCCCATTGATCCTGTGTCTGTCCCATTGACTCAGTATCAGTCCCATTGATTCAGTGTCTGTTCCATTGATTCAGTGTCAGTCCCATTGATTCAGTGCCAGTCCCATTGACTCAGTCTCAGTCCCATTGATTCATTCTCAGTCCATTGACTCATTCTCAGTCCATTGATTCAGTGTCAGTCCCATTGATTCTGTGTCGGTCCCAGTGACTCAGTGTCAGCCCCATTGACGCAGTGTCAGTCCAATTGACTCAGTGACAGTCCAATTGATTCAGTGTCAGTCCCATTGACTCAGTGTCAGTCCCATTGATTCAGTGTCAGTTCCATTGAATCAGTCTTAGTCCCATTGACTCAGTGTCATTCCCATTGACGCAGTGTCAGTCCCATTGATTGAGTGTCAGTCCCATTGATTCAGTGTCAGTCTCATTGACTCAGTGTCAGTCACATTGATTCAGTGTCAGTCTCATTGATTCAGTGTCAGTCCCATTGATTCAGTGTCAGTCCAATTGATTCAGTGTCAGTCCCATTGATTCAGTGTCAGTCCCTTTGACTCAGTGTCAGTCCCATTGATTCAGTCTCAAACCCATTGATTTAGTGTCAGTCCCATTGATTCAGTCTCAGTCCCATTGATTCAGTGTCAGTCACATTGACTCAGTCTCAGTCTCATTGTCTCAATTTCAGTCCCATTGACTCAGTCTCAGTCCCATTGATTCAGTGTCAGTCCCATTGATTCAGTCTCAGTCCCATTGATTCAATTTCAGTTCCATTGATTCAGTGTCAGTTCCATTGATTCACTGTCAGTCCCATTGATTCAGTATCAGTCCCATTGTCTCAGTGTCAGTTCCATTGATTCACTGTCAGTCCCATTGATTCAGTGTCAGTCCCATTGTCTCAGTGTCAGTCCCATTGATTCAGTGTCAGTCCCATTGTCTCAGTGTCAGTCCCATTGTTTCAGTGTCAGTCCCATTGATTCAGTGTCAGTCCCATTGTCTCAGTGTCAGTCCCATTGATTCAGTGTCAGTCCCATTGATTCAGTGTCAGTCCCATTTACTCAGTGTCGGTCCCAATTATTCAGAGTCAGTCCCATTCATTCACTGTCAATCCCATTGACTCAGTCTCAGTCCCATTGATTCAGTGTCAGTCCCATTGACTCAGTGTCAGTCCCATTGACTCAGTCTCAGTCCCATTGATTCAGTGTCAGTCACATTGAATCAGTCTCAGTCCCATTGTCTCAATTTCAGTCCCATTGACTCAGTCTCAGTCTCATTGATTCAGTGTCAGTCACATTGACTCAGTCTCAGTCCCATTGTCTCAATTTCAGTCCCATTGACTCAGTCTCAGTCCCATTGATTCAATTTCAGTTCCATTGATTCAGTGTCAGTCCCATTGAATCAGTCTCAGTCCCATTGTCTCAATGTCAGTCCCATTGACTCAGTCTCAGTCCAATTGACTCAGTGTCAGTCCCATTGACTCAGTGTCAGTCCCATTGACTCAGTGTCAGTCCCATTGACTCAGTCTCAGTCCCATTGGTTCATTGTCAATCCCATTGATTCAGTCTCAGTCCCATTGATTCAGTGTCAGTCCCATTGAATCAGTCTCAGTCCCATTGATTCAATTTCAGTTCCATTGACTCAGTGTCAGTCCCATTGATTCAGTGTCAGTCCCATTGTCTCAGTGTCAGTCCCATTGACTCAGTGTCAGTCCCATTGATTCAGTGTCAATCCCATTGATTCAGTGTCAGTCCCATTGTCTCAGTGTCAGTCCCATTGACTCAGTGTCAGTCCCATTGATTCAGTGTCAATCCCATTGACTCAATGTCAGACCGATTGATTCAGTGTCAGTCCCTTTGACCCAGTGTCAGTGCCATTGACACAGTTTCAATCCCATTGACTCAGTGTCTGTCCCATTGATTCAGTGTCGGCCCCATTGACTCAGTGTCAGTCCCATTGACTGAGTGTCAATCCCATTGACTCAGTGTCTGTCCCATTGACTCACTGTCAGTCCCATTGACTCAGTGTCAGTCCCATTGATTCAGTCTCAGTCCCATTGACTCAGTGTCAGTCCCATTGATTCAGTGTCTGTCCCATTGATTCAGTGTTTGTCCCATTGACTCAGTGTCAGTCCCATTGACTCATTCTCAGTCCCATTGATTCATTGTCAGTACCATTGATTTAGTGTCTGTTCCATTGATTCCGTGCCAGTCCCATTGACTCAGTCTCAGTCCCATTGTCTCATTCTCAGTCCCATTGATTCAGTGTTAGTCCCATTGATTCAGTGACAGTCCAATTGATTCAGTGTCAGTCCCATTGACTCAGTGACAGTCCAATTGATTCAGTGTCAGTCCCATTGAATCAGTCTCAGTCCCATTGACTCAGTATCAGTCCCATTGACGCAGTTTCAGTCCCATTGAGGCAGTGTCAGTCTCATTGACTCAGTGTCAGTCCTACTGACTCATTGTCAGTCCCATTGATTGAGTGTCAGTCCCATTGATTCAGTGACAGTCTCATTGACTCAGTGTCAGTCCCATTGATTCAGTGTCGGTCCCATTCATTCAGTGTCAGTCCCATTGACTCATTGTCAATCCCATTGACTCAGTGTTTGTCCCATTGACTCAGTGTCAGTCCCATTTACTCAGTGTCATTCCCATTGATTCAGTCTCAGTCCCATTGACTCAGTGTCAGTCCCATTGATCATGTGTCTGTCCCATTGACTCAGTATCAGTCCCATTGATTCAGTGTCTGTTCCATTGATTCAGTGTCAGTCCCATTGATTCAGTGCCAGTCCCATTGACTCAGTCTCAGTCCCATTGATTCATTCTCAGTCTCTGACTCATTCTCAGTCCATTGATTCAGTGTCAGTCCCATTGACTCTGTGTCGGTCCCATTGACTCAGTGTCAGCCCCATTGACGCAGTGTCAGTCCAATTGACTCAGTGACAGTCCAATTGATTCAGTGTCAGTCCCATTGACTCAGTGTCAGTCCCATTGATTCAGTGTCAGTTCCATTGAATCAGTCTTAGTCCCATTGACTCAGTATCATTCCCATTGACGCAGTGTCAGTCCCATTGATTGAGTGTCAGTCCCATTGATTCAGTGTCAGTCTCATTGACTCAGTGTCAGTCACATTGATTCAGTGTCAGTCTCATTGATTCAGTGTCAGTCCCATTGATTCAGTGTCAGTCCAATTGATTCAGTGTCAGTCCCATTGATTCAGTGTCAGTCCCTTTGATTCAGTGTCAGTCCCATTGTCTCAGTGTCAGTCCCATTGATTCAGTGTCAGTCCCATTGATTCAGTGTCAGTCCCATTTACTCAGTGTCGGTCCCAATTATTCAGAGTCAGTCCCATTCATTCACTGTCAATCCCATTGACTCAGTCTCAGTCCCATTGATTCAGTGTCAGTCCCATTTACTCAGTGTCAGTCCCATTGACTCAGTCTCAGTCCCATTGATTCAGTGTCAGTCACATTGACTCAGTCTCAGTCCCATTGTCTCAATTTCAGTCCCATTGACTCAGTCTCAGTCCCATTGATTCAATTTCAGTTCCATTGATTCAGTGTCAGTCCCATTGAATCAGTCTCAGTCCCATTGTCTCAATGTCAGTCCCATTGACTCAGTCTCAGTCCAATTGACTCAGTGTCAGTCCCATTGACTCAGTGTCAGTCCCATTGACTCAGTGTCAGTCCCATTGACTCAGTCTCAGTCCCATTGGTTCATTGTCAATCCCATTGATTCAGTCTCAGTCCCATTGATTCAGTGTCAGTCCCATTGAATCAGTCTCAGTCCCATTGATTCAATTTCAGTTCCATTGACTCAGTGTCAGTCCCATTGATTCAGTGTCAGTCCCATTGTCTCAGTGTCAGTCCCATTGACTCAGTGTCAGTCCCATTGATTCAGTGTCAATCCCATTGATTCAGTGTCAGTCCCATTGTCTCAGTGTCAGTCCCATTGACTCAGTGTCAGTCCCATTGATTCAGTGTCAATCCCATTGACTCAATGTCAGACCGATTGATTCAGTGTCAGTCCCTTTGACCCAGTGTCAGTGCCATTGACACAGTTTCAATCCCATTGACTCAGTGTCTGTCCCATTGATTCAGTGTCGGCCCCATTGACTCAGTGTCAGTCCCATTGACTGAGTGTCAATCCCATTGACTCAGTGTCTGTCCCATTGACTCACTGTCAGTCCCATTGACTCAGTGTCAGTCCCATTGATTCAGTCTCAGTCCCATTGACTCAGTGTCAGTCCCATTGATTCAGTGTCTGTCCCATTGATTCAGTGTTTGTCCCATTGACTCAGTGTCAGTCCCATTGACTCATTCTCAGTCCCATTGATTCATTGTCAGTACCATTGATTTAGTGTCTGTTCCATTGATTCCGTGCCAGTCCCATTGACTCAGTCTCAGTCCCATTGTCTCATTCTCAGTCCCATTGATTCAGTGTTAGTCCCATTGATTCAGTGACAGTCCAATTGATTCAGTGTCAGTCCCATTGACTCAGTGACAGTCCAATTGATTCAGTGTCAGTCCCATTGAATCAGTCTCAGTCCCATTGACTCAGTATCAGTCCCATTGACGCAGTTTCAGTCCCATTGAGGCAGTGTCAGTCTCATTGACTCAGTGTCAGTCCTACTGACTCATTGTCAGTCCCATTGATTGAGTGTCAGTCCCATTGATTCAGTGACAGTCTCATTGACTCAGTGTCAGTCCCATTGATTCAGTGTCGGTCCCATTCATTCAGTGTCAGTCCCATTGACTCATTGTCAATCCCATTGACTCAGTGTTTGTCCCATTGACTCAGTGTCAGTCCCATTTACTCAGTGTCATTCCCATTGATTCAGTCTCAGTCCCATTGACTCAGTGTCAGTCCCATTGATCATGTGTCTGTCCCATTGACTCAGTATCAGTCCCATTGATTCAGTGTCTGTTCCATTGATTCAGTGTCAGTCCCATTGATTCAGTGCCAGTCCCATTGACTCAGTCTCAGTCCCATTGATTCATTCTCAGTCTCTGACTCATTCTCAGTCCATTGATTCAGTGTCAGTCCCATTGACTCTGTGTCGGTCCCATTGACTCAGTGTCAGCCCCATTGACGCAGTGTCAGTCCAATTGACTCAGTGACAGTCCAATTGATTCAGTGTCAGTCCCATTGACTCAGTGTCAGTCCCATTGATTCAGTGTCAGTTCCATTGAATCAGTCTTAGTCCCATTGACTCAGTATCATTCCCATTGACGCAGTGTCAGTCCCATTGATTGAGTGTCAGTCCCATTGATTCAGTGTCAGTCTCATTGACTCAGTGTCAGTCACATTGATTCAGTGTCAGTCTCATTGATTCAGTGTCAGTCCCATTGATTCAGTGTCAGTCCAATTGATTCAGTGTCAGTCCCATTGATTCAGTGTCAGTCCCTTTGACTCAGTGACAGTCCCATTGATTCAGTCTCAATCCCATTGATTTAGTGTCAGTCCCATTGATTCAGTCTCAGTCCCATTGATTCAGTGTCAGTCACATTGACTCAGTCTCAGTCTCATTGTCTCAATTTCAGTCCCATTGACTCATTCTCAGTCCCATTGATTCATTGTCAGGCCCATTGATTCAGTGTCAGTCCCATTGACTCAGTCTCAGTCCAATTGACTCAGTGTCAGTCCCATTGACTCAGTGTCAGTCCCATTGACTGAGTGTCAGTCCCATTGATTCAGCGTCAGTCCCATTGACTCAGTCTCAGTCCCATTGTCTCAATGTCAGTCCCATTGACTCAGTCTCAGTCCAATTGACTCAGTGTCAGTCCCATTGACTCAGTGTCAGTCCCATTGACTCAGTGTCAGTCCCATTGACTCAGTCTCAGTCCCATTGATTCAGTGTCAGTCCCATTGACTCAGTGTCAGTCCCATTGACTCAGTCTCAGTCCCATTGATTCAGTGTCAGTCACATTGACTCAGTCTCAGTCCCATTGTCTCAATTTCAGTCCCATTGACTCAGTCTCAGTCCCATTGATTCAGTGTCAGTCCCATTGATTCAGTCTCAGTCCCATTGATTCAATTTCAGTTCCATTGATTCAGTGTCAGTCCCATTGAATCAGTCTCAGTCCCATTGTCTCAATGTCAGTCCCATTGACTCAGTCTCAGTCCAATTGACTCAGTCTCAGTCCCATTGTCTCAATTTCAGTCCCATTGACTCAGTCTCAGTCCCATTGATTCAGTGTCAGTCCCATTGATTCAGTCTCAGTCCCATTGTTTCGTTGTCAATCCCATTGATTCAGTCTCAGTCCCATTGATTCAGTGTCAGTCCCATTGAATCAGTCTCAGTCCCATTGATTCAATTTCAGTTCCATTGACTCAGTGTCAGTCCCATTGATTCAGTGTCAGTCCCATTGTCTCAGTGTCAGTCCCATTGACTCAGTGTCAGTCCCATTGATTCAGTGTCAATCCCATTGATTCAGTGTCAGTCCCATTGTCTCAGTGTCAGTCCCATTGACTCAGTGTCAGTCCCATTGATTCAGTGTCAATCCCATTGACTCAATGTCAGACCGATTGATTCAGTCTCAGTCCCATTGACTCAGTGTCAGTCCCATTGATTCAGTGTCTGTCCCATTGATTCAGTGTTTGTCCCATTGACTCAGTGTCAGTCCCATTGACTCATTCTCAGTCCCATTGATTCATTGTCAGTACCATTGATTTAGTGTCTGTTCCATTGATTCCGTGCCAGTCCCATTGACTCAGTCTCAGTCCCATTGTCTCATTCTCAGTCCCATTGATTCAGTGTTAGTCCCATTGATTCAGTGACAGTCCAATTGATTCAGTGTCAGTCCCATTGACTCAGTGACAGTCCAATTGATTCAGTGTCAGTCCCATTGAATCAGTCTCAGTCCCATTGACTCAGTATCAGTCCCATTGACTCATTGTCAGTCCCATTGATTGAGTGTCAGTCCCATTGATTCAGTGACAGTCTCATTGACTCAGTGTCAGTCCCATTGATTCATTGTCGGTCCCATTCATTCAGTGTCAGTCCCATTGACTCAGTGTCAATCCCATTGACTCAGTGTTTGTCCCATTGACTCAGTGTCAGTCCCATTTACTCAGTGTCATTCCCATTGATTCAGTCTCAGTCCCATTGACTCAGTGTCAGTCCCATTGATCCTGTGTCTGTCCCATTGACTCAGTATCAGTCCCATTGATTCAGTGTCTGTTCCATTGATTCAGTGTCAGTCCCATTGATTCAGTGCCAGTCCCATTGACTCAGTCTCAGTCCCATTGATTCATTCTCAGTCACATTGACTCATTCTCAGTCCATTGATTCAGTGTCAGTCCCATTGATTCTGTGTCGGTCCCATTGACTCAGTGTCAGCCCCATTGACGCAGTGTCAGTCCAATTGACTCAGTGACAGTCCAATTGATTCAGTGTCAGTCCCATTGATTCAGTGTCAGTCCCATTGATTCAGTGTCAGTTCCATTGAATCAGTCTTAGTCCCATTGACTCAGTGTCATTCCCATTGACGCAGTGTCAGTCCCATTGATTGAGTGTCAGTCCCATTGATTCAGTGTCAGTCTCATTGACTCAGTGTCAGTCACATTGATTCAGTGTCAGTCTCATTGATTCAGTGTCAGTCCCATTGATTCAGTGTCAGTCGAGTCAGTCCCATTGATTCAGTGTCAGTCCCTTTGACTCAGTGTCAGTCCCATTGATTCAGTCTCAAACCCATTGATTTGGTGTCAGTCCCATTGATTCAGTCTCAGTCCCATTGATTCAGTGTCAGTCACATTGACTCAGTCTCAGTCTCATTGTCTCAATTTCAGTCCCATTGACTCAGTCTCAGTCCCATTGATTCAGTGTCAGTCCCATTGATTCAGTCTCAGTCCCATTGATTCAATTTCAGTTCCATTGATTCAGTGTCGGTCCCATTGACTCAGTGTCAGCCCCATTGACGCAGTGTCAGTCCAATTGACTCAGTGACAGTCCAATTGATTCAGTGTCAGTCCCATTGATTCAGTGTCAGTCCCATTGATTCAGTGTCAGTTCCATTGAATCAGTCTTAGTCCCATTGACTCAGTGTCATTCCCATTGACGCAGTGTCAGTCCCATTGATTGAGTGTCAGTCCCATTGATTCAGTGTCAGTCTCATTGACTCAGTGTCAGTCACATTGATTCAGTGTCAGTCTCATTGATTCAGTGTCAGTCCCATTGATTCAGTGTCAGTCCAATTTATTCAGTGTCAGTCCCATTGATTCAGTGTCAGTCCCTTTGACTCAGTGTCAGTCCCATTGATTCAGTCTCAAACCCATTGATTTGGTGTCAGTCCCATTGATTCAGTCTCAGTCCCATTGATTCAGTGTCAGTCACATTGACTCAGTCTCAGTCTCATTGTCTCAATTTCAGTCCCATTGACTCAGTCTCAGTCCCATTGATTCTGTGTCGGTCCCATTGACTCAGTGTCAGCCCCATTGACGCAGTGTCAGTCCAATTGACTCAGTGACAGTCCAATTGATTCCGTGTCAGTCCCATTGACTCAGTGTCAGTCCCATTGATTCAGTGTCAGTTCCATTGAATCAGTCTTAGTCCCATTGACTCAGTGTCATTCCCATTGACGCAGTGTCAGTCCCATTGATTGAGTGTCAGTCCCATTGATTCAGTGTCAGTCTCATTGACTCAGTGTCAGTCACATTGATTCAGTGTCAGTCTCATTGATTCAGTGTCAGTCCCATTGATTCAGTGTCAGTCCAATTGATTCAGTGTCAGTCCCATTGATTCAGTGTCAGTCCCTTTGACTCAGTGTCAGTCCCATTGATTCAGTCTCAAACCCATTGATTTAGTGTCAGTCCCATTGATTCAGTCTCAGTCCCATTGATTCAGTGTCAGTCACATTGACTCAGTCTCAGTCTCATTGTCTCAATTTCAGTCCCATTGACTCAGTCTCAGTCCCATTGATTCAGTGTCAGTCCCATTGATTCAGTCTCAGTCCCATTGATTCAATTTCAGTTCCATTGATTCAGTGTCAGTTCCATTGATTCTCTGTCAGTCCCATTGATTCAGTATCAGTCCCATTGTCTCAGTGTCAGTTCCATTGATTCACTGTCAGTCCCATTGATTCAGTGTCAGTCCCATTGTCTCAGTGTCAGTCCCATTGATTCAGTGTCAGTTCCATTGATTCAGTGTCAGTCCCATTGATTAAATTTCAGTTCCATTGTTTCAGTGTCAGTCCCATTGATTCAGTGTCAGTCCCATTGTCTCAGTGTCAGTCCCATTGATTCAGTGTCAGTCCCATTGATTCAGTGTCAGTCCCATTTACTCAGTGTCGGTCCCAATTATTCAGAGTCAGTCCCATTCATTCACTGTCAATCCCATTGATTCAGTCTCAGTCCCATTGACGCAGTGTCAGTCCCATTGATTCAGTGTCAGTCCCATTGACTCAGTGTCTGTTCCATTGATTCAGTGTCAGTCCCATTGATTCAGTGTCAGTCACATTGACTCAGTCTCAGTCCCATTGACTCATTCTCAGTCCCATTGACTCATTCTCAGTCCATTGATTCAGTGTCGGTCCCATTGACTCAGTGTCAGACCCATTGATTCAGTGTCAGTTCCATTGAATCAGTCTCAGTCCCATTTACTCAGTAACAGTCCCATTGACGCAGTTTCAGTCCCATTGATTCAGTGTCAGTCTCATTGACTCAGTGTCAGTCTCATTGATTCAGTGTCAGTCTCATAGACTCAGTGTCAGTCACATTGATTCAGTGTCAGTCACATTGACTCAGGTTCAGTCCCATTGATTCAGTGTCAGTCCAATTGATTCAGTGTCAGACACATTGATTCAGTGTGAGTCCCTTTGACTCAGTGTCAGTCCCATTGATTCAGTCTCAATCCCACTGATTCAGTGTCAGTCCCATTGATTCACTGTCAGTCCCATTGTCTCAGTGTCAGTCCCATTGTTTCAGTGTCAGTTCCATTGATTCACTGTCAGTCCCATTGTCTCAGTGTCAGTCCTATTGATTCACTGTCAGTCCCATTGTCTCAGTGTCAGTCCCATTGATTCAGTGTCAGTCCCATTGATTCAGTCTCAGTCCCATTGATTCAATTTCAGTTCCATTGATTCAGTTTCAGTCCCATTGATTCATTGTCAGTCCCATTGATTCAGTGTCAGTCCCACTGACTCATTGTCAGTCCCATTGATTCAGTGTCAGTCTCATTGATTCAGTGTCAGTACCTTTGACTCAGTGTCAGTCCCATTGATTCAGTCTCAATACCATTGATTCAGTGTCAGTACCATTGATTCAGTCTCAGTCCCATTGATTCAGTGTCAGTCACATTGATTCTGTCTCAGTCCCATTGTCTCAATGTCAGTCCCATTGACTCAGTCTCAGTCCCATTGATTCAGTGTCAGTCCCATTGATTCGGTGTCAGTCCCATTGATTCAGTGTCAGTCCCATTGACTCAGTATCAGTCCCATTGATTCAGTGTCAGTCCCATTGATTCAATGTCAGTCCCATTGATTCAGTGTCAGTCCCATTGATTCAGTGTCAGTCCCATTGACTCAGTATCAGTCCCATTGATTCAGTGTCGGTCCCATTCATTCAGTACCAGTCCCATTGACTCAGTGTCAGTCCCATTGACTCAGTATCAGTCCCATTGATTCAGTCTCAGACCCATTGATTTGGTGTCAGTCCCATTGTCTCAGTGTCTGTCCCATTGACTCAGTGTCAGTCCCATTGACTCAGTGTCAGTCCCATTGTCTCAGTGTCAGTCCCATTGATTCAGTGTCAGTCCCATTGACTCAGTGTCAGTCCCATTGTCTCAGTGTCAGTCCCATTGATTCAGTGTCAGTCCCATTGATTCAGTGTCAGTCCCATTTACTCAGTGTCGGTCCCAATTATTCAGAGTCAGTCCCATTCATTCACTGTCAATCCCATTGATTCAGTCTCAGTCCCATTGATTCAGTGTCAGTCCCATTGATTCAGTCTCAGTCCCATTGTCTCAGTGTCTGTCCCATTGACTCAGTGTCAGTCGCGTTGACTCAGTGTCAGTCCCATTGACTCAGTGTCAGTCCCATTGTCTCAGTGTCTGTCCCATTGACTCAGTGTCAGTCGCGTTGACTCAGTGTCAGTCCCATTGATTCAGTCTCAGTCCCATTGACTCAGTCTCAGTCCCATTGTCTCAATGTCAGTCCGATTGACTCAGTCTCAGTCCAATTGACTCAGTGTCAGTCCCATTGATTGAGTGTCAGTCCCATTGATTCAGTGACAGTCTCATTCACTCAGTGTCAGTCCCATTGATTCAGTGACAGTCCCATTGACTCAGTGTCAATCCCATTGACTCAGTGTTTGTTCCATTGACTCAGTGTCAGTCCCATTTACTCAGTGTCAGTCGCATTGATTCAGTCTCAGTCCCATTGACTCAGTGTCAGTCCCATTGATCCTGTGTCTGTCCCATTGACTCAGTATCAGTCCCATTGATTCAGTGTCTGTTCCATTGATTCAGTGTCAGTCCCATTGATTCAGTGCCAGTCCCATTGACTCAGTCTCAGTCCCATTGACTCATTCTCAGTCCCATTGACTCATTCTCAGTCCATTGATTCAGTGTCAGTCCCATTGACTCTGTGTCGGTCCCATTGACTCAGTGTCAGCCCCATTGACGCAGTGTCAGTCCAATTGACTCTGTGACAGTCCAATTGATTCAGTGTCAGTCCCATTGACTCAGTGTCAGTCGCATTGATTCAGTGTCAGTTCCATTGAATCAGTCTTAGTCCCATTGACTCAGTGTCATTCCCATTGACGCAGTGTCAGTACCATTGATTGAGTGTCAGTCCCATTGATTCACTGTCAGTCTCATTGACTCAGTGTCAGTCACATTGATTCAGTGTCAGTCTCATTGATTCAGTGTCAGTCCCATTGATTCAGTGTCAGTCCAATTGATTCAGTGTCAGTCCCATTGATTCAGTGTCAGTCCCTTTGACTCAGTGTCAGTCCCATTGATTCAGTCTCAAACCCATTGATTTAGTGTCAGTCCCATTGATTCAGTCTCAGTCCCATTGATTCAGTGTCAGTCACATTGACTCAGTCTCAGTCTCATTGTCTCAATTTCAGTCCCATTGACTCAGTCTCAGTCCCATTGATTCAGTGTCAGTCCCATTGATTCAGTCTCAGTCCCATTGATTCAATTTCAGTTCCATTGATTCAGTGTCAGTTCCATTGATTCACTGTCAGTCCCATTGATTCAGTGTCAGTCCCATTGTCTCAGTGTCAGTCCCATTGATTCAGTGTCAGTTCCATTGATTCAGTCTCAGTCCCATTGATTCAATTTCAGTTCCATTGATTCAGTGTCAGTCCCATTGATTCAGTGTCAGTCCCATTGATTCAGTGTCAGTCCCATTGATTCAGTGTCAGTCCCATTTACTCAGTGTCGGTCCCAATTATTCAGAGTCAGTCCCATTCATTCACTGTCAATCCCATTGATTCAGTCTCAGTCCCATTGACGCAGTGTCAGTCCCATTGATTCAGTGTCAGACCCATTGACTCAGTGTCTGTTCCATTGATTCAGTGTCAGTCCCATTGATTCAGTGTCAGTCACATTGACTCAGTCTCAGTCCCATTGACTCATTCTCAGTCCCATTGACTCATTCTCAGTCCATTGATTCAGTGTCAGTCCCATTGACTCAGTATCAGACCCATTGATTCAGTGTCAGTTCCATTGAATCAGTCTCAGTCCCATTTACTCAGTAACAGTCCCATTGACGCAGTTTCAGTCCCATTGATTCAGTGTCAGTCTCATTGACTCAGTGTCAGTCTCATTGATTCAGTGTCAGTCTCATAGACTCAGTGTCAGTCACATTGATTCAGTGTCAGTCCCATTGACTCAGTGTCAGTCCCATTGTCTCAGTGTCAGTCCCATTGATTCAGTGTCAGTCCCATTGATTCAGTGTCAGTCCCATTTACTCAGTGTCGGTCCCAATTATTCAGAGTCAGTCCCATTCATTCACTGTCAATCCCATTGATTCAGTCTCAGTCCCATTGATTCAGTGTCAGTCCCATTGATTCAGTCTCAGTCCCATTGTCTCAGTGTCTGTCCCATTGACTCAGTGTCAGTCGCGTTGACTCAGTGTCAGTCCCATTGACTCAGTGTCAGTCCCATTGTCTCAGTGTCTGTCCCATTGACTCAGTGTCAGTCGCGTTGACTCAGTGTCAGTCCCATTGATTCAGTCTCAGTCCCATTGACTCAGTCTCAGTCCCATTGTCTCAATGTCAGTCCGATTGACTCAGTCTCAGTCCAATTGACTCAGTGTCAGTCCCATTGATTGAGTGTCAGTCCCATTGATTCAGTGACAGTCTCATTCACTCAGTGTCAGTCCCATTGATTCAGTGACAGTCCCATTGACTCAGTGTCAATCCCATTGACTCAGTGTTTGTTCCATTGACTCAGTGTCAGTCCCATTTACTCAGTGTCAGTCGCATTGATTCAGTCTCAGTCCCATTGACTCAGTGTCAGTCCCATTGATCCTGTGTCTGTCCCATTGACTCAGTATCAGTCCCATTGATTCAGTGTCTGTTCCATTGATTCAGTGTCAGTCCCATTGATTCAGTGCCAGTCCCATTGACTCAGTCTCAGTCCCATTGACTCATTCTCAGTCCCATTGACTCATTCTCAGTCCATTGATTCAGTGTCAGTCCCATTGACTCTGTGTCGGTCCCATTGACTCAGTGTCAGCCCCATTGACGCAGTGTCAGTCCAATTGACTCTGTGACAGTCCAATTGATTCAGTGTCAGTCCCATTGACTCAGTGTCAGTCGCATTGATTCAGTGTCAGTTCCATTGAATCAGTCTTAGTCCCATTGACTCAGTGTCATTCCCATTGACGCAGTGTCAGTACCATTGATTGAGTGTCAGTCCCATTGATTCACTGTCAGTCTCATTGACTCAGTGTCAGTCACATTGATTCAGTGTCAGTCTCATTGATTCAGTGTCAGTCCCATTGATTCAGTGTCAGTCCAATTGATTCAGTGTCAGTCCCATTGATTCAGTGTCAGTCCCTTTGACTCAGTGTCAGTCCCATTGATTCAGTCTCAAACCCATTGATTTAGTGTCAGTCCCATTGATTCAGTCTCAGTCCCATTGATTCAGTGTCAGTCACATTGACTCAGTCTCAGTCTCATTGTCTCAATTTCAGTCCCATTGACTCAGTCTCAGTCCCATTGATTCAGTGTCAGTCCCATTGATTCAGTCTCAGTCCCATTGATTCAATTTCAGTTCCATTGATTCAGTGTCAGTTCCATTGATTCACTGTCAGTCCCATTGATTCAGTGTCAGTCCCATTGTCTCAGTGTCAGTCCCATTGATTCAGTGTCAGTTCCATTGATTCAGTCTCAGTCCCATTGATTCAATTTCAGTTCCATTGATTCAGTGTCAGTCCCATTGATTCAGTGTCAGTCCCATTGATTCAGTGTCAGTCCCATTTACTCAGTGTCGGTCCCAATTATTCAGAGTCAGTCCCATTCATTCACTGTCAATCCCATTGATTCAGTCTCAGTCCCATTGACGCAGTGTCAGTCCCATTGATTCAGTGTCAGACCCATTGACTCAGTGTCTGTTCCATTGATTCAGTGTCAGTCCCATTGATTCAGTGTCAGTCACATTGACTCAGTCTCAGTCCCATTGACTCATTCTCAGTCCCATTGACTCATTCTCATTCCATTGATTCAGTGTCAGTCCCATTGACTCAGTATCAGACCCATTGATTCAGTGTCAGTTCCATTGAATCAGTCTCAGTCCCATTTACTCAGTAACAGTCCCATTGACGCAGTTTCAGTCCCATTGATTCAGTGTCAGTCTCATTGACTCAGTGTCAGTCTCATTGATTCAGTGTCAGTCTCATAGACTCAGTGTCAGTCACATTGATTCAGTGTCAGTCACATTGACTCAGGTTCAGTCCCATTGATTCAGTGTCAGTCCAATTGATTCAGTGTCAGACACATTGATTCAGTGTGAGTCCCTTTGACTCAGTGTCAGTCCCATTGATTCAGTCTCAATCCCATTGATTCAGTGTCAGTCCCATTGATTCACTGTCAGTCCCATTGTCTCAGTGTCAGTCCCATTGATTCAGTGTCAGTTCCATTGATTCACTGTCAGTCCCATTGTCTCAGTGTCAGTCCCATTGATTCACTGTCAGTCCCATTGTCTCAGTGTCAGTCCCATTGATTCAGTGTCAGTCCCATTGATTCAGTCTCAGTCCCATTGATTCAATTTCAGTTCCATTGATTCGGTTTCAGTCCCATTGATTCATTGTCAGTCCCATTGATTCAGTGTCAGTCCCACTGACTCATTGTCAGTCCCATTGATTCATTGTCAGTCTCATTGATTCAGTGTCAGTACATTTGACTCAGTGTCAGTCCCATTGATTCAGTCTCAATACCATTGATTCAGTGTCAGTACCATTGATTCAGTCTAAGTCCCATTGATTCAGTGTCAGTCACATTGATTCTGTCTCAGTCCCATTGTCTCAATGTCAGTCCCATTGACTCAGTCTCAGTCCCATTGATTCAGTGTCAGTCCCATTGATTCGGTGTCAGTCCCATTGATTCAGTGTCAGTCCCATTGACTCAGTATCAGTCCCATTGATTCAGTGTCAGTCCCATTGATTCAATGTCAGTCCCATTGACTCAGTGTCAGTCCCATTGATTCAGTGTCAGTCCCATTGATTCAGTGTCAGTCCCATTGACTCAGTATCAGTCCCATTGTCTCAGTGTCTGTCCCATTGACTCAGTGTCAGTCGCGTTGACTCAGAATCAGTCCCATTGACTCAGTGTCAGTCCCATTGTCTCAATGTCAGTCCGATTGACTCAGTCTCAGTCCAATTGACTCAGTGTCAGTCCTACTGACTCAGTGTCAGTCCCATTGATTGAGTGTCAGTCCCATTGATTCAGTGACAGTCTCATTGACTCAGTGTCAGTCCCATTGATTCAGTGTCGGTCCCATTCATTCAGTGTCAGTCCCATTGACTCAGTGTCAATCCCATTGACTCAGTGTTTGTCCCATTGACTCAGTGTCAGTCCCATTTACTCAGTGTCATTCCCATTGATTCAGTCTCAGTCCCATTGACTCAGTGTCAGTCCCATTGATCCTGTGTCTGTCCCATTGAATCAGTGTCAGTCCCATTGTCTCAGTGTCTGTCCCATTGACTCAGTGTCAGTCGCGTTGACTCAGTGTCAGTCCCATTGATTCAGTCTCAGTCCCATTGACTCAGTCTCAGTCCCATTGTCTCAATGTCAGTCCGATTGACTCAGTCTCAGTCCAATTGACTCAGTGTCAGTCCTACTGACTCAGTGTCAGTCCCATTGATTGAGTGTCAGTCCCATTGATTCAGTGACAGTCTCATTGACTCAGTGTCAGTCCCATTGATTCAGTGTCGGTCCCATTCATTCAGTGTCAGTCCCATTGACTCAGTGTCAATCCCATTGACTCAGTGTTTGTCCCATTGACTCAGTGTCAGTCCCATTTACTCAGTGTCAGTCCCATTGATTCAGTCTCAGTCCCATTGACTCAGTGTCAGTCCCATTGATCCTGTGTCTGTCCCATTGACTCAGTATCAGTCCCATTGATTCAGTGTCTGTTCCATTGATTCAGTGTCAGTCCCATTGATTCAGTGCCAGTCCCATTGACTCAGTCTCAGTCCCATTGACTCATTCTCAGTCCCATTGACTCATTCTCAGTCCATTGATTCAGTGTCAGTCCCATTGACTCTGTGTCGGTCCCATTGACTCAGTGTCAGCCCCATTGACGCAGTGTCAGTCCAATTGACTCAGTGACAGTCCAATTGATTCAGTGTCAGTCCCATTGACTCAGTGTCAGTCCCATTGATTCAGTGTCAGTTCCATTGAATCAGTCTTAGTCCCATTGACTCAGTGTCATTCCCATTGACGCAGTGTCAGTCCCATTGATTGCGTGTCAGTCCCATTGATTCAGTGTCAGTCTCATTGACTCAGTGTCAGTCACATTGATTCAGTGTCAGTCCCATTGATTCAGTGTCAGTCCAATTGTTTCAGTGTCAGTCCCATTGATTCAGTGTCAGTCCCTTTGACTCAGTGTCAGTCCCATTGATTCAGTCTCAAACCCATTGATTTAGTGTCAGTCCCATTGATTCAGTCTCAGTCCCATTGATTCAGTGTCAGTGACATTGACTCAGTCTCAGTCTCATTGTCTCAATTTCAGTCCCATTGACTCAGTCTCAGTCCCATTGATTCAGTGTCAGTCCCATTGATTCAGTCTCAGTCCCATTGATTCAATTTCAGTTCCATTGATTCAGTGTCAGTTCCATTGATTCACTGTCAGTCCCATTGATTCAGTATCAGTCCCATTGTCTCAGTGTCAGTCCCATTGATTCAGTGTCAGTTCCATTGATTCAGTCTCAGTCCCATTGATTCAATTTCAGTTCCATTGATTCAGTGTCATTCCCATTGACTCAGTCTCAGTCGCATTGATTCAGTGTCAGTCCCATTGTCTCAGTGTCAGTCGCATTGATTCAGTGTCAGTCCCATTGATTCAGTGTCAGTCCCATTTACTCAGTGTCGGTCCCAATTATTCAGAGTCAGTCCCATTCATTCACTGTCAATCCCATTGATTCAGTCTCAGTCCCATTGACGCAGTGTCAGTCCCATTGATTCAGTGTCAGTCCCATTGACTCAGTGTCTGTTCCATTGATTCAGTGTCAGTCCCATTGATTCAGTGTCAGTCACATTGAATCAGTCTCAGTCCCATTGACTCATTCTCAGTCCCATTGACTCATTCTCAGTCCATTGATTCAGTGTCAGTCCCATTGACTCAGTGTCAGACCCATTGATTCAGTGTCAGTTCCATTGACGCAGTTTCAGTCCCATTGATTCAGTGTCAGTCTCATTGACTCAGTGTCAGTCTCATTGATTCAGTGTCAGTCTCATAGACTCAGTGTCAGTCACATTGATTCAGTGTCAGTCACATTGACTCAGGTTCAGTCCCATTGATTCAGTGTCAGTCCAATTGATTTAGTGTCAGACACATTGATTCAGTGTGAGTCCCTTTGACTCAGTGTCAGTCCCATTGATTCAGTCTCAATCCCATTGATTCAGTGTCAGTCCCATTGATTCACTGTCAGTCCCATTGTCTCAGTGTCAGTCCCATTGATTCAGTGTCAGTTCCATTGATTCACTGTCAGTCCCATTGTCTCAGTGTCAGTCCCATTGATTCACTGTCAGTCCCATTGTCTCAGTGTCAGTCCCATTGATTCAGTCTCAGTCCCATTGATTCAATTTCAGTTCCATTGATTCAGTTTCAGTCCCATTGATTCAGTGTCAGTCCCATTGATTCAGTGTCAGTCCCACTGACTCATTGTCAGTCCCATTGATTCAGTGTCAGTCTCATTGATTCAGTGTCAGTACCTTTGACTCAGTGTCAGTCCCATTGATTCAGTCTCAATACCATTGATTCAGTGTCAGTACCATTGATTCAGTCTCAGTCCCATTGATTCAGTGTCAGTCCCATTGATTCAGTCTCAGTCCCATTGTCTCAGTGTCTGTCCCATTGACTCAGTGTCAGTCCCATTGACGCAGTTTCAGTCCCATTGATTCAGTGTCAGTCTCATTGACTCAGTGTCAGTCTCATTGATTCAGTGTCAGTCTCATAGACTCAGGTTCAGTCCCATTGATTCAGTGTCAGTCCAATTGATTCAGTGTCAGACACATTGATTCAGTGTGAGTCCCTTTGACTCAGTGTCAGTCCCATTGATTCAGTCTCAATCCCATTGATTCAGTGTCAGTCCCATTGATTCACTGTCAGTCCCATTGTCTCAGTGTCAGTCCCATTGATTCAGTGTCAGTTCCATTGATTCACTGTCAGTCCCATTGTCTCAGTGTCAGTCCCATTGATTCACTGTCAGTCCCATTGTCTCAGTGTCAGTCCCATTGATTCAGTGTCAGTCCCATTGATTCAGTCTCAGTCCCATTGATTCAATTTCAGTTCCATTGATTCAGTTTCAGTCCCATTGATTCATTGTCAGTCCCATTGATTCAGTGTCAGTCCCACTGACTCATTGTCAGTCCCATTGATTCAGTGTCAGTCTCATTGATTCAGTGTCAGTACATTTGACTCAGTGTCAGTCCCATTGATTCAGTCTCAATACCATTGATTCAGTGTCAGTACCATTGATTCAGTCTAAGTCCCATTGATTCAGTGTCAGTCACATTGATTCTGTCTCAGTCCCATTGTCTCAATGTCAGTCCCATTGACTCAGTCTCAGTCCCATTGATTCAGTGTCAGTCCCATTGATTCGGTGTCAGTCCCATTGATTCAGTGTCAGTCCCATTGACTCAGTATCAGTCCCATTGATTCAGTGTCAGTCCCATTGATTCAATGTCAGTCCCATTGACTCAGTGTCAGTCCCATTGATTCAGTGTCAGTCCCATTGATTCAGTGTCAGTCCCATTGACTCAGTATCAGTCCCATTGTCTCAGTGTCTGTCCCATTGACTCAGTGTCAGTCGCGTTGACTCAGAATCAGTCCCATTGACTCAGTGTCAGTCCCATTGTCTCAATGTCAGTCCGATTGACTCAGTCTCAGTCCAATTGACTCAGTGTCAGTCCTACTGACTCAGTGTCAGTCCCATTGATTGAGTGTCAGTCCCATTGATTCAGTGACAGTCTCATTGACTCAGTGTCAGTCCCATTGATTCAGTGTCGGTCCCATTCATTCAGTGTCAGTCCCATTGACTCAGTGTCAATCCCATTGACTCAGTGTTTGTCCCATTGACTCAGTGTCAGTCCCATTTACTCAGTGTCATTCCCATTGATTCAGTCTCAGTCCCATTGACTCAGTGTCAGTCCCATTGATCCTGTGTCTGTCCCATTGAATCAGTGTCAGTCCCATTGTCTCAGTGTCTGTCCCATTGACTCAGTGTCAGTCGCGTTGACTCAGTGTCAGTCCCATTGATTCAGTCTCAGTCCCATTGACTCAGTCTCAGTCCCATTGTCTCAATGTCAGTCCCATTGATTCAGTATCAGTCCCATTGTCTCAGTGTCAGTCCCATTGATTCAGTGTCAGTTCCATTGATTCAGTCTCAGTCCCATTGATTCAATTTCAGTTCCATTGATTCAGTGTCATTCCCATTGACTCAGTCTCAGTCGCATTGATTCAGTGTCAGTCCCATTGTCTCAGTGTCAGTCGCATTGATTCAGTGTCAGTCCCATTGATTCAGTGTCAGTCCCATTTACTCAGTGTCGGTCCCAATTATTCAGAGTCAGTCCCATTCATTCACTGTCAATCCCATTGATTCAGTCTCAGTCCCATTGACGCAGTGTCAGTCCCATTGATTCAGTGTCAGTCCCATTGACTCAGTGTCTGTTCCATTGATTCAGTGTCAGTCCCATTGATTCAGTGTCAGTCACATTGAATCAGTCTCAGTCCCATTGACTCATTCTCAGTCCCATTGACTCATTCTCAGTCCATTGATTCAGTGTCAGTCCCATTGACTCAGTGTCAGACCCATTGATTCAGTGTCAGTTCCATTGACGCAGTTTCAGTCCCATTGATTCAGTGTCAGTCTCATTGACTCAGTGTCAGTCTCATTGATTCAGTGTCAGTCTCATAGACTCAGTGTCAGTCACATTGATTCAGTGTCAGTCACATTGACTCAGGTTCAGTCCCATTGATTCAGTGTCAGTCCAATTGATTTAGTGTCAGACACATTGATTCAGTGTGAGTCCCTTTGACTCAGTGTCAGTCCCATTGATTCAGTCTCAATCCCATTGATTCAGTGTCAGTCCCATTGATTCACTGTCAGTCCCATTGTCTCAGTGTCAGTCCCATTGATTCAGTGTCAGTTCCATTGATTCACTGTCAGTCCCATTGTCTCAGTGTCAGTCCCATTGATTCACTGTCAGTCCCATTGTCTCAGTGTCAGTCCCATTGATTCAGTCTCAGTCCCATTGATTCAATTTCAGTTCCATTGATTCAGTTTCAGTCCCATTGATTCAGTGTCAGTCCCATTGATTCAGTGTCAGTCCCACTGACTCATTGTCAGTCCCATTGATTCAGTGTCAGTCTCATTGATTCAGTGTCAGTACCTTTGACTCAGTGTCAGTCCCATTGATTCAGTCTCAATACCATTGATTCAGTGTCAGTACCATTGATTCAGTCTCAGTCCCATTGATTCAGTGTCAGTCCCATTGATTCAGTCTCAGTCCCATTGTCTCAGTGTCTGTCCCATTGACTCAGTGTCAGTCCCATTGACGCAGTTTCAGTCCCATTGATTCAGTGTCAGTCTCATTGACTCAGTGTCAGTCTCATTGATTCAGTGTCAGTCTCATAGACTCAGGTTCAGTCCCATTGATTCAGTGTCAGTCCAATTGATTCAGTGTCAGACACATTGATTCAGTGTGAGTCCCTTTGACTCAGTGTCAGTCCCATTGATTCAGTCTCAATCCCATTGATTCAGTGTCAGTCCCATTGATTCACTGTCAGTCCCATTGTCTCAGTGTCAGTCCCATTGATTCAGTGTCAGTTCCATTGATTCACTGTCAGTCCCATTGTCTCAGTGTCAGTCCCATTGATTCACTGTCAGTCCCATTGTCTCAGTGTCAGTCCCATTGATTCAGTGTCAGTCCCATTGATTCAGTCTCAGTCCCATTGATTCAATTTCAGTTCCATTGATTCAGTTTCAGTCCCATTGATTCATTGTCAGTCCCATTGATTCAGTGTCAGTCCCACTGACTCATTGTCAGTCCCATTGATTCAGTGTCAGTCTCATTGATTCAGTGTCAGTACATTTGACTCAGTGTCAGTCCCATTGATTCAGTCTCAATACCATTGATTCAGTGTCAGTACCATTGATTCAGTCTAAGTCCCATTGATTCAGTGTCAGTCACATTGATTCTGTCTCAGTCCCATTGTCTCAATGTCAGTCCCATTGACTCAGTCTCAGTCCCATTGATTCAGTGTCAGTCCCATTGATTCGGTGTCAGTCCCATTGATTCAGTGTCAGTCCCATTGACTCAGTATCAGTCCCATTGATTCAGTGTCAGTCCCATTGATTCAATGTCAGTCCCATTGACTCAGTGTCAGTCCCATTGATTCAGTGTCAGTCCCATTGATTCAGTGTCAGTCCCATTGACTCAGTATCAGTCCCATTGTCTCAGTGTCTGTCCCATTGACTCAGTGTCAGTCGCGTTGACTCAGAATCAGTCCCATTGACTCAGTGTCAGTCCCATTGTCTCAATGTCAGTCCGATTGACTCAGTCTCAGTCCAATTGACTCAGTGTCAGTCCTACTGACTCAGTGTCAGTCCCATTGATTGAGTGTCAGTCCCATTGATTCAGTGACAGTCTCATTGACTCAGTGTCAGTCCCATTGATTCAGTGTCGGTCCCATTCATTCAGTGTCAGTCCCATTGACTCAGTGTCAATCCCATTGACTCAGTGTTTGTCCCATTGACTCAGTGTCAGTCCCATTTACTCAGTGTCATTCCCATTGATTCAGTCTCAGTCCCATTGACTCAGTGTCAGTCCCATTGATCCTGTGTCTGTCCCATTGAATCAGTGTCAGTCCCATTGTCTCAGTGTCTGTCCCATTGACTCAGTGTCAGTCGCGTTGACTCAGTGTCAGTCCCATTGATTCAGTCTCAGTCCCATTGACTCAGTCTCAGTCCCATTGTCTCAATGTCAGTCCGATTGACTCAGTCTCAGTCCAATTGACTCAGTGTCAGTCCTACTGACTCAGTGTCAGTCCCATTGATTGAGTGTCAGTCCCATTGATTCAGTGACAGTCTCATTGACTCAGTGTCAGTCCCATTGATTCAGTGTCGGTCCCATTCATTCAGTGTCAGTCCCATTGACTCAGTGTCAATCCCATTGACTCAGTGTTTGTCCCATTGACTCAGTGTCAGTCCCATTTACTCAGTGTCAGTCCCATTGATTCAGTCTCAGTCCCATTGACTCAGTGTCAGTCCCATTGATCCTGTGTCTGTCCCATTGACTCAGTATCAGTCCCATTGATTCAGTGTCTGTTCCATTGATTCAGTGTCAGTCCCATTGATTCAGTGCCAGTCCCATTGACTCAGTCTCAGTCCCATTGACTCATTCTCAGTCCCATTGACTCATTCTCAGTCCATTGATTCAGTGTCAGTCCCATTGACTCTGTGTCGGTCCCATTGACTCAGTGTCAGCCCCATTGACGCAGTGTCAGTCCAATTGACTCAGTGACAGTCCAATTGATTCAGTGTCAGTCCCATTGACTCAGTGTCAGTCCCATTGATTCAGTGTCAGTTCCATTGAATCAGTCTTAGTCCCATTGACTCAGTGTCATTCCCATTGACGCAGTGTCAGTCCCATTGATTGAGTGTCAGTCCCATTGATTCAGTGTCAGTCTCATTGACTCAGTGTCAGTCACATTGATTCAGTGTCAGTCTCATTGATTCAGTGTCAGTCCCATTGATTCAGTGTCAGTCCAATTGTTTCAGTGTCAGTCCCATTGATTCAGTGTCAGTCCCTTTGACTCAGTGTCAGTCCCATTGATTCAGTCTCAAACCCATTGATTTAGTGTCAGTCCCATTGATTCAGTCTCAGTCCCATTGATTCAGTGTCAGTCACATTGACTCAGTCTCAGTCTCATTGTCTCAATTTCAGTCCCATTGACTCAGTCTCAGTCCCATTGATTCAGTGTCAGTCCCATTGATTCAGTCTCAGTCCCATTGATTCAATTTCAGTTCCATTGATTCAGTGTCAGTTCCATTGATTCACTGGCAGTTCCATTGATTCACTGTCAGTCCCATTGATTCAGTATCAGTCCCATTGTCTCAGTGTCAGTCCCATTGATTCAGTGTCAGTTCCATTGATTCAGTCTCAGTCCCATTGATTCAATTTCAGTTCCATTGATTCAGTGTCAGTCCCATTGATTCAGTGTCAGTCCCATTGTCTCAGTGTCAGTCGCATTGATTCAGTGTCAGTCCCATTGATTCAGTGTCAGTCCCATTTACTCAGTGTCGGTCCCAATTATTCAGAGTCAGTCCCATTCATTCACTGTCAATCCCATTGATTCAGTCTCAGTCCCATTGACGCAGTGTCAGTCCCATTGATTCAGTGTCAGTCCCATTGACTCAGTGTCTGTTCCATTGATTCAGTGTCAGTCCCATTGATTCAGTGTCAGTCACATTGAATCAGTCTCAGTCCCATTGACTCATTCTCAGTCCCATTGACTCATTCTCAGTCCATTGATTCAGTGTCAGTCCCATTGACTCAGTGTCAGACCCATTGATTCAGTGTCAGTTCCATTGACGCAGTTTCAGTCCCATTGATTCAGTGTCAGTCTCATTGACTCAGTGTCAGTCTCATTGATTCAGTGTCAGTCTCATAGACTCAGTGTCAGTCACATTGATTCAGTGTCAGTCACATTGACTCAGGTTCAGTCCCATTGATTCAGTGTCAGTCCAATTGATTCAGTGTCAGACACATTGATTCAGTGTGAGTCCCTTTGACTCAGTGTCAGTCCCATTGATTCAGTCTCAATCCCATTGATTCAGTGTCAGTCCCATTGATTCACTGTCAGTCCCATTGTCTCAGTGTCAGTCCCATTGATTCAGTGTCAGTTCCATTGATTCACTGTCAGTCCCATTGTCTCAGTGTCAGTCCCATTGATTCACTGTCAGTCCCATTGTCTCAGTGTCAGTCCCATTGATTCAGTCTCAGTCCCATTGATTCAATTTCAGTTCCATTGATTCAGTTTCAGTCCCATTGATTCAGTGTCAGTCCCATTGATTCAGTGTCAGTCCCACTGACTCATTGTCAGTCCCATTGATTCAGTGTCAGTCTCATTGATTCAGTGTCAGTACCTTTGACTCAGTGTCAGTCCCATTGATTCAGTCTCAATACCATTGATTCAGTGTCAGTACCATTGATTCAGTCTCAGTCCCATTGATTCAGTGTCAGTCCCATTGATTCAGTCTCAGTCCAATTGTCTCAGTGTCTGTCCCATTGACTCAGTGTCAGTCGCGTTGACTCAGGGTCAGTCCCATTGACTCAGTGTCAGTCCCATTGTCTCAGTGTCTGTCCCATTGACTCAGTGTCAGTCGCGTTGACTCAGTGTCAGTCCCATTGATTCAGTCTCAGTCCCATTGACTCAGTCTCAGTCCCATTGTCTCAATGTCAGTCCGATTGACTCAGTCTCAGTCCAATTGACTCAGTGTCAGTCCCATTGACTCAGTGTCAGTCCCATTGATTCAGTGTCAGTCCCATTGATTCAGTCTCAATCCCATTGATTCAGTGTCAGTCCCTTTGATTCAGTCTCAGTCCCATTGATTCAATGTCAGTCACATTGACTCAGTCTCAGTGCCATTGTCTCAATTTCAGTCCCATTGACTCAGTCTCAGTCCCATTGATTCAGTGTCAGTCCCATTGATTCAGTCTCAGTTCCATTGAATCACTGTCAGTCCCATTGACTCAGTCTCAGTCCCATTGTCTCAATGTCAGTCCCATTGACTCAGTCTCAGTCCAATTGACTCAGTGTCAGTCCCATTGACTCAGTGTCAGTCCCATTGACTCAGTGACAGTCCCATTGATTCAGTCTCAGTCCCATTGGTTCATTGTCAATCCCATTGATTCAGTCTCAGTCCCATTGATTCAGTCTCAGTCCCATTGATTCAGTGTCAGTCCCATTGACTCAGTGTCTGTTCCATTGATTCAGTGTCAGTCCCATTGATTCAGTGTCAGTCACATTGAATCAGTCTCAGTCCCATTGACTCATTCTCAGTCCCATTGACTCATTCTCAGTCCATTGATTCAGTGTCAGTCCCATTGACTCAGTGTCAGACCCATTGATTCAGTGTCAGTTCCATTGACGCAGTTTCAGTCCCATTGATTCAGTGTCAGTCTCATTGACTCAGTGTCAGTCTCATTGATTCAGTGTCAGTCTCATAGACTCAGTGTCAGTCACATTGATTCAGTGTCAGTCACATTGACTCAGGTTCAGTCCCATTGATTCAGTGTCAGTCCAATTGATTCAGTGTCAGACACATTGATTCAGTGTGAGTCCCTTTGACTCAGTGTCAGTCCCATTGATTCAGTCTCAATCCCATTGATTCAGTGTCAGTCCCATTGATTCACTGTCAGTCCCATTGTCTCAGTGTCAGTCCCATTGATTCAGTGTCAGTTCCATTGATTCACTGTCAGTCCCATTGTCTCAGTGTCAGTCCCATTGATTCACTGTCAGTCCCATTGTCTCAGTGTCAGTCCCATTGATTCAGTCTCAGTCCCATTGATTCAATTTCAGTTCCATTGATTCAGTTTCAGTCCCATTGATTCAGTGTCAGTCCCAATGATTCAGTGTCAGTCCCACTGACTCATTGTCAGTCCCATTGATTCAGTGTCAGTCTCATTGATTCAGTGTCAGTACCTTTGACTCAGTGTCAGTCCCATTGATTCAGTCTCAATACCATTGATTCAGTGTCAGTACCATTGATTCAGTCTCAGTCCCATTGATTCAGTGTCAGTCCCATTGATTCAGTCTCAGTCCCATTGTCTCAGTGCCTGTCCCATTGACTCAGTGTCAGTCCCATTGACGCAGTTTCAGTCCCATTGATTCAGTGTCAGTCTCATTGACTCAGTGTCAGTCTCATTGATTCAGTGTCAGTCTCATAGACTCAGTGTCAGTCACATTGATTCAGTGTCAGTCACATTGACTCAGGTTCAGTCCCATTGATTCAGTGTCAGTCCAATTGATTCAGTGTCAGACACATTGATTCAGTGTGAGTCCCTTTGACTCAGTGTCAGTCCCATTGATTCAGTCTCAATCCCATTGATTCAGTGTCAGTCCCATTGATTCACTGTCAGTCCCATTGTCTCAGTGTCAGTCCCATTGATTCAGTGTCAGTTCCATTGATTCACTGTCAGTCCCATTGTCTCAGTGTCAGTCCCATTGATTCACTGTCAGTCCCATTGTCTCAGTGTCAGTCCCATTGATTCAGTCTCAGTCCCATTGATTCAATTTCAGTTCCATTGATCCAGTTTCAGTCCCATTGATTCATTGTCAGTCCCATTGATTCAGTGTCAGTCCCACTGACTCATTGTCAGTCCCATTGATTCAGTGTCAGTCTCATTGATTCAGTGTCAGTACATTTGACTCAGTGTCAGTCCCATTGATTCAGTCTCAATACCATTGATTCAGTGTCAGTACCATTGATTCAGTCTAAGTCCCATTGATTCAGTGTCAGTCACATTGATTCTGTCTCAGTCCCATTGTCTCAATGTCAGTCCCATTGACTCAGTCTCAGTCCCATTGATTCAGTGTCAGTCCCATTGATTCGGTGTCAGTCCCATTGATTCAGTGTCAGTCCCATTGACTCAGTATCAGTCCCATTGATTCAGTGTCAGTCCCATTGATTCAATGTCAGTCCCATTGACTCAGTGTCAGTCCCATTGATTCAGTGTCAGTCCCATTGATTCAGTGTCAGTCCCATTGACTCAGTATCAGTCCCATTGTCTCAGTGTCTGTCCCATTGACTCAGTGTCAGTCGCGTTGACTCAGAATCAGTCCCATTGACTCAGTGTCAGTCCCATTGTCTCAATGTCAGTCCGATTGACTCAGTCTCAGTCCAATTGACTCAGTGTCAGTCCTACTGACTCAGTGTCAGTCCCATTGATTGAGTGTCAGTCCCATTGATTCAGTGACAGTCTCATTGACTCAGTGTCAGTCCCATTGATTCAGTGTCGGTCCCATTCATTCAGTGTCAGTCCCATTGACTCAGTGTCAATCCCATTGACTCAGTGTTTGTCCCATTGACTCAGTGTCAGTCCCATTTACTCAGTGTCATTCCCATTGATTCAGTCTCAGTCCCATTGATTCAATTTCAGTTCCATTGATTCAGTGTCAGTTCCATTGATTCACTGTCAGTTCCATTGATTCACTGTCAGTCCCATTGATTCAGTATCAGTCCCATTGTCTCAGTGTCAGTCCCATTGATTCAGTGTCAGTTCCATTGATTCAGTCTCAGTCCCATTGATTCAATTTCAGTTCCATTGATTCAGTGTCAGTCCCATTGATTCAGTGTCAGTCCCATTGTCTCAGTGTCAGTCGCATTGATTCAGTGTCAGTCCCATTGATTCAGTGTCAGTCCCATTTACTCAGTGTCGGTCCCAATTATTCAGAGTCAATCCAATTCATTCACTGTCAATCCCATTGATTCAGTCTCAGTCCCATTGACGCAGTGTCAGTCCCATTGATTCAGTGTCAGTCCCATTGACTCAGTGTCTGTTCCATTGATTCAGTGTCAGTCCCATTGATTCAGTGTCAGTCACATTGAATCAGTCTCAGTCCCATTGACTCATTCTCAGTCCCATTGACTCATTCTCAGTCCATTGATTCAGTGTCAGTCCCATTGACTCAGTGTCAGACCCATTGATTCAGTGTCAGTTCCATTGACACAGTTTCAGTCCCATTGATTCAGTGTCAGTCTCATTGACTCAGTGTCAGTCTCATTGATTCAGTGTCAGTCTCATAGACTCAGTGTCAGTCACATTGATTCAGTGTCAGTCACATTGACTCAGGTTCAGTCCCATTGATTCAGTGTCAGTCCAATTGATTCAGTGTCAGACACATTGATTCAGTGTGAGTCCCTTTGACTCAGTGTCAGTCCCATTGATTCAGTCTCAATCCCATTGATTCAGTGTCAGTCCCATTGATTCACTGTCAGTCCCATTGTCTCAGTGTCAGTCCCATTGATTCAGTGTCAGTTCCATTGATTCACTGTCAGTCCCATTGTCTCAGTGTCAGTCCCATTGATTCACTGTCAGTCCCATTGTCTCAGTGTCAGTCCCATTGATTCAGTCTCAGTCCCATTGATTCAATTTCAGTTCCATTGATTCAGTTTCAGTCCCATTGATTCAGTGTCAGTCCCATTGATTCAGTGTCAGTCCCACTGACTCATTGTCAGTCCCATTGATTCAGTGTCAGTCTCATTGATTCAGTGTCAGTACCTTTGACTCAGTGTCAGTCCCATTGATTCAGTCTCAATACCATTGATTCAGTGTCAGTACCATTGATTCAGTCTCAGTCCCATTGATTCAGTGTCAGTCCCATTGATTCAGTCTCAGTCCAATTGTCTCAGTGTCTGTCCCATTGACTCAGTGTCAGTCGCGTTGACTCAGGGTCAGTCCCATTGACTCAGTGTCAGTCCCATTGTCTCAGTGTCTGTCCCATTGACTCAGTGTCAGTCGCGTTGACTCAGTGTCAGTCCCATTGATTCAGTCTCAGTCCCATTGACTCAGTCTCAGTCCCATTGTCTCAATGTCAGTCCGATTGACTCAGTCTCAGTCCAATTGACTCAGTGTCAGTCCCATTGACTCAGTGTCAGTCCCATTGATTCAGTGTCAGTCCCATTGATTCAGTCTCAATCCCATTGATTCAGTGTCAGTCCCTTTGATTCAGTCTCAGTCCCATTGATTCAGTGTCAGTCACATTGACTCAGTCTCAGTGCCATTGTCTCAATTTCAGTCCCATTGACTCAGTCTCAGTCCCATTGATTCAGTGTCAGTCCCATTGATTCAGTCTCAGTTCCATTGAATCACTGTCAGTCCCATTGACTCAGTCTCAGTCCCATTGTCTCAATGTCAGTCCCATTGACTCAGTCTCAGTCCAATTGACTCAGTGTCAGTCCCATTGACTCAGTGTCAGTCCCATTGACTCAGTGACAGTCCCATTGATTCAGTCTCAGTCCCATTGGTTCATTGTCAATCCCATTGATTCAGTCTCAGTCCCATTGATTCAGTCTCAGTCCCATTGATTCAGTGTCAGTCCCATTGACTCAGTGTCTGTTCCATTGATTCAGTGTCAGTCCCATTGATTCAGTGTCAGTCACATTGAATCAGTCTCAGTCCCATTGACTCATTCTCAGTCCCATTGACTCATTCTCAGTCCATTGATTCAGTGTCAGTCCCATTGACTCAGTGTCAGACCCATTGATTCAGTGTCAGTTCCATTGACGCAGTTTCAGTCCCATTGATTCAGTGTCAGTCTCATTGACTCAGTGTCAGTCTCATTGATTCAGTGTCAGTCTCATAGACTCAGGTTCAGTCCCATTGATTCAGTGTCAGTCCAATTGATTCAGTGTCAGACACATTGATTCAGTGTGAGTCCCTTTGACTCAGTGTCAGTCCCATTGATTCAGTCTCAATCCCATTGATTCAGTGTCAGTCCCATTGATTCACTGTCAGTCCCATTGTCTCAGTGTCAGTCCCATTGATTCAGTGTCAGTTCCATTGATTCACTGTCAGTCCCATTGTCTCAGTGTCAGTCCCATTGATTCACTGTCAGTCCCATTGTCTCAGTGTCAGTCCCATTGATTCAGTCTCAGTCCCATTGATTCAATTTCAGTTCCATTGATTCAGTTTCAGTCCCATTGATTCAGTGTCAGTCCCATTGATTCAGTGTCAGTCCCACTGACTCATTGTCAGTCCCATTGATTCAGTGTCAGTCTCATTGATTCAGTGTCAGTACCTTTGACTCAGTGTCAGTCCCATTGATTCAGTCTCAATACCATTGATTCAGTGTCAGTACCATTGATTCAGTCTCAGTCCCATTGATTCAGTGTCAGTCCCATTGATTCAGTCTCAGTCCCATTGTCTCAGTGTCTGTCCCATTGACTCAGTGTCAGTCCCATTGACGCAGTTTCAGTCCCATTGATTCAGTGTCAGTCTCATTGACTCAGTGTCAGTCTCATTGATTCAGTGTCAGTCTCATAGACTCAGTGTCAGTCACATTGATTCAGTGTCAGTCACATTGACTCAGGTTCAGTCCCATTGATTCAGTGTCAGTCCAATTGATTCAGTGTCAGACACATTGATTCAGTGTGAGTCCCTTTGACTCAGTGTCAGTCCCATTGATTCAGTCTCAATCCCATTGATTCAGTGTCAGTCCCATTGATTCACTGTCAGTCCCATTGTCTCAGTGTCAGTCCCATTGATTCAGTGTCAGTTCCATTGATTCACTGTCAGTCCCATTGTCTCAGTGTCAGTCCCATTGATTCACTGTCAGTCCCATTGTCTCAGTGTCAGTCCCATTGATTCAGTGTCAGTCCCATTGATTCAGTCTCAGTCCCATTGATTCAATTTCAGTTCCATTGATTCAGTTTCAGTCCCATTGATTCATTGTCAGTCCCATTGATTCAGTGTCAGTCCCACTGACTCATTGTCAGTCCCATTGATTCAGTGTCAGTCTCATTGATTCAGTGTCAGTACATTTGACTCAGTGTCAGTCCCATTGATTCAGTCTCAATACCATTGATTCAGTGTCAGTACCATTGATTCAGTCCAAGTCCCATTGATTCAGTGTCAGTCACATTGATTCTGTCTCAGTCCCATTGTCTCAATGTCAGTCCCATTGACTCAGTCTCAGTCCCATTGATTCAGTGTCAGTCCCATTGATTCGGTGTCAGTCCCATTGATTCAGTGTCAGTCCCATTGACTCAGTATCAGTCCCATTGATTCAGTGTCAGTCCCATTGATTCAATGTCAGTCCCATTGACTCAGTGTCAGTCCCATTGATTCAGTGTCAGTCCCATTGATTCAGTGTCAGTCCCATTGACTCAGTATCAGTCCCATTGTCTCAGTGTCTGTCCCATTGACTCAGTGTCAGTCGCGTTGACTCAGAATCAGTCCCATTGACTCAGTGTCAGTCCCATTGTCTCAATGTCAGTCCGATTGACTCAGTCTCAGTCCAATTGACTCAGTGTCAGTCCTACTGACTCAGTGTCAGTCCCATTGATTGAGTGTCAGTCCCATTGATTCAGTGACAGTCTCATTGACTCAGTGTCAGTCCCATTGATTCAGTGTCGGTCCCATTCATTCAGTGTCAGTCCCATTGACTCAGTGTCAATCCCATTGACTCAGTGTTTGTCCCATTGACTCAGTGTCAGTCCCATTTACTCAGTGTCATTCCCATTGATTCAGTCTCAGTCCCATTGACTCAGTGTCAGTCCCATTGATCCTGTGTCTGTCCCATTGAATCAGTGTCAGTCCCATTGTCTCAGTGTCTGTCCCATTGACTCAGTGTCAGTCGCGTTGACTCAGTGTCAGTCCCATTGATTCAGTCTCAGTCCCATTGACTCAGTCTCAGTCCCATTGTCTCAATGTCAGTCCGATTGACTCAGTCTCAGTCCAATTGACTCAGTGTCAGTCCTACTGACTCAGTGTCAGTCCCATTGATTGAGTGTCAGTCCCATTGATTCAGTGACAGTCTCATTGACTCAGTGTCAGTCCCATTGATTCAGTGTCGGTCCCATTCATTCAGTGTCAGTCCCATTGACTCAGTGTCAATCCCATTGACTCAGTGTTTGTCCCATTGACTCAGTGTCAGTCCCATTTACTCAGTGTCAGTCCCATTGATTCAGTCTCAGTCCCATTGACTCAGTGTCAGTCCCATTGATCCTGTGTCTGTCCCATTGACTCAGTATCAGTCCCATTGATTCAGTGTCTGTTCCATTGATTCAGTGTCAGTCCCATTGATTCAGTGCCAGTCCCATTGACTCAGTCTCAGTCCCATTGACTCATTCTCAGTCCCATTGACTCATTCTCAGTCCATTGATTCAGTGTCAGTCCCATTGACTCTGTGTCGGTCCCATTGACTCAGTGTCAGCCCCATTGACGCAGTGTCAGTCCAATTGACTCAGTGACAGTCCAATTGATTCAGTGTCAGTCCCATTGACTCAGTGTCAGTCCCATTGATTCAGTGTCAGTTCCATTGAATCAGTCTTAGTCCCATTGACTCAGTGTCATTCCCATTGACGCAGTGTCAGTCCCATTGATTGAGTGTCAGTCCCATTGATTCAGTGTCAGTCTCATTGACTCAGTGTCAGTCACATTGATTCAGTGTCAGTCTCATTGATTCAGTGTCAGTCCCATTGATTCAGTGTCAGTCCAATTGTTTCAGTGTCAGTCCCATTGATTCAGTGTCAGTCCCTTTGACTCAGTGTCAGTCCCATTGATTCAGTCTCAAACCCATTGATTTAGTGTCAGTCCCATTGATTCAGTCTCAGTCCCATTGATTCAGTGTCAGTCACATTGACTCAGTCTCAGTCTCATTGTCTCAATTTCAGTCCCATTGACTCAGTCTCAGTCCCATTGATTCAGTGTCAGTCCCATTGATTCAGTCTCAGTCCCATTGATTCAATTTCAGTTCCATTGATTCAGTGTCAGTTCCATTGATTCACTGTCAGTTCCATTGATTCACTGTCAGTCCCATTGATTCAGTATCAGTCCCATTGTCTCAGTGTCAGTTCCATTGATTCAGTCTCAGTCCCATTGATTCAATTTCAGTTCCATTGATTCAGTGTCAGTCCCATTGATTCAGTGTCAGTCCCATTGTCTCAGTGTCAGTCGCATTGATTCAGTGTCAGTCCCATTGATTCAGTATCAGTCCCATTTACTCAGTGTCGGTCCCAATTATTCAGAGTCAGTCCCATTCATTCACTGTCAATCCCATTGATTCAGTCTCAGTCCCATTGACGCAGTGTCAGTCCCATTGATTCAGTGTCAGTCCCATTGACTCAGTGTCTGTTCCATTGATTCAGTGTCAGTCCCATTGATTCAGTGTCAGTCACATTGAATCAGTCTCAGTCCCATTGACTCATTCTCAGTCCCATTGACTCATTCTCAGTCCATTGATTCAGTGTCAGTCCCATTGACTCAGTGTCAGACCCATTGATTCAGTGTCAGTTCCATTGACGCAGTTTCAGTCCCATTGATTCAGTGTCAGTCTCATTGACTCAGTGTCAGTCTCATTGATTCAGTGTCAGTCTCATAGACTCAGTGTCAGTCACATTGATTCAGTGTCAGTCACATTGACTCAGGTTCAGTCCCATTGATTCAGTGTCAGTCCAATTGATTCAGTGTCAGACACATTGATTCAGTGTGAGTCCCTTTGACTCAGTGTCAGTCCCATTGATTCAGTCTCAATCCCATTGATTCAGTGTCAGTCCCATTGATTCACTGTCAGTCCCATTGTCTCAGTGTCAGTCCCATTGATTCAGTGTCAGTTCCATTGATTCACTGTCAGTCCCATTGTCTCAGTGTCAGTCCCATTGATTCACTGTCAGTCCCATTGTCTCAGTGTCAGTCCCATTGATTCAGTCTCAGTCCCATTGATTCAATTTCAGTTCCATTGATTCAGTTTCAGTCCCATTGATTCAGTGTCAGTCCCATTGATTCAGTGTCAGTCCCACTGACTCATTGTCAGTCCCATTGATTCAGTGTCAGTCTCATTGATTCAGTGTCAGTACCTTTGACTCAGTGTCAGTCCCATTGATT
The DNA here is from genome assembly GCF_035084215.1 of Heptranchias perlo. Classification (NCBI taxonomy): domain Eukaryota; kingdom Metazoa; phylum Chordata; class Chondrichthyes; order Hexanchiformes; family Hexanchidae; genus Heptranchias; species Heptranchias perlo. The sequence continues at coordinate 2,299,777 of NW_027139907.1, read as the reverse complement.
CAGTCTCAATACCATTGATTCAGTGTCAGTCCCATTGATTCAGTCTCAGTCCCATTGTCTCAGTGTCTGTCCCATTGACTCAGTGTCAGTCGCGTTGACTCAGGGTCAGTCCCATTGACTCAGTGTCAGTCCCATTGTCTCAGTGTCTGTCCCATTGACTCAGTGTCAGTCGCGTTGACTCAGTGTCAGTCCCATTGATTCAGTCTCAGTCCCATTGACTCAGTCTCAGTCCCATTGTCTCAATGTCAGTCCGATTGACTCAGTCTCAGTCCAATTGACTCAGTGTCAGTCCCATTGACTCAGTGTCAGTCCCATTGATTCAGTGTCAGTCCCATTGATTCAGTCTCAATCCCATTGATTCAGTGTCAGTCCCTTTGATTCAGTCTCAGTCCCATTGATTCAGTGTCAGTCACATTGACTCAGTCTCAGTGCCATTGTCTCAATTTCAGTCCCATTGACTCAGTCTCAGTCCCATTGATTCAGTGTCAGTCCCATTGATTCAGTCTCAGTTCCATTGAATCACTGTCAGTCCCATTGACTCAGTCTCAGTCCCATTGTCTCAATGTCAGTCCCATTGACTCAGTCTCAGTCCGATTGACTCAGTGTCAGTCCCATTGACTCAGTGTCAGTCCCATTGACTCAGTGACAGTCCCATTGATTCAGTCTCAGTCCCATTGGTTCATTGTCAATCCCATTGATTCAGTCTCAGTCCCATTGATTCAGTCTCAGTCCCATTGATTCAGTGTCAGTCCCATTGAATCAGTCTCAGTCCCATTGATTCAATTTCAGTTCGATTGACTCAGTGTGAGTCCCATTGTCTCAGTGTCAGTCCCATTGACTCAGTGTCAGTCCCATTGATTCAGTTTCAATCCCATTGACTCAGTGTCTGTCCCATTGATTCAGTGTCGGCCCCATTGACTCAGTGTCAGTCCCATTGACTGAGTGTCAATCCCATTGACTCAGTGGCTGTCCCATTGACTCACTGTCAGTCCCATTGACTCAGTGTCAGTGCCATTGATTCAGTCTCAATCCCATTGACTCAGTGTCTGTCCCATTGATTCATTGTAAGTACCATTGATTCAGTGTCTGTTCCATTGATTCCGTGCCAGTCCAATTGACTCAGTCTCAGTCCCATTGACTCATTCTCAGTCCCATTGATTCAGTGTTTGTCCCATTGATTCAGTGACAGTCCAATTGATTCAGTGTCAGTCCCATTGAATCAGTCTCAGTCCCATTGACTCAGTATCAGTCCCATTGACGCAGTTTCAGTCCCATTGAGGCAGTGTCAGTCTCATTGACTCAGTGTCAGTCCTACTGACTCATTCTCAGTCCCATTGATTGAGTGTCAGTCCCATTGATTCAGTGACAGTCTCATTGACTCAGTGTCAGTCCCATTGATTCAGTGTCGGTCCCATTCATTCAGTGTCAGTCCCATTGACTCAGTGTCAATCCCATTGACTCAGTATTTGTCCCATTGACTCAGTGTCAGTCCCATTGACTCAGTGTCAGTCCTATTTATTCAGTCTCAGTCCCATTGACTCAGTGTCAGTCCCATTGATCCTGTGTCTGTTCCATTGATTCAGTGTCAGTCCCATTGATTCAGTGCCAGTCCCATTGACTCAGTCTCAGTCCCATTGACTCATTCTCAGTGCCATTGACTCATTCTCAGTCCATTGATTCAGTGTCAGTCCCATTGACTCTGTGTCGGTCCCATTGACTCAGTGTCAGTCCCATTGACTCAGTGTCAGTCCCATTGATTCAGTCTCAGTCCCATTGACTCAGTGTCAGTCCCATTGATCCTGTGTCTGTTCCATTGATTCAGTGTCAGTCCCATTGATTCAGTGCCAGTCCCATTGACTCAGTCTCAGTCCCATTGACTCATTCTCAGTCCCATTGACTCATTCTCAGTCCATTGATTCAGTGTCAGTCCCATTGACTCTGTGTCGGTCCCATTGACTCAGTGTCAGCCCCATTGACGCAGTGTCAGTCCAATTGACTCAGTGACAGTCCAATTGATTCAGTGTCAGTCCCATTGACTCAGTGTCAGTCCCATTGATTCAGTGTCAGTTACATTGAATCAGTCTTAGTCCCATTGACTCAGTATCAGTCCCATTGACGCACCGTCAGTCCCATTGATTCAGTGTCAGTCCCACTGACTCATTGTCAGTCCCATTGATTGAGTGTCAGTCCCATTGATTCAGTGTCAGTCTCATTGACTCAGTGTCAGTCACATTGATTCAGTGTCAGTCTCATTGATTCAGTGTCAGTCCCATTGATTCAGTGTCAGTCACATTGACTCAGTCTCAGTCCCATTATCTCAATTTCAGTCCCATTGACTCAGTCTCAGTCCCATTGATTCAGTGTCAGTCCCATTGATTTAGTCTCAGTCCCATTGATTCAATTTCAGTTCCATTGATTCATTGTAAGTCCCATTGATTCAGTGTCAGTCCCATTGTCTCAGTGTCAGTTCCATTGATTCACTGTCAGTCCCATTGTCTCAGTCTCAGTCCCATTGATTCAGTGTCAGTCCCATTGAATCAGTCTCAGTCCCATTGATTCAATTTCAGTTCGATTGACTCAGTGTGAGTCCCATTGACTCAGTGTCAGTCCCATTGATTCAGTTTCAATCCCATTGACTCAGTGTCTGTCCCATTGATTCAGTGTCGGCCCCATTGACTCAGTGTCAGTCCCATTGACTGAGTGTCAATCCCATTGACTCAGTGGCTGTCCCATTGACTCACTGTCAGTCCCATTGACTCAGTGTCAGTGCCATTGATTCAGTCTCAATCCCATTGACTCAGTGTCTGTCCCATTGATTCATTGTAAGGACCATTGATTCAGTGTCTGTTCCATTGATTCCGTGCCAGTCCAATTGACTCAGTCTCAGTCCCATTGACTCATTCTCAGTCCCATTGATTCAGTGTTTGTCCCATTGATTCAGTGACAGTCCAATTGATTCAGTGTCAGTCCCATTGAATCAGTCTCAGTCCCATTGACTCAGTATCAGTCCCATTGACGCAGTTTCAGTCCCATTGAGGCAGTGTCAGTCTCATTGACTCAGTGTCAGTCCTACTGACTCATTCTCAGTCCCATTGATTGAGTGTCAGTCCCATTGATTCAGTGACAGTCTCATTGACTCAGTGTCAGTCCCATTGATTCAGTGTCGGTCCCATTCATTCAGTGTCAGTCCCATTGACTCAGTGTCAATCCCATTGACTCAGTATTTGTCCCATTGACTCAGTGTCAGTCCCATTGACTCAGTGTCAGTCCTATTTATTCAGTCTCAGTCCCATTGACTCAGTGTCAGTCCCATTGATCCTGTGTCTGTTCCATTGATTCAGTGTCAGTCCCATTGATTCAGTGCCAGTCCCATTGACTCAGTCTCAGTCCCATTGACTCATTCTCAGTGCCATTGACTCATTCTCAGTCCATTGATTCAGTGTCAGTCCCATTGACTCTGTGTCGGTCCCATTGACTCAGTGTCAGTCCCATTGACTCAGTGTCAGTCCCATTGATTCAGTCTCAGTCCCATTGACTCAGTGTCAGTCCCATTGATCCTGTGTCTGTTCCATTGATTCAGTGTCAGTCCCATTGATTCAGTGCCAGTCCCATTGACTCAGTCTCAGTCCCATTGACTCATACTCAGTCCCATTGACTCATTCTCAGTCCATTGATTCAGTGTCAGTCCCATTGACTCTGTGTCGGTCCCATTGACTCAGTGTCAGCCCCATTGACGCAGTGTCAGTCCAATTGACTCAGTGACAGTCCAATTGATTCAGTGTCAGTCCCATTGACTCAGTGTCAGTCCCATTGATTCAGTGTCAGTTACATTGAATCAGTCTTAGTCCCATTGACTCAGTATCAGTCCCATTGACGCACCGTCAGTCCCATTGATTCAGTGTCAGTCCCACTGACTCATTGTCAGTCCCATTGATTGAGTGTCAGTCCCATTGATTCAGTGTCAGTCTCATTGACTCAGTGTCAGTCACATTGATTCAGTGTCAGTCTCATTGATTCAGTGTCAGTCCCATTGATTCAGTGTCAGTCACATTGACTCAGTCTCAGTCCCATTATCTCAATTTCAGTCCCATTGACTCAGTCTCAGTCCCATTGATTCAGTGTCAGTCCCATTGATTTAGTCTCAGTCCCATTGATTCAATTTCAGTTCCATTGATTCATTGTAAGTCCCATTGATTCAGTCTCAGTCCCATTGTCTCAGTGTCAGTTCCATTGATTCACTGTCAGTCCCATTGTCTCAGTGTCAGTCCCATTGATTCAGTGTCAGTCCCATTGATTCAGTCTCAGTCCCATTGATTCAATTTCACTTCCATTGATTCAGTGTCAGTCCCATTGATTCAGTGTCAGTCCCATTGATTCAGTGTCAGTCCCATTGATTCAGTGTCAGTCCCATTTACTCAGTGTCGGTCCCAATTATTCAGAGTCAGTCCCATTCATTCACTGTCAATCCCATTGATTCAGTCTCAGTCCCATTGACGCAGTGTCAGTCCCATTGATTCAGTGTCAGTCCCATTGACTCAGTGTCAGTCCCATTGATTCAGTGTCTGTTCCATTGATTCAGTCTCAGTCCCATTGATTCAGTGTCAGTCCCATTGATTGAGTGTCAGTCCCATTGATTCAGTGTCAGTCTCATTGACTCAGTCTCAGTCCCATTGACTCATTCTCAGTCCCATTGATTCAGTGTTAGTCCCATTGATTCAGTGACAGTCCAATTGATTCAGTGTCAGTCCCATTGACTCAGTGACAGTCCAATTGATTCAGTGTCAGTCCCATTGAATCAGTCTCAGTCCCATTGACTCAGTATCAGTCCCATTGACGCAGTTTCACTCCCATTGAGGCAGTGTCAGTCTCATTGACTCAGTGTCAGTCCTACTGACTCATTGTCAGTCCCATTGATTGAGTGTCAGTCCCATTGATTCAGTGACAGTCTCATTGACTCAGTGTCAGTCCCATTGATTCAGTGTCGGTCCCATTCATTCAGTGTCAGTCCCATTGACTCAGTGTCAATCCCATTGACTCAGTGTTTGTCCCATTGATTCAGTGTCAGTCCCATTGACTCAATTTCAGTCCCATTGACTCACTCTCAGTCCCATTGATTCAGTGCCAGTCCCATTGATTCAGTCTCAGTCCCATTGATTCAATTTCAGTTCCATTGATTCATTGTAAGTCCCATTGATTCAGTGTCAGTCCCATTGTCTCAGTGTCAGTTCCATTGATTCACTGTCAGTCCCATTGTCTCAGTGTCAGTCCCATTGATTCAGTGTCAGTCCCATTGATTCAGTCTCAGTCCCATTGATTCAATTAAAGTTCCATTGATTCAGTGTCAGTCCTATTTACTCAGTGTCGGTCCCATTGATTCAGTTTCAGTCCCATTGATTCAGTGTCAGTCCCATTTACTCAGTGTCGGTCCCAATTATTCAGAGTCAGTCCCATTCATTCACTGTCAATCCCATTGATTCAGTCTCAGTCCCATTGACGCAGTGTCAGTCCCATTGATTAAGTGTCAGTCCCATTGACTCAGTGTCAGTCCCATTGATTCAGTGTCTGTTCCATTGATTCAGTCTCAGTCCCATTGATTCAGTGTCAGTCCCATTGATTGAGTGTCAGTCCCATTGATTCAGTGTCAGTCTCATTGACTCAGTCTCAGTCCCATTGAATCATTCTCAGTCCCATTGATTCAGTGTTAGTCCCATTGATTCAGTGACAGTCCAATTGATTCAGTGTCAGTCCCATTGACTCAGTGACAGTCCAATTGATTCAGTGTCAGTCCCATTGAATCAGTCTCAGTCCCATTGACTCAGTATCAGTCCCATTGACGCAGTTTCACTCCCATTGAGGCAGTGTCAGTCTCATTGACTCAGTGTCAGTCCTACTGACTCATTGTCAGTCCCATTGATTGAGTGTCAGTCCCATTGATTCAGTGACAGTCTCATTGACTCAGTGTCAGTCCCATTGATTCAGTGTCGGTCCCATTCATTCAGTGTCAGTCCCATTGACTCAGTGTCAATCCCATTGACTCAGTGTTTGTCCCATTGATTCAGTGTCAGTCCCATTGACTCAATTTCAGTCCCATTGACTCAGTCTCAGTCCCATTGATTCAGTGCCAGTCCCATTGATTCAGTCTCAGTCCCATTGATTCAATTTCAGTTCCATTGATTCATTGTAAGTCCCATTGATTCAGTGTCAGTCCCATTGTCTCAGTGTCAGTTCCATTGATTCACTGTCAGTCCCATTGTCTCAGTGTCAGTCCCATTGATTCAGTCTCAGTCCCATTGATTCAATTAAAGTTCCATTGATTCAGTGTCAGTCCCATTGATTGTGTCTGTCCCATTGTCTCAGTGTCAGTCCCATTGATTCAGTGTCAGTCCCATTGATTCAGTGTCAGTCCTATTTACTCAGTGTCGGTCCCAATTATTCAGAGTCAGTCCCATTCATTCACTGTCAATCCCATTGATTCAGTCTCAGTCCCATTGACGCAGTGTCAGTCCCATTGATTCAGTGTCAGTCCCATTGACTCAGTGTCAGTCCAATTGATTCAGTGTCTGTTCCATTGATTCAGTCTCAGTCCCATTGATTCAGTGTCAGTCCCACTGACTCATTGTCAGTCCCATTGATTGAGTGTCAGTCCAATTGATTCAGTGTCAGTCCCATTGACTCAGTGTTAGTCCCATTGATTCAGTGACAGTCCAATTGATTCAGTGTCAGTCCCATTGACTCAGTCTCAGTCCCATTGATTCAGTGCCAGTCCCATTGATTCAGTCTCAGTCCCATTGATTCAATTTCAGTTCCATTGATTCATTGTAAGTCCCATTGATTCAGTGTCAGTCCCATTGTCTCAGTGTCAGTTCCATTGATTCACTGTCAGTCCCATTGTCTCAGTGTCAGTCCCATTGATTCAGTCTCAGTCCCATTGATTCAATTAAAGTTCCATTGATTCAGTGTCAGTCCCATTGATTGTGTCTGTCCCATTGTCTCAGTGTCAGTCCCATTGATTCAGTGTCAGTCCCATTGATTCAGTGTCAGTCCTATTTACTCAGTGTCGGTCCCAATTATTCAGAGTCAGTCCCATTCATTCACTGTCAATCCCATTGATTCAGTCTCAGTCCCATTGACGCAGTGTTAGTCCCATTGATTCAGTGACAGTCCAATTGATTCAGTGTCAGTCCCATTGACTCAGTGACAGTCCAATTGATTCAGTGTCAGTCCCATTGAATCAGTCTCAGTCCCATTGACTCAGTATCAGTCCCATTGACGCAGTTTCACTCCCATTGAGGCAGTGTCAGTCTCATTGACTCAGTGTCAGTCCTACTGACTCATTGTCAGTCCCATTGATTGAGTGTCAGTCCCATTGATTCAGTGACAGTCTCATTGACTCAGTGTCAGTCCCATTGATTCAGTGTCGGTCCCATTCATTCAGTGTCAGTCCCATTGACTCAGTGTCAATCCCATTGACTCAGTGTTTGTCCCATTGATTCAGTGTCAGTCCCATTGACTCAATTTCAGTCCCATTGACTCACTCTCAGTCCCATTGATTCAGTGCCAGTCCCATTGATTCAGTCTCAGTCCCATTGATTCAATTTCAGTTCCATTGATTCATTGTAAGTCCCATTGATTCAGTGTCAGTCCCATTGTCTCAGTGTCAGTTCCATTGATTCACTGTCAGTCCCATTGTCTCAGTGTCAGTCCCATTGATTCAGTGTCAGTCCCATTGATTCAGTCTCAGTCCCATTGATTCAATTAAAGTTCCATTGATTCAGTGTCAGTCCTATTTACTCAGTGTCGGTCCCATTGATTCAGTTTCAGTCCCATTGATTCAGTGTCAGTCCCATTTACTCAGTGTCGGTCCCAATTATTCAGAGTCAGTCCCATTCATTCACTGTCAATCCCATTGATTCAGTCTCAGTCCCATTGACGCAGTGTCAGTCCCATTGATTAAGTGTCAGTCCCATTGACTCAGTGTCAGTCCCATTGATTCAGTGTCTGTTCCATTGATTCAGTCTCAGTCCCATTGATTCAGTGTCAGTCCCATTGATTGAGTGTCAGTCCCATTGATTCAGTGTCAGTCTCATTGACTCAGTCTCAGTCCCATTGAATCATTCTCAGTCCCATTGATTCAGTGTTAGTCCCATTGATTCAGTGACAGTCCAATTGATTCAGTGTCAGTCCCATTGACTCAGTGACAGTCCAATTGATTCAGTGTCAGTCCCATTGAATCAGTCTCAGTCCCATTGACTCAGTATCAGTCCCATTGACGCAGTTTCACTCCCATTGAGGCAGTGTCAGTCTCATTGACTCAGTGTCAGTCCTACTGACTCATTGTCAGTCCCATTGATTGAGTGTCAGTCCCATTGATTCAGTGACAGTCTCATTGACTCAGTGTCAGTCCCATTGATTCAGTGTCGGTCCCATTCATTCAGTGTCAGTCCCATTGACTCAGTGTCAATCCCATTGACTCAGTGTTTGTCCCATTGATTCAGTGTCAGTCCCATTGACTCAATTTCAGTCCCATTGACTCAGTCTCAGTCCCATTGATTCAGTGCCAGTCCCATTGATTCAGTCTCAGTCCCATTGATTCAATTTCAGTTCCATTGATTCATTGTAAGTCCCATTGATTCAGTGTCAGTCCCATTGTCTCAGTGTCAGTTCCATTGATTCACTGTCAGTCCCATTGTCTCAGTGTCAGTCCCATTGATTCAGTCTCAGTCCCATTGATTCAATTAAAGTTCCATTGATTCAGTGTCAGTCCCATTGATTGTGTCTGTCCCATTGTCTCAGTGTCAGTCCCATTGATTCAGTGTCAGTCCCATTGATTCAGTGTCAGTCCTATTTACTCAGTGTCGGTCCCAATTATTCAGAGTCAGTCCCATTCATTCACTGTCAATCCCATTGATTCAGTCTCAGTCCCATTGACGCAGTGTCAGTCCCATTGATTCAGTGTCAGTCCCATTGACTCAGTGTCAGTCCAATTGATTCAGTGTCTGTTCCATTGATTCAGTCTCAGTCCCATTGATTCAGTGTCAGTCCCACTGACTCATTGTCAGTCCCATTGATTGAGTGTCAGTCCCATTGATTCAGTGTCAGTCTCATTGACTCAGTCTCAGTCCCATTGACTCATTCTCAGTCCCATTGATTCAGTGTTAGTCCCATTGATTCAGTGACAGTCCAATTGATTCAGTGTCAGTCCCATTGACTCAGTGACAGTCCAATTGATTCAGTGTCAGTCCCATTAAATCAGTCTCCGTCGCATTGACTCAGTATCAGTCCCATTGACGCAGTTTCAGTCCCATTGAGGCAGTGTCAGTCTCATTGACTCAGTGTCAGTCCTACTGACTCATTGTCAGTCCCATTGATTGAGTGTCAGTCCCATTGATTCAGTGACAGTCTCATTGACTCAGTGTCAGTCCCATTGATTCAGTGTCGGTCCCATTCATTCAGTGTCAGTCCAATTGACTCAGTGTCAATCCCATTGACTCAGTGTTTGTCCCATTGACTCAGTGTCAATCCCATTGACTCAGTGTCTGTCCCATTGACTCACTGTCAGTCCCATTGACTCAGTGTCAGTGCCATTGATTCAGTCTCAATCCCATTGACTCAGTGTCTGTCCCATTGATTCATTGTAAGTACCATTGATTCAGTGTCTGTTCCATTGATTCCGTGCCAGTCCAATTGACTCAGTCTCAGTCCCATTGACTCATTCTCAGTCCCATTGATTCAGTGTTTGTCCCATTGATTCAGTGACAGTCCAATTGATTCAGTGTCAGTCCCATTGAATCAGTCTCAGTCCCATTGACTCAGTATCAGTCCCATTGACGCAGTTTCAGTCCCATTGAGGCAGTGTCAGTCTCATTGACTCAGTGTCAGTCCCATTGACTCAGTGTCAGTCCTATTTATTCAGTCTCAATCCCATTGACTCAGTGTCTGTCCCATTGACTCACTGTCAGTCCCATTGACTCAGTGTCAGTGCCATTGATTCAGTCTCAATCCCATTGACTCAGTGTCTGTCCCATTGATTCATTGTAAGTACCATTGATTCAGTGTCTGTTCCATTGATTCCGTGCCAGTCCAATTGACTCAGTCTCAGTCCTACTGACTCATTGTCAGTCCCATTGATTGAGTGTCAGTCCCATTGATTCAGTGACAGTCTCATTGACTCAGTGTCAGTCCCATTGATTCAGTGTCGGTCCCATTCATTCAGTGTCAGTCCCATTGACTCAGTGTCAATCCCATTGACTCAGTATTTGTCCCATTGACTCAGTGTCAGTCCCATTGACTCAGTGTCAGTCCTATTTATTCAGTCTCAGTCCCATTGACTCAGTGTCAGTCCCATTGATCCTGTGTCTGTTCCATTGATTCAGTGTCAGTCCCATTGAATCAGTGCCAGTCCCATTGACTCAGTCTCAGTCCCATTGACTCATTCTCAGTGCCATTGACTCATTCTCAGTCCATTGATTCAGTGTCAGTCCCATTGACTCTGTGTCGGTCCCATTGACTCAGTGTCAGTCCCATTGACTCAGTGTCAGTCCCATTGATTCAGTCTCAGTCCCATTGACTCAGTGTCAGTCCCATTGATCCTGTGTCTGTTCCATTGATTCAGTGTCAGTCCCATTGATTCAGTGCCAGTTCCATTGACTCAGTCTCAGTCCCATTGACTCATTCTCAGTCCCATTGACTCATTCTCATTCCATTGATTCAGTGTCAGTCCCATTGACTCTGTGTCGGTCCCATTGACTCAGTGTCAGCCCCATTGACGCAGTGTCAGTCCAATTGACTCAGTGACAGTCCAATTGATTCAGTGTCAGTCCCATTGACTCAGTGTCAGTCCCATTGATTCAGTGTCAGTTACATTGAATCAGTATTAGTCCCATTGACTCAGTATCAGTCCCATTGACGCACCGTCAGTCCCATTGATTCAGTGTCAGTCCCACTGACTCATTGTCAGTCCCATTGATTGAGTGTCAGTCCCATTGATTCAGTGTCAGTCTCATTGACTCAGTGTCAGTCACATTGATTCAGTGTCAGTCTCATTGATTCAGTGTCAGTCCCATTGATTCAGTGTCAGTCCTATTGATTCAGTGTCAGTCCCATTGATTCAGTGTCAGTCCCTTTGACTCAGTGTCAGTCCCATTGATTCAGTGTCAGTCACATTGACTCAGTCTCAGTCCCATTTTCTCAATTTCAGTCCCATTGACTCAGTCTCAGTCCCATTGATTCAGTGTCAGTCCCATTGATTCAGTCTCAGTCCCATTGATTCAATTTCAGTTCCATTGATTCATTGTAAGTCCCATTGATTCAGTGTCAGTCCCATTGTCTCAGTGTCAGTTCCATTGATTCACTGTCAGTCCCATTGTCTCAGTGTCAGTCCCATTGATTCAGTGTCAGTCCCATTGATTCAGTCTCAGTCCCATTGATTCAATTTCAGTTCCATTGATTCAGTGTCAGTCCCATTGATTCAGTGTCAGTCCCATTGATTCAGTGTCAGTCCCATTGATTCAGTGTGAGTCCCATTTACTCAGTGTCGGTCCCAATTATTCAGAGTCAGTCCCATTCATTCACTGTCAATCCCATTGATTCAGTCTCAGTCCCATTGACGCAGTGTCAGTCCCATTGATTCAGTGTCAGTCCCATTGACTCAGTGTCAGTCCCATTGATTCAGTGTCTGTTCCATTGATTCAGTCTCAGTCCCATTGATTCAGTGTCAGTCCCATTGATTGAGTGTCAGTCCCATTGATTCAGTGTCAGTCTCATTGACTCAGTCTCAGTCCCATTGACTCATTCTCAGTCCCATTGATTCAGTGTTAGTCCCATTGATTCAGTGACAGTCCAATTGATTCAGTGTCAGTCCCATTGACTCAGTGACAGTCCAATTGATTCAGTGTCAGTCCCATTGAATCAGTCTCAGTCCCATTGACTCAGTATCAGTCCCATTGACGCAGTTTCACTCCCATTGAGGCAGTGTCAGTCTCATTGACTCAGTGTCAGTCCTACTGACTCATTGTCAGTCCCATTGATTGAGTGTCAGTCCCATTGATTCAGTGACAGTCTCATTGACTCAGTGTCAGTCCCATTGATTCAGTGTCGGTCCCATTCATTCAGTGTCAGTCCCATTGACTCAGTGTCAATCCCATTGACTCAGTGTTTGTCCCATTGATTCAGTGTCAGTCCCATTGACTCAATTTCAGTCCCATTGACTCAGTCTCAGTCCCATTGATTCAGTGTCAGTCCCATTGATTCAGTCTCAGTCCCATTGATTCAATTTCAGTTCCATTGATTCATTGTAAGTCCCATTGATTCAGTGTCAGTCCCATTGTCTCAGTGTCAGTTCCATTGATTCACTGTCAGTCCCATTGTCTCAGTGTCAGTCCCATTGATTCAGTGTCAGTCCCATTGATTCAGTCTCAGTCCCATTGATTCAATTAAAGTTCCATTGATTCAGTGTCAGTCCCATTGATTCAGTGTCTGTCCCATTGTCTCAGTGTCAGTCCCATTGATTCAGTGTCAGTCCCATTGATTCAGTGTCAGTCCTATTTACTCAGTGTCGGTCCCAATTATTCAGAGTCAGTCCCATTCATTCACTGTCAATCCCATTGATTCAGTCTCAGTCCCATTGACGCAGTGTCAGTCCCATTGATTCAGTGTCAGTCCCATTGACTCAGTGTCAGTCCAATTGATTCAGTGTCTGTTCCATTGATTCAGTCTCAGTCCCATTGATTCAGTGTCAGTCCAACTGACTCATTGTCAGTCCCATTGATTGAGTGTCAGTCCCATTGATTCAGTCTCAGTCCCATTTACTGAGTGTCAGTCCCATTGATCCTGTGTCTGTTCCATTGATTCAGTGTCAGTCCCATTGATTCAGTGCCAGTCCCATTGACTCAGTCTCAGTCCCATTGACTCATTCTCAGTCCCATTGACTCATTCTCAGTCCATTGATTCAGTGTCAGTCCCATTGACTCTGTGTCGGTCCCATTGACTCAGTGTCAGCCCCATTGACGCAGTGTCAGTCCAATTGACTCAGTGACAGTCCCATTGATTCAGTGTCAGTCCCACTGACTCATTGTCAGTCCCATTGATTGAGTGTCAGTCCCATTGATTCAGTGTCAGTCTCATTGACTCAGTGTCAGTCACATTGATTCAGTGTCAGTCTCATTGATTCAGTGTCAGTCCCATTGATTCAGTGTCAGTCACATTGACTCAGTCTCAGTCCCATTATCTCAATTTCAGTCCCATTGACTCAGTCTCAGTCCCATTGATTCAGTGTCAGTCCCATTGATTTAGTCTCAGTCCCATTGATTCAATTTCAGTTCCATTGATTCATTGTAAGTCCCATTGATTCAGTGTCAGTCCCATTGTCTCACTGTCAGTTCCATTGATTCACTGTCAGTCCCATTGTCTCAGTGTCAGTCCCATTGATTCAGTGTCAGTCCCATTGATTCAGTCTCAGTCCCATTGATTCAATTTCACTTCCATTGATTCAGTGTCAGTCCCATTGATTCAGTGTCAGTCCCATTGATTCAGTGTCAGTCCCATTGATTCAGTGTCAGTCCCATTTACTCAGTGTCGGTCCCAATTATTCAGAGTCAGTCCCATTCATTCACTGTCAATCCCATTGATTCAGTCTCAGTCCCATTGACGCAGTGTCAGTCCCATTGATTCAGTGTCAGTCCCATTGACTCAGTGTCAGTCCCATTGATTCAGTGTCTGTTCCATTGATTCAGTCTCAGTCCCATTGATTCAGTGTCAGTCCCATTGATTGAGTGTCAGTCCCATTGATTCAGTGTCAGTCTCATTGACTCAGTCTCAGTCCCATTGACTCATTCTCAGTCCCATTGATTCAGTGTTAGTCCCATTGATTCAGTGACAGTCCAATTGATTCAGTGTCAGTCCCATTGACTCAGTGACAGTCCAATTGATTCAGTGTCAGTCCCATTGAATCAGTCTCAGTCCCATTGACTCAGTATCAGTCCCATTGACGCAGTTTCACTCCCATTGAGGCAGTGTCAGTCTCATTGACTCAGTGTCAGTCCTACTGACTCATTGTCAGTCCCATTGATTGAGTGTCAGTCCCATTGATTCAGTGACAGTCTCATTGACTCAGTGTCAGTCCCATTGATTCAGTGTCGGTCCCATTCATTCAGTGTCAGTCCCATTGACTCAGTGTCAATCCCATTGACTCAGTGTTTGTCCCATTGATTCAGTGTCAGTCCCATTGACTCAATTTCAGTCCCATTGACTCAGTCTCAGTCCCATTGATTCAGTGCCAGTCCCATTGATTCAGTCTCAGTCCCATTGATTCAATTTCAGTTCCATTGATTCATTGTAAGTCCCATTGATTCAGTGTCAGTCCCATTGTCTCAGTGTCAGTTCCATTGATTCACTGTCAGTCCCATTGTCTCAGTGTCAGTCCCATTGATTCAGTGTCAGTCCCATTGATTCAGTCTCAGTCCCATTGATTCAATTAAAGTTCCATTGATTCAGTGTCAGTCCCATTGATTGTGTCTGTCCCATTGTCTCAGTGTCAGTCCCATTGATTCAGTGTCAGTCCCATTGATTCAGTGTCAGTCCTATTTACTCAGTGTCGGTCCCAATTATTCAGAGTCAGTCCCATTCATTCACTGTCAATCCCATTGATTCAGTCTCAGTCCCATTGACGCAGTGTCAGTCCCATTGATTCAGTGTCAGTCCCATTGACTCAGTGTCAGTCCAATTGATTCAGTGTCTGTTCCATTGATTCAGTCTCAGTCCCATTGATTCAGTGTCAGTCCCACTGACTCATTGTCAGTCCCATTGATTGAGTGTCAGTCCCATTGATTCAGTGTCAGTCTCATTGACTCAGTCTCAGTCCCATTGACTCATTCTCAGTCCCATTGATTCAGTGTTAGTCCCATTGATTCAGTGACAGTCCAATTGATTCAGTGTCAGTCCCATTGACTCAGTGACAGTCCAATTGATTCAGTGTCAGTCCCATTGAATCAGTCTCCGTCGCATTGACTCAGTATCCGTCCCATTGACGCAGTTTCAGTCCCATTGAGGCAGTGTCAGTCTCATTGACTCAGTGTCAGTCCTACTGACTCATTGTCAGTCCCATTGATTGAGTGTCAGTCCCATTGATTCAGTGACAGTCTCATTGACTCAGTGTCAGTCCCATTGATTCAGTGTCGGTCCCATTCATTCAGTGTCAGTCCAATTGACTCAGTGTCAATCCCATTGACTCAGTGTTTGTCCCATTGACTCAGTGTCAATCCCATTGACTCAGTGTCTGTCCCATTGACTCACTGTCAGTCCCATTGACTCAGTGTCAGTGCCATTGATTCAGTCTCAATCCCATTGACTCAGTGTCTGTCCCATTGATTCATTGTAAGTACCATTGATTCAGTGTCTGTTCCATTGATTCCGTGCCAGTCCAATTGACTCAGTCTCAGTCCCATTGACTCATTCTCAGTCCCATTGATTCAGTGTTTGTCCCATTGATTCAGTGACAGTCCAATTGATTCAGTGTCAGTCCCATTGAATCAGTCTCAGTCCCATTGACTCAGTATCAGTCCCATTGACGCAGTTTCAGTCCCATTGAGGCAGTGTCAGTCTCATTGACTCAGTGTCAGTCCCATTGACTCAGTGTCAGTCCTATTTATTCAGTCTCAATCCCATTGACTCAGTGTCTGTCCCATTGACTCACTGTCAGTCCCATTGACTCAGTGTCAGTGCCATTGATTCAGTCTCAATCCCATTGACTCAGTGTCTGTCCCATTGATTCATTGTAAGTACCATTGATTCAGTGTCTGTTCCATTGATTCCGTGCCAGTCCAATTGACTCAGTCTCAGTCCTACTGACTCATTGTCAGTCCCATTGATTGAGTGTCAGTCCCATTGATTCAGTGACAGTCTCATTGACTCAGTGTCAGTCCCATTGATTCAGTGTCGGTCCCATTCATTCAGTGTCAGTCCCATTGACTCAGTGTCAATCCCATTGACTCAGTATTTGTCCCATTGACTCAGTGTCAGTCCCATTGACTCAGTGTCAGTCCTATTTATTCAGTCTCAGTCCCATTGACTCAGTGTCAGTCCCATTGATCCTGTGTCTGTTCCATTGATTCAGTGTCAGTCCCATTGAATCAGTGCCAGTCCCATTGACTCAGTCTCAGTCCCATTGACTCATTCTCAGTGCCATTGACTCATTCTCAGTCCATTGATTCAGTGTCAGTCCCATTGACTCTGTGTCGGTCCCATTGACTCAGTGTCAGTCCCATTGACTCAGTGTCAGTCCCATTGATTCAGTCTCAGTCCCATTGACTCAGTGTCAGTCCCATTGATCCTGTGTCTGTTCCATTGATTCAGTGTCAGTCCCATTGATTCAGTGCCAGTTCCATTGACTCAGTCTCAGTCCCATTGACTCATTCTCAGTCCCATTGACTCATTCTCAGTCCATTGATTCAGTGTCAGTCCCATTGACTCTGTGTCGGTCCCATTGACTCAGTGTCAGCCCCATTGACGCAGTGTCAGTCCAATTGACTCAGTGACAGTGCAATTGATTCAGTGTCAGTCCCATTGACTCAGTGTCAGTCCCATTGATTCAGTGTCAGTTACATTGAATCAGTCTTAGTCCCATTGACTCAGTATCAGTCCCATTGACGCACCGTCAGTCCCATTGATTCAGTGTCAGTCCCACTGACTCATTGTCAGTCCCATTGATTGAGTGTCAGTCCCATTGATTCAGTGTCAGTCTCATTGACTCAGTGTCAGTCACATTGATTCAGTGTCAGTCTCATTGATTCAGTGTCAGTCCCATTGATTCAGTGTCAGTCCTATTGATTCAGTGTCAGTCCCATTGATTCAGTGTCAGTCCCTTTGACTCAGTGTCAGTCCCATTGATTCAGTGTCAGTCACATTGACTCAGTCTCAGTCCCATTATCTCAATTTCAGTCCCATTGACTCAGTCTCAGTCCCATTGATTCAGTGTCAGTCCCATTGATTCAGTCTCAGTCCCATTGATTCAATTTCAGTTCCATTGATTCATTGTAAGTCCCATTGATTCAGTGTCAGTCCCATTGTCTCAGTGTCAGTTCCATTGATTCACTGTCAGTCCCATTGTCTCAGTGTCAGTCCCATTGATTCAGTGTCAGTCCCATTGATTCAGTCTCAGTCCCATTGATTCAATTTCAGTTCCATTGATTCAGTGTCAGTCCCATTGATTCAGTGTCAGTCCCATTGATTCAGTGTCAGTCCCATTGATTCAGTGTGAGTCCCATTTACTCAGTGTCGGTCCCAATTATTCAGAGTCAGTCCCATTCATTCACTGTCAATCCCATTGATTCAGTCTCAGTCCCATTGACGCAGTGTCAGTCCCATTGATTCAGTGTCAGTCCCATTGACTCAGTGTCAGTCCCATTGATTCAGTGTCTGTTCCATTGATTCAGTCTCAGTCCCATTGATTCAGTGTCAGTCCCATTGATTGAGTGTCAGTCCCATTGATTCAGTGTCAGTCTCATTGACTCAGTCTCAGTCCCATTGACTCATTCTCAGTCCCATTGATTCAGTGTTAGTCCCATTGATTCAGTGACAGTCCAATTGATTCAGTGTCAGTCCCATTGACTCAGTGACAGTCCAATTGATTCAGTGTCAGTCCCATTGAATCAGTCTCAGTCCCATTGACTCAGTATCAGTCCCATTGACGCAGTTTCACTCCCATTGAGGCAGTGTCAGTCTCATTGACTCAGTGTCAGTCCTACTGACTCATTGTCAGTCCCATTGATTGAGTGTCAGTCCCATTGATTCAGTGACAGTCTCATTGACTCAGTGTCAGTCCCATTGATTCAGTGTCGGTCCCATTCATTCAGTGTCAGTCCCATTGACTCAGTGTCAATCCCATTGACTCAGTGTTTGTCCCATTGATTCAGTGTCAGTCCCATTGACTCAATTTCAGTCCCATTGACTCAGTCTCAGTCCCATTGATTCAGTGTCAGTCCCATTGATTCAGTCTCAGTCCCATTGATTCAATTTCAGTTCCATTGATTCATTGTAAGTCCCATTGATTCAGTGTCAGTCCCATTGTCTCAGTGTCAGTTCCATTGATTCACTGTCAGTCCCATTGTCTCAGTGTCAGTCCCATTGATTCAGTGTCAGTCCCATTGATTCAGTCTCAGTCCCATTGATTCAATTAAAGTTCCATTGATTCAGTGTCAGTCCCATTGATTCAGTGTCTGTCCCATTGTCTCAGTGTCAGTCCCATTGATTCAGTGTCAGTCCCATTGATTCAGTGTCAGTCCTATTTACTCAGTGTCGGTCCCAATTATTCAGAGTCAGTCCCATTCATTCACTGTCAATCCCATTGATTCAGTCTCAGTCCCATTGACGCAGTGTCAGTCCCATTGATTCAGTGTCAGTCCCATTGACTCAGTGTCAGTCCAATTGATTCAGTGTCTGTTCCATTGATTCAGTCTCAGTCCCATTGATTCAGTGTCAGTCCAACTGACTCATTGTCAGTCCCATTGATTGAGTGTCAGTCCCATTGATTCAGTGTCAGTCTCATTGACTCAGTCTCAGGCCCATTGACTCATTCTCAGTCCCATTGATTCAGTGTTAGTCCCATTGATTCAGTGAATGTCGAATTGATTCAGTGTCAGTCCCATTGACTCAGTGACAGTCCAATTGATTCAGTGTCAGTCCCATTGAATCAGTCTCCGTCGCATTGACTCAGTATCAGTCCCATTGACGCAGTTTCAGTCCCATTGAGGCAGTGTCAGTCTCATTGACTCAGTGTCAGTCCTACTGACTCATTGTCAGTCCCATTGATTGAGTGTCAGTCCCATTGATTCAGTGACAGTCTCATTGACTCAGTGTCAGTCCCATTGATTCAGTGTCGGTCCCATTCATTCAGTGTCAGTCCCATTGACTCAGTGTCAATCCCATTGACTCAGTGTTTGTCCCATTGACTCAGTGTCAGTCCCATTGACTCAGGGTCAGTCCCATTGATTCAGTCTCAGTCCCATTGACTCAGTGTCAGTCCCATTGATCCTGTGTCTGTTCCATTGATTCAGTGTCAGTCCCATTGATTCAGTGCCAGTCCCATTGACTCAGTCTCAGTCCCATTGACTCATTCTCAGTCCCATTGACTCATTCTCAGTCCATTGATTCAGTGTCAGTCCCATTGACTCTGTGTCGGTCCCATTGACTCTGTGTCAGCCCCATTGACGCAGTGGCAGTCCAATTGACTCAGTGACAGTCCAATTGATTCAGTGTCAGTCCCATTGACTCAGTGTCAGTCCCATTGATTCAGTGTCAGTTACATTGAATCAGTCTTAGTCCCATTGACTCAGCATCAGTCCCATTGACGCACTGTCAGTCCCATTGATTCAGTGTCAGTCTCATTGACTCAGTGTCAGTCACATTGATTCAGTGTCAGTCTCATTGATTCAGTGTCAGTCCCATTGATTCAGTGTCAGTCCTATTGATTCAGTGTCAGTCCCATTGATTCAGTGTCAGTCCCTTTGACTCAGTGTCAGTCCCATTGATTCAGTCTCAATCCCATTGATTTCGTGTCAGTCCCATTGATTCAGTCTCAGTCCCATTGATTCAGTGTCAGTCACATTGTCTCAGTGTCAGTCCCAATGATTCAGTGTCAGTCCCATTGATTCAGTCTCAGTCCCATTGATTCAATTTCAGTTCCATTGATTCAGTGTCAGTCCCATTGATTCAGTGTCTGTCCCATTGTCTCAGTGTCAGTCCCATTGATTCAGTGTCAGTCCCATTGATTCTGTGTCAGTCCCATTTACTCAGTGTCGGTCCCAATTATTCAGAGTCAGTCCCATTCATTCACTGTCAATCCCATTGATTCAGTCTCAGTCCCATTGACGCAGTGTCAGTCCCATTGATTCAGTGTCAGTCCCATTGAATCAGTGTCAGTTCCATTGATTCAGTGTCTGTTCCATTGATTCAGTCTCAGTCCCATTGATTCAGTGTCAGTCCCACTGACTCATTGTCAGTCCCATTGATTGAGTGTCAGTCCCATTGATTCAGTGTCAGTCTCATTGATTCAGTGTCAGTCCCATTGATTCAGTGTCAGTCCTATTGATTCAGTGTCAGTCCCATTGATTCAGTGTCAGTCCCTTTGACTCAGTGTCAGTCCCATTGATTCAGTCTCAATCCCATTGATTTAGTGTCAGTCCCATTGATTCAGTCTCAGTCCCATTGATTCAGTGTCAGTCATATTGACTCAGTCTCAGTCCCATTATCTCAATTTCAGTCCCATTGACTCAGTCTCAGTCCCATTGATTCAGTCTCAGTCCCATTGATTCAGTCTCAGTCCCATTGATTCAATTTCAGTTCCATTGATTCATTGTAAGTCCCATTGATTCAGTCTCAGTCCCATTGTCTCAGTGTCAGTCCCATTGATTCAGTTTCAGTCCCATTGATTCAATTTCAGTTCCATTGATTCAGTGTCAGTCCCATTGATTCAGTGTCTGTCCCATTGTCTCAGTGTCAGTCCCATTGATTCAGTGTCAGTCCCATTGATTCTGTGTCAGTCCCATTTACTCAGTGTCGGTCCCAATTATTCAGAGTCAGTCCCATTCATTCACTGTCAATCCCATTGATTCAGTCTCAGTCCCATTGACGCAGTGTCAGTCCCATTGATTCAGTGTCAGTCCCATTGACTCAGTGTCAGTCCCATTGATTCAGTGTCTGTTCCATTGATTCAGTCTCAGTCCCATTGATTCAGTGTCAGTCACATTGACTCAGTGTCAGTCCCATTGACTCATTCTCAGTCCCATTGACTCATTCTCAGTCCATTGATTCAGTGTCAGCCCCATTGACTCAGGTTCAGTCCCATTGATTCAGTGTCAGTCCAATTGATTCAGTGTCAGTCACATTGATTCAGTGTCAGTCCCTTTGACTCAGTGTCAGTCCCATTGATTCAGTCTCAATCCCATTGATTCAGTGTCAGTCCCATTGATTCACTGTCAGTCCCATTGTCTCAGTGTCAGTCCCATTGATTCAGTGTCAGTCCCATTGACTCAGTGTCAGTTCCATTGATTCACTGTCAGTCCCATTGTCTCAGTGTCAGTCCCATTGATTCACTGTCAGTCCCATTGTCTCAGTGTCAGTCCCATTGATTCAGTGTCAGTCCCATTGATTCAGTCTCAGTCCCATTGTCTCAGTGTCAGTCCCATTGATTCTGTGTCAGTCCCATTGATTCAGTGTCAGTCTCATTTACTCAGTGTCGGCCCCAATTATTCAGAGTCAGTCCCATTCATTCACTGTCAATCACATTGATTCAGTCTCAGTCCCATTGACGCAGTGTCAGTCCCATTGATTCAGTGTCAGTTCCATTGAATCAGTCTCAGTCCCATTGACTCAGTATCAGTCCCATTGACGCAGTGTCAGTCCCATTGATTCAGTGTCAGTCCCACTGACTCATTGTCAGTCCCATTGATTGAGTGTCAGTCCCATTGATTCAGTGTCAGTCTCATTGACTCAGTGTCAGTCACATTGATTCAGTGTCAGTCTCATTGATTCAGTGTCAGTCCCTTTGACTCAGTGCAAGTCCCATTGATTCAGTCTTAATACCATTGATTCAGTGTCAGTCCCATTGATTCAGTCTCAGTCCCATTGATTCAGTGTCAGTCACATTGATTCTGTCTCAGTCCCATTGTCTCAATGTCAGTCCCATTGACTCAGTCTCAGTCCCACTGATTCAGTGTCAGTCCCATTGATTCAGTGTCAGTCCCATTGATTCAGTGTCAGTCCCATTGACTCAGTATCAGTCCCATTGATTCAGTGTCAGTCCCATTGATTCAATGTCAGTCCCATTGACTCAGTCTCAGTCCCATTGATTCAGTGTCAGTCCCATTGATTCAGTGTCATTCCCATTGATTCAGTGTCAGTCCCATTGACTCAGTATCAGTCCCATTGATTCAGTGTCGGTCCCATTCATTCAGGACCAGTCCCATTGACTCAGTGTCAGTCCCATTGACTCAGTATCAGTCCCATTGATTCAGTCTCAGACCCATTGATTTGGTGTCAGTCCCATTGTTTGAGTGTCATTCCCATTGACTCAATGTCAGTCCCATTGACTCAATGTCAGTCCCATTGATTCAATGTCAGTCCCATTGTCTCAGTGTCTGTCCCATTGACTCAGTGTCAGTCTCATTGATTCAGTGTCAGTCCCTTTGACTCAGTGTAAGTCCCATTGATTCAGTCTCAATACCATTGATTCAGTGTCAGTCCCATTGATTCAGTCTCAGTCCCATTGATTCAGTGTCAGTCACATTGATTCTGTCTCAGTCCCATTGTCTCAATGTCAGTCTCATTGATTCAGTGTCAGTCCCTTTGACTCAGTGTAAGTCCCATTGATTCAGTCTCAATACCATTGATTCAGTGTCAGTCCCATTGATTCAGTCTCAGTCCCATTGATTCAGTGTCAGTCACATTGATTCTGTCTCAGTCCCATTGTCTCAATGTCAGTCCCATTGATTCAGTCTCAATCCCATTGATTTAGTGTCAGTCCCATTGATTCAGTCTCAGTCCCATTGATTCAGTGTCAGTCTCATTGACTCAGTGTCAGTCCTACTGACTCATTGTCAGTCCCATTGATTGAGTGTCAGTCCCATTGATTCAGTGACAGTCTCATTGACTCAGTGTCAGTCCCATTGATTCAGTGTCGGTCCCATTCATTCAGTGTCAGTCCCATTGACTCAGTGTCAATCCCATTGACTCAGTTTTGTCCCATTGACTCAGTGTCAGTCCCATTGACTCAGGGTCAGTCCCATTGATTCAGTCTCAGTCACATTGACTCAGTGTCAGTCCCATTGATCCTGTGTCTGTTCCATTGATTCAGTGTCAGTCCCATTGATTCAGTGCCAGTCCCATTGACTCAGTCTCAGTCCCATTGACTCATTCTCAGTCCCATTGACTCATTCTCAGTCCATTGATTCAGTGTCAGTCCCATTGACTCTGTGTCGGTCCCATTGACTCAGTGTCAGCCCCATTGACGCAGTGTCAGTCCAATTGACTCTGTGACAGTCCAATTGATTCAGTGTCAGTCCCATTGACTCAGTGTCAGTCCCATTGATTCAGTGTCAGTTACATTGAATCAGTCTTAGTCCCATTGACTCAGCATCAGTCCCATTGACGCACTGTCAGTCCCATTGATTCAGTGTCAGTCCCACTGACTCATTGTCAGTCCCATTGTTTGAGTGTCAGTCCCATTGATTCAGTGTCAGTCTCATTGACTCAGTGTCAGTCACATTGATTCAGTGTCAGTCTCATTGATTCAGTGTCAGTCCCATTGATTCAGTGTCAGTCCTATTGATTCAGTGTCAGTCCCATTGATTCAGTGTCAGTCCCTTTGACTCAGTGTCAGTCCCATTGATTCAGTCTCAATCCCATTGATTTAGTGTCAGTCCCATTGATTCAGTCTCAGTCCCATTGATTCAGTGTCAGTCACATTGACTCAGTCTCAGTCCCATTATCTCAATTTCAGTCCCATTGACTCAGTCTCAGTCCCATTGATTCAGTGTCAGTCCCATTGATTCAGTCTCAGTCCCATTGATTCAATTTCAGTTCCATTGATTCATTGTAAGTCCCATTGATTCAGTGTCAATCCCATTGTCTCAGTGTCAGTTCCATTGATTCACTGTCAGTCCCATTGATTCAGTGTCAGTCCCATTGTCTCAGTGTCAGTCCCATTGATTCAGTGTCAGTCCCATTGTCTCAGTCTCAGTCCCATTGATTCAATTTCAGTTCCATTGATTCAGTGTCAGTCCCATTGATTCAGTGTCTGTCCCATTGTCTCAGTGTCAGTCCCATTGATTCAGTGTCAGTCCCATTGATTCTGTGTCAGTCCCATTTACTCAGTGTCGGTCCCAATTATTCAGAGTCAGTCCCATTCATTCACTGTCAATCCCATTGATTCAGTCTCAGTCCCATTGACGCAGTGTCAGTCCCATTGATTCAGTGTCAGTCCCATTGATTCAGTGTCTGTTCCATTGATTCAGTCTCAGTCCCATTGATTCAGTGTCAGTCCCACTGACTCATTGTCAGTCCCATTGATTGAGTGTCAGTCCCATTGATTCAGTGTCAGTCTCATTGATTCAGTGTCAGTCCCATTGATTCAGTGTCAGTCCTATTGATTCAGTGTCAGTCCCATTGATTCAGTGTCAGTCCCTTTGACTCAGTGTCAGTCCCATTGATTCAGTCTCAATCCCATAGATTTAGTGTCAGTCCCATTGATTCAGTCTCAGTCCCATTGATTCAGTGTCATTCATATTGACTCAGTCTCAGTCCCATTATCTCAATTTCAGTCCCATTGACTCAGTCTCAGTCCCATTGATTCAGTCTCAGTCCCATTGATTCAGTCTCAGTCCCATTGATTCAATTTCAGTTCCATTGATTCATTGTAAGTCCCATTGATTCAGTGTCTGTCCCATTGTCTCAGTGTCAGTCCCATTGATTCAGTGTCAGTCCCATTGATTCAGTGTCAGTCCCATTTACTCAGTGTCGGTCCCAATTATTCAGAGTCAGTCCCATTCATTCACTGTCAATCCCATTGATTCAGTCTCAGTCCCATTGACGCAGTGTCAGTCCCATTGATTCAGTGTCAGTCCCATTGACTCAGTGTCAGTCCCATTGATTCAGTGTCTGTTCCATTGATTCAGTCTCAGTCCCATTGATTCAGTGTCAGTCACATTGACTCAGTCTCAGTCCCATTGACTCATTCTCAGTCCCATTGACTCATTCTCAGTCCATTGATTCAGTGTCAGCCCCATTGACTCAGGTTCAGTCCCATTGATTCAGTGTCAGTCCAATTGATTCAGTGTCAGTCACATTGATTCAGTGTCAGTCCCTTTGACTCAGTGTCAGTCCCATTGATTCAGTCTCAATCCCATTGATTCAGTGCCAGTCCCATTGATTCACTGTCAGTCCCATTGTCTCAGTGTCAGTCCCATTGATTCAGTGTCAGTCCCATTGACTCAGTGTCAGTTCCATTGATTCACTGTCAGTCCCATTGTCTCAGTGTCAGTCCCATTGATTCACTGTCAGTCCCATTGTCTCAGTGTCAGTCCCATTGATTCAGTGTCAGTCCCATTGATTCAGTCTCAGTCCCATTGATTCAATTTCAGTTCCATTGATTGAGTGTCAGTCCCATTGATTCAGTGTCAGTCCCATTTTCTCAGTGTCAGTCCCATTGATTCTGTGTCAGTCCCATTGATTCAGTGTCAGTCCGATTTACTCAGTGTCGGCCCCAATTATTCAGAGTCAGTCCCATTCATTCACTGTCAATCACATTGATTCAGTCTCAGTCCCATTGACGCAGTGTCAGTCCCATTGATTCAGTGTCAGTTCCATTGAATCAGTCTCAGTCCCATTGACTCAGTATCAGTCCCATTGACGCAGTGTCAGTCCCATTGATTCAGTGTCAGTCCCACTGACTCATTGTCAGTACCATTGATTGAGTGTCAGTCCCATTGATTCAGTGTCAGTCTCATTGACTCAGTGTCAGTCACATTGATTCAGTGTCAGTCTCATTGATTCAGTGTCAGTCCCTTTGACTCAGTGTAAGTCCCATTGATTCAGTCTCAATACCATTAATTCAGTGTCAGTCCCATTGATTCAGTCTCAGTCCCATTGATTCAGTGTCAGTCACATTGATTCTGTCTCAGTCCCATTGTCTCAATGTCAGTCCCATTGACTCAGTCTCAGTCCCACTGATTCAGTGTCAGTCCCATTGATTCAGTGTCAGTCCCATTGATTCAGTGTCAGTCCCATTGACTCAGTATCAGTCCCATTGATTCAGTGTCAGTCCCATTGATTCAATGTCAGTCCCATTGACTCAGTCTCAGTCCCATTGATTCAGTGTCAGTCCCATTGATTCAGTGTCAGTCCCATTGATTCAGTGTCAGTCCCATTGACTCAGTATCAGTCCCATTGATTCAGTGTCGGTCCCATTCATTCAGGACCAGTCCCATTGACTCAGTGTCAGTCCCATTGACTCAGTATCAGTCCCATTGATTCAGTCTCAGACCCATTGATTTGGTGTCAGTCCCATTGTTTGAGTGTCATTCCCATTGACTCAATGTCAGTCCCATTGACTCAATGTCAGTCCCATTGATTCAATGTCAGTCCCATTGTCTCAGTGTCTGTCCCATTGACTCAGTGTAAGTCCCATTGATTCAGTCTCAATAACATTGATTCAGTGTCAGTCCCATTGATTCAGTCTCAGTCCCATTGATTCAGTGTCAGTCACATTGATTCTGTCTCAGTCCCATTGTCTCAATGTCAGTCTCATTGATTCAGTGTCAGTCCCTTTGACTCAGTGTTAGTCCCATTGATTCAGTCTCAATACCATTGATTCAGTGTCAGTCCCATTGATTCAGTCTCAGTCCCATTGATTCAGTGTCAGTCACATTGATTCTGTCTCAGTCCAATTGTCTCAATGTCAGTCCCATTGATTCAGTCTCAATCCCATTGAATTAGTGTCAGTCCCATTGATTCAGTCTCAGTCCCATTGATTCAGTGTCAGTCACATTGACTCAGTCTCAGTCCCATTATCTCAATTTCAGTCCCATTGACTCAGTTTCAGTCCCATTGATTCAGTGTCAGTCCCATTGATTCAGTCTCAGTCCCATTGATTCAATTTCAGTTCCATTGATTCATTGTAAGTCCCATTGATACGGTGTCAGTCCCATTGTCTCAGTGTCAGTTCCATTGATTCACTGTCAGTCCCATTGTCTCAGTGTCAGTCCCATTGATTCAGTGTCAGTCCCATTGATTCAGTCTCAGTCCCATTGATTCAATTTCAGTTCCATTGATTCAGTGTCTGTCCCATTGTCTCAGTGTCAGTCCCATTGATTCAGTGTCAGTCCCATTGATTCAGTGTGAGTCCCATTTCCTCAGTGTCGGTCCCAATTATTCAGAGTCAGTCCCATTCATTCACTGTCAATCCCATTGATTCAGTCTCAGTCCCATTGACGCAGTGTCAGTCCCATTGATTCAGTGTCAGTCCCATTGACTCAGTGTCAGTCCCATTGATTCATTGTCTGTTCCATTGATTCAGTCTCAGTCCCATTGATTCAGTGTCAGTCACATTGACTCAGTCTCAGTCCCATTGACTCATTCTCAGTCCCAATGACTCATTCTCAGTCCATTGATTCAGTGTCAGTCCCATTGACTCAGGTTCAGTCCCATTGATTCAGTGTCAGTCCAATTGATTCAGTGTCAGTCACATTGATTCAGTGTCAGTCCCTTTGACTCAGTGTCAGTCCCATTGATTCAGTCTCAATCCCATTGATTCAGTGTCAGTCCCATTGATTCACTGTCAGTCCCATTGTCTCAGTGTCAGTCCCATTGATTCAGTGTCAGTCCCATTGACTCAGTGTCAGTTCCATTGATTCACTGTCAGTCCCATTGTCTCAGTGTCAGTCCCATTGATTCACTGTCAGTCCCATTGTCTCAGTGTCAGTCCCATTGATTCAGTGTCAGTCCCATTGATTCAGTCTCAGTCCCATTGATTCAATTTCAGTTCCATTGATTGAGTGTCAGTCCCATTGATTCAGTGTCAGTCCCATTGTCTCAGTGTCAGTCCCATTGATTCTGTGTCAGTCCCATTGATTCAGTGTCAGTCCCATTTACTCAGTGTCGGCCCCAATTATTCAGAGTCAGTCCCATTCATTCACTGTCAATCACATTGATTCAGTCTCAGTCCCATTGACGCAGTGTCAGTCCCATTGATTCAGTGTCAGTCCCACTGACTCATTGTCAGTCCCATTGATTGAATGTCAGTCCCATTGACTCAGTATCAGTCCCATTGATTCAGTGTCGGTCCCATTCATTCAGGACCAGTCCCATTGACTCAGTGTCAGTCCCATTGACTCAGTATCAGTCCCATTGATTCAGTCTCAGACCCATTGATTTGGTGTCAGTCCCATTGTTTGAGTGTCATTCCCATTGACTCAATGTCAGTCCCATTGACTCAATGTCAGTCCCATTGATTCAATGTCAGTCCCATTGTCTCAGTGTCTGTCCCATTGACTCAGTGTCAGTCTCATTGATTCAGTGTGAGTCCCATTTCCTCAGTGTCGGTCCCAATTATTCAGAGTCAGTCCCATTCATTCACTGTCAATCCCATTGATTCAGTCTCAGTCCCATTGACGCAGTGTCAGTCCCATTGATTCAGTGTCAGTCCCATTGACTCAGTGTCAGTCCCATTGATTCATTGTCTGTTCCATTGATTCAGTCTCAGTCCCATTGATTCAGTGTCAGTCACATTGACTCAGTCTCAGTCCCATTGACTCATTCTCAGTCCCAATGACTCATTCTCAGTCCATTGATTCAGTGTCAGTCCCATTGACTCAGGTTCAGTCCCATTGATTCAGTGTCAGTCCAATTGATTCAGTGTCAGTCACATTGATTCAGTGTCAGTCCCTTTGACTCAGTGTCAGTCCCATTGATTCAGTCTCAATCCCATTGATTCAGTGTCAGTCCCATTGATTCACTGTCAGTCCCATTGTCTCAGTGTCAGTCCCATTGATTCAGTGTCAGTCCCATTGACTCAGTGTCAGTTCCATTGATTCACTGTCAGTCCCATTGTCTCAGTGTCAGTCCCATTGATTCACTGTCAGTCCCATTGTCTCAGTGTCAGTCCCATTGATTCAGTGTCAGTCCCATTGATTCAGTCTCAGTCCCATTGATTCAATTTCAGTTCCATTGATTGAGTGTCAGTCCCATTGATTCAGTGTCAGTCCCATTGTCTCAGTGTCAGTCCCATTGATTCTGTGTCAGTCCCATTGATTCAGTGTCAGTCCCATTTACTCAGTGTCGGCCCCAATTATTCAGAGTCAGTCCCATTCATTCACTGTCAATCACATTGATTCAGTCTCAGTCCCATTGACGCAGTGTCAGTCCCATTGATTCAGTGTCAGTCCCACTGACTCATTGTCAGTCCCATTGATTGAATGTCAGTCCCATTGACTCAGTATCAGTCCCATTGATTCAGTGTCGGTCCCATTCATTCAGGACCAGTCCCATTGACTCAGTGTCAGTCCCATTGACTCAGTATCAGTCCCATTGATTCAGTCTCAGACCCATTGATTTGGTGTCAGTCCCATTGTTTGAGTGTCATTCCCATTGACTCAATGTCAGTCCCATTGACTCAATGTCAGTCCCATTGATTCAATGTCAGTCCCATTGTCTCAGTGTCTGTCCCATTGACTCAGTGTCAGTCTCATTGATTCAGTGTCAGTCCCTTTGACTCAGTGTAAGTCCCATTGATTCAGTCTCAATACCATTGATTCAGTGTCAGTCCCATTGATTCAGTCTCAGTACCATTGATTCAGTGTCAGTCACATTGATTCTGTCTCAGTCCCATTGTCTCAATGTCAGTCTCATTGATTCAGTGTCAGTCCCTTTGACTCAGTGTAAGTCCCATTGATTCAGTCTCAATACCATTGATTCAGTGTCAGTCCCATTGATTCAGTCTCAGTCCCATTGATTCAGTGTCAGTCACATTGATTCTGTCTCAGTCCCATTGTCTCAATGTCAGTCCCATTGATTCAGTCTCAATCCCATTGATTTAGTGTCAGTCCCATTGATTCAGTCTCAGTCCCATTGATTCAGTGTCAGTCTCATTGACTCAGTGTCAGTCCTACTGACTCATTGTCAGTCCCATTGATTGAGTGTCAGTCCCATTGATTCAGTGACAGTCTCATTGACTCAGTGTCAGTCCCATTGATTCAGTGTCGGTCCCATTCATTCAGTGTCAGTCCCATTGACTCAGTGTCAATCCCATTGACTCAGTGTTTGTCCCATTGACTCAGTGTCAGTCCCATTGACTCAGGGTCAGTCCCATTGATTCAGTCTCAGTCCCATTGACTCAGTGTCAGTCCCATTGATCCTGTGTCTGTTCCATTGATTCAGTGTCAGTCCCATTGATTCAGTGCCAGTCCCATTGACTCAGTCTCAGTCCCATTGACTCATTCTCAGTCCCATTGACTCATTCTCAGTCCATTGATTCAGTGTCAGTTACATTGAATCAGTCTTAGTCCCATTGACTCAGCATCAGTCCCATTGACGCACTGTCAGTCCCATTGATTCAGTGTCAGTCCCACTGACTCATTGTCAGTCCCATTGTTTGAGTGTCAGTCCCATTGATTCAGTGTCAGTCTCATTGACTCAGTGTCAGTCACATTGATTCAGTGTCAGTCTCATTGATTCAGTGTCAGTCCCATTGATTCAGTGTCAGTCCTATTGATTCAGTGTCAGTCCCATTGATTCAGTGTCAGTCCCTTTGACTCAGTGTCAGTCCCATTGATTCAGTCTCAATCCCATTGATTTAGTGTCAGTCCCATTGATTCAGTCTCAGTCCCATTGATTCAGTGTCAGTCACATTGACTCAGTCTCAGTCCCATTATCTCAATTTCAGTCCCATTGACTCAGTCTCAGTCCCATTGATTCAGTGTCAGTCCCATTGATTCAGTCTCAGTCCCATTGATTCAATTTCAGTTCCATTGATTCATTGTAAGTCCCATTGATTCAGTGTCAATCCCATTGTCTCAGTGTCAGTTCCATTGATTCACTGTCAGTCCCATTGATTCAGTGTCAGTCCCATTGTCTCAGTGTCAGTCCCATTGATTCAGTGTCAGTCCCATTGATTCAGTGTCAGTCCTATTGATTCAGTGTCAGTCCCATTGATTCAGTGTCAGTCCCTTTGACTCAGTGTCAGTCCCATTGATTCAGTCTCAATCCCATTGATTTAGTGTCAGTCCCATTGATTCAGTCTCATTCCCATTGATTCAGTGTCAGTCACATTGACTCAGTCTCAGTCCCATTATCTCAATTTCAGTCCCATTGACTCAGTCTCAGTCCCATTGATTCAGTGTCAGTCCCATTGATTCAGTCTCAGTCCCATTGATTCAATTTCAGTTCCATTGATTCATTGTAAGTCCCATTGATTCAGTGTCAATCCCATTGTCTCAGTGTCAGTTCCATTGATTCACTGTCAGTCCCATTGATTCAGTGTCAGTCCCATTGTCTCAGTGTCAGTCCCATTGATTCAGTGTCAGTCCCATTGATTCAGTCTCAGTCCCATTGATTCAATTTCAGTTCCATTGATTCAGTGTCAGTCCCATTGATTCAGTGTCAGTCCCATTTACTCAGTGTCGGTCCCAATTATTCAGAGTCAGTCCCATTCATTCACTGTCAATCCCATTGATTCAGTCTCAGTCCCATTGACGCAGTGTCAGTCCCATTGATTCAGTGTCAGTCCCATTGATTCAGTGTCTGTTCCATTGATTCAGTCTCAGTCCCATTGATTCAGTGTCAGTCCCACTGACTCATTGTCAGTCCCATTGATTGAGTGTCAGTCCCATTGATTCAGTGTCAGTCTCATTGATTCAGTGTCAGTCCCATTGATTCAGTGTCAGTCCTATTGATTCAGTGTCAGTCCCATTGATTCAGTGTCAGTCCCTTTGACTCAGTGTCAGTCCCATTGATTCAGTCTCAATCCCATAGATTTAGTGTCAGTCCCATTGATTCAGTCTCAGTCCCATTGATTCAGTGTCATTCATATTGACTCTGTCTCAGTCCCATTATCTCAATTTCAGTCCCATTGACTCAGTCTCAGTCCCATTGATTCAGTCTCAGTCCCATTGATTCAGTCTCAGTCCCATTGATTCAATTTCAGTTCCATTGATTCATTGTAAGTCCCATTGATTCAGTCTCAATAACATTGATTCAGTGTCAGTCCCATTGATTCAGTCTCAGTCCCATTGATTCAGTGTCAGTCACATTGATTCTGTCTCAGTCCCATTGTCTCAATGTCAGTCTCATTGATTCAGTGTCAGTCCCTTTGACTCAGTGTTAGTCCCATTGATTCAGTCTCAATACCATTGATTCAGTGTCAGTCCCATTGATTCAGTCTCAGTCCCATTGATTCAGTGTCAGTCCCATTGATTCAGTCTCAGTCCCATTGATTCAATTTCAGTTCCATTGATTGAGTGTCAGTCCCATTGATTCAGTGTCAGTCCCATTGTCTCAGTGTCAGTCCCATTGATTCTGTGTCAGTCCCATTGATTCAGTGTCAGTCCCATTTACTCAGTGTCGGCCCCAATTATTCAGAGTCAGTCCCATTCATTCACTGTCAATCACATTGATTCAGTCTCAGTCCCATTGACGCAGTGTCAGTCCCATTGATTCAGTGTCAGTCCCACTGACTCATTGTCAGTCCCATTGATTGAATGTCAGTCCCATTGATTCAGTGTCAGTCTCATTGACTCAGTGTCAGTCACATTGATTCAGTGTCAGTCTCATTGATTCAGTCTCAGTCCCACTGATTCAGTGTCAGTCCCATTGATTCAGTGTCAGTCCCATTGATTCAGTGTCAGTTCCATTGAATCAGTCTTAGTCCCATTGACTCAGTGTCATTCCCATTGACGCAGTGTCAGTCCCATTGATTGAGTGTCAGTCCCATTGATTCAGTGTCAGTCTCATTGACTCAGTGTCAGTCACATTGATTCAGTGTCAGTCTCATTGATTCAGTCTCAGTCCCATTGATTCAGTGTCAGTCACATTGATTCTGTCTCAGTCCCATTGTCTCAATGTCAGTCTCATTGATTCAGTGTCAGTCCCTTTGACTCAGTGTTAGTCCCATTGATTCAGTCTCAATACCATTGATTCAGTGTCAGTCCCATTGATTCAGTCTCAGTCCCATTGATTCAGTGTCAGTCCCATTGATTCAGTCTCAGTCCCATTGATTCAATTTCAGTTCCATTGATTGAGTGTCAGTCCCATTGATTCAGTGTCAGTCCCATTGTCTCAGTGTCAGTCCCATTGATTCTGTGTCAGTCCCATTGATTCAGTGTCAGTCCCATTTACTCAGTGTCGGCCCCAATTATTCAGAGTCAGTCCCATTCATTCACTGTCAATCACATTGATTCAGTCTCAGTCCCATTGACGCAGTGTCAGTCCCATTGATTCAGTGTCAGTCCCACTGACTCATTGTCAGTCCCATTGATTGAATGTCAGTCCCATTGATTCAGTGTCAGTCTCATTGACTCAGTGTCAGTCACATTGATTCAGTGTCAGTCTCATTGATTCAGTCTCAGTCCCACTGATTCAGTGTCAGTCCCATTGATTCAGTGTCAGTCCCATTGATTCAGTGTCAGTCCCATTGACTCAGTATCAGTCCCATTGATTCAGTGTCAGTCCCATTGATACAATGTCAGTCCCATTGACTCAGTCTCAGTCCCATTGATTCAGTGTCAGTCCCATTGATTCAGTGTCAGTCCCATTGATTCAGTGTCATTCCCATTGACTCAGTATCAGTCCCATTGATTCAGTGTCGGTCCCATTCATTCAGGACCAGTCCCATTGACTCAGTGTCAGTCCCATTGACTCAGTATCAGTCCCATTGATTCAGTCTCAGACCCATTGATTTGGTGTCAGTCCCATTGTTTGAGTGTCATTCCCATTGACTCAATGTCAGTCCCATTGACTCAATGTCAGTCCCATTGATTCAATGTCAGTCCCGTTGTCTCAATGTCTGTCCCATTGACTCAGTGTTAGTCTCATTGATTCAGTATCAGTCCCTTTGACTCAGTGTAAGTCCCATTGATTCAGTCTCAATACCATTGATTCAGTGTCAGTCCAATTGATTCAGTCTCAGTCCCATTGATTCAGTGTCAGTCACATTGATTCTGTCTCAGTCCCATTGTCTCAATGTCAGTCCCATTGACTCAGTCTCAGTCCCACTGATTCAGTGTCAGTCCCATTGATTCAGTGTCAGTCCCATTGATTCAGTGTCAGTCCCATTGACTCAGTATCAGTCCCATTGATTCAGTGTCAGTCCCATTGATTCAATGTCAGTCCCATTGACTCAGTCTCAGTCCCATTGATTCAGTGTCAGCCCCATTGATTCAGTGTCAGTCCCATTGATTCAGTGTCAGTCCCATTGACTCAGTATCAGTCCCATTGATTCAGTGTCGGTCCCATTCATTCAGGACCAGTCCCATTGTCTCAGTGTCTGTCCCATTGACTCAGTGTCAGTCGCGTTGACTCAGTGTCAGTCCCATTGTCTCAGTGTCAGTCCAATTGACTCAGTGTCAGTCCCATTGTCTCAGTGTCAGTCGCGTTGACTCAGTGTCAGTCCCATTGTCTCAGTGTCAGTCCCATTGACTCAGTGTCAGTCCCATTGTCTCAGTGTCTGTCCCATTGACTCAGTGTCAGTCCCATTGTCTCAGTGTCAGTCCCATTGATTCTGTGTCAGTCCCATTGATTCAGTGTCAGTCCCATTTACTCAGTGTCGGTCCCAATTATTCAGAGTCAGTCCCATTCATTCACTGTCAGACCCATTGACTCAGTCTCAGTACCATTGATTCAGTGTCAGTCCCATTGATTCAGTCTCAGTCCCATTGATTCAATTTCAGTTCCAATGACTCAGTGTCAGTCCCATTGATTCAGTGTCAGTCCCATTGATTCAGTATCAGTCCCATTGACTCAATGTCAGACCGATTGATTCAGTGTCAGTCCCTTTGACCCAGTGTCAGTGCCATTGACTCAGTTTCAATCCCATTGACTCAGTGTCTGTCCCATTGATTCTCTGTCGACACCATTGACTCAGTATCAGTCCCATTGACTGAGTGTCTGTCCCATTGATTCAGTGTCAGTCCCATTGACTCAGTGTCAGTCCCATTGACTCAGTATCAGTCCCATTGACTCAGTTTCAATCCCATTGATTCTGTGTCAGTCCCATTGATTCAGTCTCAATCCCATTGATTCAGTGTCAGTCCCATTGATTCACTGTCAGTCCCATTGTCTCAGTGTCAGTCCCATTGATTCAGTGTCAGTCCCATTGACTCAGTATCAGTCCCATTGATTCAGTATCAGTCCCATTGAATCAGTGTCAGTCCCATTGACTCAGTGTCAGTCCCAATGATTTGGTGTCAGTCCCATTGATTCAGTGTCTGTCCCATTGACTCAGTTTCAGTACAATTGATTCAGTGTCAGTCCCACTGTCGAAGTGTCAGTCCCACTGTCGAAGTGTCAGTCCCATTGACTCAGTGTCAGTCCCATTGACTCAGTGCCATTGACTCAGTGTCGGTTCCATTGTTTCAGTGTCAATCCCATTGACTCAGTTTCAATCCCATTGACTCAGTATCAGTCCCATTGATTCAGTCTCAGACCCATTGATTCAGTGTCAGTCCCATTGTTTGAGTGTCATTCCCATTGACTCAAAGTCAGTCCCATTGATTCAGTGTCAGTCCCATTGACTCAGTTTCAATCCCATTGATTCAGTGTCAGTCACATTGATTCAGTGTCAGTCCCATTGATTTAGTATCAGTCCCATTGATTCAGTGTCAGTCCCATTGACTCAGTGTCTGTCCCATTGTCTCAGTGTCTGTCCCATTGACTCAGTGTCAGTCGCATTGATTCAGTATCAGTCCCATTGACTCAGTATCAGTCCCATTGACTCAGTGTCAGACCCATTGATTCAGTGTCAGTCCCATTGATTTTGTATCAGTCCCATTGACTCTGTGTCAGTCCCTTTGTCCCAGTGTCAGTCCCATTGACTCAGTTTCAATCCAATTGATTCAGTGTCAGTCCCATTGATTCAGTGTCAGTCCCATTGACTCAGTGTCAGTCCCATTGACTCAGTGTCGGCCCCATTGACTCAGTGTCAGTCCCATTGATTCAGTGTCAGTCCCATTGACTCAGTTTCAATCCCATTGATTCAGTGTCAGTCACATTGATTCAGTGTCAGTCCCATTGATTTCGTATCAGTCCCATTGATTCAGTATCAGTCCCATTGACTCAGTGTCAGTCCCATTGACTCAGTGTCAGACCCATTGATTCAGTGTCAGTCCCATTGATTTTGTATCAGTCCCATTGACTCTGTGTCAGTCCCTTTGTCCCAGTGTCAGTCCCATTGACTCAGTTTCAATCCAATTGATTCAGTGTCAGTCCCATTGATTCAGTGTCAGTCCCATTGACTCAGTGTCAGTCCCATTGACTCAGTGTCGGCCCCATTGACTCAGTATCAGTCCTATTGTCTGAGTGTCTGTCCCATTGATTCAGTGTCGGCCCCTTTGATTCTGTGTCAGTCATATTGAATTAGTACCAGTCCCATTGACTCAGTGTCAGTCCCATTGACTCAGTAACAGTCCCATTGATGCAGTGTCAGTCACATTGATTCAGTGTCAGTCCCATTGATTCAATGTCAGTCCCATTGACTCAGTGTCAGTCCCATTCACTCACTGTCTGTCCCATTGATTCAGTGTCGGCCCCATTGATTCAGTGTCAGTCCTACTGATTCAGTACCAGTCCCATTGACTCAGTGTCAGTCCCATTGACTGAGTATCTGTCCCATTGATTCAGTGTCAGCTCCAACGATTCATTGACAGTCCCATTGATTCAGTGTGAGTCCCATGGATCCAGAGTCAGTCCCATTGGCTCATTGTCCATCCGAATGATTCTGCATCAGTCCCATTGACACAGTATCAGTCCCATTGATTCTGTGTCAGTCCCATTGACTCAGTTTGAATCCCATTGATTCAGTGTCAGTGCCATTGACTCAGTGTCTGTCCCATTGATTCAGTGTCAGTCGCATAGATTCAGTTTCAGTCCCATGGATTCAGTGTCAGTCCCATTGACACAGTATCAGTCCCATTGACTCAGTGTCTGTCCCATTGATTCAGTGTCAGTCCCATTTTTTCGGTGTCATTCCCATTGACTCAATGTCAGTCCCATTGACTCAGTGTCAGTCCCATTCACTCAGTCTCAGACCCATTGATTTGGTGTCAGTCCCATTGATTCAGTGTCAGTCCCATTGACTCAGTGTCTGTCCCATTGTCTCAGTGTCTGTCCCATTGACTCAGTGTCAGTCGCATTGATTCAGTATCAGTCCCATTGACTCAGTGTCAGTCCCATTCACTCAGTGTCTGTCCCATTGTCTCAGTGTCTGTCCCATTGTCTCAGTGTCTGTCCCATTGACTCAGTGTCAGTCCCATTGATTCAGTGTCAGTCCCATTGAATCAGTGTCAGTCCCATTGACTCAGTGTCAGTCCCATTGACTCAGTGTCAGACCCATTGATTCAGTGTCAGTCACATTGATTCAGTGTCAGTCCCATTGATTTTGTATCAGTCCCATTGACTCTGTGTCAGTCCCATTGATTCAGTGTCGGCCCCTTTGATTCTGTGTCAGTCCCATTGACTCAGTAACAGTCCCATTGATTTAGTGTCAGTCCCATTGATTCAGTGTCAGTCCCATTGATTCAGTGTCAGCCCCATTGATTCAGTGTCAGTCCCATTGATTCAGTGTCAGTCCCATTGACTCAGTATCAGTCCCATTTATTCATTGTCGGTCCCATTCATTCAGGACCAGTCCCATTGACTCAGTGTCAGTCCCATTGACTCAGTATCAGTCCCATTGATTCAGTCTCAGACCCATTGATTTGGTGTCAGTCCCATTGTCTCAGTGTCTGTCCCATTGACTCAGTGTCAGTCGCGTTGACTCAGTGTCAGTCCCATTGTCTCAGTGTCAGTCCCATTGACTCAGTGTCAGTCCCATTGTCTCAGTGTCAGTCGCGTTGACTCAGTGTCAGTCCCATTGTCTCAGTGTCAGTCCCATTGACTCAGTGTCAGTCCCATTGTCTCAGTGTCTGTCCCATTGACTCAGTGTCAGTCCCATTGTCTCAGTGTCAGACCCATTGATTCTGTGTCAGTCCCATTGATTCAGTGTCAGTCCCATTTACTCAGTGTCGGTCCCACTTATTCAGAGTCAGTCCCATTCATTCACTGTCAGTCCCATTGACTCAGTCTCAGTACCATTGATTCAGTGTCAGTCCCATTGATTCAGTCTCAGTCCCATTGATTCAATTTCAGTTCCAATGACTCAGTGTCAGTCCCATTGATTCAGTGTCAGTCCCATTGATTCAGTATCAGTCCCATTGACTCAATGTCAGACCGATTGATTCAGTGTCAGTCCCTTTGACCCAGTGTCAGTGCCATTGACTCAGTTTCAATCCCATTGACTCAGTGTCTGTCCCATTGATTCTCTGTCGACCCCATTGACTCAGTATCAGTCCCATTGAC
Organism: Heptranchias perlo; assembly: GCF_035084215.1. Lineage (NCBI taxonomy): Eukaryota > Metazoa > Chordata > Chondrichthyes > Hexanchiformes > Hexanchidae > Heptranchias > Heptranchias perlo. Next base: position 2,261,689 of record NW_027139907.1, on the reverse strand, counting down.
TGAGTGTCTGTCCCATTGATTCAGTGTCAGTCCCATTGACTCAGTGTCAGTCCCATTGACTCAGTATCAGTCCCATTGACTCAGTTTCAATCCCATTGATTCAGTGTCAGTCCCATTGATTCAGTGTCCGTCCGAATGATTCTGCATCAGTCCCATTGACGCAGTATCAGTCCCATTGATTCTGTGTCAGTCCCATTGATTCAGTCTCAATCCCATTGATTCAGTGTCAGTCCCATTGATTCACTGTCAGTCCCATTGTCTCAGTGTCAGTCCAATTGATTCAGTGTCAGTCCCATTGACTCAGTATCAGTCCCATTGATTCAGTATCAGTCCCATTGAATCAGTGTCAGTCCCATTGACTCAGTGTCAGTCCCAATGATTTGGTGTCAGTCCCATTGATTCAGTGTCTGTCCCATTGACTCAGTTTCAGTACAATTGATTCAGTGTCAGTCCCACTGTCGAAGTGTCAGTCCCACTGTCGAAGTGTCAGTCCCATTGACTCAGTGTCAGTCCCATTGACTCAGTGCCATTGACTCAGTGTCGGTTCCATTGTTTCAGTGTCAATCCCATTGACTCAGTTTCAATCCCATTGACTCAGTATCAGTCCCATTGATTCAGTCTCAGACCCATTGATTCAGTGTCAGTCCCATTGTTTGAGTGTCATTTGCATTGACTCAAAGTCAGTCCCATTGATTCAGTGTCAGTCCCATTGACTCAGTTTCAATCCCATTGATTCAGTGTCAGTCACATTGATTCAGTGCCAGTCCCATTGATTTAGTATCAGTCCCATTGATTCAGTGTCAGTCCCATTGACTCAGTGTCTGTCCCATTGATTTAGTATCAGTCCCATTGATTCAGTGTCAGTCGCATTGATTCAGTGTCAGTCCCATTGATTCAGTGTCAGTCCCATTGACTCAGTTTCAATCCCATTGATTCAGTGTCAGTCACATTGATTCAGTGTCAGTCCCATTGATTTAGTATCAGTCCCATTGATTCAGTGTCAGTCCCATTGACTCAGTGTCTGTCCCATTGTCTCAGTGTCTGTCCCATTGACTCAGTGTCAGTCGCATTGATTCAGTATCAGTCCCATTGACTCAGTGTCAGTCCCATTGATTCAGTGTCAGTCCCATTGACACAGTTTCAATCCCATTGATTCAGTGTCAGTCACATTGATTCAGTGTCAGTCCCATTGATTTCGTATCAGTCCCATTGATTCAGTGTCAGTCCCATTGACTCAGTGTCTTTCCCATTGTCTCAGTGTCTGTCCCATTGACTCAGTGTCAGTCGCATTGATTCAGTATCAGTCCCATTGACTCAGTGTCAGTCCCATTGACTCAGTGTCAGACCCATTGATTCAGTGTCAGTCCCATTGATTTTGTATCAGTCCCATTGACTCTGTGTCAGTCCCTTTGTCCCAGTGTCAGTCCCATTGACTCAGTTTCAATCCAATTGATTCAGTGTCAGTCCCATTGACTCAGTGTCAGTCCCATTGACTCAGTGTCGGCCCCATTGACTCAGTATCAGTCCTATTGTCTGAGTGTCTGTCCCATTGATTCAGTGTCGGCCCCTTTGATTCTGTGTCAGTCATATTGAATTAGTACCAGTCCCATTGACTCAGTGTCAGTCCCATTGACTCAGTAACAGTCCCATTGATGCAGTGTCAGTCACATTGATTCAGTGTCAGTCCCATTGATTCAATGTCAGTCCCATTGACTCAGTGTCAGTCCCATTCACTCACTGTCTGTCCCATTGATTCAGTGTCGGCCCCATTGATTCAGTGTCAGTCCCACTGATTCAGTACCAGTCCCATTGACTCAGTGTCAGTCCCATTGACTGAGTATCTGTCCCATTGATTCAGTGTCAGCTCCAACGATTCAGTGACAGTCCCATTGATTCAGTGTGAGTCCCATGGATCCAGAGTCAGTCCCATTGGCTCATTGTCCATCCGAATGATTCTGCATCAGTCCCATTGATACAGTATCAGTCCCATTGATTCTGTGTCAGTCCCATTGACTCAGTTTGAATCCCATTGATTCAGTGTCAGTGCCATTGACTCAGTGTCTGTCCCATTGATTCAGTGTCAGTCGCATAGATTCAGTTTCAGTCCCATGGATTCAGTGTCAGTCCCATTGACACAGTATCAGTCCCATTGACTCAGTGTCTGTCCCATTGATTCAGTGTCAGTCCCATTTTTTCGGTGTCATTCCCATTGACTCAATGTCAGTCCCATTGACTCAGTGTCAGTCCCATTCACTCAGTCTCAGACCCATTGATTTGGTGTCAGTCCCATTGATTCAGTGTCAGTCCCATTGACTCAGTGTCTGTCCCATTGTCTCAGTGTCTGTCCCATTGACTCAGTGTCAGTCGCATTGATTCAGTATCAGTCCCATTGACTCAGTGTCAGTCCCATTCACTCAGTGTCTGTCCCATTGTCTCAGTGTCTGTCCCATTGTCTCAGTGTCTGTCCCATTGACTCAGTGTCAGTCCCATTGATTCAGTGTCAGTCCCATTGAATCAGTGTCAGTCCCATTGATTCAGTGTCAGTCCCATTGACTCAGTGTCAGTTCCATTGACTCAGTGTCAGACCCATTGATTCAGTGTCAGTCACATTGATTCAGTGTCAGTCCCATTGATTTTGTATCAGTCCCATTGACTCTGTGTCAGTCCCATTGATTCAGTGTCAGTCCCATTGACTCTGTGTCAGTCCCATTGATTCAGTGTCGGCCCCTTTGATTCTGTGTCAGTCCCATTGACTCAGTAACAGTCCCATTGATTTATTGTCAGTCCCATTGATTCAGTGTCAGTCACATAGATTCAGTGTCAGTCCCATTGATTCAATGTCAGTCCCATTGACTCAGTGTCAGTCCCATTCACTCACTGTCTGTCCCATTGATTCAGTGTCGGCCCCATTGATTCAGTGTCAGTCTCACTGATTCAGTACCAGTTCCGTTGACTCAGTGTCAGTCCCATTGACTGAGTATCTGTCCCATTGATTCAGTGTCGGCTCCCATGATTCAGTGACAGTCCCATTGATTCAGTGTCAGTCCCATGGATCCAGAGTCAGTCCCATTGTCTCATTGTCCGTCCGAATGATTCTGCATCATTGATTCAGTGTCAGTCACATAGATTCAGTGTCAGTCCCATTGATTCAATGTCAGTCCCATTGACTCAGTGTCAGTGCCATTGACTCACTGTCTGTCCCATTGATTCAGTGTCAGTGGCATTGATTCAGTGTCAGTCCCATGGATTCAGTGCCAGTCCCATTGAAACAGTATCAGTCCCATTGACTCAGTGTCTGTCCCATTGATTCAGTGTCAGTACCATTTTTTCGGTGTCATTACCATTGACTCAGTGACAGTCCCATTGACTCAGTGTCAGTCCCAATGATTTGGTGTCAGTCCCATTGATTCAGTGTCAGTCCCAATGATTTGGTGTCAGTCCCATTGACTCAGTGTCTGTCCCATTGACCCAGTGTCAGTACAATTGATTCAGTGTCAGTCCCACTGTCGAAGTGTCAGTCCCACTGTCGAAGTGTCAGTCCCATTGACTCAGTGTCAGTCCCATTGACTCAGTGTCAGTCCCATTGATTCCGTGTCAGTCCCATTGACGCAGTGTCAGTCCCATTGACGCAGTGTCGGTCCCTTGATTCGGTGTCAGTCCCATTGATTCAGTGTCAGTCCCATTGACTCAGTGTCGGTTCCTTTGATTCAGTGTCAGTCCCATTGAATCAGTGTCAGTCCCATTGACTAAGTGTCTGTCCCATTGATTCAGTTTCAGTCCCATTGTCTCAGGGTCATCCCATCGACTCAGTGACAGTCCTATTGATTCACTGTCGGTCCAATTGACGCAGTGTCAGTCCCATTGACTCAGTGTCAGTACAATTGATTCAGTGTCAGTCCCATTGACTGTGTGTCAGTCCCATTGACTCAGTCTCAGTCCCATTGGCTCGGGGTCAGTCCCATTGATTCAATTTCGGTTCCATTGATTCAGTGTCAGTCCCATAGATTCAGTGTCAGTCCCATTGACTCAGTGTCAGTCCCATTGATTCAGAGTCAGTCCCATTGACGCAGTGTTAGTCTCATTGACTCAGTGTCAGTCCCATTGATTCAGTTTAAGTCCCATTGACTCAGTGTCAGTCCCATTGATCCTGTGTCTGTCCCATTGACTCAGTATCAGTCCCATTGATTCAGTGTCTGTTCCATTGATTCAGTGTCAGTCCCATTGATTCAGTGTCAGTCCCACTGATTCAGTCTCCGTCCCATTGACTCATTCTCAGTCCCATTGACTCCTTCTCAGTCCATTGATTCAGTGTAAGTCCCATTGACTCAGTGTCAGTCTCATTGACCCAGTGTCAGTCACATTGATTCAGTGTCAGTCACATTGACTCAGTGTCAGTCCCATTGATTCAGTGTCAGTGCAATTGATTCAGTGTCAGTCCCATTGATTCAGTGTCAGTCACATTGACTCAGTGTTAGTCACATTGATTCAGTGTCAGTCCAATTGATTCAGTGTCAGTCCCATTGATTCAGTGTCAGTCTCATTGATTCAGTGTCAGTCACATTGACTCAGTGTCAGTCCCATTGATTCAGTGTCAGTCCAATTGATTCAGTGTCAGTCCCATTGATTCAGTGTCAGTCTCATTGATTTAGTGTCAGTCACATTGACTCAGTGTCAGTCCCATTGATTCAGTGTCAGACCAATTGATTCACTGTCAGTCCAATTGATTCAGTGTCAGTCCCATTGATTCGGTGTCAGTCCCTTTGACTCAGTGTAAGTCCCATTAATTCAGTCTCAATCCCATTGATTCAGTGTCAGTCCCATTGATTCAGTCTCAGTCCCATTGATTCAGTGTCAGTCACATTGACTCAGTCAAATTCCCATTGTCTCAATTTCAGTCCCATGGACTCAGGCTCAGTCCCATTGATTCAGTGTCAATCCCATTGATTCAGTCTCAGTCCCATTGATTCAATTTCAGTCCCATGGATTCAGTGTCAGTCCCATTGACACAGTATCAGTCCCATTGACTCAGTGTCAGTCCCATGGATTCAGTGTCAGTCCCATTGACACAGTATCAGTCCCATTGACTCAGTGTCTGTCCCATTGATTCAGTGTCAGTACCATTTTTTCGGTGTCATTCCCATTGACTCAGTGATAGTCCCATTGACTCAGTGTCAGTCCCAATGATTTGGTGTCAGTCCCATTGATTCAGTGTCAGTCCCAATGATTTGGTGTCAGTCCCATTGACTCAGTGTCTGTCCCATTGACCCAGTGTCAGTACAATTGATTCAGTGTCAGTCCCACTGTCGAAGTGTCAGTCCCACTGTCGAAGTGTCAGTCCCATTGACTCAGTGTCAGTCCCATTGATTCCGTGTCAGTCCCATTGACGCAGTGTCAGTCCCATTGACGCAGTGTCAGTCCCATTGACGCAGTCTCGGTCCCTTGATTCGGTGTCAGTCCCATTGATTCAGTGCCAGTCCCATTGACTCAGTTTCGGTTCCTTTGATTCAGTGTCAGTCCCATTGAATCAGTGTCAGTCCCATTGACGAAGTGTCTGTCCCATTGATTCAGTTTCAGTTCCATTGACTCAGTGTCAGTCCCATTGTCTCAGGGTCATCCCATCGACTCAGTGACAGTCCTATTGATTCACTGTCGGTCCAATTGACGCAGTGTCAGTCCCATTGACTCAGTGTCAGTCCCATTGACTCAGTGTCAGTACAATTGATTCAGTGTCAGTCCCATTGACTGAGTGTCAGTCCCATTGAATCAGTCTCAGTCTCATTGACTCGGGGTCAGTCCCATTGATTCAATTTCAGTTCCATTGATTCAGTGTCAGTCCCATTGATTCAGTGTCGGTTCCTTTGATTCAGTGTCAGTCCCATTGAATCAGTGTCAGTCCCATTGACTAAGTGTCTGTCCCATTGATTCAGTTTCAGTCCCATTGTCTCAGGGTCATCCCATCGACTCAGTGACAGTCCTATTGATTCACTTTCGGTCCAATTGACGCAGTGTCAGTCCCATTGACTCAGTGTCAGTACAATTGATTCAGTGTCAGTCCCATTGACTGTGTGTCAGTCCCATTGATTCAATTTCGGTTCCATTGATTCAGTGTCAGTCCCATAGATTCAGTGTCAGTCCCATTGTCTCAGTGTCAGTCCCATTGATTCAGTGTCAGTCCCATTGACTCAGTGTCAGTCCCATTGATTCAGAGTCAGTCCCATTGACGCAGTGTTAGTCTCATTGACTCAGTGTCAGTCCCATTGATTCAGTTCAAGTCCCATTGACTCAGTGTCAGTCCCATTGATCCTGTGTCTGTCCCATTGACTCAGTATCAGTCCCATTGATTCAGTGTCTGTTCCATTGATTCAGTGTCAGTCCCATTGATTCAGTGTCAGTCCCACTGATTCAGTCTCCGTCCCATTGACTCATTCTCAGTCCCATTGACTCCTTCTCAGTCCATTGATTCAGTGTCAGTCCCATTGACTCAGTGTCAGTCTCATTGACCCAGTGTCAGTCACATTGATTCAGTGTCAGTCACATTGACTCAGTGTCAGTCCCATTGATTCAGTGTCAGTGCAATTGATTCAGTGTCAGTCCCATTGATTCAGTGTCAGTCACATTGACTCAGTGTCAGTCCCATTGATTCAGTGTCAGTCCAATTGATTCAGTGTCAGTCCCATTGATTCAGTGTCAGTCTCATTGATTCAGTGTCAGTCACATTGACTCAGTGTCAGTCTCATTGATTTAGTGTCAGTCACATTGACTCAGTGTCAGTCCCATTGATTCAGTGTCAGTCCAATTGATTCACTGTCAGTCCAATTGATTCAGTGTCAGTCCCATTGATTCGGTGTCAGTCCCTTTGACTCAGTGTAAGTCCCATTAATTCAGTCTCAATCCCATTGATTCAGTGTCAGTCCCATTGATTCAGTCTCAGTCCCATTGATTCAGTGTCAGTCACATTGACTCAGTCAAATTCCCATTGTCTCAATTTCAGTCCCATGGACTCAGGCTCAGTCCCATTGATTCAGTGTCAATCCCATTGATTCAGTCTCAGTCCCATTGATTCAATTTCAGTCCCATGGATTCAGTGTCAGTCCCATTGACACAGTATCAGTCCCATTGACTCAGTGTCAGTCCCATGGATTCAGTGTCAGTCCCATTGACACAGTATCAGTCCCATTGACTCAGTGTCTGTCCCATTGATTCAGTGTCAGTACCATTTTTTCGGTGTCATTCCCATTGACTCAGTGACAGTCCCATTGACTCAGTGTCAGTCCCAATGATTTGGTGTCAGTCCCATTGATTCAGTGTCAGTCCCAATGATTTGGTGTCAGTCCCATTGACTCAGTGTCTGTCCCATTGACCCAGTGTCAGTACAATTGATTCAGTGTCAGTCCCACTGTCGAAGTGTCAGTCCCACTGTCGAAGTGTCAGTCCCATTGACTCAGTGTCAGTCCCATTGATTCCGTGTCAGTCCCATTGACGCAGTGTCAGTCCCATTGACGCAGTGTCAGTCCCATTGACGCAGTCTCGGTCCCTTGATTCGGTGTCAGTCCCATTGATTCAGTGCCAGTCCCATTGACTCAGTTTCGGTTCCTTTGATTCAGTGTCAGTCCCATTGAATCAGTGTCAGTCCCATTGACGAAGTGTCTGTCCCATTGATTCAGTTTCAGTTCCATTGACTCAGTGTCAGTCCCATTGTCTCAGGGTCATCCCATCGACTCAGTGACAGTCCTATTGATTCACTGTCGGTCCAATTGACGCAGTGTCAGTCCCATTGACTCAGTGTCAGTCCCATTGACTCAGTGTCAGTACAATTGATTCAGTGTCTGTCCCATTGACTGAGTGTCAGTCCCATTGAATCAGTCTCAGTCCCATTGACTCGGGGTCAGTCCCATTGATTCAATTTCAGTTCCATTGATTCAGTGTCAGTCCCATTGATTCAGTGTCAGTCCCATTGTCTCAGTGTCAGTCCCATTGATTCAGTGTCAGTCCCATTGACTCAGTGTCAGTCCCATTGATTCAGAGTCAGTCCCATTGACGCAGTGTTAGTCTCATTGACTCAGTGTCAGTCCCATTGATTCAGTTTCAGACTCATTGACTCAGTGTCAGTCCCATTGATCCTGTGTCTGTCCCATTGACTCAGTATCAGTCCCGTTGATTCAGTGTCTGTTCCATTGATTCAGTGTCAGTCCCATTGATTCAGTGTCAGTCCCATTGACTCAGTCTCCGTCCCATTGACTCATTCTCAGTCCCATTGACTCCTTCTCAGTCCATTGATTCAGTGTCAGTCCCATTGACTCAGTGTCAGTCTCATTGACTCAGTGTCAGTCACATTGATTCAGTGTCAGTCACATTGACTCAGTGTCAGTCCCATTGATTCAGTGTCAGTCCAATTGATTCAGTGTCAGTCCCATTGATTCAGTGTCAGTCCAATTGATTCAGTGTCAGTCCCATTGATTCAGTGTCAGTCTCATTAATTCAGTGTCAGTCACATTGACTCAGTGTCAGTCCCATTGATTCAGTGTCAGTCCCATTGATTCAGTGTCAGTCTCATTGATTCAGTGTCAGTCTCATTGATTCAGTGTCAGTCACATTGACTCAGTGTCAGTCCCATTGATTCAGTGTCAGTCCAATTGATTCAGTGTCAGTCCCATTGATTCAGTGTCAGTCTCATTGATTCAGTGTCAGTCACATTGACTCGGTGTCAGTCCCATTGATTCAGTGTCAGTCCAATTGATTCAGTGTCAGTCAAATTGATTCAGTGTCAGTCCCATTGATTCGGTGTCAGTCCCTTTGACTCAGTGTAAGTCCCATTGATTCAGTCTCAATCCCATTGATTCAGTGTCAGTCCCATTGATTCAGTCTCAGTCCCATTGATTCAGTGTCAGTCCCATTGATTCAGTGTCAGTCCCATTGATTCAGTCTCAGTCCCATTGATTCAGTATCAGTCCCATTGACGCAGTGTGAGTCCCATTGATTCAGTGTCAGTCCCACTGACTCATTGTCAGTCCCATTGATTGAGTGTCAGTCTCATTGACTCAGTGTCAGTCTCATTGACTCAGTGTCAGTAACATTGATTCAGTGTCAGTCTCATGGATTCAGTGTCAGTCACATTGACTCAGTGTCAGTCCCTTTGATTCAGTGTCAGTCCAATTGATTCAGTGTCAGTCCCATTGATTCAGTGTCAGTCCCTTTGACTCAGTGTCAGTCCCATTGATTCAGTGTCAGTCCAATTGATTCAGTGTCAGTCTCATTGACTCAGTGTCAGTCTCATTGACTCAGTGTCAGTCCCATTGATTCAGTGTCAGTCCAATTGATTCAGTGTCAGTCCCATTGATTCAGTGTCAGTCCCGTTGACTCAGTGTCAGTCCCATTGATTCAGTCTCAATTCCATTGATTCAGTGTCAGTCGCATTGATTCAGTCTCAGTCCCATTGATTCAGTGTCAGTCCCTTTGACTCAGTGTCAGTCCCATTGATTCAGTCTCAATTCCATTGATTCAGTCTCAGTCCCATTGATTCAATTTCAGTTCCATTGATTCAGTGTCAGTCCTATTGATTCAGTGTCAGTCCCATTGACTTAGTGTCAGTCCTATTGTTTCAGTGTCAGTCCCATTGACTCAGTGTCAGTCCATTTGACTCAGTGTCAGTCCCAATGATTTGGTGTCAGTCCCATTGACTCAGTTTCTGTCCCATTGACCCAGTGTCAGTACAATTGATTCAGTGTCAGTCCCACTGTCGAAGTGTCAGTCCCACTGTCGAAGTGTCAGTCCCATTGACTCAGTGTCAGTCCCATTGATTCCGTGTCAGTCCCATTGACGCAGTGTCAGTCCCATTGACGCAGTGTCAGTCCCATTGACGCAGTGTCGGTCCCTTGATTCGGTGTCAGTCCCATTGATTCAGTGTCAGTCCCATTGACTCAGTTTCGGTTCCTTTGATTCAGTGTCAGTCCCATTGAATCAGTGTCAGTCCCATTGACTAAGTGTCTGTCCCATTGATTCAGTTTCAGTTCCATTGACTCAGTGTCAGTCCCATTGTCTCAGGGTCATCCCATCGACTCAGTGACAGTCCTATTGATTCACTGTCGGTCCAATTGACGCAGTGTCAGTCCCATTGACTCAGTGTCAGTCCCATTGACTCAGTGTCAGTACAATTGGTTCAGTGTCAGTCCCATTGACTCAGTATCAGTCCCATTGACTGAGTGTCAGTCCCATTGAATCAGTCTCAGTCCCATTGACTCGGGGTCAGTCCCATTGATTCAATTTCAGTTCCATTGATTCAGTGTCAGTCCCATTGTCTCAGTGTCAGTCCCATTGTCTCAGTGTCATTCCCATTGATTCAGTGTCAGTCCCATTGATTCAATTTCAGTTCCATTGATTCAGTGTCAGTCCCATTGATTCAGTGTCAGTCCCATTGACTCAGTGTCAGTCCCATTGATTCAGAGTCAGTCCCATTGACGCAGTGTTAGTCGCATTGACTCAGTGTCAGTCCCATTGATTCAGTTTCAGTCCCATTGACTCAGTGTCAGTCCCATTGATCCTGTGTCTGTCCCATTGACTCAGTATCAGTCCCATTGATTCAGTGTCTGTTCCATTGATTCAGTGTCAGTCCCATTGATTCAGTGTCAGTCCCATTGACTCAATCTCCGTCCCATTGACTCATTCTCAGTCCCATTGACTCCTTCTCAGTCCATTGATTCAGTGTCAGTCCCATTGACTCAGTTTCAGTCTCATTGACTCAGTGTCAGTCACATTGATTCAGTGTCAGTCACATTGACTCAGTGTCAGTCCCATTGATTCAGTGTCAGTCCAATTGATTCAATGTCAGTCCCATTGATTCAGTGTCAGTCACATTGACTCAGTGTCAGTCCAATTGATTCAGTGTCAGTCCCATTGATTCAGTGTCAGTCTCATTGATTCAGTGTCAGTCACATTGACTCAGTGTCAGTCCCATTGATTCAGTGTCAGTCCCATTGATTCAGTGTCAGTCTCATTGATTCAGTGTCAGTCTCATTGATTTAGTGTCAGTCACATTGACTCAGTGTCAGTCCCATTGATTCAGTGTCAGTCCAATTGATTCACTGTCAGTCCAATTGATTCAGTGTCAGTCCCATTGATTCGGTGTCAGTCCCTTTGACTCAGTGTAAGTCCCATTAATTCAGTCTCAATCCCATTGATTCAGTGTCAGTCCCATTGATTCAGTCTCAGTCCCATTGATTCAGTGTCAGTCACATTGACTCAGTCAAATTCCCATTGTCTCAATTTCAGTCCCATGGACTCAGGCTCAGTCCAATTGATTCAGTGTCAATCCCATTGATTCAGTCTCAGTCCCATTGATTCAATTTCAGTCCCATGGATTCAGTGTCAGTCCCATTGACACAGTATCAGTCCCATTGACTCAGTGTCAGTCCCATGGATTCAGTGTCAGTCCCATTGACACAGTATCAGTCCCATTGACTCAGTGTCTGTCCCATTGATTCAGTGTCAGTACCATTTTTTCGGTGTCATTCCCATTGACTCAGTGACAGTCCCATTGACTCAGTGTCAGTCCCAATGATTTGGTGTCAGTCCCATTGATTCAGTGTCAGTCCCAATGATTTGGTGTCAGTCCCATTGACTCAGTGTCTGTCCCATTGACCCAGTGTCAGTACAATTGATTCAGTGTCAGTCCCACTGTCGAAGTGTCAGTCCCACTGTCGAAGTGTCAGTCCCATTGACTCAGTGTCAGTCCCATTGATTCCGTGTCAGTCCCATTGACGCAGTGTCAGTCCCATTGACGCAGTGTCAGTCCCATTGACGCAGTCTCGGTCCCTTGATTCGGTGTCAGTCCCATTGATTCAGTGTCAGTCCCATTGACTCAGTTTCGGTTCCTTTGATTCAGTGTCTGTCCCATTGATTCAGTTTCAGTTCCATTGACTCAGTGTCAGTCCCATTGTCTCAGGGTCGTCCCATCGACTCAGTGACAGTCCTATTGATTCACTGTCGGTCCAATTGACGCAGTGTCAGTCCCATTGACTCAGTGTCAGTCCCATTGACTCAGTGTCAGTACAATTGATTCAGTGTCTGTCCCATTGACTGAGTGTCAGTCCCATTGAATCAGTCTCAGTCCCATTGACTCGGGGTCAGTCCCATTGATTCAATTTCAGTTCCATTGATTCAGTGTCAGTCCCATTGATTCAGTGTCAGTCCCATTGTCTCAGTGTCAGTCCCATTGATTCAGTGTCAGTCCCATTGACTCAGTGTCAGTCCCATTGATTCAGAGTCAGTCCCATTGACGCAGTGTTAGTCTCATTGACTCAGTGTCAGTCCCATTGATTCAGTTTCAGTCCCATTGACTCAGTGTCAGTCCCATTGATCCTGTGTCTGTCCCATTGACTCAGTATCAGTCCCGTTGATTCAGTGTCTGTTCCATTGATTCAGTGTCAGTCCCATTGATTCAGTGTCAGTCCCATTGACTCAGTCTCCGTCCCATTGACTCATTCTCAGTCCCATTGACTCCTTCTCAGTCCATTGATTCAGTGTCAGTCCCATTGACTCAGTGTCAGTCTCATTGACTCAGTGTCAGTCACATTGATTCAGTGTCAGTCACATTGACTCAGTGTCAGTCCCATTGATTCAGTGTCAGTCCAATTGATTCAGTGTCAGTCCCATTGATTCAGTGTCAGTCCAATTGATTCAGTGTCAGTCCCATTGATTCAGTGTCAGTCTCATTGATTCAGTGTCAGTCACATTGACTCAGTGTCAGTCCCATTGATTCAGTGTCAGTCCCATTGATTCAGTGTCAGTCTCATTGATTCAGTGTCAGTCTCATTGATTCAGTGTCAGTCACATTGACTCAGTGTCAGTCCCATTGATTCAGTGTCAGTCCAATTGATTCAGTGTCAGTCCCATTGATTCAGTGTCAGTCTCATTGATTCAGTGTCAGTCACATTGACTCGGTGTCAGTCCCATTGATTCAGTGTCAGTCCAATTGATTCAGTGTCAGTCCAATTGATTCAGTGTCAGTCCCATTGATTCGGTGTCAGTCCCTTTGACTCAGTGTAAGTCCCATTGATTCAGTCTCAATCCCATTGATTCAGTGTCAGTCCCATTGATTCAGTCTCAGTCCCATTGATTCAGTGTCAGTCCCATTGATTCAGTGTCAGTCCCATTGATTCAGTCTCAGTCCCATTGATTCAGTATCAGTCCCATTGACGCAGTGTGAGTCCCATTGATTCAGTGTCAGTCCCACTGACTCATTGTCAGTCCCATTGATTGAGTGTCAGTCTCATTGACTCAGTGTCAGTCTCATTGACTCAGTGTCAGTAACATTGATTCAGTGTCAGTCTCATAGATTCAGTGTCAGTCACATTGACTCAGTGTCAGTCCCTTTGATTCAGTGTCAGTCCAATTGATTCAGTGTCAGTCCCATTGATTCAGTGTCAGTCCCTTTGACTCAGTGTCAGTCCCATTGATTCAGTGTCAGTCCAATTGATTCAGTGTCAGTCTCATTGACTCAGTGTCAGTCTCATTGACTCAGTGTCAGTCCCATTGATTCAGTGTCAGTCCAATTGATTCAGTGTCAGTCCCATTGATTCAGTGTCAGTCCCGTTGACTCAGTGTCAGTCCCATTGATTCAGTCTCAATTCCATTGATTCAGTGTCAGTCGCATTGATTCAGTCTCAGTCCCATTGATTCAGTGTCAGTCCCTTTGACTCAGTGTCAGTCCCATTGATTCAGTCTCAATTCCATTGATTCAGTCTCAGTCCCATTGATTCAATTTCAGTTCCATTGATTCAGTGTCAGTCCTATTGTTTCAGTGTCAGTCCCATTGACTCAGTGTCAGTCCATTTGACTCAGTGTCAGTCCCAATGATTTGGTGTCAGTCCCATTGACTCAGTGTCTGTCCCATTGACCCAGTGTCAGTACAATTGATTCAGTGTCAGTCCCACTGTCGAAGTGTCAGTCCCACTGTCGAAGTGTCAGTCCCATTGACTCAGTGTCAGTCCCATTGATTCCGTGTCAGTCCCATTGACGCAGTGTCAGTCCCATTGACGCAGTGTCAGTCCCATTGACGCAGTGTCGGTCCCTTGATTCGGTGTCAGTCCCATTGATTCAGTGTCAGTCCCATTGACTCAGTTTCGGTTCCTTTGATTCAGTGTCAGTCCCATTGAATCAGTGTCAGTCCCATTGACTAAGTGTCTGTCCCATTGATTCAGTTTCAGTTCCATTGACTCAGTGTCAGTCCCATTGTCTCAGGGTCATCCCATCGACTCAGTGACAGTCCTATTGATTCACTGTCGGTCCAATTGACGCAGTGTCAGTCCCATTGACTCAGTGTCAGTCCCATTGACTCAGTGTCAGTACAATTGATTCAGTGTCAGTCCCATTGACTCAGTATCAGTCCCATTGACTGAGTGTCAGTCCCATTGAATCAGTCTCAGTCCCATTGACTCGGGGTCAGTCCCATTGATTCAATTTCAGTTCCATTGATTCAGTGTCAGTCCCATTGATTCAGTGTCAGTCGCATTGTCTCAGTGTCAGTCCCATTGATTCAGTTTCAGTCCCATTGATTCAATTTCAGTTCCATTGATTCAGTGTCAGTCCCATTGATTCAGTGTCAGTCCCATTGACTCAGTGTCAGTCCCATTGATTCAGAATCAGTCCCATTGACGCAGTGTTAGTCTCATTGACTCAGTGTCAGTCCCATTGATTCAGTTTCAGTCCCATTGACTCAGTGTCAGTCCCATTGATCCTGTGTCTGTCCCATTGACTCAGTATCAGTCCCATTGATTCAGTGTCTGTTCCATTGATTCAGTGTCAGTCCCATTGATTCAGTGTCAGTCCCATTGACTCAATCTCCGTCCCATTGACTCATTCTCAGTCCCATTGACTCCTTCTCAGTCCATTGATTCAGTGTCAGTCCCATTGACTCAGTGTCAGTCTCATTGACTCAGTGTCAGTCACATTGATTCAGTGTCAGTCACATTGACTCAGTGTCAGTCCCATTGATTCAGTGTCAGTCCAATTGATTCAATGTCAGTCCCATTGATTCAGTGTCAGTCACATTGACTCAGTGTCAGTCCAATTGATTCAGTGTCAGTCCCATTGATTCAGTGTCAGTCTCATTGATTCAGTGTCAGTCACATTGACTCAGTGTCAGTCCCATTGATTCAGTGTCAGTCCCATTGATTCAGTGTCAGTCTCATTGATTCAGTGTCAGTCTCATTGATTCAGTGTCAGTCACATTGACTCAGTGTCAGTCCCATTGATTCAGTGTCAGTCCAATTGATTCAGTGTCAGTCCAATTGATTCAGTGTCAGTCTCATTGATTCGGTGTCAGTCCCTTTGACTCAGTGTAAGTCCCATTGATTCAGTCTCAATCCCATTGATTCAGTGTCAGTCCCATTGATTCAGTCTCAGTCCCATTGATTCAGTCTCAGTCCCATTGATTCAATTTCAGTTCCATTGATTCAGTGTCAGTCCCATTGATTCAGTGTCAGTCCCATTGATTCAGTCTCAGTCCCATTGATTCAGTATCAGTCCCATTGACGCAGTGTGAGTCCCATTGATTCAGTGTCAGTCCCACTGACTCATTGTCAGTGCCATTGATTGAGTGTCAGTCTCATTGACTCAGTGTCAGTCTCATTGACTCAGTGTCAGTAACATTGATTCAGTGTCAGTCTCACAGATTCAGTGTCAGTCACATTGACTCAGTGTCAGTCCCATTGATTCAGTGTCAGTCCCTTTGACTCAGTGTCAGTCCCATTGATTCAGTGTCAGTCCAATTGATTCAGTGTCAGTCTCATTGACTCAGTGTCAGTCTCATTGACTCAGTGTCAGTCCCATTGATTCAGTGTCAGTCCAATTGATTCAGTGTCAGTCCCAATGATTCAGTGTCAGTCCCGTTGACTCAGTGTCAGTCCCATTGATTCAGTCTCAATTCCATTGATTCAGTGTCAGTCCCATTGATTCAGTCTCAGTCCCATTGATTCAGTGTCAGTCCCTTTGACTCAGTGTCAGTCCCATTGATTCAGTCTCAATTCCATTGATTCAGTCTCAGTCCCATTGATTCAATTTCAGTTCCATTGATTCAGTGTCAGTCCCATTGATTCAGTGTCAGTCCTATTGATTCAGTGTCAGTCCCATTGACTTAGTGTCAGTCCTATTGTTTCAGTGTCAGTCCCATTGACTCAGTGTCAGTCCATTTGACTCAGTGTCAGTCCCATTGATTCAGTCTCAATTCCATTGATTCAGTCTCAGTCCCATTGATTCAATTTCAGTTCCATTGATTCAGTGTCAGTCCCATTGACTTAGTGTCAGTCCCATTGTTTCAGTGTCAGTGCCATTGACTCAGTCTCAGTCCCATTGATTCAATTTCAGTTCCATTGATTCAGTGTCAGTCCCATTGATTCAGTGTCAGTCCTATTGATTCAGTGTCAGTCCCATTGACTCAGTATCAGTCCCATTGAATCAGTGTCAGTCCCATTGATTCAGTTTCAGTCCCATTGACTGAGTGTCAGTCCCATTGATTCAGTGTCGGCCCCATTGATTCACTGTCAGTCCCATTGATTCAGTGTCAGTCCCATTCATTCAGTACCAGTCCCATTGACTCAGTGTCAGTCCCATTGACTCAGTATCAGTACCATTGCTTCAGTCTCAGACCCATTGATTTAGTGTCAGTCCCATTGTTTCAGTGTCATTCCCATTGACTCAATGTCAGTCCCATTGATTCAGCGTCAGTCCCATTGTCTCAGTGTCAGTTCCATTGATTCAGTGTCAGTCCCATTGATTCAGTGTCAGTCCCATTGATTCAGTGTCAGTCACATTGACTCTGTCTCAGTCCAATTGTCTCAATGTCAGTCCCATTGACTCAGTCCAAGTCCCATTGATTCAGTGTCGGTCCCATTGATTCAGTGTCAGTCCCATTCATTCGGTACCAGTCCCATTGACTCAGTGTCAGTCCCATTGACTCAGTATCAGGCCCATTGATTCAGTCTCAGACCCATTGATTTAGTGTCAGTCCCATTGTTTCAGTGTCATTCCCATTGACTCAATGTCAGTCCCATTGATTCGGTGTCAGTCACATTGACTCAGTTTCAATCCAATTGATTCAGTGTCAGTCAAATTGATTCAGTGTCATTCCCATTGACTCACTGTCAGTCCCATTCACTCATTGTCGCATTGAATCAGTGTCGGCCCCATTGATTCAGTATCAGTCCCATTGACTCAGTGTCAGTCCCATTGACTGAGTGTCTGTCCCATTGATTCAGTGTTGGCCCCATGGATTCAGTGTCAGTCGCATTGATTCAGTGTCAGTCACATTGACTCAGTATCAGTGCCATTGACTCAGTGTCTGTCCCATTGATTCAGTGTCAGTCCCAATGATTTGGTGTCAGTCCCATTGACTCAGTTTCAATCCAATTGATTCAGTCTCAGACCCATTGATTTCGTGTCAGTCCCATTGTTTCAGTGTCATTCCCATTGACTCAATGTCAGTCCCATTGATTCAGCGTCAGTCCCATTGTCTCAGTGTCAGTTCCATTGATTCAGTGTCAGTCCCATTGATTCAGTGTCAGTCCCATTGATTCAGTGTCAGTCACATTGACTCTGTCTCAGTCCAATTGTCTCAATGTCAGTCCCATTGACTCAGTCCAAGTCCCATTGATTCAGTGTCGGTCCCATTGATTCAGTGTCAGTCCCATTCATTCGGTACCAGTCCCATTGACTCAGTGTCAGTCCCATTGACTCAGTATCAGGCCCATTGATTCAGTCTCAGACCCATTGATTTAGTGTCAGTCCCATTGTTTCAGTGTCATTCCCATTGACTCAATGTCAGTCCCATTGATTCAGTGTCAGTCCCATTGACTCAGTTTCAATCCAATTGATTCAGTGTCAGTCAAATTGATTCAGTGTCATTCCCATTGACTCACTGTCAGTCCCATTCACTCACTGTCGCATTGAATCAGTGTCGGCCCCATTGATTCAGTATCAGTCCCATTGACTCAGTGTCAGTCCCATTGACTGAGTGTCTGTCCCATTGATTCAGTGTTGGCCCCATGGATTCAGTGTCAGTCGCATTGATTCAGTGTCAGTCACATTGACTCAGTATCAGTGCCATTGACTCAGTGTCTGTCCCATTGATTCAGTGTCAGTCCCAATGATTTGGTGTCAGTCCCATTGACTCAGTGTCAGTCCCATTGACTCAATATCAGTCCCATTGATGCTGGGACAGTCCCATTGACTCAGTGTCAGTCCCATTGATTCCGTGTCAGTCCCATTGACGCAGTGTCGATCCCTTGATTCGGTGTCAGTCCCATTGATTCAGTGTCAGTCCCATTGACTCAATGTCGGTTCCATTGATTCAGTGTCAGTTCCATTGAATCAGTGTCAGTCCCATTGATTCAGTTTCAGTTCCATTGACTCAGTATCAGTCCCATTGACTCAGGGTCATCCCATTGACTCAGTGACTGTCCTATTGATTCACTGTCGGTCCAATTGACGCAGTGTCAGTCCAATTGACTCAGTGTCAGTCCCATTGATTCAGTTTCAGTTCCATTGACTCAGTGTCAGTCCCATTGACTCAGGGTCATCCCATTGACTCAGTGACTGTCCTATTGATTCACTGTCGGTCCAATTGACTCAGTGTCAGTCCCATTGACTCAGTGTCAGTCCCATTGATTCAGTTTCAGTTCCATTGACTCAGTGTCAGTCCCATTGACTCAGGGTCATCCCATTGACTCTGTGACAGTCCTATTGATTCACTGTCGGTCCATTTGACGCAGTGTCAGTCCCATTGACTCAGTGTCAGTCCCACTGTCGAAGTGCCAGTCCCATTGACTCAGTGTCAGTCCCACTGTCGAAGTGTCAGTCCCATTGACTCAGTGTCAGTCCCATTGACTCAGTCTCAGTCCCATTGACTCAGTGTCAGTCCCACTGACTCAGTGTCACTCCCATTGACACAGTGTCAGTCTCATTGACTCAGTGTCAGTACAACTGACTCAGTCATGTCCCATTGATTCAGTGTCAGTCCCATTGACTTAGTCTCAGTCCGATTGACTCAGTTTCAGTCCCATTGACTCAGTGTCAGTCCCAATGATTCAGTGTCGGCCTCATTGACTCAGTATCAGTCCTATTGTCTGAGTGTCTGTCCCATTGATTCAGTGTCGGCCCCTTTGATTCTGTGTCAGACCCATTGAATCAGTACCAGTCCCATTTATTCAGTAACAGTCCCATTGATTCAGTGTCAGACCCATTGATTTCGTGTCAGTCCCATTGATTCAGTGTCAGTCACATTGATTCAGTGTCAGTCCCATTGATTCAGTGTCAGTCCCATTGACTCAGTGTCAGTCCCATTCACTCACTGTCTGTCCCATTGATTCAGTGTCAGTCCCACTGATTCAGTACCAGTCCCATTGACTCAGTGTCAGTCCCATTGACTGAGTATCTGTCCCATTGATTCAGTGTCGGCTCCAATGATTCAGTGACAGTCCCATTGATTCAGTGTCAGTCCCATTGATTCAGTGTCAGTCCCATGGATCCAGAGTCAGTCCCATTGGCTCATTGTCCGTCCGAATGATTCTGCATCAGTCCCATTGACACAGTATCAGTCCCATTGATTCTGTGTCAGTCCCATTAACTCAGTTTCAATCCCATTGATTCAGTGTCAGTCACATTGACTCAGTATCAGTGCCATTGACTCAGTGTCTGTCCCATTGATTCAGTGTCAGTCGCATTGATTCAGTGTCAGTCCCATGGATTCAGTGTCAGTCCCATTGACACAGTATCAGTCCCATTGACTCAGTGTCTGTCCCATTGATTCAGTGTCAGTACCATTTTTTCGGTGTCATTCCCATTGACTCAATGTCAGTCCCATTGACTCAGTGTCAGTCCCATTCACTCAGTGTCAGTCCCATTCACTCAGTGTCAGTCCCATTGAGTCAGTATCAGTCCCATTGATTCAGTATCAGTCCCATTGAATCAGTGTCAGTCCCATTGACTCAGTGTCAGTCCCAATGATTTGGTGTCAGTCCCATTGACTCAGTGTCAGTCCCATTGACTCAATATCAGTCCCATTGACTCAGTGTCAGTCCCATTGACTCAATATCAGTCCCATTGATTCAGTGTCAGTCCCAATGATTTGGTGTCAGTCCCATTGACTCAGTGTCAGTCCCATTGACTCAATATCAGTCCCATTGATTCAGGGACAGTCCCATTGACTCAGTGTCAGTCCCATTGATTCAGTGTCAAGCCCATTGACTCAGTATCTGTCCCATTGACTCAGTGCCAGTACACTTGATTCAGTGTCAGTCCCACTGTCGAAGTGTCAGTCCCACTGTCGAAGTGTCAGTCCCATTGACTCAGTGTCAGTCCCATTGATTCCGTGTCAGTCCCATTGATTCAGTGTCAGTCCCATTGACTCAGTGTCAGTCCCATTAATTCAGTTTCAGTTCCATTGACTCAGTGTCAGTCCCATTGACTCAGGGTCATCCCATTGACTCAGTGACAGTCCTATTGACTCACTGTCGGTCCAATTGACGCAGTGTCAGTCCCATTGACTCAGTGTCAGTCCCATTGACTCAGTATCAGTCCCATTGATTCAGTGTCAGTCCCACTGTCGAAGTGTCAGTCCGATTGACTCAGTGTCAGTCCCATTGACTCAGTGTCAGTCCCACTGTCGAAGTGTCAGTCCCATTGACTCAGTGTCAGTCCCATTGACTCAGTCTCAGTCCCATTGACTCAGTGTCACTCCCATTGACATAGTGTCAGTCTCATAGACTCAGTGTCAGTACAACTGACTCAGTGTCAGTCCCATTGATTGAGTGTCAGTCCCATTGACTCAGTCTCAGTCTCATTGATTCAGTGTCAGTCCCATTGACTTAGTCTCAGTCCCATTGACTCAGTTTCAGTCCCATTGACTCAGTGTCAGACCGATTGATTCAGTGTCAGTCCCTTTGACCCAGTGTCAGTGCCATTTACTCAGTTTCAATCCCATTGATTCAGTGTCAGTCACATTGTTTCAGTGTCAGTCCCATTGACTCAGTGTCAGTCCCCTTGACTCAGTGTCTGTCCCATTGATTCAGTGTCGGCCCCATTGACTCAGTATCAGTCCCATTGACTGAGTGTCTGTCCCATTGATTCAATGTCTGTCCCATTGATTCAGTGTCGGCCCAATTGACTCAGTATCAGTCCCATTGACTGAGTGTCTGTCCCATTGATTCAGTGTCGGTCCCATTGATTCAGTGTCAGTCCCATTCATTCGGTACCAGTCCCATTGACTCAGTGTCAGTCCCATTGACTCAGTATCAGGCCCATTGATTCAGTCTCAGACCCATTGATTTAGTGTCAGTCCCATTGTTTCAGTGTCATTCCCATTGACTCAATGTCAGTCCCATTGATTCAGTGTCAGTCCCATTGACTCAGTTTCAATCCAATTGATTCAGTGTCAGTCAAATTGATTCAGTGTCATTCCCATTGACTCACTGTCAGTCCCATTCACTCACTGTCGCATTGAATCAGTGTCGGCCCCATTGATTCAGTATCAGTCCCATTGACTCAGTGTCAGTCCCATTGACTGAGTGTCTGTCCCATTGATTCAGTGTTGGCCCCATGGATTCAGTGTCAGTCGCATTGATTCAGTGTCAGTCACATTGACTCAGTATCAGTGCCATTGACTCAGTGTCTGTCCCATTGATTCAGTGTCAGTCCCAATGATTTGGTGTCAGTCCCATTGACTCAGTGTCAGTCCCATTGACTCAATATCAGTCCCATTGATGCTGGGACAGTCCCATTGACTCAGTGTCAGTCCCATTGATTCCGTGTCAGTCCCATTGACGCAGTGTCGATCCCTTGATTCGGTGTCAGTCCCATTGATTCAGTGTCAGTCCCATTGACTCAATGTCGGTTCCATTGATTCAGTGTCAGTTCCATTGAATCAGTGTCAATCCCATTGATTCAGTTTCAGTTCCATTGACTCAGTATCAGTCCCATTGACTCAGGGTCATCCCATTGACTCAGTGACTGTCCTATTGATTCACTGTCGGTCCAATTGACGCAGTGCCAGTCCAATTGACTCAGTGTCAGTCCCATTGATTCAGTTTCAGTTCCATTGACTCAGTGTCAGTCCCATTGACTCAGGGTCATCCCATTGACTCAGTGACTGTCCTATTGATTCACTGTCGGTCCAATTGACTCAGTGTCAGTCCCATTGACTCAGTGTCAGTCCCATTGATTCAGTTTCAGTTCCATTGACTCAGTGTCAGTCCCATTGACTCAGGGTCATCCCATTGACTCTGTGACAGTCCTATTGATTCACTGTCGGTCCATTTGACGCAGTGTCAGTCCCATTGACTCAGTGTCAGTCCCACTGTCGAAGTGTCAGTCCCATTGACTCAGTGTCAGTCCCATTGACTCAGTCTCAGTCCCATTGACTCAGTGTCAGTCCCACTGACTCAGTGTCACTCCCATTGACACAGTGTCAGTCTCATTGACTCAGTGTCAGTACAACTGACTCAGTCATGTCCCATTGATTCAGTGTCAGTCCCATTGACTTAGTCTCAGTCCGATTGACTCAGTTTCAGTCCCATTGACTCAGTGTCAGTCCCAATAATTCAGTGTCGGCCTCCTTGATTCTGTGTCAGTCCCATTGAATCAGTACCAGTCCCATTTATTCAGTAACAGTCCCATTGATTCAGTGTCAGACCCATTGATTTCGTGTCAGTCCCATTGATTCAGTGTCAGTCACATTGATTCAGTGTCAGTCCCATTGATTCAGTGTCAGTCCCATTGACTCAGTGTCAGTCCCATTCACTCACTGTCTGTCCCATTGATTCAGTGTCAGTCCCACTGATTCAGTACCAGTCCCATTGACTCAGTGTCAGTCCCATTGACTGAGTATCTGTCCCATTGATTCAGTGTCGGCTCCAATGATTCAGTGACAGTCCCATTGATTCAGTGTCAGTCCCATTGATTCAGTGTCAGTCCCATGGATCCAGAGTCAGTCCCATTGGCTCATTGTCCGTCCGAATGATTCTGCATCAGTCCCATTGACACAGTATCAGTCCCATTGATTCTGTGTCAGTCCCATTGACTCAGTTTCAATCCCATTGATTCAGTGTCAGTCACATTGACTCAGTATCAGTGCCATTGACTCAGTGTCTGTCCCATTGATTCAGTGTCAGTCGCATTGATTCAGTGTCAGTCCCATGGATTCAGTGTCAGTCCCATTGACACAGTATCAGTCCCATTGACTCAGTGTCTGTCCCATTGATTCAGTGTCAGTACCATTTTTTCGGTGTCATTCCCATTGACTCAATGTCAGTCCCATTGACTCAGTGTCAGTCCCATTCACTCAGTGTCAGTCCCATTCACTCAGTGTCAGTCCCATTGAGTCAGTATCAGTCCCACTGATTCCGTATCAGTCCCATTGAATCAGTGTCAGTCCCATTGACTCAGTGTCAGTCCCAATGATTTGGTGTCAGTCCCATTGACTCAGTGTCAGTCCCATTGACTCAATATCAGTCCCATTGACTCAGTGTCAGTCCCATTGACTCAATATCAGTCCCATTGATTCAGTGTCAGTCCCAATGATTTGGTGTCAGTCCCATTGACTCAGTGTCAGTCCCATTGACTCAATATCAGTCCCATTGATTCAGGGACAGTCCCATTGACTCAGTGTCAGTCCCATTGATTCAGTGTCAAGCCCATTGACTCAGTATCTGTCCCATTGACTCAGTGTCAGTACACTTGATTCAGTGTCAGTCCCACTGTCGAAGTGTCAGTCCCACTGTCGAAGTGTCAGTCCCATTGACTCAGTGTCAGTCCCATTGATTCCGTGTCAGTCCCATTGATTCAGTGTCAGTCCCATTGACTCAGTGTCAGTCCCATTAATTCAGTTTCAGTTCCATTGACTCAGTGTCAGTCCCATTGACTCAGGGTCATCCCATTGACTCAGTGACAGTCCTATTGACTCACTGTCGGTCCAATTGACGCAGTGTCAGTCCCATTGACTCAGTTTCAGTCCCATTGACTCAGTATCAGTCCCATTGACTCAGTGTCAGTCCCACTGTCGAAGTGTCAGTCCCATTGACTCAGTGTCAGTCCCATTGACTCAGTCTCAGTCCCATTGACTCAGTGTCACTCCCATTGACATAGTGTCAGTCTCATAGACTCAGTGTCAGTACAACTGACTCAGTGTCAGTCCCATTGATTGAGTGTCAGTCCCATTGACTCAGTCTCAGTCTCATTGATTCAGTGTCAGTCCCATTGACTTAGTCTCAGTCCCATTGACTCAGTTTCAGTCCCATTGACTCAGTGTCAGTCCCAATAATTCAGTATCAGTCCCATTCACAAAGTGTCAGTCCCATTGACTCAGTGTCAGTTCCATTGACTCAGTGTCAGTCCCATTGAATCAGTGTCAGTCCCATTGATTTAATATCAGTCCCAATGACTCAGTGTCAGTCCCATTGATTTACTGTCAGTCCCATTGACCCAGTATCAGACCCATTGATTCAGTCTCAGACCCATGGATTTGGTCTCAGTCCCATTGACTCAGTGTCAGTCCCATTGAATCAGTGTCAGTCCCATTGATTCAGTGTCAGTCCCATTGATTCAGTGTCAGTCCCATTGATTCAGTGTCAGTCCCATTGACTCAGTGTCATTCCCATTGATTCAGTGTCAGTCCCATTGACTCAGTTTCAATCCAATTCATAGAATCATAGAATCATAGAAGTTACAACATGGAAACAGGCCCTTCGGCCCAACATGTCCATGTCGCCCAGTTTATACCACTAAGCTAGTCCCAATTGCCTGCACTTGGCCCATATCCCTCTATACCCATCTTACCCATGTAACTGTCCAAATGCTTTTTAATAGACAAAATTGTACCCGCCTCTACTACTGCCTCTGGCAGCTCGTTCCAGACACTCACCACCCTTTGAGTGAAAAAATTGCCCCTCTGGACCCTTTTGTATCTCTCCCCTCTCACCTTAAATCTATGCCCCCTCGTTATAGACTCCCCTACCTTTGGGAAAAGATTTTGACTATCGACCTTATCTATGCCCCTCATTATTTTATAGACTTCTATAAGATCACCCCTTAACCTCCTACTCTCCAGGGAAAAAAGTCCCAGTCTGTCTAACCTCTCCCTGTAAGTCAAACCATCAAGTCCCGGTAGCATCCTAGTAAATCTTTTCTGCACTCTTTCTAGTTTAATAATATCCTTTCTATAATAGGGTGACCAGAACTGTACACAGTACTCCAAGTGTGGCCTTACTAATGTCTTGTACAACTTCAACAAGACATCCCAACTCCTGCATTCAATGTTCTGACCAATGAAACCAAGCATGCCGAATGCCTTCTTCACCACCCTATCCACCTGTGACTCCACTTTCAAGGAGCTATGAATCTGTACTCCGAGATCTCATTGTTCTATAACTCTCCCCAACGCCCTACCATTAACGGAGTAGGTCCTGGCCCGATTCGATCTACCAAAATGCATCACCTCACATTTATCTAAATTAAACTCCATCTGCCATTCATCGGCCCACTGGCCCAATTGATCAAGATCCCGTTGCAATCCCAGATAACCTTCTTCACTGTCCACAATGCCACCAATCTTGGTGTCATCTGCAAACTTACTAACCATGCCTCCTAAATTCTCATCCAAATCATTAATATAAATAACAAATAACAGCGGACCCAGCACCGATCCCTGAGGCACACCGCTGGACTCAGTCTCAGTCTCAGTCCCATTGATTCAGTGTCAGTCCCATTCACCTCGTGTCAGTCCCATTGATTCAGTGTCAGTCCCAGGGACTCAGTGTCGGCCCCAATGAATCAGTATCAGTCTCATTGATTCAGTGTCGGCTCCATTGACTCAGTATCAGACCCATTGATTCAGCATCAGTCCCATTGACTCAATGTCAATCCCATTGACTCAGTATCAGTCCCATTGACTCAGTGTCTGTCCCACTGATTCAGTGTCGGCCCCATTGACTCAATATCAGTCCCATTGCTTCAGTATCAGTCCCATTGATTCAGTGTCAGTCCCATTGAATCAGTCTCAGTCCCATTGATTCAGGGTCAGTCCCATTAACTCAGTGTCAGTCCCATTAACTCAGTGTCAGTCCCATTGACTCAGTGTCAGCCCCATTGACTCAGTGTCATTCCCATTGACTCAGTGTCATTCCCATTGATACAGTTTCAATCCCATTGATTCAGTGTCAGTCCAATTGATTCAGTGTCACTCCCATTGACTCAGTGTCTGTCCCATTGATTCAGTGTCGGCCCCAATGACTCAGTATCAGTCCCATTGATTCAGTGTCTGTCCCATTGATTCAGTGTCGGCCCCATTGATTCAGTATCAGTCCCATTGATTCAGTGTCAGTCCCATTGACTCAGTCTCAGTCCCATTGATTCAGGGTCAGTCCCATTGAGTCAGTGTCAGCCCCATTGATTCAGTGTCATTCCCATTGATTCAGTGTCAATCCCATTGATACAGTGTCAATCCCATTGATTCATTGTCATTCCAATTGATTCAGTGTCAGTCACATTGACTCAGTCTCAGTCCCATTGATTCAGGGTCAGTCCCATTGACCCAGTATCAGTCCCATTGATTCAGTCTCAGACCCATTGACTCAGTGTCAATCCCATTGACTCAGTGTCAGTCCCATTGTCTCAGTTTCAGTCCCATTGATTCAGTGTCAATCCCATTGATTCAGTGTCAGGCCCATTGATTCAGTGTCAGTCCCATTGACTCAGTGTCAGTCCCATTGATTCACTGTCAGTCCCATTGATTCAGTTTCAGTCCCATTCACTCAGTGTCAGTCCCTTTGACTCAGTGTCAGTCCCATTGATTAAGTGTCAGTCCCATTGATTCAGTGTCAGTCCCATTCACTCAGTGTCAGTCCCATTGATTCAGTGTCAGTCCCATTGATTCAGTATCAGTCCCATTGACTCAGTGTCAGTCCCATTGACTCAGTGTCAGTCCCACTGTCTCAGTGTCACTCCCACTGTCGAAGTGCCAGTCCCATTGACTCAGTGTCAGTCCCACTGTCGAAGTGTCAGTCCCATTGACTCAGTGTCAGTCCCATTGACTCAGTCTCAGTCCCATTGACTCAGTGTCAGTCCCACTGACTCAGTGTCACTCCCATTGACACAGTGTCAGTCTCATTGACTCAGTGTCAGTACAACTGACTCAGTCATGTCCCATTGATTCAGTGTCAGTCCCATTGACTTAGTCTCAGTCCCATTGACTCAGTTTCAGTCCCATTGACTCAGTGTCAGTCCCAATAATTCAGTGTCGGCCCCATTGACTCAGTATCAGTCCTATTGTCTGAGTGTCTGTCCCATTGATTCAGTGTCGGCCCCTTTGATTCTGTGTCAGTCCCATTGAATCAGTACCAGTCCCATTTATTCAGTAACAGTCCCATTGATTCAGTGTCAGACCCATTGATTTCGTGTCAGTCCCATTGATTCAGTGTCAGTCACATTGATTCAGTGTCAGTCCCATTGATTCAGTGTCAGTCCCATTGACTCAGTGTCAGTCCCATTCACTCACTGTCTGTCCCATTGATTCAGTGTCAGTCCCACTGATTCAGTACCAGTCCCATTGACTCAGTGTCAGTCCCATTGACTGAGTATCTGTCCCATTGATTCAGTGTCGGCTCCAATGATTCAGTGACAGTCCCATTGATTCAGTGTCAGTCCCATTGATTCAGTGTCAGTCCCATGGATCCAGAGTCAGTCCCATTGGCTCATTGTCCGTCCGAATGATTCTGCATCAGTCCCATTGACACAGTATCAGTCCCATTGATTCTGTGTCAGTCCCATTGACTCAGTTTCAATCCCATTGATTCAGTGTCAGTCACATTGACTCAGTATCAGTGCCATTGACTCAGTGTCTGTCCCATTGATTCAGTGTCAGTCGCATTGATTCAGTGTCAGTCCCATGGATTCAGTGTCAGTCCCATTGACACAGTATCAGTCCCATTGACTCAGTGTCTGTCCCATTGATTCAGTGTCAGTACCATTTTTTCGGTGTCATTCCCATTGACTCAATGTCAGTCCCATTGACTCAGTGTCAGTCCCAATCACTCAGTGTCAGTCCCATTCACTCAGTGTCAGTCCCATTGAGTCAGTATCAGTCCCATTGATTCAGTATCAGTCCCATTGAATCAGTGTCAGTCCCATTGACTCAGTGTCAGTCCCAATGATTTGGTGTCAGTCCCATTGAATCAGTGTCAGTCCCATTGACTCAATATCAGTCCCATTGACTCAGTGTCAGTCCCATTGACTCAATATCAGTCCCATTGATTCAGTGTCAGTCCCAATGATTTGGTGTCAGTCCCATTGACTCAGTGTCAGTCCCATTGACTCAATATCAGTCCCATTGATTCAGGGACAGTCCCATTGACTCAGTGTCAGTCCCATTGATTCAGTGTCAAGCCCATTGACTCAGTATCTGTCCCATTGACTCAGTGTCAGTACACTTGATTCAGTGTCAGTCCCACTGTCGAAGTGTCAGTCCCACTGTCGAAGTGTCAGTCCCATTGACTCAGTGTCAGTCCCATTGACTCAGTGTCAGTCCCATTAATTCAGTTTCAGTTCCATTGACTCAGTGTCAGTCCCATTGACTCAGGGTCATCCCATTGACTCAGTGACAGTCCTATTGACTCACTGTCGGTCCAATTGACGCAGTGTCAGTCCCATTGACTCAGTGTCAGTCCCATTGACTCAGTGTCAGTCCCATTGATTCAGTGTCAGTCCCACTGTCGAAGTGTCAGTCCGATTGACTCAGTGTCAGTCCCATTGACTCAGTGTCAGTCCCACTGTCGAAGTGTCAGTCCCATTGACTCAGTGTCAGTCCCATTGACTCAGTCTCAGTCCCATTGACTCAGTGTCACTCCCATTGACACAGTGTCATTCTCATAGACTCAGTGTCAGTACAACTGACTCAGTGTCAGTCCCATTGATTGAGTGTCAGTCCCATTGACTCAGTCCCAGTCTCATTGATTCAGTGTCAGTCCCATTGACTTAGTCTCAGTCCCATTGACTCAGTTTCAGTCCCATTGACTCAGTGTCAGTCCCAATAATTCAGTATCAGTCCCATTCACAAAGTGTCAGTCCCATTGACTCAGTGTCAATCCCGTTGATTCAGTATTGTTCCCATTGACTCAGTGTCAGTTCCATTGACTCAGTGTCAGTCCCATTGAATCAGTGTCAGTCCCATTGATTTAATATCAGTCCCAATGACTCAGTGTCAGTCCCATTGATTTACTGTCAATCCCATTGACCCAGTATCAGTCCCATTGATTCAGTCTCAGACCCATGGATTTGGTCTCAGTCCCATTGACTCAGTGTCAGTCCCATTGAATCAGTGTCAGTCCCATTGATTCAGTGTCAGTCCCATTGATTCAGTGTCAGTCCCATTGATTCAGTGTCAGTCCCATTGACTCAGTGTCATTCCCATTGATTCAGTGTCAGTCCCATTGACTCAGTTTCAATCCAATTCATAGAATCATAGAATCATAGAAGTTACAACATGGAAACAGGCCCTTCGGCCCAACATGTCCATGTCGCCCAGTTTATACCACTAAGCTAGTCCCAATTGCCTGCACTTGGCCCATATCCCTCTATACCCATCTTACCCATGTAACTGTCCAAATGCTTTTTAATAGACAAAATTGTACCCGCCTCTACTACTGCCTCTGGCAGCTCGTTCCAGACACTCACCACCCTTTGAGTGAAAAAATTGCCCCTCTGGACCCTTTTGTATCTCTCCCCTCTCACCTTAAATCTATGCCCCCTCGTTATAGACTCCCCTACCTTTGGGAAAAGATTTTGACTATCGACCTTATCTATGCCCCTCATTATTTTATAGACTTCTATAAGATCACCCCTTAACCTCCTACTCTCCTGGGAAAAAAGTCCCAGTCTGTCTAACCTCTCCCTGTAAGTCAAACCATCAAGTCCCGGTAGCATCCTAGTAAATCTTTTCTGCACTCTTTCTAGTTTAATAATATCCTTTCTATAATAGGGTGACCAGAACTGTACACAGTACTCCAAGTGTGGCCTCACCAATGCCCTGTACAACTTCAACAAGACATCCCAACTCCTGCATTCAATGTTCTGACCAATGAAACCAAGCATGCCGAATGCCTTCTTCACCACCCTATCCACCTGTGACTCCACTTTCAAGGAGCTATGAATCTGTACTCCTAGATCTCATTGTTCTATAACTCTCCCCAACGCCCTACCATTAACGGAGTAGGTCCTGGCCCGATTCGATCTACCAAAATGCATCACCTCACATTTATCTAAATTAAACTCCATCTGCCATTCATCGGCCCACTGGCCCAATTGATCAAGATCCCGTTGCAATCCTAGATAACCTTCTTCACTGTCCACAATGCCACCAATCTTGGTGTCATCTGCAAACTTACTAACCATGCCTCCTAAATTCTCATCCAAATCATTAATATAAATAACAAATAACAGCGGACCCAGCACCGATCCCTGAGGCACACCGCTGGACTCAGTCTCAGTCTCAGTCCCATTGATTCAGTGTCAGTCCCATTCACCTAGTGTCAGTCCCATTGATTCAGTGTCAGTCCCAGGGACTCAGTGTCGGCCCCAATGAATCAGTATCAGTCTCATTGATTCAGTGTCGGCTCCATTGATTCAGTATCAGACCCATTGATTCAGCATCAGTCCCATTGACTCAATGTCAATCCCATTGACTCAGTATCAGTCCCATTGACTCAGTGTCTGTCCCACTGATTCAGTGTCGGCCCCATTGACTCAATATCAGTCCCATTGATTCAGTATCAGTCCCATTGATTCAGTGTCAGTCCCATTGAATCAGTCTCAGTCCCATTGATTCAGGGTCAGTCCCATTAACTCAGTGTCAGTCCCATTAACTCAGTGTCAGTCCCATTGACTCAGTGTCAGCCCCATTGACTCAGTGTCATTCCCATTGACTCAGTGTCATTCCCATTGATACAGTTTCAATCCCATTGATTCAGTGTCAGTCCAATTGATTCAGTGTCACTCCCATTGACTCAGTGTCTGTCTCATTGATTCAGTGTCGGCCCCAATGACTCAGTATCAGTCCCATTGATTCAGTGTCTGTCCCATTGATTCAGTGTCGGCCCCATTGATTCAGTATCAGTCCCATTGATTCAGTGTCAGTCCCATTGACTCAGTCTCAGTCCCATTGATTCAGGGTCAGTCCCATTGAGTCAGTGTCAGCCCCATTGATTCAGTGTCATTCCCATTGATTCAGTGTCAATCCCATTGATACAGTGTCAATCCCATTGATTCATTGTCATTCCAATTGATTCAGTGTCAGTCACATTGACTCAGTCTCAGTCCCATTGATTCAGGGTCAGTCCCATTGACCCAGTATCAGTCCCATTGATTCAGTCTCAGACCCATTGACTCAGTGTCAATCCCATTGACTCAGTGTCAGTCCCATTGTCTCAGTTTCAGTCCCATTGATTCAGTGTCAATCCCATTGATTCAGTGTCAGGCCCATTGATTCAGTGTCAGTCCCATTGACTCAGTGTCAGTCCCATTGATTCACTGTCAGTCCCATTGATTCAGTTTCAGTCCCATTCACTCAGTGTCAGTCCCTTTGACTCAGTGTCAGTCCCATTGATTAAGTGTCAGTCCCATTGATTCAGTGTCAGTCCCATTCACTCAGTGTCAGTCCCATTGATTCAGTGTCAGTCCCATTGATTCAGTATCAGTCCCATTGACTCAGTGTCAGTCCCATTGATTCAGTGTCAGTCCCATTCACTCAGTGTCAGTCCCATTGATTCAGTGTCAGTCCCATTGATTCAGTATCAGTCCCATTGACTCAGTGTCAGTCCCATTGATTCAGTGTCAGTCCCATTGACTCAGTGTCAGTCCCATGTACCAGTGTCAGTCCCATTGACTCAGTGTCAATCCCATTGATTCAGTGTCAGTCACATTGATTCAATGTCAGTCCCATTGACTCAGTGTCAGTTCCATTCACTCAGTGTCTGTCCCATTGATTCAGTGTCGGCCCCATTGACTCAGCATCAGTCCCATTGATTGAATGTCTGTCCCATTGATTCAGTGTCGGCCCCATTGATTCAGTGTCAGTCCCATTGACTCATTTTCAGTCCCATTGACTCAGTATCAGTCACATTGACTCAGTGTCTGTCCCATTGATTCAGTATCAGTCCCATTGACTGAGTGTCAGTCCCATTGATTCAGTATCAGTCCCATTGACTCAGTGTCAGTCCCATTGATTCAGTATCTGTCCCATTGACTCAGTGACAGTCCCATTGACTCAATGTCAGTCCCATTGACTCAATGTCAGTCACTTTGACTCAGTATCAGTCCCATTGATTCAATGTTTGTCCCATTGATTCAGTGTCGGCCCCTTTGACTCAGTATCAGTCCCATTGA
Organism: Heptranchias perlo; assembly: GCF_035084215.1. Classification (NCBI taxonomy): domain Eukaryota; kingdom Metazoa; phylum Chordata; class Chondrichthyes; order Hexanchiformes; family Hexanchidae; genus Heptranchias; species Heptranchias perlo. The sequence continues at coordinate 2,229,274 of NW_027139907.1, read as the reverse complement.
CTGAGTGTCTGTCCCATTGATTCAGTATCAGTCCCATTGACTGAGTGTCTGTCCCATTGATTCAGTGTCGGCTCCATTGATTCAGGGTCAGTCCCATTCACTCAATATCGGTCCCATTGACTCAGTGTCAGTCCCATTGATTCAGTATCTGTCCCATTGACTCAGTGACAGTCCCATTGACTCAATGTCAGTCCCATTGACTCAATGTCAGTCACTTTGACTCAGTATCAGTCCCATTGATTCAATGTTTGTCCCATTGATTCAGTGTCGGCCCCTTTGACTCAGTATCAGTCCCATTGACTGAGTGTCTGTCCCATTGATTCAGTATCAGTCCCATTGACTGAGTGTCTGTCCCATTGATTCAGTGTCGGCTCCATTGATTCAGGGTCAGTCCCATTCACTCAATATCGGTCCCATTGATTCAGTGTCAGTCCCATTGATTCAATGTCAGTCCCATTGAACCAGTGTCAGTCCCGTTGTTTCAGTGTCATTCCCATGGACCCAGTATCAGCACCTTGGACCTAGTGTCAGTCACATTGACTCAGTTTCAGTCCCATTGACTCAGTGTCAGTCCCATTGATTCAGTATCAGAACCATTGACTCAGTGTCAGTCCCAATGATTCAGTGTCACTCCCATGGACCCAGTGTCAGTCCCATTGATTCAATGTCAGTCCCATTGAACCAGTGTCAGTCCCATTGATTCAGTGTCAGTCCCATTGATTCAGTGTCAGTCCCATTGATTCAGTGTCATTCCCACGGACCCAGCATCAGTCCCATTGATTCAGTGTCAATCCCATTGATTCAGTGTCGGTTCCCTTGATTCAGTGTTCGTACATTTTCTCAGTGTCAGTCCCATTGACTCAGTCTCAGTCCCATTGATTCAGTGTCAGTCCCATTCACCCAGTGTCAGTCCCAATGATTCAGTGTCAGTCCCATGGACTCGGTGTCGGCCCCAATGACTCAGTACCAGTCTCATTGACTCAGTGTCTGTCCCATTGATTCAGTGTCGGCCCCAATGAATCAGTATCAGTCCCATTGACTGAGTGTTTGTCCCATTTATTCAGTGTCAGTCCCATTGATTCAATGTCAGTCCCATTGAACCAGTGTCAGTCCCATTGATTCAGTGTCAGTCCCATTGATTCAGTGTCATTCCCATGGACCCAGTATCAGCACCTTGGACCTAGTGACAGTCACATTGACTCAGTTTCAGTCAAATTGAGTCAGTGTCAGTCCCATTGATTCAGTGTCAGTCCCATTGATTCAGTGTCAGTCCCATTGATTCAGTGTCAGTCCCATTGATTCAGCGTCAGTCCAATTGACTCAGTCTCAGTCCCATTGACTCAGTGTCAATCCCATTGATTCAGTGTCGGTTCCCTTGATTCAGTGTTCGTCCCATTTTCTCAGTGTCCGTCCCATTGATTCAGTGTCAATCCCATTGATTCAGTGTCGGTTCCCTTGATTCAGTGTTCGTCCCATTTTCTCATTATCAGTCCCATTGACTCAGTCTCAGTCCCATTGATTCAGTGTCAGTCCCATTCACCCAGTGTCAGTCCCATTGATTCAGTGTCAGTCCCATGGACTCGGTGTCGGCCCCAATGACTCAGTATCAGTCTCATTGACTCAGTGTCTGTGCCATTGATTCAGTGTCGGCCCCAATGAATCAGTATCAGTCCCATTGACTGATTGTCTGTCCCATTGATTCAGTGTCGGCTCCAGTGATTCAGTATCAGACCCATTGATTCAGCATCAGTCCCATTGAATCAATGTCAATCCCATTGACTCAGTATCAGTCCCATTGACTCAGTGTCTGTCCCACTGATTCAGTGTCGGCCCCATTGACTCAATATCAGTCCCATTGATTCAGTATCAGTCCCATTGATTCAGTGTCAGTCCCATTGAATCAGTCTCAGTCCCATTGATTCAGGGTCAGTCCCATTAACTCAGTGTCAGTCCCATTGACTTAGTGTCAGCCCCATTGACTCAGTGTCATTCCCATTGACTCAGTGTCAGCCCCATTGACTCAGTGTCATTCCCATTGATTCAGTTTCAATCCCATTGATTCAGTGTCAGTCCAATTGATTCAGTGTCAGTCCCATTGACTCAGTGTCTGTCCCATTGATTCAGTGTCGGCCCCAATGACTCAGTATCAGTCCCATTGATTCAGTGTCTGTCCCATTGATTCAGTGTCGGCCCCATTGATTCAGTATCAGTCCCATTGATTCAGTGTCAGTCACATTGACTCAGTCTCAGTCCCATTGATTCAGGGTCAGTCCCATTGACTGAGTGTCAGCCCCATTGATTCAGTGTCATTCCCTTTGATTCAGTGTCAATCCCATTGATTCAGTGTCAATCCCATTGATTCATTGACATTCCAATTGATTCAGTGTCAGTCCCATTTACTCAGTCTCAGTCCCATTGATTCAGGGTCAGTCCCATTGACGCAGTATCAGTCCCATTGATTCAGTCTCAGACCCATTGACTCAGTGTCAGTCCCATTGACTCAGTGTCATTCCAATTAATTCAGTGTCAATCCCATTGGCTCAGTGTCAGTCCCATTGTCTCAGTGTCAGTCCCATTGATTCAGTGTCAGGCCCATTGATTCAGTGTCAGTCCCATTGACTCAGTTTCAGTCCCATTGATTCACTGTCAGTCCCATTGATTCAGTTTCAGTCCCATTCACTCAGTGTCAGTCCCTTTGACTCAGTGTCAGTCCCATTGATTCAGTGTCAGTCCCATTGATTCAGTGTCAGTCCCATTCACTCAGTGTCAGTCCCATTGAATCAGTGTCAGTCCCATTGATTCAGTATCAGTCCCATTGACTCAGTGTCAGTCCCATTGATTCAGTGTCAGTCCCATTGACACAGTGTCAGTCCCATGTACCAGTGTCAGTCCCATTGACTCAGTGTCAATCCCATTGATTCAGTGTCAGTCACATTGATTCAATGTCAGTCCCATTGACTCAGTGTCAGTCCCATTCACTCAGTGTCTGTCCCATTGATTCAGTGTCGGCCCCATTGACTCAGCATCAGTCCCATTGATTGAATGTCTGTCCCATTGATTCCGTGTCGGCCCCATTGATTCAGTGTCAGTCCCATTGACTCATTTTCAGTCCCATTGACTCAGTGTCTGTCCCATTGATTCAGTATCAGTCCCATTGACTGAGTGTCTGTCCCATTGATTCAGTGTCGGCTCCATTGATTCAGTTTCAGTCCCATGGACCCAGTGTCAGTCCCATTGACTCATTTTCAGTTCCATTGACTCAGTGACAGTCCCATTGACTCAATGTCAGTCCCATTGATTCACTGTCGTCCCCTTTAACTCAGTATCAGTCCCATTGACTCAGTGTCTGTCCCATTGATTCAGTATCAGTCCCATTGACTGAGTGTCTGTCCCATTTATTCAGTGTCGGCTCCATTGATTCAGGGTCAGTCCCATTGACTCAATATCAGTCCCATTGATTCAGTGTCAGTCCCGTTCATTCAGTTTCAGTCCCATGGACCCAATGTCAGTCCCATTGACTCATTGTCCGACCTAAATGATTCTGCATCAGTCCCATTGATTCAGTGTCAGTCGCATTGATTCAGTGTCAGTCCCATTGATTCAGTGTCAGTCCCATTGACTCAGTTTCAGTCCCATTGACTCAGTGTCAGTCCCATGTACCAGTGTCAGTCCCATTGACTCAGTGTCAATCCCATTGATTCAGTGTCAGTCACATTGATTCAACGTCAGTCCCATTGACTCAGTGTCAGTCCCATTCACTCAGTGTCTGTCCCATTGATTCAGTGTCGGCCCCATTGATTCAGTGTCAGTCCCATTGACTCATTTTCAGTCCCATTGACTCAGTATCAGTCCCATTGACTCAGTGTCTGTCCCATTGATTCAGTATCAGTCCCATTGACTCAATGTCAGTCCCATTGATTCAGTATCTGTCCCATTGACTCAGTGACATTCCCATTGACTCAATGTCAGTCCCATTGACTCAATGTCAGTCACCTTGACTCAGTATCAGTCCCATTGATTCAGTGTTTGTCCCATTGATTCAGTGTCGGCCCCTTTGACTCAGTATCAGTCCCATTGACTCAGTGTCAGTCCCATAGATTCAGTATCTGTCCCATTGACTCAGTGACAGTCCCATTGACTCAATGTCAGTCCCATTGACTCAATGTCAGTCAGTTTTTTGTTTTTTTTATTCGTTCACGGGATGTGGGCGTCACTGGCAACGCCGGCATTTGTTGCCCATCCCTAATTGCCCTTGAGAAGCTGGTGGTGAGCCGCCTTCTTGAACCGCTGCAGTCCATGTGGTGACGGTTCTCCCACAGTGCTGTTAGGAAGCGAGTTCCAGGATTTTGACCCAGCGACAATGAAGGAACGGCGATATATTTCCAAGTCGGGATGGTGTGTGACTTGGAGGGGAACGTGCAGGTGGTGTTGTTCTCCTGCGCCTGCTGCCCTTGTCCTTCTAGGTGGTAGAGGTCGCGGGTTTGGGAGGTGCTGTCGAAGAAGCCTTGGCGAGTTGCTGCAGTGCATCCTGTGGATGGTGCACACTGCAGCCACAGTGCGCCGGTGGTGAAGGGAGTGAATGTTTAGGGTGGTGGATGGGGTGCCAATCAAGCGGGCTGCTTTATCTTGGATGGTGTCGAGCTTCTTGAGTGTTGTTGGAGCTGCACTCATCCAAGCAAGTGGAGAGTATTCCATCACACTCCTGACTTGTGCCTTGCAGATGGTGGAAAGGCTTTGGGGAGTCAGGAGGTGAGTCACTCGCCGCAGAATACCCAGCCTCTGACCTGCTCTCGTAGCCACAGTATTTATATGGCTGGTCCAGTTAAGTTTCTGGTCAATGGTGACCCCCAGGATGTTGATGGTGGGGGTTTCGATGAAGGTAATGCCGTTGAATGTCAAGGGGAGGTGGTTAGACTCTCTCTTGTTGGATATGGTGATTGCCTGGCACTTATCTGGCGCGAATGTTACTTGCCACTTATCAGCCCAAGCCTGGATGTTGTCCAGGTCTTGCTGCATGCGGGCTCGGACTGCTTCATTATTTGAGGGGTTGCGAATGGAACTGAACAATGTGCAGTCATCAGCGAACGTCCCCATTTCTGACCTTATGATGGAGGGAAGGTCATTGATGAAGCAGCTGAAGATGGTTGGGCCTCGGACACTGCCCTGAGGAACTCCTGCAGCAATGCCCTGGGGCTGAGATGCTTGGCCTCCAACAACCACTACCATCTTCCTTTGTGTTAGGTATGACTCCAGCCACTGGAAAGTTTGCCCCCTGATTCCCATTGACTTCAATTTTACTTGGGCTCCTTGGTGCCACACTCGGTCAAATAACGTATAGGGTGGATGAAGGGGAACCAGTGGACGTAGTGTATTTAGACTTCCAGAAGGCATTCGACAAGGTGCCACATAAAAGATTATTACTTAAGATAAAAAATCACGGGATTGGGGGTAATATTCTGGCATGGGTGGAGGATTGGTTATCAAACAGGAAGCAGAGAGTTGGGATAAATGGTTCATTTTCGGACTGGCAACCAGTAACCAGTGGTGTTCCACAGGGGTCGGTGCTGGGTCCCCAACTCTTTACAATCTATATTAACGATTTGGAGGAGGGGACCGAGTGCAACATATCAAAATTTGCAGATGATACAAAGATGGGAGGGAAAGTAGAGAGTGAGGAGGACATAAAAAACCTGCAAGGGGATATAGACAGGCTGGGTGAGTGGGCGGAGATTTGGCAGATGCAATATAATATTGGAAAATGTGAGGTTATGCACTTTGGCAGGAAAAATCAGAGAGCAAGTTATTTTCTTAATGGCGAGAGACTGGAAAGTACTGCAGTACAAAGGGATCTGGGGGTCCTAGTGCAAGAAAATCAAAAAGTTGGTATGCAGGTGCAGCAGGTGATCAAGAAAGCCAACGGAATGTTGGCTTTTATTGCTAGGGGGATAGAATATAAAAACAAGGAGGTATTGCTGCAGTTATATAAGGTATTGGTGAGACCGCACCTGGAATACTGCATACAGTTTTGGTCTCGATACTTAAGAAAAGACATACTTGCTCTCGAGGCAGTACAAAGAAGGTTCACTCGGTTAATCCCGGGGATGAGGGGGCGGACATATGAGGAGAGGTTGAGTAGATTGGGACTCTACTCATTGGAGTTCAGAAGAATGAGAGGCGATCTTATTGAAACATATAAGATTGTGAAGGGTCTTGATCGGGTGGATGCAGTAAGGATGTTCCCAAAGATGGGTGAAACTAGAACTAGGGGGCATAATCTTAGAATAAGGGGCTGCTCTTTCAAAATTGAGATGAGGAGAAACTTCTTCACTCAGAGGGTGGTAGGTCTGTGGAAATTGCTGCCCCAGGAAGCTGTGGAAGCTACATCATTAGATAAATTTAAAACAGAAATAGACAGTTTCCTAGAAGTAAAGGGAATTAGGGGTTATGGGGAGCGGGCAGGAAATTGGACATGAAGCTGAGTTCGGATCGGTGGGTGGCGGAGAGGGCCCAGGGGCTATGTGGCCGGGTCCTGCTCCGACTTCTTGTGTTCTTTAGATTTGTGGTTGGGATCAGATCAGCCATGATCTTATTGAATGGCGGAGCAGGCTCGAGGGGCCGATTGGCCTACTCCTGCTCCAATTTCTTATGTTCTTATGTTCTTAAATGCTGCCTTGATGTCAAGGGCAGTCACTCTCACCTCACCTCTGGAATTCAGCTCTTTTGTCCATGTTTGGACCAAGGCTGTAATGAGGTCTGGAGCCGAGTGGTGAGTAAGTGCCGCTTGATAGCACTGTCGACAACACCTTCCATCACTTTGCTGATGATTGAGAGTAGACTGATGGGGCGGTAATTGGCCGGATTGGATTTGTCCTGCTTTTTGTGGACAGGACATACCTGGGCAATTTTCCACATTGTCGGGTGGATGCAAGTGTTGTAGCTGTACTGGAACAGCTTGGCTAGAGGTGCAGCAAGTTCTGGAGCTTTGACTCAGTATCAGTCCCATTGACTCAGTGTTTGTCCCATTGATTCAGTGTCGGCCCCTTTGACTCAGTATCAGTCCCAATGACTCAATATCGGTCCCATTGATTCAGTGTCAGTCCCATTGATTCAGTGCCATTCCCATGGAACCAGTATTAGCCCCATGGACCAAATGTCATTCCCATTTACTCAGTGTCGGTTCCCTTGATTCAGTGTCAGTCCCATTTTCTCAGTGTCACTCCCATTGACTCAATATCATTCCCATTGACTTAGTGTCTGTCCCATTGATTCAGTGTCAGTCCCATTGATTAAGTGTCAGTCCCATTGACTGAGTGTCTGTCCCATTGATTCAGTGTCAGTCCCATTGATTCAGTGTCAGTCCCATTGACTCAATATCAGTCCCATTGACTCAGTGTCAGTCGCATTGATTCTGTGTCATTCCCATGGACCCAGGATCAGTCCCATTGATTCAGTGTCATTCCCATTGACCCAGTATCAGCCCCATGGACCCAGTATCAGCCCCATGGACCAAGTGTCAGTCCCATTGACTCAGTTTCAGTCCCATTTACTCAGTATCAATCCCATTGATTCAGTGTCAGTCCCATTGACTCAGTGTCTGCCCCATTGACTCAATATCAGTCCCATTGAATGAGTGTCTGTCCCATTGATTCAGTATCAGTCCGATTGACTCAGTATCAGTCCCATTGATTCAGTGTCAGTCCCATTGATTCAGTGTCAGTCCCATTGACTCAGTATCAGTCCGATTGATTCAGTCTCAGACCCATGGATTTGTTGTCAGTCCCATTGACTCAGTGTCAGTCCCATTGACTCAGTGTCAGTCCCATTGATTCAGTGTCAATCCCATTGATACAGCGTCAGTAACATTGATTCAGTGTCAGTCCCATTGACTCAGTGTCTGTCCCATTGATTCAGTGTCAGTCCCATTGACTCAGTGTCTGTCCCATTGACTCAGTATCAGTCCCATTGACTGAGTGTCTGTCCCATTGATTCAGTGTCAGTCCCATTGACTCAGTATCATTCCCATTGATTCAGTTTCAATCTCATTGATTCAGTGTCAGTCACATTGATTCAATGTCAGTCCCATTGAATCAGTGTCAGTCCCATTGATTCAGTGTCGGCCCCCTTGACTCAGTCTCAGCCATTTTGACTGAATGTCTGTCCCATTGATTCAGTGTCGGCTCCATTGATTCAGTGTCAGTCCCATTCATTCAGTGCCAGTCCCATTGATTCAGTGTCGGCTCCACTGATTCAGTATCAGTCCCATTGACTCAGTGTCTGTCCCATTGATTTAGTGTCGGCCCCTTTGACTCAGTATCAGTTCCATTGACTCAGTATCAGTTCCATTGACTGAGTGTCTGTCCCATTGATTCAGTATGGGCTCCATTGATTCAGTGTCAGTCCCATTGATTCAATGTCAGTCCCAGTTACTCAATATCAGTCCCATTGATTCAGGATCAGTCCCATTGATTCAGTTTCAGTCCCAAGGATCCAGTGTCAGTCCCATTGACTCAGTGTCAGTCCCAATGACTCAGTGTCAGTTCCATTGACACAGTGTCAGTCCCAATGACTCAGTGTCAGTCCCATTGACTCAGTATCAGTCCCATTGACTGAGTGTCTGTCCCATGGATTCAGTGCCGGCTCCATTGATTCAGTGTCAGTCCCATTGATTCAATGTCAGTCCCAGTTACTCAATATCAGTCCCATTGATTCAGGATCAGTCCCATTGATTCAGTTTCAGTCCCAAGGATCCAGTGTCAGTTCCATTGATTCAGTGTCAGACCCATTGACTCAGTGTCAGCTCCATTGACACAGTGTCAGTCCCATTGATTCAGGGTCAGTCCCATTGACCCAGTATCAGTCCCATTGATTCAGTCTCAGACCCATGGATTTGTTGTCAGTCCCATTGACTCAGTGTCAGTCCCATTGACTCAGTATCAGTCCGATTGACCTAGTGTCAGTCCCATTGATTCAGTGTCAGTCCCATTGATTCAGTGTCAGTCCCATTGACTCAGTGTCAATCCCAATGACTCAGTGTCAGTCCCATTGTCTCAGTGTCAGTCCCATTGATTCAGTGTCAGTCCCATTGATTCAGTGTCTGCCCCATTGACTCAGGGTCAGTCCCATTGACCCAGTATGAGTCCCATTGATTCAGTCTCAGTCCCATGGATTTGTTGCCAGTCCCATTGACTCAGTGTCAGTCCCATTGACTCAGTGTCAGTCCCATTGACTGAGTGTCTGTCCCATTGATTCAGTGTGGGCTCCATTGATTCAATATCAGTCCCATTGATTCAGGATCAGTCCCATTGATTCAGTTTCAGTCCCAAGGATCCTGTGTCAGTCCCATTGACTCAGTCTCAGTCCCATTGACAGAGTGTCTGTCCCATGGATTCAGTGCCGGCTCCATTGATTCAGTGTCAGTCCCATTGACTCAGTGTTAGCTCCATTGACACAGTGTCAGTCCCATTGATTCAGTGTCAGTCCCATTGATTCAGTGTCAGTCCCATTGACTCAGTATCAGTCCGATTGATTCAGTCTCAGACCCATGGATTTGTTGTCAGTCCCATTGACTCAGTGTCAGTCCCATTGACTCAGTGTCAGTCCCATTGATTCAGTGTCAATCCCATTGATACAGCGTCAGTAACATTGATTCAGTGTCAGTCCCATTGACTCAGTGTCTGTCCCATTGATTCAGTGTCAGTCCCATTGACTCAGTGTCTGTCCCATTGACTCAGTATCAGTCCCATTGACTGAGTGTCTGTCCCATTGATTCAGTGTCAGTCCCATTGACTCAGTGTCAGTCCCATTGACTCAGTATCATTCCCATTGATTCAGTTTCAATCTCATTGATTCAGTGTCAGTCACATTGATTCAATGTCAGTCCCATTGAATCAGTATCAGTCCCATTGATTCAGTGTCGGCCCCCTTGACTCAGTCTCAGCCATTTTGACTGAATGTCTGTCCCATTGATTCAGTGTCGGCTCCATTGATTCAGTGTCAGTCCCATTGATTCAGTACCAGTCCCATTGATTCAGTGTCGGCTCCACTGATTCAGTATCAGTCCCATTGACTCAGTGTCTGTCCCATTGATTTAGTGTCGGCCCCTTTGACTCAGTATCAGTTCCATTGACTCAGTATCAGTCCCATTGACTGAGTGTCTGTCCCATTGATTCAGTATGGGCTCCATTGATTCAGTGTCAGTCCCATTGATTCAATGTCAGTCCCAGTTACTCAATATCAGTCCCATTGATTCAGGATCAGTCCCATTGATTCAGTTTCAGTCCCAAGGATCCAGTGTCAGTCCCATTGACTCAGTGTCAGTCCCATTGACTCAGTGTCAGTCCCAATGACTCAGTGTCAGTTCCATTGACTCAGTGTCAGTCCCAATGACTCAGTGTCAGTCCCATTGACTCAGTATCAGTCCCATTGACTGAGTGTCTGTCCCATGGATTCAGTGCCGGCTCCATTGATTCAGTGTCAGTCCCATTGATTCAATGTCAGTCCCAGTTACGCAATATCAGTCCCATTGATTCAGGACCAGTACCATTGATTCAGTTTCAGTCCCAAGGATCCAGTGTCAGTCCCATTGACTCAGTGTCAGTCCCAATGACTCAGTGTCAGTTCCATTGACACAGTGTCAGTCCCAATGACTCAGTGTCAGTCCCATTGAGTCAGTATCAGTCCCATTGACTGAGTGTCTGTCCCATAGATTCAGTGCCGGCTCCATTGATTCAGTGTCAGTCCCATTGATTCAATGTCAGTCCCAGTTACTCAATATCAGTCCCATTGATTCAGGATCAGTCCCATTGATTCAGTTTCAGTCCCAAGGATCCAGTGTCAGTTCCATTGATTCAGTGTCAGACCCATTGACTCAGTGTCAGCTCCATTGACACAGTGTCAGTCCCATTGATTCAGGGTCAGTCCCATTGACCCAGTATCAGTCCCATTGATTCAGTCTCAGACCCATGGATTTGTTGTCAGTCCCATTGACTCAGTGTCAGTCCCATTGACTCAGTATCAGTCCGATTGACCTAGTGTCAGTCCCATTGATTCAGTGTCAGTCCCATTGATTCAGTGTCAGTCCCATTGTCTCAGTGTCAATCCCAATGACTCAGTGTCAGTCCCATTGTCTCAGTGTCAGTCCCATTGATTCAGTGTCAGTCCCATTGACTCAGTGTCTGCCCCATTGACTCAGGGTCAGTCCCATTGACCCAGTATCAGTCCCATTGATTCAGTCTCAGTCCCATGGATTTGTTGTCAGTCCCATTGACTCAGTGTCAGTCCCATTGACTCAGTGTCAGTCCCATTGACTGAGTGTCTGTCCCATTGATTCAGTGTGGGCTCCATTGATTCAATATCAGTCCCATTGATTCAGGATCCGTCCCATTGATTCAGTTTCTGTCCCAAGGATCCTGTGTCAGTCCCATTGACTCAGTCTCAGTCCCATTGACAGAGTGTCTGTCCCATGGATTCAGTGCCGGCTCCATTGATTAAGTGTCAGTCCCATTGACTCAATGTCAATCCCATTGACTCAGTGTCAGTTCCATTGACTCAGTGTCAGTCCCATTGACTCAGTGTTAGCTCCATTGACACAGTGTCAGTCCCATTGATTCAGTGTCAGTCCCATTGATTCAGTGTCAGTCCCATTGATCAGTGTCTGCCCCATTGACTCAGTATCAGTCCCATTGATTCAGTGTCAGTCCCAATGATTCAGTGTCAGTCCCATTGACTCAGTATCAGTCCTATTGATTCAGTCTCAGACCCATGGATTTGTTGTCAGTCCCATTGACTCAGTGTCAGTCCCATTGACTCAGTATCAGTCCGATTGACCTAGTGTCAGTCCCATTGATTCAGTGTCAGTCCCATTGATTCAGTGTCAGTCCCATTGACTCAGTGTCAATCCCAATGACTCAGTGTCAGTCCCATTGTCTCAGTGTCAGTCCCATTGATTCAGTGTCAGTCCCATTGACTCAGTGTCTGCCCCATTGACTCAGGGTCAGTCCCATTGACCCAGTATCAGTCCCATTGATTCAGTCTCAGTCCCATGGATTTGTTGTCAGTCCCATTGACTCAGTGTCAGTCCCATTGACTCAGTGTCAGTCCCATTGACTGAGTGTCTGTCCCATTGATTCAGTGTGGGCTCCATTGATTCAATATCAGTCCCATTGATTCAGGATCCGTCCCATTGATTCAGTTTCAGTCCCAAGGATCCTGTGTCAGTCCCATTGACTCAGTCTCAGTCCCATTGACAGAGTGTCTGTCCCATGGATTCAGTGCCGGCTCCATTGATTAAGTGTCAGTCCCATTGACTCAATGTCAATCCCATTGACTCAGTGTCAGTTCCATTGACTCAGTGTCAGTCCCATTGACTCAGTGTTAGCTCCATTGACTCAGTGTCAGTCCCATTGATTCAGTGTCAGTCCCATTGATTCAGTGTCAGTCCCATTGATCAGTGTCTGCCCCATTGACTCAGTATCAGTCCCATTGATTCAGTGTCAGTCCTATTGATTCAGTCTCAGACCCATGGATTTGTTGTCAGTCCCATTGACTGAGTGTCTGTCCCATTGATTCAGTGTCGGCCCCATTGATTCAGTGTCGGCTCCATTGATTCAGGGTCAGTCCCATTGACTCAAAATCGGTCCCATTGATTCAGTGTCAGTCCCATTGATTCAGTGTCAGTCCCATTGACTCAGTGTCTGTCCCATTGACTCAGTATCAGTCCCATTGACTGAGTGTCTGTCCCATTGATTCAGTGTCAGTCCCATTGACTCAGTGTCAGTCCCATTGACTCAGTATCATTCCCATTGATTCAGTTTCAATCTCATTGATTCAGTGTCAGTCACATTGATTCAATGTCACTCCCATTGAATCAGTGTCAGTCCCATTGATTCAGTGTCGGCCCCCTTGACTCAGTCTCAGCCATTTTGAATGAATGTCTGTCCCATTGATTCAGTGCCGGCTCCATTGACTCAGTGTCAGTTCCATTGATTCAGTGTCAGACCCATTGACTCAGTGTCAGCTCCATTGACACAGTGTCAGTCCCATTGATTCAGGGTCAGTCCCATTGACCCAGTATCAGTCCCATTGATTCAGTCTCAGACCCATGGATTTGTTGTCAGTCCCATTGACTCAGTGTCAGTCCCATTAACTCAGTATCAGTCCGATTGACTTAGTGTCAGTCCCATTGATTCAGTGTCAGTCCCATTGATTCAGTGTCAGTACCATTGAATCAGTGTCAGTCCCATTGATTCAGTGTCGGCCCCCTTGACTCAGTCTCAGCCATTTTGACTGAATGTCTGTCCCATTGATTCAGTGTCGGCTCCATTGATTCAGTGTCAGTCCCATTGATTCAGTACCAGTCCCATTGATTCAGTGTCGGCTCCACTGATTCAGTATCAGTCCCATTGACTCGGTGTCTGTCCCATTGATTCAGTGTCGGCCCCTTTGACTCAGTATCAGTTCCATTGACTCAGTATCAGTCCCATTGACTGAATTTCTGTCCCATTGATTCAGTGTGGGCTCCATTGATTCAGTGTCAGTCCCATTGATTCAATGTCAGTCCCAGTTACTCAATATCAGTCCCATTGATTCAGGATCAGTCACATTGATTCAGTTTCAGTCCCAAGGATCCAGTGTCAGTTCCATTGATTCAGTGTCAGACCCATTGATTCAGTGTCAGCTCCATTGACACAGTGTCAGTCCCATTGATTCAGGGTCAGTCCCATTGACCCAGTATCAGTCCCATTGATTCAGTCTCAGACCCATGGATTTGTTGTCAGTCCCATTGACTCAGTGTCAGTCCCATTGACTCAGTATCAGTCCGATTGACTTAGTGTCAGTCCCATTGATTCAGTGTCAGTCACATTGATTCAGTGTCAGTACCATTGAATCAGTGTCAGTCCCATTGATTCAGTGTCGGCCCCCTTGACTCAGTCTCAGCCATTTTGACTGAATGTCTGTCCCATTGATTCAGTGTCGGCTCCATTGATTCAGTGTCAGTCCCATTGATTCAGTACCAGTCCCATTGATTCAGTGTCGGCTCCACTGATTCAGTATCAGTCCCATTGACTCAGTGTCTGTCCCATTGATTCAGTGTCGGCCCCTTTGACTCAGTATCAGTTCCATTGACTCAGTATCAGTCCCATTGACTGAGTGTCTGTCCCATTGATTCAGTGTGGGCTCCATTGATTCAGTGTCAGTCCCATTGATGCAATGTCCGTCCCAGTTACTCAACATCAGTCCCATTGATTCAGGATCAGTCCCATTGATTCAGTTTCAGTCCCAAGGATCCAGTGTCAGTCCCATTGACTCAGTGTCAGTCCCATTGACTCAGTGTCAGTCCCAATGACTCAGTGTCAGTTCCAATGACTCAGTGTCAGTCCCATTGACTCAGTATCAGTCCCATTGACTGAGTGTCTGTCCCATGGATTCAGTGCCGGCTCCATTGATTCAGTGTCAGTCCCATTGATTCAATGTCAGTCCCAGTTACTCAATATCAGTCCCATTGATTCAGGACCAGTACCATTGATTCAGTTTCAGTCCCAAGGATCCAGTGTCAGTCCCATTGACTCAGTGTCAGTCCCATTGACTCAGTGTCAGTCCCAATGACTCAGTGTCAGTTCCATTGACTCAGTGTCAGTCCCAATGACTCAGTGTCAGTCCCATTGACTCAGTATCAGTCCCATTGATTGAGTGTCTGTCCCATGGATTCAGTGCCGGCTCCATTGATTCAGTGTCAGTCCCATTGATTCAATGTCAGTCCCAGTTACTCAATATCAGTCCCATTGATTCAGGATCAGTCCCATTGATTCAGTTTCAGTCCCAAGGATCCAGTGTCAGTTCCATTGATTCAGTGTCAGACCCATTGACTCAGTGTCAGCTCCATTGACACAGTGTCAGTCCCATAGATTCAGGGTCAGTCCCATTGACCCAGTATCAGTCCCATTGATTCAGTCTCAGACCCATGGATTTGTTGTCAGTCCCATTGACTCAGTGTCAGTCCCATTGACTCAGTATCAGTCCGATTGACCTAGTGTCAGTCCCATTGATTCAGTGTCAGTCCCATTGATTCAGTGTCAGTCCCATTGACTCAGTGTCAATCCCAATGACTCAGTGTCAGTCCCATTGTCTCAGTGTCAGTCCCATTGATTCAGTGTCAGTCCCATTGATTAGTCTCATGCCCATGGATTTGTTGTCAGTCCCATTGACTCAGTGTCAGTCCCATTGACTCAGTATCAGTCCCATTGACTGAGTGTCTGTCCCATTGATTCAGTGTGGGCTCCATTGATTCAGTGTCAGTCCCATTGATGCAATGTCAGTCCCAGTTACTCAATATCAGTCCCATTGATTCAGGATCAGTCCCATTGATTCAGTTTCAGTCCCAAGGATCCAGTGTCAGTCCCATTGACTCAGTGTCAGTCCCATTGACTCAGTGTCAGTCCCAATGACTCAGTGTCAGTTCCATTGACTCAGTGTCAGTCCCAATGACTCAGTGTCAGTCCCATTGACTCAGTATCAGTCCCATTGACTGAGTGTCTGTCCCATGGATTCAGTGCCGGCTCCATTGATTCAGTGTCAGTCCCATTGATTCAATGTCAGTCCCAGTTACTCAATATCAGTCCCATTGATTCAGGACCAGTACCATTGATTCAGTTTCAGTCCCAAGGATCCAGTGTCAGTCCCATTGACTCAGTGTCAGTCACATTGACTCAGTGTCAGTCCCAATGACTCAGTGTCAGTTCCATTGACTCAGTGTCAGTCCCAATGACTCAGTGTCAGTCCCATTGACTCAGTGTCAGTCCCATTGACTGAGTGTCTGTCCCATTGATTCAGTGCCGGCTCCATTGATTCAGTGTCAGTCCCATTGATTCAATGTCAGTCCCAGTTACTCAATATCAGTCCCATTGATTCAGGATCAGTCCCATTGATTCAGTTTCAGTCCCAAGGATCCAGTGTCAGTTCCATTGATTCAGTGTCAGACCCATTGACTCAGTGTCAGCTCCATTGACACAGTGTCAGTCCCATTGATTCAGGGTCAGTCCCATTGACCCAGTATCAGTCCCATTGATTCAGTCTCAGACCCATGGATTTGTTGTCAGTCCCATTGACTCAGTGTCAGTCCCATTGATTCAGTATCAGTCCGATTGACCTAGTGTCAGTCCCATTGATTCAGTGTCAGTCCCATTGATTCAGTGTCAGTCCCATTGACTCAGTGTCTGCCCCATTGACTCAGGGTCAGTCCCATTGACCCAGTATCAGTCCCATTGATTCAGTCTCAGTCCCATGGATTTGTTGTCAGTCCCATTGACTCAGTGTCAGTCCCATTGACTCAGTGTCAGTCCCATTGACTGAGTGTCTGTCCCATTGATTCAGTGTGGGCTCCATTGATTCAATATCAGTCCCATTGATTCAGGATCAGTCCCATTGATTCAGTTTCAGTCCCAAGGATCCTGTGTCAGTCCCATTGACTCAGTCTCAGTCCCATTGACTCAGTGTCAGTTCCATTGACTCAGTGTCAGTCCCATTCACTCAGTGTCAGCTCCATTGACACAGTGTCAGTCCCATTGATTCAGTTTCAGTCCCCATTGATTCAGTGTCAGTCCCATTGATCAGTGTCTGCCCCATTGACTCAGTATCAGTCCCATTGATTCAGTGTCAGTCCCATTGATTCAGTGTCAGTCCGATTGACTCAGTATCAGTCCCATTGATTCAGTGTCAGTCCCATTGATTCAGTGTCAGTCCCATTGACTCAGTATCAGTCCCATTGATTCAGTCTCAGACCCATGGATTTGTTGTCAGTCCCATTGACTGAGTGTCTGTCCCATTGATTCAGTGTCGGCCCCGTTGATTCAGTGTCGGCTCCATGGATTCAGGGTCAGTCCCATTGACTCAAAATCGGTCCCATTGATTCAGTGTCAGTCCCATTGATTCAGTGTCAGTCCCATTGACTCAGTGTCTGTCCCATTGACTCAGTATCAGTCCCATTGACTGAGTGTCTGTCCCATTGATTCAGTGTCAGTCCCATTGACTCAGTGTCAATCCCATTGACTCAGTATCATTCCCATTGATTCAGTTTCAATCTCATTGATTCAGTGTCAGTCACATTGATTCAATGTCAGTCCCATTGAATCAGTGTCAGTCCCATTGATTCAGTGTCGGCCCCCTTGACTCAGTCTCAGCCATTTTGACTGAATGTCTGTCCCATTGATTCAGTGCCGGCTCCATTGACTCAGTGTCAGTTCCATTGATTCAGTGTCAGACCCATTGACTCAGTGTCAGCTCCATTGACACAGTGTCAGTCCCATTGATTCAGGGTCAGTCCCATTGACCCAGTATCAGTCCCATTGATTCAGTCTCAGACCCATGGATTTGTTGTCAGTCCCATTGACTCAGTGTCAGTCCCATTGACTCAGTATCAGTCCGATTGACTTAGTGTCAGTCCCATTGATTCACTGTCAGTCCTATTGATTCAGTGTCAGTCCCATTGACTCAGTGTTAGCTCCATTGACACAGTGTCAGTCCCATTGATTCAGGGTCAGTCCCATTGACCCATTATCCGTCCCATTGATTCAGTCTCAGACCCATGGATTTGTTGTCAGTCCCATTGACTCAGTGTCAGTCCATTGACTCAGTATCAGTCCCATTGATTCAGTGTCACTACCATTGACTCAGTGTTTGTCCCATTGTCTCAGTGTCAGTCCCATTGATTCAGTGTCAGTCCCATTGACTCAGTGTCTGCCCCATTGACTCAGGGTCAGTCCCATTGACCCAGTATCAGTCCCATTGATTCAGTCTCAGACCCATGGATTTGTTGTCAGTCCCTTTGACTCAGTGTCAGTCACATTGACTCAGTGTCAGTCCCATTGACAGAGTGTCTGTCCCATGGATTCAGTGCCGGCTCCATTGATTCAGTGTCAGTCCCATTGACTCAGTGTTAGCTCCATTGACACAGTGTCAGTCCCATTGATTCAGTGTCAGTCCCATTGACTCAGTGTCTGTCCCATTGTCTCAGTGTCAGTCCCATTGATTCAGTGTCAGTCCCATTGACTCAGTGTCTGCCCCATTGACTCAGTATCAGTCCCATTGACTGAGTGTCTGTCCCATTGATTCAGTATCAGCCCCATTGATTCAGTGTCAGTCCCATTGATTCAGTGTCAGTCCGATTGACTCAGTATCAGTCCCATTGATTCAGTGTCAGTCCCATTGACTCAGTATCGGTCCCATTGATTCAGTCTCAGGCCCATGGATTTGTTGTCAGTCCCATTGACTCAGTGTCAGTCCCATTGACTCAGTGTCAGTCCCATTGATTCAGTGTCAATCCCATTGATACAGTGTCAGTAACATTGATTCAGTGTCAGTCCCATTGATTCAGTGTCAGTCCCATTGACTCAGTATCGGTCCCATTGATTCAGTCTCAGACCCATGGATTTGTTGTCAGTCCCATTGACTCAATGTCAATCCCATTGACTCAGTGTCAGTTCCATTGACTCAGTGTCAGTCCCATTGACTCAGTGTTAGCTCCATTGACACAGTGTCAGTCCCATTGATTCAGTGTCAGTCCCCATTGATTCAGTGTCAGTCCCATTGATCAGTGTCTGCCCCATTGACTCAGTATCAGTCCCATTGATTCAGTGTCAGTCCCATTGATTCAGTGTCAGTCCGATTGACTCAGTATCAGTCCCATTGATTCAGTGTCAGTCCCATTGATTCAGTGTCAGTCCCATTGACTCAGTATCAGTCCCATTGATTCAGTCTCAGACCCATGGATTTGTTGTCAGTCCCATTGACTGAGTGTCTGTCCCATTGATTCAGTGTCGGCCCCATTGATTCAGTGTCGGCTCCATTGATTCAGGGTCAGTCCCATTGACTCAAAATCGGTCCCATTGATTCAGTGTCAGTCCCATTGATTCAGTGTCAGTCCCATTGACTCAGTGTCTGTCCCATTGACTCAGTATCAGTCCCATTGACTGAGTGTCTGTCCCATTGATTCAGTGTCAGTCCCATTGACTCAGTGTCAATCCCATTGACTAAGTATCATTCCCATTGATTCAGTTTCAATCTCATTGATTCAGTGTCAGTCACATTGATTCAATGTCAGTCCCATTGAATCAGTGTCAGTCCCATTGATTCAGTGTCGGCCCCCTTGACTCAGTCTCAGCCATTTTGACTGAATGTCTGTCCCATTGATTCAGTGCCGGCTCCATTGACTCAGTGTCAGTTCCATTGATTCAGTGTCAGACCCATTGACTCAGTGTCAGCTCCATTGACACAGTGTCAGTCCCATTGATTCAGGGTCAGTCCCATTGACCCAGTATCAGTCCCATTGATTCAGTCTCAGACCCATGGATTTGTTGTCAGTCCCATTGACTCAGTGTCAGTCCCATTGATTCAGTGTCAGTCCTATTGATTCAGTGTCAGTCCCATTGACTCAGTGTTAGCTCCATTGACACAGTGTCAGTCCCATTGATTCAGGGTCAGTCCCATTGACCCATTATCCGTCCCATTGATTCAGTCTCAGACCCATGGATTTGTTGTCAGTCCCATTGACTCAGTGTCAGTCCATTGACTCAGTATCAGTCCCATTGATTCAGTGTCACTGCCATTGACTCAGTGTTTGTCCCATTGTCTCAGTGTCAGTCCCATTGATTCAGTGTCAGTCCCATTGACTCAGTGTCTGCCCCATTGACTCAGGGTCAGTCCCATTGACCCAGTATCAGTCCCATTGATTCAGTCTCAGACCCATGGATTTGTTGTCAGTCCCTTTGACTCAGTGTCAGTCACATTGACTCAGTGTCAGTCCCATTGACAGAGTGTCTGTCCCATGGATTCAGTGCCGGCTCCATTGATTCAGTGTCAGTCCCATTGACTCAGTGTTAGCTCCATTGACACAGTGTCAGTCCCATTGATTCAGTGTCAGTCCCATTGACTCAGTGTCTGTCCCATTGTCTCAGTGTCAGTCCCATTGATTCAGTGTCAGTCCCATTGACTCAGTGTCTGCCCCATTGACTCAGTATCAGTCCCATTGACTGAGTGTCTGTCCCATTGATTCAGTATCAGCCCCATTGATTCAGTGTCAGTCCCATTGATTCAGTGTCAGTCCGATTGACTCAGTATCAGTCCCATTGATTCAGTGTCAGTCCCATTGATTCAGTGTCAGTCCCATTGACTCAGTATCGGTCCCATTGATTCAGTCTCAGACCCATGGATTTGTTGTCAGTCCCATTGACTCAGTGTCAGTCCCATTGACTCAGTGTCAGTCCCATTGATTCAGTGTCAATCCCATTGATACAGTGTCAGTAACATTGATTCAGTGTCAGTCCCATTGACTCAGTGTCTGTCCCATTGATTCAGTGTCAGTCCCATTGACTCAGTGTCTGTCCCATTGACTCAGTATCAGTCCCATTGACTGAGTGTCTGTCCCATTGATTCAGTGTCAGTCCCATTGACTCAGTGTCAGTCCCATTGACTCAGTATCATTCCCATTGATTCAGTTTCAATCTCATTGATTCAGTGTCAGTCCCATTGAATCAGTGTCAGTCCCATTGATTCAGTGTCGGCCCCCTTGACTCAGTCTCAGCCATTTTGACTGAATGTCTGTCCCATTGATTCAGTGTGGGCTCCATTGATTCAGTGTCAGTCCCATTGATTCAATGTCAGTCCCAGTTACTCAATATCATTGCCATTGATTCAGGATCAGTCCCATTGATTCAGTTTCAGTCCCAAGGATCCAGTGTCAGTCCCATTGACTCAGTGTCAGTCCCATTGACTCAGTGTCAGTCGCATTGACTCAGTGTCAGTCCCAATGACTCAGTGTCAGTTCCATTGACTCAGTGTCAGTCCCAATGACTCAGTGTCAGTCCCATTGACTCAGTATCAGTACCTGGACCTGCACTTAAAGTGCTGTAAGCTGCAGGGCTACAGACCGGGTGCTGGAAGGTGGGATTAGAATGGGCACCTGATTGTTCTTCGAGCCGGCACGGACACGATGGGCCGAATGGCCCTCTTCTGTGCTGTATCTTTTCTATGGTTCTAGGGCAAACAAAGCAAGGCGGTTCACAATAAATGGGTTGATACTGAGAGGAAGAGAGGGTCCTTGGAGTGTATGACAACAGATCCCTGAAGGTAGCAGGACAGGTCGATAAAGTGGTTAAAAAGGCATACGGGATACTTTCCTTTATTAGCCGAGGCATAGAATATAAGAGCAGGGAGGTTATGCCAGAACTGTGTGAAACACTGGTCAGGCCACAACTTGAGTATTGTGTACTGTTCTGGTCTCCACGTTACAGGAAAGATGTGATTACACCAGAGAGGGTGCAGAGGAGATTTACGAGGATGTTGCCAGGACTGGAGAATTTTCGCTATGAGGAAAGATTGGATAGGCTGGGGTTGTTTTCTTTGGAACAAGGGAGGCTGTGGGGAAATTTAACTGAGGTATATAAAATTATGATGGGACTAGATAGAGTGGATAGGGAGGACCTATTTCCCTTAGCAGAGGGGTCAGTGACCAGAGGTCATTGATTTAAAAGAATTGGTAGAGATATTAGACGGGAGCTGAGGAGAATGTTTTTCACCCAGAGGGTGGTGGGGGTCTGGAACTCACTGCCTCAAAGGGTGGTAGAGGCAGAAACCCTCAACTCATTTAAAAGTACCTGGATGTGCACTTAAGCGCCGTAACCTACAGGGCTCCGTACCAGGAAAGTGAGATTAAGCTGGATAGCTCTTGTTCGGCCGGCACCGACAATATGGGCCGAATGGCCTCCTTCTGTGCCGTCGCTTACTATGATTCTATGAACTGGTCTATGCCGGTGTTTATGCTCCACACGAGCATCCTCCCATTCTACTCCATCTCACCCTCTCAGTCTATCCTTCTATTCCTTTCCCCCTCATGTACTTGGTTAGCAACCCCTTAAATGTATCTGTGTTATTCGCCTCAACTACTCCTTGTGGGAGCGAGTTCCACATTCTCACCACTCTCTGGGTAAAGAAGTTACTCCTGAATTCCCTGTTGGATTTATTGGTGACTATTTGATATTTATGGCTCCTAGTTTTGTTCTTCCGCTCCCCCACGAGTAGAAACGTCTCCTCGACATCTACCCTATCAAGCCTTTCATAATTTTAAAGACCTCTGTCAGGTCACCTCTCACCCTTCCCTTTTCTAGAGAAAAGAGCCCCAGCCTGTACAGCCTTTTCTGTGAAGTACATTCTCTCAGTTCTGGTATTTTTGCACCCTCTCCAGTGCATCTATACCCTTGTATAATATGGAGATTAAAACTATGTCCAGTTCTCCAAGTGTGGACTAACCACTGGTTATAAATCACTGGTCAGGGCTCAGCTGTCCAATTGTGTCCAATCCTGCGCACCACACTTTAGGAAGGATGTGAAGGCCTTAGAGAGGGTGCAGAGGAGATTTACTAGATTGGCACCAGGGATGAGGGACTTCAGTTATTTGGAGAGAATGGAGAAGCTGGGGTTGTTCTCCTCGTATTCAAATCCCTCCATGGCTTCACCCCTCCCTTTCTCAGTAACCCTGTGCTCCTACATCATTGGCCTCCTGTATCATTGGTCCCGACCTCCTTTGGGTCCATGCTGGTGATGGGACAGGATGGAGAGGGTGGTTGGAGTCTGGAACTCACTGCCTGAAAGGGTTGTGGAGGCAGGAACCCTCACAACATTCAAGAAGCATTTGGATGAGCACTTGAAATGCCATAGCACACAAGGCTACGGACCAAATGCTGGAATATGGGATTAGAGCAGACAGGGCTGATGGCCGGCGCGGACACGATGGGCCGAAGGGCCTCTATCCGTGCTGTATAACTCTATGACTCTATGACTCTATGAATATGCGATGTTAGCTCATAGACATGATTCTGAGAGTACGGTTATGTCAGGCTGTTGCTTAAGTCGTCTTTGGGACAAACCTCGAACTTGGGAGCCAACATTCAGGTGTTATTGAGAAGAACTTTGAAGGGCCGAACGGGCTGAGATTGGTTTAGTCTTACGATCCCGAGGTCGCTGACGGCAGATCCATCTGAATTTATTGTTATAACTGAAACTTGTAGCGATTGTTTACAATTGGCTACCGAACTGGACAACATCAGAGGCCATCAAATGTCAACCACTGGTTTGGGAATGGAGTTACATGTAGGTTGGTCTGGGTGGAGTGGGAGGGAGCGGGCTTTACAAACCATCCCGCAGTTCCTCACGGCAAGTTTACTGATAATATTACCGGATTTGTTTAATTAGATTTCACGATTTGCCTTGATGTGATTTGAAATACGGACCCCCTGGATTTCACCCCTGGTACCAGGACCACGAGCCTGCAGTAACCGTGTCTTTCCCACCGCTGTGACATCACCTGCCTCCTCCCCAACACCAACACCTGAAACCCTCATCCGTATCTTTATCACCTCTCGACTCGATTATAAAAATACGGCCCCGGCTGGTCTACCATCCGCCATCTTCTGTAAACTCCATCTCATCCAAAACTATGCTGCTTGTATCCCATCCCGCACCAACTCCGGCCGTCCATCAACCCCAACTCTCCATTCCTGTGACTCCAGTCTCTCGTCCACCCTCCTCTCCCTTCACTCCACCAGTGGTGACCCTGACTCCAGTCTCTTGTCCACTCTCCTCTCCCTTCACTCCACCAGTGGTGACCGTGACTCCAGTCTCTTGTTCACCCTCCTCTCCCTTCACTCCATCAGTGATGGCCATGACTCCAGTCTCTTGTCCACCCTCCTCTCCCTTCACTCCACCAGTGGTGACCGTGACTCCAGTCTCTTGTCCATCCTCCTCTCCCTTCACTCCACCAGTGGTGGCCCTGACTCCAGTCTCTTGTCCATCCTCCTCTCCCTTCACTCCACCAGTGATGGCCGTGACTCCAGTCTCTTGTCCATCCTCCTCTCCCTTCACTCCACCAGTGGTGGCCGTGACTCCAGTCTCTTGTCCATCCTCCTCTCCCTTCACTCCACCAGTGGTGGCCCTGACTCCAGTCTCTTGTCCATCCTCCTCTCCCTTCACTCCACCAGTGATGACCCTGACTCCAGTCTCTTGTCCACCCTCCTCTCCCTTCACTCCACCAGTGATGACCCTGACTCCAGTCTCTTGTCCACCCTCCTCTCCCTTCACTCCACCAGTGGTGGCCCTGACTCCAGTCTCTTGTTCACCCTCCTCTCCCTTCACTCCACCAGTGGTGACCGTGACTCCAGTCTCTTGTTCATCCTCCTCTCCCTTCACTCCACCAGTGATGACCCTGACTCCAGTCTCTTGTCCACCCTCCTCTCCCTTCACTACACCAGTGGTGACCGTGACTCCAGTCTCTTGTCCATCCTCCTCTCCCTTCACTCCACCAGTGGTGGCCGTGACTCCAGTCTCTTGTCCATCCTCCTCTCCCTTCACTCCACCAGTGGTGACCCTGACTCCAGTCTCTTGTCCATCCTCCTCTCCCTTCACTCCACCAGTGGTGACCCTGACTCCAGTCTCTTGTTCACCCTCCTCTCCCTTCACTCCACCAGTGATGGCCGTGACTCCAGTCTCTTGTCCATCCTCCTCTCCCTTCACTCCACCAGTGGTGACCCTGACTCCAGTCTCTTGTCCATCCTCCTCTCCCTTCACTCCACCAGTGATGACCCTGACTCCAGTCTCTTGTCCATCCTCCTCTCCCTTCACTCCACCAGTGGTGGCCCTGACTCCAGTCTCTTGTCCATCCTCCTCTCCCTTCACTCCACCAGTGGTGACCCTGACTCCAGTCTCTTGTCCATCCTCCTCTCCCTCTCCCTTCCTCATTCACTCTCTTCATCTTCATATATTTATAAAAATATTTACTATAAGCCTTTCTATTACCTGCAATTTTTGCAGCTGTTAATATTTTCATTGTTTTCTTTTGTTGTTTTCTGTATTTCTCCCAGTCCTCTGGATTAGCACTTTTCGTGGCATTTATGTAATTCACTTCCTTTAGCGTTATTTTGCTCCTTACCTCATAGGTTGACCAGGGTTGCTTGAGTGTTCAAATGGAACTTTTGCTCTTTTCGGGTATGTATTGGTCTGTATTGCACTAAAATACTTCTTTAATTACCTCCTACAGTTTTCCTGCTGGTTTACCTGTGAACATCTCAGCCTAGTTTAACATGTTCAGATTACGTCTCAGTCCGTGGAAGTCATCCTAAAGTCAGTTTAAAAATCTTGATTAATGTGTGATTTTCCTCGTTCTCAAATTAATGTCAAACTCTACATTATGATCACTATTTCCAAGATGCTCCGTTGATGTCAGATTATTTATTAATTCTGGCTCGCTATTCATTGCTCAGTCTATTCTCAGCCCTTGGGTAACCTGACTTATCATTGAATCATCAGCCCCCAGTACACTGACCGTTCATTGTATAATCAACCCCCATGCTAGGGTTCTAAAAGAAGTGGCTACAGAGATAGTGGATGCATTGGTTGTGATCTTCCAGAATTCCCTAGATTCTAGAACGGTCTCAGCGGATTGGAAGGTAGCAAATGTAACCCCGCTTTTGAAGAAAGGAGGGAGAGAGAAAACAGGGAACTACAGGCCAGTTAGCCTGACATCAGTCGTCTGGAAAATGCTGGAATCCATTATTAAGGAAGAAGTAACAGGGCACTTAGAAAATCATAATATGATCAGGCAGAGTAAACATGGTTTTATGAAAGGGAAATCATGTTTGACAAATTTATTAGAATTTTTTGAGGATGTAACTCACAAGGTAGATGAAGGGGACCCAGTGGATTTGGATTTTCAAAAGGCATTCGATAAGGTACCACATAAAAGGTTGTTACACAAGATAGGGGCTCATGGGGTTGGGGGTAATGTATTCGCGTGGATAAAGGGTTTGTTAACGGACAGAAAACAGATAGTAGGAATAAAGGGGTCATTTTCGGTTTGGCAGGCTGTAACTAGTGGGGTGCAGCACGGATCGGTGCTTGGGACTCAGATATTTACAATCCATATTAATGACTTAGATGACAGGACAGAGTGCAATGTATCCAAGTTTGCTGACGATTCAAAGCTCGGTGGGAAAATAAGCTGTGAGGAGGACACAAAGCGACTGCAAAGTGGAATAGGAAGATTTAGTGAGTGGGCAAGAAGGTGGCAGCTGGAGTATAATGTGGGGAAATGAGAGGTTATTCACTTTGGTAGGACGAATAGAAAAAACGATTTTTTAAAATCATAGAATCATAGAATCATAGAATCATAGAATCATAGAAGTTACAACATGGAAACAGGCCCTTCGGCCCAACATGTCCATGTCGCCCAGTTTATACCACTAAGCTAGTCCCAATTGCCTGCACTTGGCCCATATCCCTCTATACCCATCTTACCCATGTAACTGTCCAAATGCTTTTTAAAAGACAAAATTGTACCCGCCTCTACTACTGCCTCTGGCAGCTCGTTCCAGACACTCACCACCCTTTGAGTGAAAAAATTGCCCCTCTGGACCCTTTTGTATCTCTCCCCTCTCACCTTAAATCTATGCCCCCTCGTTATAGACTCCCCTACCTTTGGGAAAAGATTTTGACTATCGACCTTATCTATGCCCCTCATTATTTTATAGACTTCTATAAGATCACCCCTTAACCTCCTACTCTCCAGGGAAAAAAGTCCCAGTCTGTCTAACCTCTCCCTGTAAGTCAAACCATCAAGTCCCGGTAGCATCCTAGTAAATCTTTTCTGCACTCTTTCTAGTTTAATAATATCCTTTCTATAATAGGGTGACCAGAACTGTACACAGTACTCCAAGTGTGGCCTCACCAATGCCCTGTACAACTTCAACAAGACATCCCAACTCCTGCATTCAATGTTCTGACCAATGAGAGAAACTATTAAAAGTTGGTGTTCAGAGAGACTTGGGTGTCCTCATACAAGAAACACAAAAAGGTAACATACAGATACAGCAAGCAATTAGGAAGGCAAATGGCATGTTGGCCTTTATTGCAAGGGGAAAGGAGTACAAGAGTAAGGAAGGCTTACTACAATTGTACAGGGCTTTGGTGAGACCACACCTGGAGTACTGTGTACAGTTTAGTTCTCTCTAGCTAAGGAAGGATATACTTGTCCTGGAGAAGGTGCAACGAACGTTCACTAGATTGATTCCTGGGATGAGAGGGTTGTCCTCTGAGGAGAGATTGAGTAAAATGGGCCGATACTCTCTGCAGTTTAGAAGAATGAGGGGTGATCTAATTTAAACATATAAGATTTTGAGGGGGCTTGACAGGGTAGATGCTGAGAGGATGATTCCCCTGGCTGGAGATTCTAGAAATAGGGAGCATAGTCTCAGAATAAGGTTTCGGCCATTTAAGACTGAGATGAGGAGGAATTTCTTCACTCAGAGGGTGGTAAATCTTTGGAATTCTCTACCCCTGAGGGCTGTGGATGCTGAGTCGTTGAGTAGATTCAAGACTGAGATCGATAGACTTTTGGACTCTAGGGTTATGGGGATCGGACTGGAAAGTGGAATTAAGGTCGAAGATCAGCCATGATCTTATTGATGGCGGAGCAGGCTCGATGGGCCATGTGGCCTACTCTTGCTCCTATTTCTTCTATTCTTATGTCCTTACTGACCATTGTATTATCAGCCCCCATGTATCTTTACTGACCATTGTATTATCAGTCCCCATGTATCCTTACTGACCATTGTATAATCAGTTTTTTTTATTCGTTCACGGGATGTGGGCGTCGCTGGCAAGGTCGGCATTTATTGCCCATCCCTAATTGCCCTTGAGAAGGTGGTGGTGAGCCGCCTTCTTGAACCGCTGCAGTCCGTGTGGTGACGGTTCTCCCACAGTGCTGTTAGGAAGGGAGTTCCAGGATTTTGACCCAGTGACAATGAAGGAACGGCGATATATTTCCAAGTCGGGATGGTGTGTGACTTGGAGGGGAACGTGCAGCTGGTGTTGTTCCCATGTGCCTGCTGCTCTTGTCCTTCTAGGTGGTAGAGGTCGCGGGTTTGGGAGGTGCTGTCGAAGAAGCCTTGGCGAGTTGCTGCAGTGCATCCTGTGGATGGTACACACTGCAGCCACAGTGCGCCGGTGGTGAAGGGAGTGAATGTTTAGGGTGGTGGATGGGGTGCCAATCAAGCGGGCTGCTTTATCTTGGATGGTGTCGAGCTTCTTGCGTGTTGTTGGAGCTGCACTCATCCAAGCAAGTGGAGAGCACACCATCACACTCCTGATTTGTGCCTTGTGGATGGTGGAAAGGCTTTGGGGAGTCAGGAGGTGAGTCACTCGCCGCAGAATACCCAGCCTCTGACCTGCTCTCGTAGCCACAGTATTTATATGGCTGGTCCAGTTAAGTTTCTGGTCAATGGTGACCCCCAGGATGTTGATGGTGCGGGATTCGGCGATGGTAATGCCGTTGAATGTCAAGGGGAGGTGGTTAGACACTCTCTTGTTGGAGACGGTCATTGCCTGGCACTTATCTGGCGCGAATGTTACTTGCCACTTATGAGCCCAAGCCTGGATGCTGTCCAGGTCTTGCTGCATGCGGGCTCGGACTGCTTCATTATCTGAGGGGTTGCGAATGGAACTGAACACTGTGCAGTCATCAGCGAACATCCCCATTTCTGACCTTATGGTGGAGGGAAGGTCATTGATGAAGCAGCTGAAGATGGTTGGGCCTAGGACACTGCCCTGAGGAACTCCTGCAGCAATGTCCTGGGGTTGAGATGATTGGCCTCCAACAACCACTACCATCTTCCTTTGTGCTAGGTATGACTCCAGCCACTGGAGAGTTTGCCCCCTGATTCCCATTGACTTCAATTTTACAAGGGCTCCTTGGTGCCACACTCGGTCAAATGCTGCCTTGATGTCAAGGGCAGTCACTCTCACCTCACCTCTGGAATTCAGCTCTTTCGTCCATGTTTGGACCAAGGCTGCAATGAGGTCTGGAGCCGAGTGGTCCTGGCGGAACCCAAACTGAGCATCGGTGAGCAGGTGCCGCTTGATAGCACTGTCGACGACACCTTCCATCACTTTGCTGATGATTGAGAGTAGACAGATGGGGCGGTAATTGGCCGGATTGGATTTGTCCTGCTTTTTGTGGACAGGACATACCTGGGCAATTTTCCACATTGTCGGGTAGATGCCAGTGTTGTAGCTGTACTGGAACAGCTTGGCTAGAGGTGCAGCTAGTTCTGGAGCACAAGTCTTCAGCACGACAGTTTGCAGTGAAGAAGGTTTTCTAGGATTACAACGGGATCTTGATAAATTGGGCCAGTGGGCCGATGAATGGCAGATGGAGTTTAATTTAGATAAATGTGAGGTGATGCATTTTGGGAGATCGAATCGGACCAGGACCGACTCCGTTAATGGTAGGGCGTTGGGGAGAGTTATAGAACAAAGAGATCTAGGAGTACAGGTTCATAGCTCCTTGAAAGTGGAGTCACAGGTGGATGGGGTGGTGAAGAAGGCATTCAGCTTGCTTGGTTTCATTGGTCAGAACACTGAATACAGGAGTTGGGATGTCTTGTTGAAGTTGTACAAGACATTAGTTCGGCCACACTTGGAATACTGTGTACAGTTCTGGTCACCCTATTATAAAAAGGATATTATTAAACTAGAAAGAGTGCAGAAAAGATTTACTAGGATGCTGCCGGGACTTGATGGTTTGACTTATAGGGAGAGGTTAGATAGACTGGGACTTTTTTCCCTGGAGAGTAGGAGGTTGAGGGGTGATCTTATACAAGTCTATAAAATAATGAGGGACATAGATAAGGTAGATAGTCAAAATCTTTTCCCAAAGGTAGGGGAGTCCATAACGAGGGGGCATAGATTTAAGATGAGAGGGGAGAGATACAAAAGGGTCCAGAGAGGCAATTTTTTTACTCAAAGGGTGGTGAGTGTCTGGAACGAGCTGCCAGAGGCAGTAGTAGAGGCGGGTACAATTTTGTCTTTTAAAAAGCATTTGGACAGTTACATGGGTAAGATGGGTATAGAGGGATATGGGCCAAGTGCAGGCAAGTTGGGACTAGCTTAGTGGTATAAACTGGGCGACATGGACATGTTGGGCCGAAGGTCCTGTTTCCATGTTGTAAACTTCTATGATTCTATTCTATGACAGCTGTGGATGTTGTCGGGGCCCATAGCCTTTGCTGTTTCCAATACACTCGGCCGTTTCTTGATATCACGTGGAGTGAATCGAATTGGCCGAAGACTGGCTTCTGTGATGGTGGGGATATCGGGAGGAGGCCGAGATGGATCATCCACTCGGCACTTCTGGCTGAAGATGGTTGCAAACGCTTCAGCCTTGTCTTTTGCACTCACGTGCTGGACTCCACCATCATTGAGGATGGGGATGTTTACAGAACCTCCTCCTCCAGTTAGTTGTTTAATTGTCCACCACCATTCACGACTGGATGTGGCAGGACTGCAGAGCTTTGATCTGATCCGTTGGTTGTGGAATCGCTTAGGTCTGTCTATAGCATGTTGGTTCCGCTGTTTAGCATGCATGTCGTCCTGAGTTGCAGCTTCACACCTCATTTTTAGGTACGCCTGGTGCTGCTCCTGGCATGCTCGTCTACACTCCTCATTGAACCAGGGTTGATCCCCTGGCTTGTTGGTAATGGTAGAGTGAGGAATATGCCAGGCCATGAGGTGACAGATTGTGCTGGAATATAATTCTGCTGCTGACGGCTCATAGCGCCTCAAGGATGCCCAGTTTTGAGCTGCCAGATCTGTTCTGAATCTATCCCATTTAGTCTCGGTGGTAGTACCACACAACATGTTGGATGGTGTCCTCAGTGTGAAGATGGGACTTCATCTCCACGAGGACTGTGCGGTAATCACTCCAACCAATACTGTCATGGACAGATGCATTTGCGACAGGTAGATTGGTGAGGGCGAGGATCAAGTAAGTTTTATTCCTCGTGTTGGTTCGCTCACCACCTGCCGCAGGCCCAGTCTGGCAGCTATGTCCTTCAGGACTCGGCCAGCAGTGGTGCTACCGAGCCACCCTTGGTGATGGACATTGAAGTTCCCCACCCAGAGTACATTTTATGCCCTTGCTACCATCAGTGCTTCCTCCAAGTGGCGCTTAACATGGAGGAGGACTGATTCATCAGCTGAGGGAGGGCGGTAGGTGGTAATCAGCAGGAGGTTTCCTTGCCCATGTTTGACCTGATGCCATTAGATTTCATGGGGTCCAGAGTCAATGTTGAGGACTCCCAGGGCCACTCCCTCCTGACTGTATATCACTGTACCGCCACTTCTGGTGGGTCTGTCCTGCCGGTGGGACAGGACATACCCAGTGGATGGTGATGGAAGAGTCTGGGACGTTGGCTGAAAGGTATGATTCTGTGAGTATGGCTATGTCAGGCTGTTGCTTGACTGGTCTGTGGGACAGCTCTCCCAATTTTGGCACAAGTCCCCAGATGTTAGGAAGGATGACCTTGCAGGGTCGACTGGGCTTGGTTTGGCCTTGTCGTGTCCGGTGCCCAGTGGTCCGTCCGGTTTTATTCTTATTATGACTTTGTAGCGAGATTTTACAACTGAGTGGCTTGCTAGGCCATTTCAGAGGGCAATTAAGAATCAACCACATTGCTGTGGGTCTGTCGTCACATTTGGGCCAGACCGGGTAAGGACGGCAGGCTTCCTTCCCGAAAGGACATTAGAGAACCTGACGGTTTTTTTACGACAATCCGGTAGCTTTATGGCCATCATTACTGATACTAGTATTTTAATTCCAGATTTTATTTAATTAATTAATTGAATTTAAATTTGCCAGCTGCCATGGCGGGATTTGAACTCATGACTCTAAGATTTTAGTCCAGGCCTCTGGATTATTAGTCCAGTAACATAACCACTATGCTACCGCACCCAGTCCACATGTATCCTTACTGACCATTGTATTATCAGCCCCCAT
Organism: Heptranchias perlo; assembly: GCF_035084215.1. NCBI lineage: Eukaryota > Metazoa > Chordata > Chondrichthyes > Hexanchiformes > Hexanchidae > Heptranchias > Heptranchias perlo. The sequence goes on along the minus strand of NW_027139907.1, from coordinate 2,197,404 downwards.
GTATCCTTACTAACCATTATATTATCAGCCCCCTTTTACCCTTACTGACCATTGTATTATCAGTTCCCATGTATCCTTACTGACCATGAGATTATCAGCACGCATTTATCCTTACTGACCATTATATTATCAGTCCACATATATCCTTACTGACCATTGTATTATGGGTTCCCATGTACCCTTACTGACCATTATATTATCAGCCCCCTTTTACCCTTACTGACCATTGTATTATCAGTCCCCATGTATCCTTACTGACCATGAGATTATCAGCTCGCATTTATCCTTACTGACCATTATATTATCAGTCCCCATGTATCTTTACTGACCATGAGATTATCAGTCCCCATATATCCTTACTGACCATTGTATTATCAGTCCACATATATCCTTACTGACCATTGTATTTTCAGTCCCCATGTATCCTTACTGACCATTGTATTATCAGCCCCTATGTATCCTTACTGACCAATGTATTATCAGCCCCCATGTATCCTTACTGACCATTGTATTATCAGCCCCCATGTATCCTTACTGACCATTGTATTATCAGTCCACATGTATCCTTACTGACCATTATATTATCAGCCCCCATGTATCCTTACTGACCATTGTATTATCAGTCCACATATATCCTTACTGACCATTGTATTATCAGCCCCCATGTATCCTTACTGGCCATTGTATTATCAGCCCCCATGTATCCTTACTGACCATTGTATTATCAGCCCCCATGTATCCTTACTGACCGTTGTATTATCAGACCCCATGTATCCTTACTGACCATTGTATTATCAGCCCCCCATGTGTCCTTACTGACAATTATGTTATCAGTCCCCATGTATCCTTACTGACCATTATATTATCAGCCCCCTTGTGTCCTTACTGACCATTGTATTATCAGACCCTATGTATCTTTACTGACCAATACATCACCTGCTTCTATCCATCCCTGTTGTCTTTTGCACTTTTATTACATCCATCCCAGGAAAGTGATTATTTAAATTCTGAAATTGCTGGCTGAATTCATATCACAGAAATAATCTGCACTCTGTCAGTCAAGCTGCTCTCTCTTCACATCAATACTGTAAGACTGCGGGATTCTGTTTTTCTTTCTTCTCGATTTTTTTTGAAGTAATATTCAGAATTTTCGGTTGCTTCACTTCATGTCAGTAAAATGCTTGTTTATCTCTAATTTTCAATATACAGTGATAGAGTGAAGGGATTAACCTGACCTGTTTGTTCAGTGATTGTAATTAATGTCAGTCAGTGTGTCGTTTATTTGTCTCACTGGAGAGTTCCCTCAGGCTATAAATAGGGACTGTTTTTAATGTGTCACATCAGAGTGCTTGATGCAGCTTTGCATCCAGTACAAAGAGTGATCATTGCATCTCAGAGATAATGACATTATGTTCTGGAATGTTCCAACTGAGCTTCGGATTCTGTGGGCATTGCATGATGTACAAACGATTTACTACCCGCTCCTCGCTGCTGTTGGTGTTCCTGGTAAGTCATCATTTCAGCAATTCATTCGGTAAACTATGTTTAACTGTATTTACTGTCCCTGTCCTTTTGTCCCGTGTATTAATCGTATTCCGTGTAATTCTCTTGTTCAGTGTCTGTTTCCTTGTTTCCTTCAGGCAAAATGTGAAGACTGTGCCCTTTTCATAATTGGCTTCAATTGATAATCTTTTTTTAGGATTTGACTGTTCTTTGAGTCTCGTACACAACGAATGTTGGTGGACGGTTCTCTTTATTGAACAGTTTGCCGTCTGCTCTTTGCACTGAAACCGAGTATCGGATCAATAATATGTGTTCACAGGTAACAGGAGTTTTAAGGTCTGCTGGTTATAGTTAATGACACTGATCTGTGGAAACCAGCGCTGACAGTCAGATCACCAATACACTGTGAAATATTGGACAATATCCAATAATGATTCAGCTCCAGGCAGCTGTCTTACTTTCAACCGTCTCTCGCTCTGCCTTACGGTCACTGGTGGTGGATGGTCAGGACAGGCTATAAACTATAATGTATGTTCCAGTAAATTGTTTATTCGGTTATGTTTGAATTGCTTTGTTTCCACTGTTTTGATTTCGTCCCGTTCCCGTGGGCCACATTACAGGAGATCTCAGTGATGTCCACATGGACTATCTAACATCTACTGTTGAAGCGCATTGGGATGTTTTACTGCGTTAAAGCCGCGAAATACATGCAAATTGTTGTTGTTTATTCAGTTCTGTTTGAATTGGTTTATTTGCTTTGTTTTTGATTTAATCCCATTCCTTCAAATCACTTTGAAATTCCCAACTGTCTATCCTCTGACCCTCCATTCGCCTCGATACTTCTGCAGATACTGATCTGCTCAATCTCACCATCACCTCCACCTTTCAGACAATTTTCCCCAATAAATCCCTTACTCTCTCTCACCCTGTTCGTTCCCCTTGGCACGACTCCCATTGGTGCTCCCTTAAGTCCAAGGGACGCAGATGTGAACGTTTATGGCTCACATCTGGATTGGCCATTCTTTGCCAGATCTCGCTGGAACTCATCAAGTACTATCGGGACCTGCTCTCCTCTGTGAAAACTCTTCACTATTCCAGGATTACCCTGGAATGCAAAGATAACCCCTGGCTTCTCCTCATTCAGCGGCCTCTGCCGATTCCCTTCCTTACCCTCACCCACCGAGCCAAACTTCCCCCAAGGTCCTCCCGTCCCCCGGCCCTAGCCCTGAACCCGCATCTTTCTCTAGTTTCTCTCATATCTGCCCTCAGGCCCTCTCAGAGCTCACCATGACACCCGCCTCCTGCTCCCTCAAACCTATTCCCACGAAACTGCTGACGACCCAACTTGCCTTCCTCGCCCCCATGTTATCAACGGTTCCCTCTCCTCAGGTACTGTCCCCCTCACCTTCAAATTTGCTGTCATCACCCCCCTCCTCAAAAAAAACAACCCTTGACCCCTCTGTCCTTCCAAACTACCATCCCATCTCGAACCATCCATTCTTTACCTTGAACGTGTTGTCGCCTCCCAAATCCGTGCCCATCTTTCCTGCAACTCCATTATGAACATCTCCAATCAGGTTTCAGCCCCTGCCACAGCCCTAATACGGCCCTTATCAAAGTCACAAATGACATCCCGTGTGACTGTGACCGTGGGAAATTATCCCTCTTCATCCTTCTCAACCTGTCTGCAGCCTTTTACACGGGTGACCACACCATCCTCCTCCAACGCCTTTCCTCCGTTGTCCGACTGGGTGGATCTCCTCTCGCCTGGTTCCATTCCTATCGATCCAATCGTAGCCAGTATAATGGCTTATCTTCCCGCCCCACACCGTTACCTCTGGTGTCCCCCATGGATCTATACTTGGCCCCTTCCGATTTGTCATCTACATGGCGACATCATCCGAAAACACAATGTTTGATTCCACATGTACGTTGATAACGCCCAGCTCAACCACAACATGTAACTGACACCCAGCTATATATCACCACTACCTCTCCCGACCCCTTCACTGCCTCGGATTTGTCACACTGCTTGTCCGACATCCAGTCTTGGATGAGCTGAAATTTAGTCCAATTAGGAAAACTGCAGCCATTGTCTTCTGCCCCCAATACCAATTCCGTTCCCTCATTCCTGATTCCATCTCCCTCCCTGGCCACAGTCTGAATCTGAACCGGACTAGTAGGCGTTCTATTTAACCCTGAGCTGAGTTTCTGACCCCATATCCGCTCCATCACCAAGGCCGCCTATTTCCACCTCCCAAACATCGTCCGATTCCGCCTCTGCCTCAGCCCATCAGGTAATGAAATCCTGATCCATGGTTTTGGTACCTCCAGACTCCACTATTCCAATGCTCTTCTGGCCGGCCTCCCACCCACCACCCTCCATAAACTTGAGCTCATCCAAAACTTTGCTGCCCGTATCCGAACTCGCACCAAGTCCCCTTCACCCATCACCCCTCTGCTTGCTGACCTACATTGGCTCCCGGTCAAGCAAACGCTTCAATTTTAAAATTCTTATCCTTGTGTTACATGGAATTAGAAAGAAGTTACAGCTCATAAACAGGCCGATCGGCCCAATGGGTCTATGCCGGTGTTTTTGCTCCACACGAGCCTCCTCCCATTCTCCTTCATCTCACCCTATCAGCATATCCTTCTATTCCTTATTCCCTCATGTACTCAGCCCGCTTCCCCTTAAATGTATCTATTCTTTCGCTCTCAACTATTCCTTGAAAAAAGCGAGTTCCACATTGTAACCATTCTCTGGGTAATGAAGTTTCTCCTGAATTGCTGACTGGGTTCATTAATGAATATATTATGATTTATGGCCCTTAGTTCTGGTCTCCCCCAAGTGAAAACGTCTTCTCTACGTCTACCCTATCAAATCCCTTCATAATTCTAAAGACCTCCATCAGGTCATACCTCAGCCTTCTCTTTTCCAGAGAAAAGAGCCCCAGCCTGAACAGCCTTTCCTGATAAATATATCCTCTCAGTTCTGGCATCCTCTTTGTAAATCTTTTTTGCACCTCCATACCCTTTTTATGGCATGGAGATCACAACTGTGCACAATACTTCAAGTGTGGACTAACCACTGGTTGTAAATCACTGGTCAGGGCTCAGCTGGCCAATTGTGTCCAATTCTGCGCACCGTACTTTAGGAAGGATGTCAAGGCCTTGGAGAGGGTGCAGAAGAGATTTACTAGAATGGTACCAGTGATGAGGGACTTCAGTTATGTGTGGGATTGTTCTCCTCCTGTTCAAATCCCACCATGGCCTCACCCCTTCCTATCTCGGTAATTCTGTGTTTCTCCATCTCTGGCCTCCTGTACCATTGGTCCCGACCTCCTTTGGGTCTATGCTGCTGATGGGACAGGATGGAGATGGAGGAATCTGCGATGTAAGCTCATAGACATGATTCTGAGAGTACGGTTATTTCAGGTTGTTGCTTGACTCGATTTTGGTACAAATCTCGAGGTTGGGAGCCAGTCCCCAGATGTTATCATAGCAGCACAGTAGGTACAGCTCAGGAAGAGGCCTTTCGGCCCATCGCATCTATGCCGGCTCTTTGAAAGAGCTATCCAATTAGTCCCATTCTCCTGCGCTTCTCCACGGCTTTGTAATTTTTTCCCTTCAAGTATTTATCCAATTCCCTTTGTCCCGGATTATTGTATCTAAATATTTACCCACCAGCGATGTGAGGCTGACTGGCCTGTAATTATTGGGTTTATCTCTCTCCTCTTTTTTGAACGGGGGTGTAACATTTGCAATCCCCCAGTCCTCCGGCAGCGTCCACATATCTAAGGCCGATTGTAGCGAGATCCTCCTCCATTTTCCAACCTTCCTTCCCTCAGTAATCTGGGATGCATTCCATCTGGACCGGGTGAATTTTCCACTTTAACAACAGCCAATCTTTTAAGTATCTCCTCATTATTTCTTTTTATCCAATCCAATATCCAGCTTTACTGCTACAATGGCATCATCTTCTCTCGTGAGGACGGAAGTCTCTGTCTCCACAAGAAGATCTCCCTTTATGTCCTTAATCGTTCCCACCCATTCTTTGATTACTCTTTTACTAATTATATGTTTATAAAAGACTGTTGGGTTCCCCTTTTATGTTCGCCGCTAATCTATTCTCATAATTTCTCTTTGCCCATCTCATTGCCTTTTTTCAGATCCCTCCTGTACTTTCTCGATTCTCTACTGAATTATGAATCTTACATTCGACATAAGCCTCCTTTTGATGTTCGTATTTCCTGTATTTTCTTATTTCAGTTTTAAAAGTTGATAGATTAGTTCATAGTTCCTTGGTTTAAATCACATTCCCCCTCATTCCCGCTCTGCACTAAATTCCCAAACTCACCAAATTACCAGTTGAAATTACTCAGTCTGTCAGCAATTCACTCCGTTAGAGGTCATTCTCTGTCTTGTCCATCCTCCTCTCCCTTCACTCCACCAGTGGTGACCCTGACTCCAGTCCCTTTTCCACCTTCCTCTCCCTTCACTCCACCAGTGATGGCCGTGACTCCAGTCTCTTGTCCATCCTCCTCTCCCTTCACTCCACCAGTGGTGGCCCTGACTCCAGTCCCTTTTCCACCCTCCTCTCCCTTCACTCCACCAGTGATGACCGTGACTCCAGTCTCTTGTCCATCCTCCTCTCCCTTCACTCCACCAGTGGTGACCCTGACTCCAGTCTCTTGTCCACCCTCCTCTCCCTTCACTCCACCAGTGATGACCCTGACTCCAGTCTCTTGTCCACCCTCCTCTCCCTTCACTCCACCAGTGGTGACCATGACTCCAGTCCCTTGTCCACCCTCCTCTCCCTTCACTCCACCAGTGGTGACCCTGACTCCAGTCTCTTGTCCATCCTCCTCTCCCTTCACTCCACCAGTGGTGACCCTGACTCCAGTCTCTTGTAGATCCTCCTCTCCCTTCACTCCACCAGTGGTGACCCTGACTCCAGTCTCTTGTCCATCCTCCTCTCCCTTCACTCCACCAGTGGTGACCCTGACTCCAGTCTCTTGTCCATCCTCCTCTCCCTTCACTCCACCAGTGGTGACCCTGACTCCAGTCTCTTGTCCACCCTCCTCTCCCTTCACTCCACCAGTGGTGACCCTGACTCCAGTCTCTTGTCCACACTCCTCTCCCTTCACTCCACCAGTGGTGACCGTGACTCCAGTCTCTTGTCCATCCTCCTCTCCCTTCACTCCACCAGTGGTGACCGTGACTCCAGTCTCTTGTCCACCCTCCTCTCCCTTCACTCCACCAGTGGTGGCCGTGACTCCAGTCTCTTGTCCATCCTCCTCTCCCTTCACTCCACCAGTGGTGACCCTGACTCCAGTCTCTTGTCCATCCTCCTCTCCCTTCACTCCACCAGTGGTGACCCTGACTCCAGTCTCTTGTCCACCCTCCTCTCCCTTCACTCCACCAGTGGTGGCCGTGACTCCAGTCTCTTGTCCATCCTCCTCTCCCTTCACTACATCAGTGATGCCCGTGACTCCAGTCTCTTGTCCATCCTCCTCTCCCTTCACTCCACCAGTGGTGACCCTGACTCCAGTCTCTTGTCCACCTTCCTCTCCATTCACTCCACCAGTGATGACCGTGACTCCAGTCTCTTGTCCATCCTCCTCTCCCTTCACTCCACCAGTGGTGGCCGTGACTCCAGTCTCTTGTCCATCCTCCTCTCCCTTCACTCCACCAGTGATGGCCGTGACTCCAGTCTCTTGTTCACCCTCCTCTCCCTTCACTCCACCAGTGGTGACCCTGACTCCAGTCTCTTGTCCATCCTCCTCTCCCTTCACTCCACCAGTGATGGCCGTGACTCCAGTCTCTTGTCCATCCTCCTCTCCCTTCACTCCACCAGTGGTGACCCTGACTCCAGTCTCTTGTCCACCCTCCTCTCCCTTCACTCCACCAGTGATGACCGTGACTCCAGTCTCTTGTCCATCCTCCTCTCCCTTCACTCCACCAGTGGTGACCCTGACTCCAGTCTCTTGTCCATCCTCCTCTCCCTTCACTCCACCAGTGGTGACCCTGACTCCAGTCTCTTATCCATCCTCCTCTCCCTTCACTCCACCAGTGGTGACCCTGACTCCAGTCTCTTGTCCACCCTCCTCTCCCTTCACTCCACCAGTGGTGACCCTGACTCCAGTCTCTTGTCCACCCTCCTCTCCCTTCACTCCACCAGTGGTGACCCTGACTCCAGTCTCTTGTCCACCCTCCTCTCCCTTCACTCCACCAGTGGTGACCCTGACTCCAGTCTCTTGTCCATCCTCCTCTCCCTTCACTCCACCAGTGGTGGTCCTGACTCCTGCCACGGACGTCTCATGCTCTGAAAGGTTCTCCTTAAATCTTTCTTCCTCTCCACCTCCCTCTCCCCCTTTAAGACCCTCCTTCACGCACAGGCTTCCTCTCACTGCTCCTAATCTCTCATTCTTTGGCTTGACGTCCATTTTCCTCACGCCTCTGTGAAGTTCCTTGGAATATTTGTTAAAGCAGCTGTATGGTGTAAATTGCAGTAAAACTAATGATTGACTGAATCACACTTCAAAACTAACCCATTTGCTGTGAAGCGCTTTGGGACGTAAAACTCCCTGTTTTTCTCTTCCTTACAGTGAACTTAGTGACGATTGTGATCCTGTCTCGAGGAAGATGCGGTCTCTCCAAATGTGTCACCCGTTACCTGGTGTCCATGGCAGCGGGGGATCTACTGGTCGTTATCACTGATCTGATATTCAGGCAGATTCCTATTCGTTATCCGACTTCGTTTTGGGTGATGTTCAAATTTAAAGTGTGTAATATCCACGCCGTCCTGCTTTACACAGCCACAGACTGTTCTGTCTGGTTCACAGTCACTTTCACCTTTGATCGATTTGTGGCCATTTGTTGCCAGAAGCTGAAAACAAAATATTGCAGCGAGAAAACGGCGGCTGTGGTTCTGGGAACAGTGAGTGTGCTGTTCTGTGTGAAGAACACTTTCTGGTACTTTATATATGGAGGTGAATATTGGATTAGTAATGATCCCTGGTTTTGTTTTGTATCAGATTATGTTATTTACTCTCAGGTGTGGGCAATAATTGAATTCCTGCATTATATTGTAACCCCATTTGTTCCATTTATTCTGATTCTGCTGCTCAATGTTTTAACCATCAGACACGTTTTATTGTCGAGCAGAGTCCGCAGGAGACTCCGGGCCCACAGCAGTGGGGAGAGTCCCAGTGACCCAGAGATGGAGAAGAGAAGGAAATCCATCATTTTACTGTTTGTTATATCGGGGAATTTTATCCTGTTATGGGCGGTGTTTCTGTTGTATTCTGTATGTAAACGATTGTATCTGTTAGACTTTATTCCTGTATATCTACCGCAATTTGTACAAGAACTGGGATTTATGCTCCAGCTCCTGAGTTGCTGCACCAACACGTGTATTTATGCCGTGACCCAGACTAAATTCAGAGAGGAGTTGAAGAATGTGGTGAAATATCCCTTTACTGGAATTGTTAAATTCATTAAATAATGAGAAGACTTTCCATCATCACAAGGTGTTGGTCTGGTGTTCTGCCCAATCCCCTCATCTCTGTGATACAAACACAGTGAGGCCGGTTTTCATCTTTCACCGCCCTGATTTAGTGACTAACAGGAACGGTAGAGGTGGGGATGTCCACGGAGATCAGCCCCGCTTGATTCCTACTGGTTTTGAGCCCCGCCATGTCCTCTGGTGCGGCCTGGGGCGGGTGAATGAAGCCCCCGTCCGCCAGGCTCTTGTTTCTTGTGTTTACTCAAAGCGTGCGGGGCGGGGAAGGTCGCTGTGTCATTTTACAGTCCGCGGGAGGACGGGCCTGAGTCCTCGGCACCCCCAGGGAGAACTGGAGGATGAGGCCTCTGACCAACCTGCTGCCGCGGACGGAGGCTTTAAAGGCTCAAAGTTCAGTGGTTTCAGCCTTTCAAAGGCCCCTGGTCTATTTGTCCCAGGGAATTTTAGGCAAGCGAGTATACAAATAGGAGGATAGAGCAGATGAATGCGTGGCTTCAAAGGTGGTGCAAGGGGGAGGGCTTCAGATTCCTGGGGCATTGGGGCCGTTTCTGGTGGAGGTGGGACCTGTACAAGCAGGACGGGTTGCACCTCAACAGGGCCGGGACCAATATCCTTGCGGGCAGTTTCACTAATGCTGTCGGGGAGGGTTTAAAACAGCTTAGGAGAGGTTCGGGAACCCGAGTGTGGATTCAGATGGGATAAAGTCGGAACTGGAAATGGAAGGCAGAAAATTAGTCAGTGAATCTGGAAGGCAGAGGGAAGGAAGGTTAGAAAATAAACAATAGAGGAGTTTGGCAGTTCTTAAATGTGTTTACCACAATGCGAGGAGTATAGGTAATCAGGCGGAGGAGCTGAGGGCACAGATAGATACGTGGCAGTATGATATCTTAACTATTAAAGAAACATGGATAAAAGATGGGCAGGAATGGCTGCTCAACGTCCCTGGTTACAGGGTTCTCAGACACGATTGAGAGGGGGATAAAACAGGAGGGGGTGGCAATTTTGGTTAAGGAAACAATTACAATTGTGAGGAGGGATGATATTTGAGAAGGAGCATCAAATGAGGTCTTATGGGTTGAGCTGAAGAACAAAAAAGGGGCAGTTACACTCCTGGGAGTTTACGATAGACCCCCAAACAGTCAGAGGGGGATGGAGGAGCAAATATGTAAGCAAATTTCTGAGAAGTGTACAAACAATAGCGCAGTAATAGTAGGGGATTTCAACTACCCGAACATAGGAACATGGGAACAGGAGTAGGCCATTCAGCCCCTCGTGCCTGCCCCGCCATTTGATAAGATCATGGCTGATCTGTGATCTAACTCCATATACCTGCCTTTGGCCCATATCCCTTAATACCTTTGGTTGCCAAAAAGCTATCAATCTCAGATTTAAATTTAGCAATTGAGCCAGTATCAATTGCCATTTGCGGAAGAGAGTTCCAAACTTCTACAACCCTTTGTGTGTAGAAATGTTTTCTAATCTCGCTCCTGAAAGGTCTGACTCTAATTTTTAGACTGTGCCGCCGAATCCTAGAATCCCCAACCAGCGGAAATAGTTTCCCTCTATCCACCCTATCTGTTCCCCTTAATATCTTATAAACTTCGATCAGATCACCCCTTAACCTTCGAAACTCTCGAGAATAAAACCCCAAATTGTGTAATCTCTCCTCGTAACTTAACCCTTGAAGTCCTGGTATCATTCTAGTAAACCTACGCTGCACTCCCTCCAAGGCCAATATGTCCTTCCGAAGGTGCGGTGCCCAGAACTGCTCACAGTACTCCAGGTGCGGTCTAACCAGGGTTTTGTATAGCTGCAGCATAACTCCTGCCCCCTTGTACTCTAGTCCTCTAGATATAAAGGCCAGCATTCCATTCCCTTTATTGATTATTTTCTGCACCTGTTCATGACACTTCAATGATCGATGGACCTGAACCCCTAAGTCCCTTTGGACATCCACTGTTTTTAACGTTTTACCATTTAGAAAGTACCCTGTTCTATCCGTTTTTGATCCAAAGTGGATGTCCTCACATTTGTCTACATTAAATAGCATAGTTTATGGAAAAGGTCAAAGACAGAGCAGGAGTTCAAGTTTTCAATTGGGGAAAGGCCAATTTTACTAAACTGAGAAGTGATTTAGCAAAAGGAAAGTGGAAACAGCTACGTGAAGGTAAATCAGTGTCAGAGCAGTGGGAGACATTCAAAGGGGTGATTCAAGGATTTCAGGGTAAACATGTTCCCACAAAGAAAAAGGGAGGGGCTGCCAAATCTAGAGCCCCCTGGATATCAAGAAGCATTCCAGAAGTATAAGGCAGAAAAACAAAGCCTATGATAGACGCCGGGAACTCAATACTAAGGAAAGCTTAGAGGAGTATACAAAGTGCAGGGGTGAAGTTAAAAAGGAAATTAGGAAAGCAAAGGGAGGGCATGAAAAATATTAGCAGGTAAAATTAAAGAAAAAACAAAGATGTTTAATATATACATAAAAAACAAGGGGATAACTAAGGAAAGAGTCGGGCCCATTAGACCAAATGGTAAACTACGTGTGGAAGCAGAAGATGTGGGTATCGTTCTGAATGAATACTTTGCATCTGTCTTCACAAAGGAGAGGGATGATACAGGGATTGAAGTTAAGGAGGAGGAGTGTGAAATATCTGATGGGGTAAACATCGTGAGAGAGGAAGTATTAAGGGGATTAGCATCGTTGAAAGTGGACAAATCACCAGGCCCGGATGCAATGTATCCCAGGCTGTTAAAAGAAGCCAGGGAGGAAATAGCGGAGGCTCTAACAATCATATTCCAAGCTTTACTGGAAATAAGCATAGTGCCAGAGGATTGGCGGACTGCCAACGTTGTACCATTGTTTAAAAAGGGAGCGAAGGAGAGAGCGAGTAATTACAGGCCAGTCAGTCCAAACTCGCTGGTGGGCAGGATAAACTATCACTTAGAACGGCACGAACTAATCTAGGACCGTTAGCATGGGTTTTCATTTATTCCAGATTTTTATTTACTTAATTGAAAGCCTCCAGCTGCTGTGTTAGGATTATGAACTTATAACTTCGGATTACTAGTCCTGTAACAGAACGACTGTGCTACCATTCCCATGATTGTTTCAAAGGGACATTGAGGGATTAAGTGAGTGGGCAAAACTGTGGCAGATGGAGTTCAATGTGGGAACGTGTGAGGTCATCCACTTGGACCGAAGAAAGATCGATCAGAGTATGTTCTTAATGGCAAGAAGCTCGGAACTGGAGCAGCAGAGAGATTTAGGGGTCCAAGTACAGAAATCACTAAAAGATACTGGACAGGTACTAAACTAATTTAAAAAGCTAAGGGAATGTTTGCCTTCATCTCGGTGGAAGGGGGGGGGGGAGGGGTCTGGAATAGAAAGGGGTGGAAGTTATGTTACAGCTGCACAGAGCTCTGGGTGGAGCGCATGTGGAGCCTGCGTTCAGTTCTGGGCACCGCACCTCAGGAAGGATATATTAGTCTTGGAGGGGGTTCAGCGCAGATTCACCAGAATGATACCGGGGCTAACAGTGATTGGTAGAAGGGTTAGAGCGGAAATGGAGAAAATGTTTTTCACCCAGAGGGTGGTGGGGGTCTGGAACTCACTGACTGAGAGGGTGGTAGGGGCAGAAATCATTACCACATTTAAAAAATACATGGACGTGCATCTGAAGAGCCGTGACCCGCAGGGCAACGGACCAAATGCTGGAAAGTGTGGCTGAATGGCTCGTTTCTCAGCCGGCTCGGACACGATGGGCCGAATGGCCTCCTTCTGTGTCGTAAGTTTTCGATCATTCTAGGATTCTATAATTCTCGGTTGAGCAGTCCCGTGGCCCGGTGATGGGCAAGTGTCTTTCTTTCCCTTATCTACCAATGGGATTAAAGGTTTTCTTGTGGACGTTTTATTTCCCAGTGAAATTCACCAAATAAAATGTCATTTTGAAGACTGCGATTGGGGAGATTGAACCATGAACTGTGCCCAGTTCACCCTGAACACATGCAGCCCATGGTGTGAGGACCAGAGAGTCATCTTTTAATAATCTTTTCACGTCTCCTTCGGAACGCAGGAACAGGAGGAGGCCACTCAGCCCCTCGAGCCTGTTCCTCCGTTCAATTAGATCATGGCTGATCTGTATCTTATCTCCATTTACCTGCCTTGGTTTTGTAACCCTGAATACCCTCGACTAACAAAAATCTATCAATCTCAGTTCTGAAAATTACAATTGACCCCCAGCCTCAACAGTTTTTTGGGGGAGAGGGTTCCAGATTTCCACTCCCCTTTGTGTGAAGAGATACTTTCTGACATCATCTCCGAACAGCCCAGCTCTAATTTTAAGGTAATGCTTCCTTGTTCTGGACACTCCCACCAGAGGAAATAGATTCTCGCTATCTACCTCATCAAATCATCTTAAACACCTCAATTAGATCATCCTTTAATCTTCCATACTCAGGGAATACAAGCCTTGTCTATGCAACCTGTCCTCATCGTTTAACCTTGTTAGCCCCGGTATCATTCTGGTGAATCTGCGCTGCACCCCCTCCAAGACTAATATATCCTTCCTGAGGTGCGGTGCCCAGAAACTGAAACAATCATGGGAATGCTAGCACAGTAGTTATGTTACAGGACTAGTAATCCGAAGTTATAAGTTCATAATCCTACCACAGCAGCTGGAGGCTTTCAATTAAGTAAATAAAAATCTGGAATAAATGAAAACGAGAAACAGTCATGGTAGTCATGTCGGAATGTCATAAAATCCCTTCTGCTTCTGGACTCTCCAGCCAGGCAAGTATCTCCTTCTTTAGGTAAGGAGGCCAAAACGGTACACAGTAATCCTGGTGTGGTCTCACCAAGGCCCTGTACAATTGTAGCACGACTTGTACTCCAAACCCATTGCGATAAAGGCCAACATGCCATTTGCCTTCCTAATTGCATGCTGGACCTGCATATTAACTTTCTGTGTTTCGTGGACGAGGGCACCCAAACCTCTCTGAACACCAACATTTAAGTATCTCACCATTTAAAACATATTCTGTTTTTCTATTCTTCCTACCAAAGTGAATAACTCATATTTCCCCACATTATACTCCATCTGTCACCTTCTTGCCCACTCACTTAACCTGTTCATAACCTACTTTCCCACCTAGCTTTCTATCATCAGCAAACTTGGATACATTATACTCGGTCCCTTCATCTAAGCCATTAATATAGATTGTAAATAGCTGAGGCCCAAGCACTGATCCTTGCGGCACCCCACTAGTTACAGCCTGCCAAACCGAAAATGAACGGTTTATTCCTACTCTCTGTTTTCTGTCCGTTAACCAATCCTCTATCCATGCTAATATATTTCCCAAACCCCATGAACCCTAATCGTGTAACAACCTTTCATGTGGCATCTTATTGAATGCCTTTTGAAAATCCGATATCCACTGGTTCCCCTTTATCTACCCTGCTACTGACATCCTCAAAAAACTACAATAGACTTCTCAAACGTGATTTCCCTTTCATAAAACCATGTTGACTCTGCCTAATCATATTATGACTTTCTAAGTGCCCTTTTACCACTTCCTTGCTCCCTATTATAATTTCTCCTGTCTCAGCCTCTAGGGGACCAACGTTTGCTTTCGCTAATCCCTTCCTTTTTATATACTTGTAGAAGCTCCTACAATCTGTTTTTATATTTCTTCCTCATTTACTCTCAAATTCTATTTTCTCCCTCTTTGTCAATTTTTTGGTCGTCCTTTGCTGGTTTCTAAAACTCACCCAATCCTCAGGCTTACTACTCTTCTTGGCCACATTATTAATGTTCTTGGCAACATTATAAGCCTCTTCTATTAATCTAATACTATCCTTAACTTCTTTAGTTGGCCATGGATGGATCACTTTTCCTCTGTAGTTTTTATTTCTCAATGGAATGTCTGTTCGCTGTGAATTTTGAAATATTCCTTTAAATGTTTGCCATTGCTTATCGACAGTCATATCTTTTAATCTAATTTCCCAATCTACCTCAGCCAACTTGCCCCTCATACCTGTGTAATTGGCTTTATTTAAGTTTAAGACTCTAGTTTCTGACTTAAGTAGGTCACTCTCAAACTCAATGTGAAATTCTATCATATCATGATCACTCTTACCCAGAGGATCCCTTACCACAAGACGCAGTTTTCCGTCTCTGTTAAAATAATACCCTCCCATTGTACACAAGGGTTAACCTATCTCTGCACTGAATGAACAGTGCAGCAGGCCCTTCAGTTCCAATCCGTGAAAGCTCCTCCTGCAGCAGCGACAACCGTGGGTTCTCCCCGAACCTCCCACTATAAATATTCTGAACTGCACGGGAACGGCAGCGAAATGGAAAGACCAGCAACATACCGTTTAGAAAAAAATGGTACCAAATTCCGAATTAGAAAATATCATTTCGAGATATTCGTGTTTCATATTTTTAATTTAACCTGGACCGAATTCTTACAATATGGGTCGTTGTTTTATCCACCACAAACATGACAGTTTCATAGACAAGAATAATAATGATAATCATTAAAGTGCAGACAATTAATCGGAATAAAATATCTCACCATCCTAAACAATGATCTGTGGAGGGGAGAAACCTTCAGCCTATCCCTCCCAGGACGTGGAGCCACACAGGCAATTTATTCACTGCAAGCGAGGCCTGGGGGACTGGGGTGTTCGCAGAGAGTCTGTTCCTATTAATGAAACTTCTTGTTACTTTGATCAAGAGCCCAATTATCGCACTGATCAATCAGAAGTGTGTCGGAGTTGCACATTTTAACCACTCTCTCGGTAAAGAAGATTCTACTGAATTCCTTCTCGATTTATTGGTGACCAGCTTATATTTAGGGCCCTTAGTTTTGGACTCCTCCACAAGAGGACACATCCTCCCTATATCTAACCTGTTGAGGGGGAGGGCGAACAGCCAGCTGTCGTGGTGCACATAGGCACCAACGATATAGGTAAAAAAGGGGATGAGGTCCTAAAAGCAGAATATAGGGAGTTAGGAGGTAAATTAAAAAATAGGACCTCAAAGGTAGTAATCTCAGGATTGCTGCCAGTGCCACGTGCTAGTCAGAGTAGAAATAGGAGGATATTTCAAATGAATACGTGGCTAGAGGAATGGTGCAAGGGGGAGGGATTCAAATTCCTGGGACACTGGAAACGGTTCTGGGGGAGGTAGGACCAGTACAAACCGGACGGTCTGCACCTGGGCAGGGCCGGGACCGCTGTCCTAGGAGGAGTGTTTGCTAGTGCTGTTGGGGAGGGTTTAAACTAAAGTGGCAGGGGGTTGGGAACCTGAGCAGGGAGAGAGAGGAAAGCGTAACAGGAAGGGACAGAAGGTATGGAGTAATAGGTAAAGTGTTAAAAAAGGAAAAAGCAGGAACTAAGCGTCACAAAACAGATTTGAAAGTTCTTTATCTGAATGCACGTAGCATTCGTAATAAAATGGACGAGTTAACGGCACAAATAACTACATATGGGTATGATCTTGTGGCCATTACAGAAACATGGCTGCAGGGTGACAACGACTGGGAATTAAATATGCCAGGGTATTTAACAATCAGGAAGGACAGGCAGGAAGGAAGGGGAGGTGGGGTGGCTATGTTAATAAAGGAAGGAATCACTGTAATACAGAGAAATGATATTGGGACCAAGCATCAAGATAATGAAACAGTTTGGGTGGAGATAAGGAATAATAAGGGAAAAAAAACATTAGTGGGCGTAGTATATAGGCCTCCTAATAGTTGCAACTCTGCTGGAAGAAGTATTAATCAGGAGATAGTCAGGGCATGTAATAAGGGAACAGCCATAATTATGGGGGATTTTAATTATCATATTAACTGGACAAATCAAATTGGGCAGAGCAGCCTTGAGGACGAGTTCATTGAGTGCATCAGGGATGGATTTCTTGAGCAGTATGTAACTGATCCTACAAGGGGGCAGGCAACCTTGGACCTGGTCCTGTGTAATGAGTCAGGATTAATTAATAATGTCCTAGTTAAGGATCCCCTTGGAACGAGCGACCACAACATGGTTGAATTCCATATCCAATTAGAGGGTGAGAAGGTTGATTCTCAAACAAGCGTACTGAGCTTGAATAAAGGAGACTATGATGGTATGAGAGCGGAATTGATTAAAGTGGACTGGGAAAATAGATTAAAGGGTAAGACGGTACATGAGCAGTGGTGTTCATTTAGGGAGTTATTTTATAACTTTCAAAATAAATATATTCCACTGAGGAAAAAATGGTGTAAAAGAAATGACAGCCATCCGTGGCTAAGTAAAGAAATCAAGGATAGTATCCGACTAAAAACAAGGACATATAAGGTAGCCAAACTTAGTGGGAGGATAGAAGATTGGGAATTCTTCAAAAGACAGCAAAAAGTAACTAAAGGATTGATTAAGAAAGGGAAGTTAGATTATGAAAAGAAATTAGCAAAAAATATAAAAACAGATAGCAAGAGTTTCTATAGTTATATAAAAAGAAAAAGGGTGGCTAAGGCAAACATAGGTCCCTTAGAGGATGAGACCGAGAAATTAATGGTGGGAAACATGGAGATGGCAAAAATGCTGAACAAATATTTTGTTTCAGTCTTTACAGTAGAGGACACTAAGAATATCCCAACACTGGACAAACAGGGGACTCTCGGGGGGGAGGAGCTAAATACGATTAAAATCACTTAAGAGATGGTACTCAGTAAAATAATGGGACTCAAGGCGGATAAATCCCCTGGACCTGATGGCTTCCATCCTAGGGTCTTGAGGGAAGTGGCAGTAGGGATTGTGGATGCTTTGGTGATAGTTTTCCAAAATTCCCTGGACTCAGGAGAGGTCCCGGCAGATTGGAAAACTGCTAATGTAACACCGTTATTTAAAAAGGGTAGTAGGCAGAAGGCTGGAAATTATAGGCCAGTTAGCTTAACATCTGTGGTGGGTAAAATTTTGGAGTCTATTATTAAGGAGACAGTAACGGAACATTTAGATAAGCATAATTTAATAGGACAAAGTCAGCATGGCTTTATGAAGGGGAAGTCATGTCTGACAAATTTGCTTGAGTTCTTCGAGGATATAACGTATAGGGTGGATAAAGGGGAACCAGTGGACGTAGTGTATTTAGACTTCCAGAAGGCATTCGACAAGGTGCCACATAAAAGATTATTACTTAAGATAAAAAATCACGGGATTGGGGGTAATATTCTGGCATGGGTGGAGGATTGGTTATCGAACAGGAAGCAGAGAGTTGGGATAAATGGTTCATTTTCGGACTGGCAACCAGTAACCAGTGGGGTTCCACAGGGGTCGGTGCTGGGTCCCCAACTCTTTACAATCTATATTAACGATTTGGAGGAGGGGACCGAGTGCAACATATCAAAATTTGCAGATGATACAAAGATGGGAGGGAAAGTAGAGAGTGAGGAGGACATAAAAAACCTGCAAGGGGATATAGACAGGCTGGGTGAGTGGGCGGAGATTTGGCAGATGCAATATAATATTGGAAAATGTGAGGTTATGCACTTTGGCAGGAAAAATCAGAGAGCAAGTTATTTTCTTAATGGCGAGAGACTGGAAAGTACTGCAGTACAAAGGGATCTGGGGGTCCTAGTGCAAGAAAATCAAAAAGTTGGTATGCAGGTGCAGCAGGTGATCAAGAAAGCCAACGGAATGTTTTCTTTTATTGCTAGGGGGATAGAATATAAAAACAAGGAGGTATTGCTGCAGTTATATAAGGTATTGGTGAGACCGCACCTGGAATACTGCATACAGTTTTGGTCTCCATACTTAAGAAAAGACATACTTGCTCTCGAGGCAGTACAAAGAAGGTTCACTCGGTTAATCCCGGGGATGAGGGGGCGGACATATGAGGAGAGGTTGAGTAGATTGGGACTCTACTCATTGGAGTTCAGAAGAATGAGAGGCGATCTTATTGAAACATATAAGATTGTGAAGGGTCTTGATCGGGTGGATGCAGTAAGGATGTTCCCAAAGATGGGTGAAACTAGAACTAGGGGGCATAATCTTAGAATAAGGGGCTGCTCTTTCAAAACTGAGATGAGGAGAAACTTCTTCACTCAGAGGGTGGTAGGTCTGTGGAATTTGCTGCCCCAGGAAGCTGTGGAAGCTACATCATTAGATAAATTTAAAACAGAAATAGACAGTTTCCTAGAAGTAAAGGGAATTAGGGGTTATGGGGAGCGGGCAGGAAATTGGACATGAAGCTGAGTTCGGATCGGTCAATGCCCTGTGGGTGGCGGAGAGGGCCCAGGGGCTATGTGGCCGGGTCCTGCTCCGACTTCTTGTGTTCTTTAGATTTGTGGTTGGGATCAGATCAGCCATGATCTTATTGAATGGCGGAGCAGGCTCGAGGGGCCGATTGGCCTACTCCTGCTCCAATTTCTTATGTTCTTATGTTCTTATGAACCATTTCATAATGTTAAGGACCTCTATCGGGTCATCCCTTAGCCTTCTATTCGCAAGAGAAAAGAGCCCCAGCCTATTCAGCCTCTCCTGATAAATATAACCTCTCAGTTCTGGTATTATCTTTGTAAATCTTTTTTGCCACTCCTCCACTACCTCAACATCCTTTTATAACACGGATTACAATGAATAATTAATAATTCAAACCCTCCTCAAAAACTACTTCCTGTGCGAAAGATAAAGGCCGAATCCACGGGAGGCGTTTGGGACCCTGTCCCTTTCCGGTACCGCCCACTGCCCTCATCATCGGGAGAGAGGCCTCAGCGCTGAACTCCCCGATTCCGCGGGGCAAAACATTCCGACAGTTTTTGAGGCAGGGTTCCCGGAGTGCTTTGGACTCTTTATGCACCACAGATTAATGCACGTGTGTAAATAGTCCCACGTTAGCTTCCCCGTTGATCAGGTTCCTCGAATCCCCCACCATCAACATCCTGGGGGTCACCATTGACCAGAAACTTAACTGGACCAGCCATATAAATACTGTGGCTAACAGAGCAGGTCAGAGGCTGGGTATTCTGCGGTGAGTGACTCACCACCTGACTCCCTAAAGCCTTTCCACCATCTACAAGGCACAAGTCAGGAGTGTGATGGAATACTCTCCACTTGCCTGGATGAGTGCAGCTCCAACAACACTCAAGAAGCTCGACACCATCCAGGACAAAGCAGCCCGCTTGATTGGCACCCCATCCACCACCCTAAACATTCACTCCCTTCACCACCGGCGCACTGTGGCTGCAGTGTGTACCATCCGCAGGATGCACTGCAGCAACTCGCCGAGGCTTCTCCGACAGCACCTCACAAACCCGCGACCTCTACCACCTAGAAGGACAAGAGCAGCAGGTACATGGGAACAACACCACCTGCACGTTCCCCTCCAAGTCACACACCATCCCGACCTGGAAATATATCGCCGTTCCTTCATCGTCGCTGGGTCAAAATCCTGGAACTCCCTTCCTAACAGCACTGTGGGAGAACCGTCACCACACGGACTGCAGCGGTTCAAGAAGGCGTCTCACCACCACCTTCTCAAGGGCAATTAGTGATGGGCAATAAATGCTGGTCTCGCCAGCGACGCCCACATCCCATGATCGAATATATAAAAAAAAATACAGTGCAGTTCACGACTCCCCGGGCACCTGTCTTAAAACTGTCTCTGATCGCAGCTCTGCAGCCACGGCTCGCCTCTCTGTGCTCCGCTTACCCCAATGCACCTTGTAGGGTCAAATCGCTTCCACTGTCTTCAACAACATCCCGAAATGTTTACTTCAACATCAGTCACAAATACAAATTTTAATAACTGCAGAAGTTTGAATTCGGAAACACAGACCACTGGAAACAATCGGCCGGTCGATAAGCATCTGGGGAGAGAACTGAAGGGTTTACCATTCGGGGAGAGAACACAGGGTTTTTTTTTTATTCGTTCACGGGATGTGGGCGTCGCTGGCAAGGCCGGCATTTATTGCCCATCCCTAATTGCCCTTGAGGAGGTGGTGCTGAGCCGCCTTCTTGAACCGCTGCAGTCCGTGTGGTGACGGTTCTCCCACAGTGCTGTTAGGAAGGGAGTTCCAGGATTTTGACCCAGCGACAATGAAGGAACGGCGATATATTTCCAATTCGGGATGGTGTGTGACTTGGAGGGGAACGTGCAGGTGGTGTTGTTCCCATGCGCCTGCTGCCCTTGTGGTAGAGGTCGCGGGTTTGGGAGGTGCTGTCGAAGAAGCCTTGGTGAGTTGCTGCAGTGCATCCTGTGGATGGTACACACTGCAGCCACAGTGCGCCGGTGGTGAAGGGAGTGAATGTTTAGGGTGGTGGATGGGGTGCCAATCAAGCGGGCTGCTTTATCTTGGATGGTGTCGAGCTTCTTGAGTGTTGTTGGAGCTGCACTCATCCAGGCAAGTGGAGAGTATTCCATCACACTCCTGACTTGTGCCTTGTAGATGGTGGAAAGGCTTTGGGGAGTCAGGAGGTGAGTCACTCGCCGCAGAATACCCAGCCTCTGACCTGCTCTTGTAGCCACTGTATTTATATGGCTGGTCCAGTTAAGTTTCTGGTCAATGGTGACCCCCAGGATGTTGATGGTGGGGGATTCGATGATGGTAATGCCGTTGAATGTCAAGGGGAGGTGGTTAGACTCTCTCTTGTTGGAGATGGTCATTGCCTGGCACTTATCTGGCGCGAATGTTACTTGTCACTTATCAGCCCAAGCCTGGATGTTGTCCAGGTCTTGCTGCATGCAGGCTCGGACTGCTTCATTATCTGAGGGGTTGCGAATGGAACTGAACACTGTGCAGTCATCAGCGAACATCCCCATTTCTGACCTTATGATGGAGGGAAGGTCATTGATGAAGCAGCTGAAGATGGTTGGGCCTCGGACACTGCCCTGGGGAACTCCTGCAGCAACGGTTCAGGGAGAGAACAGAGAAGTTCACGGTTCAGGGAGAGAACAGAGGGAATCAGGTTTCAGGGAGTGAACAGAGGGAATCAGGTTTCGGGGAGTGAACAGAGGGAATCAGGTTTCGGGGAGTGAACAGAGGGAATCAGGTTTCAGGGAGTGAACAGAGGGAATCAGGCTTCTGGGAGTGAACAGAGGGAATCAGGTTTCGGAGAGTGAACAGAGGGAATCAGGTTTCGGGGAGTGAACAGAGGGAATCAGGTTTCGGGGAGTGAACAGAGGGAATCAGGTTTCGGGGAGAGAACAGAGGGAATCAGGTTTCGGGGAGTGAACAGAGGGAATCAGGCTTCTGGGAGTGAACAGAGGGAATCAGGTTTCGGAGAGTGAACAGAGGGAATCAGGTTTCGGGGAGAGAACAGAGGGAATCAGGTTTCGGGGAGTGAACAGAGGGAATCAGGCTTCTGGGAGTGAACAGAGGGAATCAGGTTTCGGAGAGTGAACAGAGGGAATCAGGTTTCGGGGAGTGAACAGAGGGAATCAGGTTTCGGAGAGTGAACAGAGGGATTCAGGTTTCGGAGAGTGAACAGAGGGAATCAGGTTTCGGGGAGTGAACAGAGGGAATCAGGTTTCGGGGAGTGAACAGAGGGAATCAGGTTTCAGGGAGTGAACAGAGGGAATCAGGTTTCGGGGAGTGAACAGAGGGAATCAGGTTTCGGGGAGTGAACAGAGGGAATCAGGTTTCTGGGAGTGAGCAGAGGGAATCAGGTCTCGGAGAGTGAACAGAGGGAATCAGGTTTCGGGGAGTGAACAGAGGGAATCAGGTTTCAGGGAGTGAACAGAGGGAATCAGGTTTCGGGGAGTGAACAGAGGGAATCAGGTCTCGGAGAGTGAACAGAGGGAATCAGGTTTCGGGGAGTGAACAGAGGGAATCAGGTTTCAGGGAGTGAACAGAGGGAATCAGGTCTCGGA
The DNA here is from genome assembly GCF_035084215.1 of Heptranchias perlo. Taxonomy (NCBI): domain Eukaryota; kingdom Metazoa; phylum Chordata; class Chondrichthyes; order Hexanchiformes; family Hexanchidae; genus Heptranchias; species Heptranchias perlo. Next base: position 2,174,526 of record NW_027139907.1, on the reverse strand, counting down.
GAGTGAACAGAGGGAATCAGGTTTCGGGGAGTGAACAGAGGGAATCAGGTTTCGGGGAGTGAACAGAGGGAATCAGGTTTCGGGGAGTGAACAGAGGGAATCAGGTTTCGGAGAGAGAACAGAGGGAATCAGGTTTCGGAGAGTGAACAGAGGGAATCAGGTTTCGGGGAGTGAACAGAGGGAATCAGGTTTCGGGGAGTGAACAGAGGGAATCAGGTTTCGGGGAGTGAACAGAGGGAATCAGGTTTCTGGGAGTGAACAGAGGGAATCAGGTTTCGGAGAGTGAACAGAGGGAATCAGGTTTCTGTGGACGTCACTTTTTCAGCATGATCCGCGCCCCGAACCTTTACTGATCGGTTCTCCGCACAAATGACGCCTGACCTCGGCATCTTCTGCTCATCGATTAAGAGTCACGTCTTGCTTCTGACAATAAATCGTCATCAAACATACCAAAGAAGGTGCAGTCAGTTTATTCCTGCACTCCACGTCTATATTCCCGCATCAATGTTCACAGTGCTCGTTCCTGCCCTCTGTCAGAGTGAAGAGGGTGAGGCATTTGTATCGTTACCCTTTTAGCAAGTTTCTGTGGGGGAGCATTTAGGGAGCAGCGATCATAGTGTCATAAGGTAAGAATTGCTATGGATAAGGGCACGAACCATTCTAAAATAAAAGTACTCAATTGGAGGAGGGTCAATTTCAGTGGGATGACAACAGATCTGACCCGGGTAAATTGGAATCAAAGATTGGCAGGCAAAACTGTAATCGAACAGTGGGCGGCCTTTGAACAGGATACGGTTCAGGTACAGTCTAGGTACATTCCCATGAGGGGGAAAGGTAGGGCAATTAAAGTCAGAGCTCCCTCGATGACAAAAGAGATAGAGAGTAAGATGAAATGGGAAAAGTTGGCTTTTGACAGATGTCAGGTTAATAACACACGTGAGAACCACGCAGAATATAGAAAGTTCAGAGGGGAAGTGAAAAAGGAAATAAGAGGGGCAAAGAGAGAGTATGAGAATACACTGGCGGCCAACATAAAATGGAATCCAAAAGTCGTCTACAGGCATGTAAACAGTAAACGGGTAGTAAGAGGAGGGGTGGGGCCGATTAGGGACCATAAAGGAGATCTACTCATGGAGGCAGAGGGCATGGCCGAGGTACTAAATGAATACTTTGAATCTGGCTTTACCAAGGAAGAAGATGCTGCCAGAATCTCAGTAAAGGAAGATATGGTTGAGATACTAGATGGGCTCTCGGGGGTGTTTGCTAGTGCTGTTGGGGAAGGTTTAAACTAAAGTGGCAGGGGGATGGGAATCTGTGCGGGGAGTCAGAAGGGAGTAAAGTTGAGAGCAGCAAGAGAGGGGAAGACACAGGGAAAATTTGCAATACAAATAGTATAAACAGTTATTCAAGAACAAGTGAAAGGGAAAAGCGTAGAGCAGCAGAAAGAAAGTGTACTTTCGACACGACAGATAAAGTGAAAACTAGAAGGTGTAAGGCGATCAACCCAGCATCAAAGCTGAAGGTCAGGCTAGGGTGTGTGGCCCAACTAAGAGTTCTATACATAAATGCACGAAGTATAAGGAATGAATAAAATGAACCACAGGTTAAAATTCAAATTGGAGGGTATAACATGATAGCTGTTACTGAGACATGGCTGCAGGATGGTCAGGATTGGGAACTAAATGTACCAGGTTATAAGGTCTACAGGAGAGATAGTGAAAATGGAAGAGGGGGAGGAGTAGCCTTAATGATTAGAGATGAAATCACTTCAATGATAAAGGGGATATAACGAGAGGTAAGCAGCCAACAGAGACCTTATGGGTTGAATTGAGAAATAGGAAAGGATCTAAGACTATAGTGGGAATTGTGTATAGGACCCCTGGCAGCAGCTCTGAAGTGCTAGATTGTATAAATGCAGCGTTTAGACAAGCGTGTAAGAAAGGCATAGTGGTCTTAATGGGAGACTTAAACCTTCACATAGATTGGGAAAAGCAGACTCGCAACTGTCGGAAAGGTAGTGAATTTCTTGAGTGTGTCCTGGATTGTTTTCTAAAGCAGAGGCAAGCCATACTAGATTTAGTAATGAGTAATGAATCAGATTTAGTTAACGGCTTAACTGTACGCGAACATCTTTCCAATAGCGATCATAACATGATCGAGTTCAATGTAGTGTTTGAAAGGGGAAAAAAGTGAATCAGCTGCTAAGATTCTAGACTTGGGCAAGGCCGACTTCAATGGGATGAGACAGAGACTGTCCACAGTAAACTGGGCAAATCTGGTAATGGGTAAAACGACTGATGATCAGTGGGAAATGTTTAAAGAAACATTTAACGTGATAAGGAATCGGTTTATTCCCCTGAGGGCCAAGAACTCTACTTGCCAAAAAAAAAACAGCCGTGGACAACTAAAGAGGTAAGGGACAGTATAAGGCATAAGGAAAGGGCATACAAAAAGGCAAAAAATGGCACAGATCCTGGCGAATGGGAAAGATACAAAGATCAACAAAGGGTCACAAAACAGATAGTAAGAGCTATAAAAAGAGAGTATGAAAAGAAACTTGCAAGGGATATCAAAACCAACACAAAGAACTTTTATAGTTACATTCGGAAAAAGAGGGTGGTCAGGAGCAGTGTTGGCACCTTAAAAACTGAAAGTGGGGATATTGTCATTCAGAATGGGGAAATGGCGGACATGTTGAACGATTACTTTGCGTCAGCATTTACAGTAGAAAAAGAGGATAGCATGCCGGAAAGCCCAAGAAAACTAATGTTGAATCGGGGACAGGGACTCGATAAAATTCATATAAGTAAAGCAACAGTAATGAAGAAAATATAGCACGAAAGAGAGACAAATCCCCAGGACCAGATGGTTTCCATCCCAGGGTTTTAAAGGAAGTAGGTGAGCACATTGCAGATGCCCGAACTATAATCATTCGAAATTCTCCAGATTCAGGAACTGTCCCTCTGGATTGGAAAATTGCACATGTCACTTCGCTTTTTAAGAAAGGAGAGAGAGGGAAACCAGAGAATTATAGACCAGTTAGCCGAACATCTGTTGTGGGGAAAATGCTGGAGTCTATAATTAAGGATAGGGTGACTGAACACCTCGAGAATTTTCAGTTAATCAGAGAGAGCCAGCATGGATTTGTGAAAGGTAGGTCGTGCCTGACAAACCTGATTGAATTTTTTGAAGAGGTGACTAAAGTAGTGGACAGGGGAATGTCAATGGATGTTATTTATATGGACCTCCAGAAGGCATTTGATAAGGTCCCACATAAGAGACTGTCAGCCTAGATGGAATCGAGGGAAAAGTACGGACTTGGTTAGGAAATTGGCTGAGCGAAAGGCGTCAGAGAGTAGGGATAATGGGAAGGTACTCACATTGGCAGGATGTGACTAGTGGAGTCCCGCAGGGATCTGTCTTGGGGCCTCAATTATTCTCAATATTTATTAACGACTTAGATGAAGGCATAGAAAGTCTCATATCTCAGTTTGCTGATGACACAAAGATTGGTGGCGTTGTAAGCAGTGTAGATGAAAACATAAAATTACAAAGCGATATTGATAGATTAGGTGAATGAGCAAAACTGTAGCAAATGGAATTCAATGTAGACAAATGTGAGGTCATCCACTTTGGATCAAAAAAGGAGAGAACAGGGTACTTTCTAAATGGTAAAAAGTTAAAAACATGGGTGACCAAAGGGACCTAGGGGTTCAGGGACATCGATCATTGAAGTGTCATGAACAGGTGCAGAAAATAATCAATAAGGCTAATGGAATGCTGGCCTTTATATCTAGAGGACTGGAGTACAAGAGGGCAGAAGTTATGCTGCAGCTATACAAAACCCTGGTTAGACCGCACCTGGAGTACTGTGAGCAGTTCTGGGCACCGCACCTTCGGAAGGACATATTGGCCTTGGAGGGAGTGCAGCGTCGGTTTACTAGAATGATACCCGGACTTCAAGGGTTAAGTTACGAGGAGAATTACACAAATTGGCGTTGTATTCTCTCGAGTTTCGAAGGTTAAGGGGTGATCTGATCGAAGTTTATCAGATATTGAGGCAAACCGATACGGTGGATAGAGGGAAACTATTTCAGCTGGTTGGGGATACTAGGAGTGGGGGGCACAGTCTAAAAATTAGAGACAGACCTTTCAGAAGCGAGATTAGAAAACACTTCAACACACAAAGGGTGGTAGAAATTAATGGTGATGTTATATAATCTGTTTATTCAATGAGTGTAACTAACATTAATGGTGATGTTACAGAATCTGTTTATTCAATGACTGTAACTAACATTAATGGTGATGTTACAGAATCTGTTTATTCAATGAGTGTAACTAACATTAATGGTGATGTTATAGAATCTGTTTATTCAATGACTGTAACTAACATTAATGGTGATGTTACAGAATCTGTTTATTCAATGACTGTAACTAACATTAATGGTGATGTTACAGAATCTTTTTATTCCATGACTGTAACTAACATTAATGGTGATGTTATAGAATCTGTTTATTCAATGACTGTAACTAACATTAATGGTTATGTAACAGAATCTGTTTATTCAATGACTGTAACTAACATTAATGGTGATGTTACAGAATCTGTTTATTCAATGACTGTAACTAACATTAATGGTGATGTTACAGAATCTTTTTATTCCATGACTGTAACTAACATTAATGGTGATGTTACAGAATCTTTTTATTCAATGACTGTAACTAACATTAATGGTGATGTTTCAGAATCTTTTTATTTAATGACTGTAACTAACATTAATGGTGATGTTACAGAATCTTTTTATTCCATGACTGTAACTAACATTAATGGTGATGTTTCAGAATCTGTTTATTCAATGACTGTAACTAACATTAATGGTGATGTTTCAGAATCTTTTTATTTAATGACTGTAACTAACATTAATGGTGATGTTACAGAATCTTTTTATTCAATGACTGTAACTAACATTAATGGTGATGTAACAGAACTGTTTGTTCAATGACTGTAACTAACATTAATGGTGATGTTATAGAATCTGTTTATTCAATGAATGTAACTAACATTAATGGTTATGTAACAGAACTGTTTTTTTCAAAGGCCGATGCGGCCTAATTGTCTCACTGGGGGTTTCCGACAAGTATAATAGGGACCCTTTGAATATTACGTACTGTCAGTTCGAAGAAGGACTACATGTGTTGATAGAAATGCATGGACAAGTGACTGGCCTGGTGTACGCCATATACTATCCTGTTCTGGCTTTTATTGGTGTTCCAGGTAAGACCCTGTGAGAAATGATTCATTGTACTGATCAATTTGAGGTGTCTCCGTGCTCTCGTTGTGTAACTGGCGGTGGAACATTTCTCTGTGTTTCCTGCAGAGTCGCCCCTTCGATGCTATCGATTCAACACGTGCTGTTTGTTAACTTTCCGCTGCTTGTTCAATGCGATGTTTTGCAAATGATGAAGAAGAGTTTTATTTCCCAAACAGAATTAAAATGATGGGATTCTTGTCATTCTCCAGTGAATTGAACCGGCCATTGCATATCCAGACCCAGTGCTAACATCAGGCTCTCAATGTGTGTTCATGGGTTTCCATGTGTTTTATGTTTAATTCGAGTAGGAGAGAATGTTCCTGTCAGGTTTTCAGCTTTGAAATGTGAGTATTCAGAGAGAGGAATCTCAGGATGGATCTCAGATGTTCGAGTTCCCAATCTAGGCCGACACTCCAGTGGAGTATTGAGGGAAAGCGGCATTGTCAGAGCTGTTATCCTTCAGATGAGATGTTAACCCTAAGCGCAGAGTCCATATCGTATGGTGGGTCAGGGCTCCCTTAAAAATGCACGGTAACGGGACTGTTTCTCCATCTCTGGACAAGGAGCAGCGATTTAACGTCACTCAACATCCCCTCAAAACTCTGCTTTTGTGTGCAACCTGCTCAATAATTTACCTGTGTGTTTCTGTTTGCAACAGGTAACTTGGTGACGATTGTGATCCTGTCCCGAGGAAGGTGCGGTCTCTCCCGATGTATCACTCGTTACCTGGTGGGGATGGCGGTGACGGATCTCCTGGTCATCATCACGGCGGTGATATTAAACCGGATCAGTGTCATTCATTTCCCGGTTCTCTTCCTGTCCACTACTCCAGTCTGCAGCCTCAAAATCGCTCTAATCTATGCTGCCAGAGACAGCTCGGTCTGGTTAACGGTCGCTTTCACCGTTGATCGATTTGTGGCTATTTGTTGCCAGAAGCTGAAAACAAAATATTGCACCGAGAAAACGGCGGCTGTGGTTATCGGGACGGTCTGTGTCGTGAGTTGTGTAAAAAACACCCCCTGGTACTTTGTATATGAACCTTTGTATATAATTGACGGTGTCCCGTGGTACTGCAACATTAAGTTAAGCTTTTATTCTGAACTTGTATGGACAGCGTTTGACTGGATTGACCGCATTTTAAACCCCTGTGCCCCGTTCCTCCTGATGTTACTGCTCAATGCCCTGACTGTCAGAAACATTCTGGTGGCCAATAGAGCCCGCAGGAGACTCCGGGCCCACAGCAATGGAGAGAATCAGAATGACCCAGAGATGGAGAGTCGGAGAAAGTCCATCGTTTTACTCTTCACCATCTCGGGGAGTTTCATCCTGTTATGGACGACCTATGTTGTAAATTTCTTATATGTGCGAATTACAAACGGTAATTATTCGACCGGCTCCATTCTCAATGACCCAAGGTTCATTCTGCAGGAAAGCGGGAACATGCTCCAGCTCCTGAGCTGTTGCACCAACACGTGTATTTATGCGGGGACCCAGCGGAAATTCAGAGAGGAATTCAAGAATGGGCTGACATATCCCCTGAATCTGATCATTAAAATAGTGAAGTCATGAAAACAGATGAATCATTTGCAAATTTGGAACCCAGTTCCGTTTCATGATCCATCCTGTAGTCTTCCTCCTTGCACCCCGGACCAGCCTGTCCGGCATTTCCAGATCTAATCGAGTGTTCCCACTCCCTCCCTGGTCCTGAGAGGCACTGCCGTTCATTAACATACTCTCCACGAATATTACCCGCGGGGAGAACTGATGAAGATTCGATTTGAGATCCATTTAGAGTGTTGTTAATAACCGGATTATTTTACAGTTCTCAGATCGTCCGGTGAAATGCTCATTCAGAACTGATCCAGTTCCATTGTCCCGGAACCCTCGGCTACCTTGGGATTCAGATGTCGAAAGACAGTCGGAGTTGTGACTTGTGTTATATTTAATTAAATGTGCTCAAATGTGATTAAATATTTAATTAAATATCAGGCCCGTAGGTGGTTTACAAAAGAACACAGGAACATAGGAGGGGGATCCAGAACAAGAGAGGATAATCTTAAAGTTAGAACCAGGCAATTCAGGAGTGAAATCGGGAAGCATTTCTTCACACAAAGGGTAGTGGGAATCTCGAACTCTCTCCCCCAAAATGCTGTGGTTGCGGGGACAATTGAAATTTTCACGACTGATATCGACAGATATTTGTTGGGTGACGGTATCAAGGAACATGGAGCTAAGGCGGGTCAATGGAGTTGAGGTGTAGATCAGCCATGATGTAATTGAATGGCGGAACAGGCTTGAGGGGTTCAATGGCCGTGTCCTGTTCCTTTCGATTTGTTGCCTGAAGCTGAAAACGAAACATTGTCCCGAGGAAACTATGGTTATGGATCCAGGAACAGTGAGTGTGCTGTTCTGTGTAAAGAACACGTCCTGGTACTTCATGTACACAAGTGAATATCGGATTTGTTATGTACTATGGGATGTTCTTTCCTCACAGGTTTGGACAGTGATCGGATTCCTTCAGTATACTTTAACCCCATTTGTTCTGATTCTGCTGCTCAATGCTTTACCCGTCAAACTGACATTTTAGTGTCGAACAGAGCCCGCAGGAGACTCCGGGACCACAGCAGTGGGGAGAGTCCCAGTGACCCAGAGATGGAGAAGAGAAGGAAATCCATCATTTTACTGTTTGTTATATCGGGCAATTTTATCCTGTTATGGGCATTAATTGTGTTGTATTCTGTATGTAACAGAATGTACATTTTAGATTACATTCCTGTCTCTCTCACTCTGGACAAGAACTGGTATTTATGCTCCAGCTCCTGAGTTGCTGCACCAACACGTGTATTTATGCCGTGACCCAGACTAAATTCAGAGAGGAGTGATGAGGGGGTGGTGAGATATCCCGTCATTTAATTGTGCATTTCATCATATCATGAGAATTGAAGACTTTTCATTGTTACAATTCAATTCGTCCCATATTCTGTCCAATCTCCCGATACAGGAAGCGTATTCCGTGTTCTCTGTGACACGTTATAAATTAGAGCATGTTGATAATATTCGCTCTAATTTATATTTTATTAAAGGCGCACTTTGTATAATGATCAAAAACTACAGATTTTATGGAATCTTTTAGCATGAACATGAAATTATAAAACTTATTTTATTTCTTTATGGGATATGGGCGTGGCTGGCGAGGCCGGCATTTATTGCCCATCCCTAATTGCCCTTGAGAAGGTGGTGGTGAGCCGCCTTCTTGAACCGCTGCAGTCCGTGTGGTGAAGGTTCTCCCACAGTGCTGTTAGGAAGGGAGTTCTAGGGTTTTGACCCAGCGACGATGAAGGAACGGCGATATATTTCCAAGTCGGGATGGTGTGTGACTTGGAGGGGAACGTGCAGGTGGTGTTGTTCCCATGTGCCTGCTGCCCTTGTCCTTCTCGGTGGTCGAGGTCGCGGGTTTGGGAGGTGCTGTCAGAGAAGCCTTCGTGAGTTGCTGCAGTGCATCCTGTGGATGGTACAAACTGCAGACACAGTGCGCAGGTGGTGAAGGGAGTGAATGTTTAGGGTGGTGGATGGGGTGCCAATCAAGCGGGCTGCTTTGTCCTGGATGGTGTTGAGCTTCTTGAGTGTTGTTGGAGCTGCACTCATCCAGGCAAGTGGAGAGTATTCTATCACACTCCTGACTTGTGCCTTGAAGATGGTGGAAAGGCTTTGGGGAGTCAGGAGGTGAGTCACTCGCCGCAGAATAGCCAGCCTCTGACCTGCTCTTGTAGCCACAGTATTTATGTGGCTGGTCCAGTTCAGTTTCTAGTCAATGGCGACCCCCAGGATGTTGATGGTGGGCGATTCGATGATGGTAATGCCGTTGAATGTCAAGGGGAGGTGGTTAGACTCTCTCTTGTTGGAGATGGCCATTGCCTGGCAATTGTCTGGCGCGAATGTTACTTGCCACTTATCAGCTCAAGCCTGGATGTTGTCCTGCAGCAATGTCCTGGGGCTGAGATGATTGGTCTCCAACGACCACTAGCATCTTCCTTTGTGCTAGGTATGACTCCAGCCACTGGAGAGTTTTCCCCCTGATTCCAGTGCCCTGATGAACTTTACAACTGACAGAAAATATCCAGTTGCAATCATTCCATCAGTTGCTCTTTATTTGATTATTTTAACTTCAAAGACCAATGTTAGCTCCTGCTGCACGACAAGTGGGTCACAGTCATAGAGAAATGTTGCTTTCCGCTGGTGAATACTGCAGGGTGCAGTGGTTCTATTTTCGGATCAAATGTCGCACTCCACGGGGAAATATTGCACGGTACAGCTGTTCTATTTAATGATCAAATGTCGCACTCTCCAGGCAGATATTGCAAAGTGCAGTGGTTCCATTTCAGAAGGAAATCAAAAGCAAAATATTGCGGATGCTGGAAATCTGAAATAAAAACAGAAAATGCTGGAGAAGGTCAGCGAGTCAGGCAGCATCTGTGGAGAGAGAAACAGAGTTTTCAGGTCGAAGACCTTTCATCGGAACTGGAAGATGTTAAACTTTTTGAGCAAGTACAGTATCAGCGAAAGGGGGAGGAAGGGAGGGGAGGGGAGGAAAGAATAACAGGGAAGGTCTGTGATAGGGTGGTGGACACGAGTGATTAAATGACAAAAGAGATGATAGCGCAAGGAAAGGGGGTGGTGATGGGACAGGTCAAGAAACAAAAGATGTGTCGAGAGGAGATGCAAATGGTAACAGCAGAACCATCCACAGCACGAGCTGACCGATAAAATGGGAGCAGTTGTTCTGATCTGAAGTTATTGAAATCAGTGTTGAGTCCGGAAGGGTGTAAAGTGCCGAAACGAAAGATGAGGTGCTGCTCCTCGAGCTTCCATTGAGCTTTATTATAACAGTGTAAGAGGCCGAGAACAGAGAGGTCAGAGTTGAGTGGGAAGGTAATTAATATGGCAAGCGACCGGCAGGTCAGGGTAACGCTTGCGGCCTGAGCAGAGGTGTTCAGCAAAGTTATCATCCAGTCTGCGTAAGATCTCCCCAATTAAGAGGAAAAAACATTGTGTGCAGGAGATACAGTATAGTGTATGGAATGAATAACAGAACACGGGTCAATCACTGGGCTTCAGAATTGATCAAAGGACAATCACTGGGCTTCAGAATTAATCAAAGGACAATCACTGGGCTTCAGAATTGACCAATGGACAATCACTGGGCTTCAGAATTGATTAAGGGACAATCACTGGGCTTCAAAATTGATCAAACGACAATCACTGGGCAACGTAATTGGCTAAAAGACAATCTCTGGGCTCATAATTGATTAAAGGACAATCACTGGGCTTCATAATTGATCAACGCACAATCACTGGGCTCATAATTGGCCAAAGGACAATCACTGGGGTTCCGAATTGCTCAAAAGACAATCACTGGACTTCAAAATTGAACAAAGTACAATCACTGGGCTCATAATTGATCAAAGGACAATCAATGGGCTTCATAATTGATCAAAGGATAATCACTGGGCTCATATTTGGCCAAAGGATAATCACTGGGCTCACAATTAATCAAAGGACAATCAATGGGCTTCAGAATTGATCAAAGGACAATCACTGGTTTTCATAATTGGCCAAATGGCAATCACTGTGCTCGAGAATTGATAAAAGGCCAATCAATGGGCTCATAATTGAACAAAGGACAATCACTGGGCTTCATAATTGATCAGAGGACAATCACTGGTTTTCAGAATTGATCAAAGGAAAACAACTGGGCTTCATAATTGATCAAAGGACAATCACTGGGCTTCAAATTTGATCAAAAGACAATCACTGGGCTTCCGAATTGATCAAAGGACAACCACTGGGCTTCAGAATTGATCAAAGGACAACCACTGGGCTTCAGAAATGATCAAAGGACAATAACTGGGCTTCAGAATTGATCAAAGGACAATCACTGGACTTCTAAGTTGCTCAAAGGACAATCGCTGGGCTTAATAATTGGCCAAAGACAAACATTGGGCTCATAACTGGAGAAAGGACAATCACATGGCTCAAAATTAAACCAAGCACAATCAATCCTCAGCATCATTAATCAAAAGACAATCAATGGGCTCATAATTGAAAAAGGACAATCACTGGGCCTCATAATTGTTCAAAGGACAATCACTGGTCTTCAGAATTGATCAAAGGAAAATAACTGGGCTTCAGAATTGATTAAGGGTCAATCACTGGACTTCAGAATTGACAAATTGCCAATCGCTGGGCTTCAGAATTGATTAAGGGACAATCACTGGGCTTCAAATTTGATCAAAAGACAATCACTGGGGTTCAGAATTGATCAAAGGACAATCAATGGGCTTCCGAATTGATCAAAGGCCAATCAATGGACTCATAATTGAACAAAGGACAATCACTGGTCTTCATAATTGATCAAAGGACAATCACTGGTCTTCAGAATTGATCAAAGGAAAATAACTGGGCTTCAGAATTGATTAAGGGACAATCATTGGGCTTCAGAATTGACCAATGGACAATCACTGGGCTTCAGAATTGATTAAGGGGCAATCACTGGGCTTCAAAATTCATCAAAGGACAATCAATAGGCTTCGTAAATGGTTAAAGGACAATCACTGGGCTCATAACTGATCAAAGGACAATCACTGGGCTTCATAATTGATCAAAGGACAATCACTGGGCTCATAATTGGCCAAAGGACAATCACTGGGTTTCCGAATTGCTCAAAAGACATTCACTGGACTTCAAAATTGAACAAAGTACAATCACTGGGCTCATTATTGATCAACGGACAAACAACGAGCTTCACAATTGGCCAAAGAGAATCACTGGGCTCATAATTGTTCAAAGTACAATCACTGGGCTTCAGAATTGATCAAAGGACAATCAATGGGCTTCAGAATTGATCAAAGGACAATCACTGGGCTTCAGAATTGATCAAAGGGCAATAACTGGGCGCATTATTGATCAAAGGACAATCAACGGGCTTCACAATTGTCCAAAGACAATCACTGGGCTCATAATTGGAGAAAGGACAATCACAGGGCTCAAAATTGATCCAAGCACAATCAATGGACAGCATAATTAATCAAAGGACAATCACTGGGCTTCGTAATTGGCAAAAGGACAATCAGTGGGCTCATAATTGATCAAAGGACAATCACTGGGCTTCATAATTGATCAAAGGACAATCACTGGGCTCATAATTGGCCAAAGGACAATCACTGGGTTTCCGAATTGCTCAAAAGACAATCACTGGACTTCAAAATTGAACAAAGTACAATCACTGGGCTCATAATTGATCTAGGACACTCACTGGGCTTCATAATTGATCAAAGGACAATCACTGGGCTTCAGAATTGATCAAAGGGCAATCACTGGGCTCATTATTGATCAACGGACAATCAACGGACTTCACAATTGGCCAAAGAAAATCACTGGGCTCATAATTGTTCAAAGTACAATCACTGGGCTTCAGAATTGATCAAAGGACAATCAATGGGCTTCAGAATTGATCAAAGGCCAATAACGGGGCTCATTATTGATCAAAGGACAATCAACGGGCTTCACAATTGTCCAAAGACAATCACTGGGCTCATAATTGGCGAGAGGACAATCACAGGGCTCAAAATTTATCCAAGCACAATCAATGGATAGCGTAATTAATCAAAGGACAATCACTGGTTTTCATAATTGGCCAAATGGCAATCACTGGGCTCCAGATTTGATCAAAGGACAGTCACTGGGCTTCATAATTGATCAAAGGACAATCAATGGGCTCATAATCGATCAAAGGACAATCACTGGGCTTCATAATTGATCAAAGGACAATCACTGGGCTCAATAATTGGTTAGAGGACACTCACTGGGCTTCAGAATTGATCAAAAGGCAATCACTGCGCTTCAGAATTGACAAAAGGGCAATCACTGGGCTTCAAAATTGATCAAAGGACAATCACTGGGCTTCATAATTGGCGAAAGGAGAATCACTTGGCTCATAATTGATCAAATGACAATCACTGAGCTTCAACATTGATTAAAGGACAATCAACGGGCTTCACAATTGGCCAAAGACAATCACTGGGCTCACACTAGAGTCATAGAGTCATAGAGTTATACAGCACGGATAGAGGCCCTTCGGCCCATCGTGTCCGCGCCGGCAATCAAGCCCTGTCTATTCTAATCCCATATTCCATCATTTGGTCCGTAGCCTTGTATGCTATGGCATTTCAAGTGTTCATCCAAATGCTTCTTGAATGTTGTGAGGTTTCCTGCCTCCACAACCCCCTCAGGCAGTGAGTTCCAGACTCCAACCACCCTCTGGGTGAAAAAGTTCTTTCTCAAATCCCCTCTAAACCTCGCGCCTTTTACCTTGAATCTATGCCCCCTTGTTATAGAACCCTCAACGAAGGGAAAAAGCTCCTTAGTATCCATCCTATCTATGCACCTCATAATTTTGTACACTTCAATCATGTCCCCCCTCAGCCTCCTCTGCTCCAAGGAAAACAAACCCAATCTTCCCAGTCTCTCTTCATAGCTGAAGCGATCCAGCCCTGGCGAAAGGACAATCACAGGGCTCAAAATTGATCCTAGCACAATCAATGGAAAGCATAATTAATCAACGGACAATCAATGGGCTTCATAATTGATCAAAGGATAATCACTGGGCTCATATTTGGCCAAAGGATAATCACTGGGCTCATAATTAATCAAAGGGAAATCAATGGGCTTCATAATTGATCAAAGGACAATCACTGGTTTTCATAATTGGCCAAACGGCAATCACTGGGCTCGAGAATTGATCAAAAGCCAATCAATGGGCTCATAATTGAACAAAGGACAATCACTGGGCTTCATAATTGATCAAAGGACAATCACTGGTCTGCAGAATTGATCAAAGGAAAACAACTGGGCTTCAAAATTGGTCAAAGGACAATCACTGGGCTTCAAATTTGATCAAAAGACAATCACTGGGCTTCATAATTGGTCAAAGACAATCATTGGGCTCGTAATTGGCGAAATGGACAACCACATGGCTCAAAATTTATCGAAGCACAATCAATCTTCAGCATAATTAATCAAAGGACAATCAATGGGCCTCATAATTGATCAAAGGATAATCACTGGGCTTCAGAATTGATCAAAGGACAATCACTTGACTTCAGAATTGATCAAAGGACAATAAGTGGGCTTCAGAATTGATCAAAGGACAATCACTGGACTTCTAAATTGCTCAAAGGACAATCGCTGGGCTTCATAATTGGCCAAAGACAATCATTGGGCTCATAATTGGCGAACGGACAATCACATGGCTCAAAATTTATCCAAGCACAATCAATCTTCAGCATAATTAATCAAAGGACAATCAATGGGCTTCATAATTGATCAAAGGATAATCACTGTGCTCATAATTGATCACAGGACAATCACTGGGCTCATAGTTGTTCAAAGGACAATCACTGGTTTTCATAATTGGTCAAATGGCAATCACTGGGCTCCAGAATTTATCAAAGGACAATCACTGGGCTCGAGAATTGATCAAAGGCCAATCAATTGGCTCATAATTGACCAAAGGACAATCACTGAGCTTCATAATTGATCAAAGGACAATCACTGGGCTTCAGAATTGATCATAGGAAATTAATGGGCTTTATAATTTATCAAAGGACATCACTGGGCTTCAGAATTGATCGAGGGACAATCACTGGGCTTCATAATTGAACAAATGATAATCACTGGGCTTCACAATTGATCAAAGGACAATAACTGGGCTTCAGAATTGATCAAAGGACAATCACTGGGCTCATAATTGATCAAAGGACAATCACTGGGCTTCATAATTGATCTAGGACAATCACTGGGCTTCATAATTGACCAAAGGACAATCACTGGGCTTCCGAAATTCTCAAAAGACAATCATTGGACTTCAAAATTGATCAAAGTACAATCAATGGGCACATAATTGATCAAAGGAAAATCACTGGGCTGCTAAATTGATCAAAGGACAATCACTGGGCTTCAAATTTGATCAAAGGACAATCACTGGGCTTCATAATTGAAGAAAGGACAATCACTGGGTTTCAGAATTGGTCAAAGGACAATCACTGAGATTCAGAATTAATCAAAGGGCAATCACTGGGCTTCATAATTGATCAAAGGACAATCACTGGGCTTCAGAATTGATCAAAGGACAATCACTGGGCTTCAGAATTGATCAAAGGACAATAACTGGGCTTCATAATTGATCAATGGACAATCACTGGGCTTCAAATTTGATCAAAAGTCAAATACTGGGCTCATAATTGATAAAAGGACAAACACTGTGCTCATTATTGTTCAAAGGATAATCATTGGGCTTCAGAATTGATCAAAAGACAATCTCTGGGTTCATAATTGATCAAAGGACAAACACTGGGCTCATTATTGATCAAAGGACAATCAACGGGCTTCACAATTGGCCAAAGAAAATCACTGGGCTCATAATTGTCGAAAGGACAATCACAGGGCTCAAAATTGATCCAAGCACAATCACTGGGCTACAGAATAGATCAAAGGACAATCAATGGGCTTCATAATTGATCAAAGGATAATCACTGGGCTCATATTTGGCCAAAGGATAATCACGGGGCTCATCGTTAATCAAAGGACAAACACTGGGCTTCATAATTGGCCAAAGGACAATCACTGGGCTTCATAATTGGCCAAAGGACAATCACTGGGCCACAGAATAGATCAAAGAACAATCACTGGGCTTCAGAATTGATCAAAGGCAATCACTGGGCTTCAGAATTGATCAAAGGACAATCACTGGGCTTCATAACTAAACAAACGATAATCACTGGGCTTCAGAATTGATCAAAGGACAATAACTGGGCTTCAGAATTGAGCAAAGGACAATCACTGGGCTTCAAATTCGATCAAAAGACACTCACTGGGCTTCCGAATTGATCAAAGGACAATCACTGGGCTCGAGAATTGATCAAAGGCCAATCAATGGGCTCATAATTCATCAAAGGACATTCACTGGGCTTCAGAATTGATCAAAGGAGAATCACTGGGCTTCAGAATTGATCAAAGGGCAATAACTGGGCTCATAATTGATCAAAGGACAATCACTGGGCTTCATAATTGGCCAAAGTCAATCACTGGGCTTCAGAATTGATCAATGGACAATCACTGGGCTTCATAATTGAACAAAGGACAATTACTGGGCTTCAAATTTGATCAATGGACAATCACTGGGCTTCATAAATGAACAAAGGACAATCACTGAGCTTCAGAATTAATCAAAGGACAATCACTGGGCTTCATAATTGATCAAAGGACAATAACTGGGCTTCAGAATTGATCTAAGGACAATCACTGGGCTCATAATTGATAAAAGGACAAACACTGGGCTCATTATTGATCAAAGGACAATAACTGGGCTTCAGAATTGATCTAAGGACAATCACTGGGCTTCAAAATAAAGGAAAATAAAGCAAAATAAAGGAAAATCCTAAGATGTTTTATAAGTATATTAAGGGTAAGAGGATGACTAGGGGAAAAATAGGGCCCATTAGGGACAAAAATGGCAATCTGTGTGTGGAGCCGGCAGATGTAGGAGGGGTTCTAAATGAATTTTTTGCATCTGTTTTCACTGTGGAGAAGGACGATGTAGACATAGAAATACGCAGGGGGACTGTGATATACTCCAACATATTAACATTGAGCGGGAGGAGATATTGGCGGTTTTAGCAGGCCTAAAAATGGATAAATCCCCAGGCCCGGACGAAATGTATCCCAGGCTACTGTGTGAGGCAAAGGAGGAGATTGCGGGGGCTCTGACACATATATTCAGAACTTCTCTGGCCACAGGGGATGTGCCAGAGGACTGGAGAACCGCTAATGTAATACCATTATTCAAGAAGGGGAGTAGGGAAAAACCGGGGAACTACAGGCCAGTGAGCCTAACATCAATGGTAGGAAAATTATTGGAAAGAATTCTGAAGGACAAAATTAGTCTCCACTTGGAGAAGCAAGGATTAATCAGGGATAGTCAACATGGCTTTGTCAAGGGAAGATCATGTCTGACTAATTTGATTGAATTTTTTGAGGGGGTGACGAGGCGTGTGGATGAGGGTAACGCAGTGGATGTGGTATACATGGATTTCAGTAAGGCCTTCGATAAAGTCCCCCACAGGAGACTGGTCAAGAAGGTACGAGCCCATGGAATCCAGGGTGCCTTGGCACTTTGGATACAAAACTGGCTTAGTGGCAGAAGGCAGAGGGTGATGGTCGAAGGTTGTTTTTGTGACTGGAAGCCTGTGGCCAGTGGGGTACCACAGGGATCGGTGCTGGGTCCCTTGCTGTTTGTGGTCTACATTAACGACTTGGATATGAATGTAAAAGGTATGATCAGTCAGTTCGCTGATGATACAAAGATTGGTAGGGTTGTAAATAGCGAGGAGGATAGCCTCAGTCTGCAGGACGATATAGATGGGTTGGTCAGATGGGCGGAACAGTGGCAAATGGAATTTAACCCGGAAAAGTGCGAGGTGATGCACTTTGGAGGGACTAACAAGGCAAGGGAATACACAATGAATGGGAGGACCCTAGGCAAGACAGAGGGTCAGAGGGATCTTGGTGTGCAAGTTCACAGATCCCTGAAGGCGGCGGAACAGGTAGATAAGGTGGTAAAGAAGGCATATGGGATACTTGCCTTTATTAGCCGAGGCATAGAATATAAGAGCAAGGAGGTTATGATGGAGCTGTATAAAACACTGGTTAGGCCACAGCTGGAGTACTGTGTGCAGTTCTGGTCGCCACACTACAGGAAGGATGTGATCGCTTTGGAGAGGGAGCAGAGGAGTTTCACCAGGATGTTACCAGGGCTGGAGCGCTTCAGCTATGAAGAGAGACTGGGAAGATTGGGTTTGTTTTCCTTGGAGCAGAGGAGGCTGAGGGGGGACATGATTGAGGTGTACAAAATTATGAGGGGCACAGATAGGATGGATACTAAGGAGCTTTTTCCCTTCGTTGAGGGTTCTATAACAAGGGGACAGAGATTCAAGGTAAAAGGCGGGAGGTTTAGAGGGGATTTGAGAAAGAACTTTTTCACCCAGAGGGTGGTTGGAGTCTGGAACTCACTGCCTGAAAGGGTTGTGGAGGCAGGAACACTCACAACATTCAAGAAGCATTTGGATGAGCACTTGAAATGCCATAGCATACAAGGCTACGGACCAAATGCTGGAATATGGGATCAGAGTAGACTGGGCTTGATTGCGGGCGCGGACACGATGGGCCGAAGGGCCTCTATCCGTGCTGTATAACTCTATGACTCTATTATTGTTCAAAGGATAATCATTGGGCTTCAGAATTGATCAAAGGACAATCTCTGGGTTCATAATTGATCAAAGGACAATCACTGGGCTCATAATTGTTCAAAGGACAATCACTGAGCTTCAAAATTGTTCACAGGACAATAACTGGGCTTCAGAATTGATCAAAAAGCAATAACTGGGCTCATTATTGATCAAAGGACAATCAATGAGCTTCACAATTGGCCATAGAAAATCACTCGGCTCATAATTGGCGAAAGGACAATCACTGGGCTCAAAATGGATCCAAGCACAATCAATGGACAGCATCATTAATCAAAGGACAATCAATGGGCTTCATAATTGATGAAAGGATAATCACTGGGCTCATATTTGGCCAAAGGATGATTACTGGGCTCATAATTAATCAAAGGACAGTCGATGGGCTTCAGAATTGATCAAAGGACAATCACTGTGCTTCAGAATTGGCCAAATGGCAATCACTGGGCTCGAGAATTGATCAAAGGACAATCACTGGGCTTCATAATTGGCCAAAGGACAATCACTGGTCTTCAGAATTGATCAAAGGAAAATAACTAGGCTTCAAATTTGTTCAAAAGACAATTACTGGGCTTCCGAATTGATCAAAGGACAATCATTGCGCTTCATAATTGATCAAAGGACAATCACTGGGCTTCAGAATTGATCAAAGGACAATCAGTGGGCTTCAGGATTGATCAAAGGACAATAACTGGGATTCAGAATTGATCAAAGGACAATCGCTGGGCTTCATAATTGGCCAAAGACAATCATTGGGCTCATAATTGGCGAAAGGACAATCACATGGCAAAAACTTTATCCAAGCACAATCAATCTTCAGCATAATTAATCAAAGGACAATCAATGGGCTTCATAATTGATCAAAGGATAATCACTGGGCTCATAATTGATCAAAGCACAATCAAGTGGCTTTATAATTGTTCAAAGGACAATCACTGGTTTTCATAATTGGCCAAATGGCAATCACTGGGCTTCAGAATTGATCAAAGGACAATCACTGGGCTTCATAATTGATCAAAGGACAATCACTGGGCTTCATAATTGATCAAAGGCCATCACTGGGCTTCAGAATTTATCAAAGGACAATCACTGGGCTTCAGAATTGAACAAAGGATAATCACTGTGCTTCAAAATTGATCAAAGGACATCACTGGGCTTCAGAGTTGCTCAAAAGTCAATCAATGGACTTCAAAATTGATCAAAGTACAATCACTGGGCTTCATAATTCATCAAAGGACAATCACTGGGCTTCATAATTCATCAAGGCCATCACTGGGCTTCAGAATTTATCAAAGGACAATCACTGGGCTTCAGAATTGAACAAAGGATAATCACTGGGCTTCAGAATTGATCAAAGGACATCACTGGGCTTCAGAATTGAACAAAGGACAAACACTGGGCTCATAATTGATCAAAGGCCAATCAATGGGCTCATAATTGATCAAAGGGCAATCACTGGGCTTCATCATTGTTCAAAGGATAATCATTGGGCTTCAGAATTGATCAAAGGACAATCAATGGGAACATAATTTATCACAGGACAATCACTGGGCTTCAGAATTGATCAAAGGGCAATAACTGGGCTCATTATTGATCAAAGGACAATCAACGGGCTTCACAATTGGCCAAAGACAATCACTGGGCTTCAGAATTGATCAAAGGACAATAACTGGGCTTCAGAATTGATCAAAGGACAATCACTGGGCTCATAATTGATCAAAGGACAATCACTGGGCTTCATAATTGATCAAAGGACAATCACTGGGCTTCATAATTGATCAAAGGACAATCACTGGGCTTCCGAAATGCTCAAAAGACAATCATTGGGCTTCATAATTGATCAAAGTAAAATCACTGGGCTTCTAAATTGATCAAAGGACAATCACTGGGCTTCAAATTTGATCCATGGACAATCACTCGGCTTCATATTTGAACAAAGGACAATCACAGGGTTTCAGCATTGGTCAAAGGACAATCACTGAGCTTCAGAATTAATCAAAGGACAATCACTGGGCTTCTAAATTGATCAATGGACAATCACTGGGCTTCAAATTTGATCAAAAGACAATCACTGGGCTCATAATTGATAAAAGGACAAACACTGGGCTCATTATTGTTCTAAGGTAATCATGGGTCTTCAGAATTGATCAAAAGACAATCTCTGGGTTCATAATTGATCAAAGCACAAATACTGGGCTCATTGTTGTTCAAAGGATAATCATTAGGCTTCAGAATTGATCAAAGGACAATCACTGAGCTTCAAAATTGATCAAAGGACAATAACTGGGCTTCAGAATTGATCACAAAGCAATAACTGGGCTAATTATTGATCAAAGGACAATCAACGGGTTTCACAATTGGCCAAAGAAAATCACGAGGCTCATAATTGGCGAAAGGACAATCACAGGGCTCAAAATTGATCCAAGCACAATCAATGGAAAGCATAATTAATCAAAGGACAATCAATGGGCTTCATAATTGATCAAAGGACAATCACTGGTTCTCATAATTGGCCAAACGGCAATTACTGGGCTTCAGAATTGATCAAAGGACAATCTCTGGGCTTCAGAATTGGCTAAATGGCAATCACTGGGCTCCAGAAATGATCAAAGGCAAATCAATGGGCTCATAATTGAACAAAGGACAATCACTGGGCTTCAAATTTGATCAAAAGACAATCACTGGGCTCATAATTGATAAAAGGACAAACACTGGGCTCATTATTGTTCAAAGGATAATCATGGGTCTTCAGAATTGATCAAAAGACAATCTCTGGGTTCATAATTGATCAAAGGACAAATACTGGGCTCATTATTGTTCAAAGGATAATCATTGGGCTTCAGAATTGATCAAAGGACAATCAATGGGCACATAATGGGTTGACGGACAATCACTGGGCTCATAATTGATCAAAGGACAATCACTGAGCTTCAAAATTGATCAAAGGACAATAACTGGGCTTCAGAATTGATCACAAAGCAATAACTGGGCTAATTATTGATCAAAGGACAATCACTGGGCTTCATAATTGATAAAAGGACATCTCTGGGCTTCAGAATTGAACAAAGGACAATCACTCGGTGTCATAATTAATCAAGCGACAATCACTGGGCTTCAGAATTGATCAAAGGACAATCACTGGGCTTCAGAATTGATCAAAGGACAATCACTGGGCTTCAGAATTGATCAAAGGACAATCACTGGGCTGCAGAATTGATCAAAGGACAATCACTGGGCTTCATAATTGATCAAAGGACAATCACTGGGCTTCAGAATTGCTCAAAAGTCAATCACTGGGCTTCAGAATTGATCAAAGTACAATCACTGGGCTTCATAATTCATCAGGTCAGGGTAATGCTTGCGGCCTGAGCAGAGGTGTTCAGCAAAGTTATCATCCAGTCTGCGTAAGATCTCCCCAATTAAGAGGAAAAACCATTGTGTGCAGGAGATACAGTATAGTGTATGGAATGAATAATAGAACACGGGTCAATCACTGGGCTTGCAATTGATCAAAGGACAATCACTGGGCTTCAGAATTGATCAAAGGACAATCACTGGGCTCATAATTGATCAAAGGACAATCACTGGGCTCATAATTGATCAAAGGACAATCACTGGGCTTCAGAATTGATCAAAGGACAATCACTGGGCTTCAGAATTGATTAAGGGTCAATCACTGGGCTTCAGAATTGACCAATGGACAATCACTGGGCTTCAGAATTGATCAAAGGAAAATAACTGGGCTTCAAATTTGATCAAAAGACAATCACTGGGCTTCCGAATTGATCAAAGGACAATCACTGGGCTTCAGAATTGATCAAAGGACAATCACTGGGCTTCAGGATTGATCAAAGGACAATAACTGGGATTCAGAATTGATCAAAGGACAATCGCTGGGCTTCATAATTGGACAAAGACAATCATTGGGCTCATAATTGGCGAAAGGAATATCAGATGGCACAAAATTTATCCAAGCACAATCAATCTTCAGCATAATTAATCAAAGGACAATCAATGGGCTTCATAATTGATCAAAGGATAATTACTGGGCTCATAATTGATCAAAGGACAATCAAGTGGCTTTATAATTGTTCAAAGGACAATCACTGGTTTTCATAATTGGCCAAATGGCAATCACTGGGCTTCAGAATTGATCAAAGGACAATCACTGGGCTCGAGAATTGATCGAAGGCCAATCAATGGGTTCATAATTGACCAAAGGACAATCACTGGGCTTCATAATTGATCAAAGGACAATCACTGGGCTTCAGAATTGCTCAAAAGTCAATCACTTGTCTTCAGAATTGATCAAAGTACAATCACTGGGCTTCATAATTCATCAAAGGACAATCACTGGGCTCATAATTGTTCAAAGGACAATCACTGGGCTTCAGAATTGATCAAAGGACAATCACTGGGCTTCATAATTGATAAAAGGACATCTCTGGGCTTCAGAATTGAACAAAGGACAATCACTGGGCTTCAGAATTGATCAAAGGACAATCACTGGGCGTCAGAATTGATCAAAGGACAATCACTGGGCTTCAGAATTGATCAAAGGACAATCACTGGGCTTCAGAATTGATCAAAAGACAATCACTGGGCGTCAGAATTGTTCAAAGGACAATCACTGGGCTTCATAATTGATCAAAGGTCATCACTGGGCTTCGGAATTGATCAAAGAACAATCACTGGGCTTCAGAATTGATCAAAGGACAACCACTGGGCTGCAGAATTGATCAAAGGACAATCACTGGGCTTCATAATTGAACAAAGGATAATCTCTGGGCTTCAGAATTGATCATAGGACAATCACTGGGCTTCATAATTGATCAAAGGACAATCACTGGGCTTCAGAATTGCTCAAAAGTCAATCACTGGGCTTCAGAATTGATCAAAGTACAATCACTGGGCTTCATAATTCATCAGGTCAGGGTCATGCTTGCGGCCTGAGCAGAGGTGTTCAGCAAAGTTATCATCCAGTCTGCGTAAGATCTCCCCAATTAAGAGGAAAAACCATTGTGTGCAGGAGATACAGTATAGTGTATGGAATGAATAATAGAACACGGGTCAATCACTGGGCTTGCAATTGATCAAAGGACAATCACTGGGCTTCAGAATTGATCAAAGGACAATAACTGGGCTTCAGAATTGATTAAGGGACAATCACTGGGCTTCAGAATTGACCAATGGACAATCACTGGGCTTCAGAATTGATCAAAGGAAAATAACTGGGCTTCAAATTTGATCAAAAGACAATCACTGGGCTTCCGAATTGATCAAAGGACAATCACTGGGCTTCAGAATTGATCAAAGGATAATCACTGGGCTTCAGAATTGATCAAAGGACAATCACTGGGCTTCAGGATTGATCAAAGGACAATAACTGTGATTCAGAATTGATCAAAGGACAATCGCTGGGCTTCATAATTGGACAAAGACAATCATTGGGCTCATAATTGGCGAAAGGAATATCAGATGGCACAAAATTTATCCAAGCACAATCAATCTTCAGCATAATTAATCAAAGGACAATCAATGGGCTTCATAATTGATCAAAGGATAATTACTGGGCTCATAATTGATCAAAGGACAATCAAGTGGCTTTATAATTGTTCAAAGGACAATCACTGGTTTTCATAATTGGCCAAATGGCAATCACAGGGCTTCAGAATTGATCAAAGGACAATCACTGGGCTCGAGAATTGATCAAAGGCCAATCAATGGGTTCATAATTGACCAAAGGACAATCACTGGGCTTCATAATTGATCAAAGGACAATCACTGGGCTTCAGAATTGCTCAAAAGTCAATCACTTGTCTTCAGAATTGATCAAAGTACAATCACTGGGCTTCATAATTCATCAAAGGACAATCACTGGGCTCATAATTGTTCAAAGGACAATCACTGGGCTTCAGAATTGATCAAAGGACAATCACTGGGCTTCATAATTGATAAAAGGACATCTCTGGGCTTCAGAATTGAACAAAGGACAATCACTGGGCTTCAGAATTGATCAAAGGACAATCACTGGGCGTCAGAATTGATCAAAGGACAATCACTGGGCTTCAGAATTGATCAAAGGACAATCACTGGGCTTCAGAATTGATCAAAGGACAATCACTGGGCGTCAGAATTGTTCAGAGGACAATCACTGGGCTTCATAATTGATCAAAGGTCATCACTGGGCTTCGGAATTGATCAAAGAACAATAACTGGGCTTCAGAATTGATCAAAGGACAACCACTGGGCTGCAGAATTGATCAAAGGACAATCACTGGGCTTCATAATTGAACAAAGGATAATCACTGGGCTTCAGAATTGATCATAGGACAATCACTGGGCTTCATAATTGATCAAAGGACAATCACTGGGCTTCAGAATTGCTCAAAAGTCAATCACTGGGCTTCAGAATTGAACAAAGTACAATCACTGGGCTTCATAATTCATCAGGTCAGGGTAACGATTGCGGCCTGAGCAAAGGTGTTCAGCAAAGTTATCATCCAGTCTGCGTAAGATCTCCCAAATTAAGAGGAAAAACCATTGTGTGCAGGAAATACAGTATAGTGTATGGAATGAATAATAGAACACGGGTCAATCACTGGGCTTGCAATTGATCAAAGGACAATCACTGGGCTTCAGAATTGATCAAAGGACAATCACTGGGCTCATAATTGATCAAAGGACAATCACTGGGCTCATAATTGATCAAAGGACAATCACTGGGCTCATAATTGATTAAAGGACAATCACTGGGCTCATAATTGATCAAAGGACAATCACTGGGCTTCAGAATTGATTAAGGGACAATCACTGGGCTTCAGAATTGACCAATGGACAATCACTGGGCTTCAGAATTGATCAAAGGAAAATAACTGGGCTTGAAATTTGATCAAAAGACAATCACTGGGCTTCCGAATTGATCAAAGGACAATCACTGGGCTTCAGAATTTATCAAAGGACAATCACTGGGCTTCAGGATTGATCAAAGGACAATAACTGGGATTCAGAATTGATCAAAGGACAATCGCTGGGCTTCATAATTGGACAAAGACAATCATTGGGCTCATAATTGGCGAAAGGAATATCAGATGGCACAAAATTTATCCAAGGACAATCTATCTTCAGAATAATTAATCAAAGGACAATCAATGGGCTTCATAATTGATCAAAGGATAATTACTGGGCTCATAATTGATCAAAGGACAATCAAGTGGCTTTATAATTGTTCAAAGGACAATCACTGGTTTTCATAATTGGCCAAATGGCAATCACAGGGCTTCAGAATTGATCAAAGGACAATCACTGGGCTCGAGAATTGATCAAAGGCCAATCAATGGGTTCATAATTGACCAAAGGACAATCACTGGGCTTCATAATTGATCAAAGGACAATCACTGGGCTCATAATTGTTCAAAGGACAATCACTGGGCTTCAGAATTGCTCAAAAGTCAATCACTTGTCTTCAGAATTGATCAAAGTACAATCACTGGGCTTCATAATTCATCAAAGGACAATCACTGGGCTCATAATTGTTCAAAGGACAATCACTGGGCTTCAGAATTGATCAAAGGACAATCACTGGGCTTCATAATTGTTTGAATACACAATGAATGGGAGGACCCTAGGCAAGACAGAGGGTCAGAGGGATCTTGGTGTGCAAGTTCACAGATCCCTGAAGGCGGCGGAACAGGTAGATAAGGTGGTAAAGAAGGCATATGGGATACTTGCCTTTATTCGCCAAGGCATAGAATATAAGAGCAAGGAGGTTATGATGGAGCTGTATAAAACACTGGTTAGGCCACAGCTGGAGTACTGTGTGCAGTTCTGGTCGCCACACTACAGGAAGGATGTGATCGCTTTGGAGAGGGTGCAGAGGAGATTCACCAGGATGTTACCAGGGCTGGAGCGCTTCAGCTCTGAAGAGAGACTGGGAAGATTGGGTTTGTTTTCCTTGGAGCAGAGAAGGCTGAGGGGGGACATGATTGAGGTGTACAAAATTATGAGGGGCACAGATAGGATGGATACTAAGGAGCTTTTGCCCCTCGTTGAGGGTTCTATAACAAGGGGACATAGATTCAAGGTAAAAGGCGGGAGGTTTAGAGGGGATTTTAGAAAGAACTTTTTCACCCAGAGGGTGGTTAGAGTCTGGAACTCACTGCCTGAAAGGGTTGTGGAGGCAGGAACCCTCACAACCCTTATAGGAAAGATAGAGCAGGAGGTAAGAGAGGAGGGGGAGTTGCGTTCTTGATTCGGGAGAACATCATGGCAGTAGTGAGAGGGGATATATCCGAGGGTTCGCCCACTGAGTCTCTTTGGGTAGAACTGAAAAATAAGAAGGGAGAGATCACTTTGATAGGATTGTACTACAGACCCCCAAATAGTCAACGGGAAATTGAGGAGCAAATATGTAAGGAGATTACAGACAGCTGCAAGAAAAATAGGGTGGTAATAGTAGGGGACTTTAACTTTCCCAACATTGACTGGGACAGCCATAGCATTAGGGGCTTGGATGGAGAGAAATTTGTTGAGTGTATTCAGGAGGAATTTCTCATTCAGTCTGTGGATGGCCCGACTAGAGAGGGGGCAAAACTTGACCTCCTCTTGGGAAATAAGGAAGGGCAGGTGACAGAAGTGTTTGTGAGGGATCACTTTGGGACCAGTGATCATAATTCCATTAGTTTTAAGATAGCTATGGAGAAGGATAGGTCTGGCCCAAAAGTTAAAATTCTAAATTGGGGAAAGGCCAATTTTGATGGTATTAGACAGGAACTTTCAGAAGTGGATTGGGAGAGTCTGTTGGCAGGCAAAGGGACGTCTGGTAAGTGGGAGGCTTTCAAAAGTGTGTTAACCAGGGTTCAGGGTAAGCACATTCCTTATAAAGTGAAGGGCAAGGCTGGTAGAAGTAGGGAACCTTGGATGACTCGGGAGATTGAGGCACTAGTCAAAAAGAAGAAGGAGGCATATGACATGCATAGGCAGCTGGGATCAAGTGGATCCCTTGAAGAGTATAGAGATTGCCGGAGTAGAGTTAAGAGAGAAATCAGGAGGGCAAAAAGGGATATGAGATTGCTTTGGCAGATCAGGCAAAGGTGAATCCAAAGAGCTTCTACAAATACATAAAGGGCAAAAGGGTAACTAGGGAGAGAGTAGGGCCTCTTAAGGATCAACAAGGTCATCTATGTGCGGAACCACAAGAAATGGGTGAGATCCTGAATGAATATTTCACATGGGTATTTACGGTTGAGAAAGGCATGGATGTTAGGGAACTTGGGGAAATAAATAGTGATGTCTTGAGGAGTGTACATATTACAGAGAGGGAGGTGCTGGAAGTCTTAACGCGCATCAAGGTAGATAAATCTCCGGGACCTGATGAAATGTATCCCAGGACGTTATGGGAGGTTAGGGAGGAAATTGCGGGTCCCCTAGCAGAGATATTTGAATCATCCACCGCTACAGGCTCACAATTAATCAAAGGACAATCAATGGGCTTCAGAATTGATCAAAGGACAATCACTGGTTTTCATAATTGGCCAAATGGCAATCACTGTGCTCGAGAATTGATAAAAGGCCAATCAATGGGCTCATAATTGAACAAAGGACAATCACTGGGCTTCATAATTGATCAGAGGACAATCACTGGTTTTCAGAATTGATCAAAGGAAAACAACTGGGCTTCATAATTGATCAAAGGACAATCACTGGGCTTCAAATTTGATCAAAAGACAATCACTGGGCTTCCGAATTGATCAAAGGACAACCACTGGGCTTCAGAATTGATCAAAGGACAACCACTGGGCTTCAGAAATGATCAAAGGACAATAACTGGGCTTCAGAATTGATCAAAGGACAATCACTGGACTTCTAAGTTGCTCAAAGGACAATCGCTGGGCTTAATAATTGGCCAAAGACAAACATTGGGCTCATAACTGGAGAAAGGACAATCACATGGCTCAAAATTAAACCAAGCACAATCAATCCTCAGCATCATTAATCAAAAGACAATCAATGGGCTCATAATTGAAAAAGGACAATCACTGGGCCTCATAATTGTTCAAAGGACAATCACTGGTCTTCAGAATTGATCAAAGGAAAATAACTGGGCTTCAGAATTGATTAAGGGTCAATCACTGGACTTCAGAATTGACAAATTGCCAATCGCTGGGCTTCAGAATTGATTAAGGGACAATCACTGGGCTTCAAATTTGATCAAAAGACAATCACTGGGGTTCAGAATTGATCAAAGGACAATCAATGGGCTTCCGAATTGATCAAAGGCCAATCAATGGACTCATAATTGAACAAAGGACAATCACTGGTCTTCATAATTGATCAAAGGACAATCACTGGTCTTCAGAATTGATCAAAGGAAAATAACTGGGCTTCAGAATTGATTAAGGGACAATCATTGGGCTTCAGAATTGACCAATGGACAATCACTGGGCTTCAGAATTGATTAAGGGGCAATCACTGGGCTTCAAAATTCATCAAAGGACAATCAATAGGCTTCGTAAATGGTTAAAGGACAATCACTGGGCTCATAACTGATCAAAGGACAATCACTGGGCTTCATAATTGATCAAAGGACAATCACTGGGCTCATAATTGGCCAAAGGACAATCACTGGGTTTCCGAATTGCTCAAAAGACATTCACTGGACTTCAAAATTGAACAAAGTACAATCACTGGGCTCATTATTGATCAACGGACAAACAACGAGCTTCACAATTGGCCAAAGAGAATCACTGGGCTCATAATTGTTCAAAGTACAATCACTGGGCTTCAGAATTGATCAAAGGACAATCAATGGGCTTCAGAATTGATCAAAGGACAATCACTGGGCTTCAGAATTGATCAAAGGGCAATAACTGGGCGCATTATTGATCAAAGGACAATCAACGGGCTTCACAATTGTCCAAAGACAATCACTGGGCTCATAATTGGAGAAAGGACAATCACAGGGCTCAAAATTGATCCAAGCACAATCAATGGACAGCATAATTAATCAAAGGACAATCACTGGGCTTCATAATTGATCAAAGGACAATCACTGGGCTCATAATTGGCCAAAGGACAATCACTGGGTTTCCGAATTGCTCAAAAGACAATCACTGGACTTCAAAATTGAACAAAGTACAATCACTGGGCTCATAATTGATCTAGGACACTCACTGGGCTTCATAATTGATCAAAGGACAATCACTGGGCTTCAGAATTGATCAAAGGGCAATCACTGGGCTCATTATTGATCAACGGACAATCAACGGACTTCACAATTGGCCAAAGAAAATCACTGGGCTCATAATTGTTCAAAGTACAATCACTGGGCTTCAGAATTGATCAAAGGACAATCAATGGGCTTCAGAATTGATCAAAGGCCAATAACGGGGCTCATTATTGATCAAAGGACAATCAACGGGCTTCACAATTGTCCAAAGACAATCACTGGGCTCATAATTGGCGAGAGGACAATCACAGGGCTCAAAATTTATCCAAGCACAATCAATGGATAGCGTAATTAATCAAAGGACAATCACTGGTTTTCATAATTGGCCAAATGGCAATCACTGGGCTCCAGATTTGATCAAAGGACAGTCACTGGGCTTCATAATTGATCAAAGGACAATCAATGGGCTCATAATCGATCAAAGGACAATCACTGGGCTTCATAATTGATCAAAGGACAATCACTGGGCTCAATAATTGGTTAGAGGACACTCACTGGGCTTCAGAATTGATCAAAAGGCAATCACTGCGCTTCAGAATTGACAAAAGGGCAATCACTGGGCTTCAAAATTGATCAAAGGACAATCACTGGGCTTCATAATTGGCGAAAGGAGAATCACTTGGCTCATAATTGATCAAATGACAATCACTGAGCTTCAACATTGATTAAAGGACAATCAACGGGCTTCACAATTGGCCAAAGACAATCACTGGGCTCACACTAGAGTCATAGAGTCATAGAGTTATACAGCACGGATAGAGGCCCTTCGGCCCATCGTGTCCGCGCCGGCAATCAAGCCCTGTCTATTCTAATCCCATATTCCATCATTTGGTCCGTAGCCTTGTATGCTATGGCATTTCAAGTGTTCATCCAAATGCTTCTTGAATGTTGTGAGGTTTCCTGCCTCCACAACCCTCTCAGGCAGTGAGTTCCAGACTCCAACCACCCTCTGGGTGAAAAAGTTCTTTCTCAAATCCCCTCTAAACCTCGCGCCTTTTACCTTGAATCTATGCCCCCTTGTTATAGAACCCTCAACGAAGGGAAAAAGCTCCTTAGTATCCATCCTATCTATGCACCTCATAATTTTGTACACTTCAATCATGTCCCCCCTCAGCCTCCTCTGCTCCAAGGAAAACAAACCCAATCTTCCCAGTCTCTCTTCATAGCTGAAGCGATCCAGCCCTGGCGAAAGGACAATCACAGGGCTCAAAATTGATCCTAGCACAATCAATGGACAGCATAATTAATCAACGGACAATCAATGGGCTTCATAATTGATCAAAGGATAATCACTGGGCTCATATTTGGCCAAAGGATAATCACTGGGCTCATAATTAATCAAAGGGAAATCAATGGGCTTCATAATTGATCAAAGGACAATCACTGGTTTTCATAATTGGCCAAACGGCAATCACTGGGCTCGAGAATTGATCAAAAGCCAATCAATGGGCTCATAATTGAACAAAGGACAATCACTGGGCTTCATAATTGATCAAAGGACAATCACTGGTCTGCAGAATTGATCAAAGGAAAACAACTGGGCTTCAAAATTGGTCAAAGGACAATCACTGGGCTTCAAATTTGATCAAAAGACAATCACTGGGCTTCATAATTGGTCAAAGACAATCATTGGGCTCGTAATTGGCGAAATGGACAACCACATGGCTCAAAATTTATCGAAGCACAATCAATCTTCAGCATAATTAATCAAAGGACAATCAATGGGCCTCATAATTGATCAAAGGATAATCACTGGGCTTCAGAATTGATCAAAGGACAATCACTTGACTTCAGAATTGATCAAAGGACAATAAGTGGGCTTCAGAATTGATCAAAGGACAATCACTGGACTTCTAAATTGCTCAAAGGACAATCGCTGGGCTTCATAATTGGCCAAAGACAATCATTGGGCTCATAATTGGCGAACGGACAATCACATGGCTCAAAATTTATCCAAGCACAATCAATCTTCAGCATAATTAATCAAAGGACAATCAATGGGCTTCATAATTGATCAAAGGATAATCACTGTGCTCATAATTGATCACAGGACAATCACTGGGCTCATAGTTGTTCAAAGGACAATCACTGGTTTTCATAATTGGTCAAATGGCAATCACTGGGCTCCAGAATTTATCAAAGGACAATCACTGGGCTCGAGAATTGATCAAAGGCCAATCAATTGGCTCATAATTGACCAAAGGACAATCACTGAGCTTCATAATTGATCAAAGGACAATCACTGGGCTTCAGAATTGATCATAGGAAATTAATGGGCTTTATAATTTATCAAAGGACATCACTGGGCTTCAGAATTGATCGAGGGACAATCACTGGGCTTCATAATTGAACAAATGATAATCACTGGGCTTCACAATTGATCAAAGGACAATAACTGGGCTTCAGAATTGATCAAAGGACAATCACTGGGCTCATAATTGATCAAAGGACAATCACTGGGCTTCATAATTGATCTAGGACAATCACTGGGCTTCATAATTGACCAAAGGACAATCACTGGGCTTCCGAAATTCTCAAAAGACAATCATTGGACTTCAAAATTGATCAAAGTACAATCAATGGGCACATAATTGATCAAAGGAAAATCACTGGGCTGCTAAATTGATCAAAGGACAATCACTGGGCTTCAAATTTGATCAAAGGACAATCACTGGGCTTCATAATTGAAGAAAGGACAATCACTGGGTTTCAGAATTGGTCAAAGGACAATCACTGAGATTCAGAATTAATCAAAGGGCAATCACTGGGCTTCATAATTGATCAAAGGACAATCACTGGGCTTCAGAATTGATCAAAGGACAATCACTGGGCTTCAGAATTGATCAAAGGACAATAACTGGGCTTCATAATTGATCAATGGACAATCACTGGGCTTCAAATTTGATCAAAAGTCAAATACTGGGCTCATAATTGATAAAAGGACAAACACTGTGCTCATTATTGTTCAAAGGATAATCATTGGGCTTCAGAATTGATCAAAAGACAATCTCTGGGTTCATAATTGATCAAAGGACAAACACTGGGCTCATTATTGATCAAAGGACAATCAACGGGCTTCACAATTGGCCAAAGAAAATCACTGGGCTCATAATTGTCGAAAGGACAATCACAGGGCTCAAAATTGATCCAAGCACAATCACTGGGCTACAGAATAGATCAAAGGACAATCAATGGGCTTCATAATTGATCAAAGGATAATCACTGGGCTCATATTTGGCCAAAGGATAATCACGGGGCTCATCGTTAATCAAAGGACAAACACTGGGCTTCATAATTGGCCAAAGGACAATCACTGGGCTTCATAATTGGCCAAAGGACAATCACTGGGCCACAGAATAGATCAAAGAACAATCACTGGGCTTCAGAATTGATCAAAGGCAATCACTGGGCTTCAGAATTGATCAAAGGACAATCACTGGGCTTCATAACTAAACAAACGATAATCACTGGGCTTCAGAATTGATCAAAGGACAATAACTGGGCTTCAGAATTGAGCAAAGGACAATCACTGGGCTTCAAATTCGATCAAAAGACACTCACTGGGCTTCCGAATTGATCAAAGGACAATCACTGGGCTCGAGAATTGATCAAAGGCCAATCAATGGGCTCATAATTCATCAAAGGACATTCACTGGGCTTCAGAATTGATCAAAGGAGAATCACTGGGCTTCAGAATTGATCAAAGGGCAATAACTGGGCTCATAATTGATCAAAGGACAATCACTGGGCTTCATAATTGGCCAAAGTCAATCACTGGGCTTCAGAATTGATCAATGGACAATCACTGGGCTTCATAATTGAACAAAGGACAATCACTGGGCTTCAAATTTGATCAATGGACAATCACTGGGCTTCATAAATGAACAAAGGACAATCACTGAGCTTCAGAATTAATCAAAGGACAATCACTGGGCTTCATAATTGATCAAAGGACAATAACTGGGCTTCAGAATTGATCTAAGGACAATCACTGGGCTCATAATTGATAAAAGGACAAACACTGGGCTCATTATTGATCAAAGGACAATAACTGGGCTTCAGAATTGATCTAAGGACAATCACTGGGCTTCAAAATAAAGGAAAATAAAGCAAAATAAAGGAAAATCCTAAGATGTTTTATAAGTATATTAAGGGTAAGAGGATGACTAGGGAAAAAATAGGGCCCATTAGGGACAAAAATGGCAATCTGTGTGTGGAGCCGGCAGATGTAGGAGGGGTTCTAAATGAATTTTTTGCATCTGTTTTCACTGTGGAGAAGGACGATGTAGACATAGAAATACGCAGGGGGACTGTGATATACTCCAACATATTAACATTGAGCGGGAGGAGATATTGGCGGTTTTAGCAGGCCTAAAAATGGATAAATCCCCAGGCCCGGACGAAATGTATCCCAGGCTACTGTGTGAGGCAAAGGAGGAGATTGCGGGGGCTCTGACACATATATTCAGAACCTCTCTGGCCACAGGGGATGTGCCAGAGGACTGGAGAACCGCTAATGTAATACCATTATTCAAGAAGGGAGTAGGGAAAAACCGGGGAACTACAGGCCAGTGAGCCTAACATCAATGGTAGGAAAATTATTGGAAAAAATTCTGAAGGACAAAATTAGTCTCCACTTGGAGAAGCAAGGATTAATCAGGGATAGTCAACATGGCTTTGTCAAGGGAAGATCATGTCTGACTAATTTGATTGAATTTTTTGAGGGGGTGACGAGGCGTGTGGATGAGGGTAACGCAGTGGATGTGGTATACATGGATTTCAGTAAGGCCTTCGATAAAGTCCCCCACAGGAGACTGGTCAAGAAGGTACGAGCCCATGGAATCCAGGGTGCCTTGGCACTTTGGATACAAAACTGGCTTAGTGGCAGAAGGCAGAGGGTGATGGTCGAAGGTTGTTTTTGTGACTGGAAGCCTGTGGCCAGTGGGGTACCACAGGGATCGGTGCTGGGTCCCTTGCTGTTTGTGGTCTACATTAACGACTTGGATATGAATGTAAAAGGTATGATCAGTCAGTTCGCTGATGATACAAAGATTGGTAGGGTTGTAAATAGCGAGGAGGATAGCCTCAGTCTGCAGGACGATATAGATGGGTTGGTCAGATGGGCGGAACAGTGGCAAATGGAATTTAACCCGGAAAAGTGCGAGGTGATGCACTTTGGAGGGACTAACAAGGCAAGGGAATACACAATGAATGGGAGGACCCTAGGCAAGACAGAGGGTCAGAGGGATCTTGGTGTGCAAGTTCACAGATCCCTGAAGGCGGCGGAACAGGTAGATAAGGTGGTAAAGAAGGCATATGGGATACTTGCCTTTATTAGCCGAGGCATAGAATATAAGAGCAAGGAGGTTATGATGGAGCTGTATAAAACACTGGTTAGGCCACAGCTGGAGTACTGTGTGCAGTTCTGGTCGCCACACTACAGGAAGGATGTGATCGCTTTGGAGAGGGTGCAGAGGAGTTTCACCAGGATGTTACCAGGGCTGGAGCGCTTCAGCTATGAAGAGAGACTGGGAAGATTGGGTTTGTTTTCCTTGGAGCAGAGGAGGCTGAGGGGGGACATGATTGAGGTGTACAAAATTATGAGGGGCACAGATAGGATGGATACTAAGGAGCTTTTTCCCTTCGTTGAGGGTTCTATAACAAGGGGACAGAGATTCAAGGTAAAAGGCGGGAGGTTTAGAGGGGATTTGAGAAAGAACTTTTTCACCCAGAGGGTGGTTGGAGTCTGGAACTCACTGCCTGAAAGGGTTGTGGAGGCAGGAACACTCACAACATTCAAGAAGCATTTGGATGAGCACTTGAAATGCCATAGCATACAAGGCTACGGACCAAATGCTGGAATATGGGATCAGAGTAGACTGGGCTTGATTGCGGGCGCGGACACGATGGGCCGAAGGGCCTCTATCCGTGCTGTATAACTCTATGACTCTATTATTGTTCAAAGGATAATCATTGGGCTTCAGAATTGATCAAAGGACAATCTCTGGGTTCATAATTGATCAAAGGACAATCACTGGGCTCATAATTGTTCAAAGGACAATCACTGAGCTTCAAAATTGTTCACAGGACAATAACTGGGCTTCAGAATTGATCAAAAAGCAATAACTGGGCTCATTATTGATCAAAGGACAATCAATGAGCTTCACAATTGGCCATAGAAAATCACTCGGCTCATAATTGGCGAAAGGACAATCACTGGGCTCAAAATGGATCCAAGCACAATCAATGGACAGCATCATTAATCAAAGGACAATCAATGGGCTTCATAATTGATGAAAGGATAATCACTGGGCTCATATTTGGCCAAAGGATGATTACTGGGCTCATAATTAATCAAAGGACAGTCGATGGGCTTCAGAATTGATCAAAGGACAATCACTGTGCTTCAGAATTGGCCAAATGGCAATCACTGGGCTCGAGAATTGATCAAAGGACAATCACTGGGCTTCATAATTGGCCAAAGGACAATCACTGGTCTTCAGAATTGATCAAAGGAAAATAACTAGGCTTCAAATTTGTTCAAAAGACAATTACTGGGCTTCCGAATTGATCAAAGGACAATCATTGCGCTTCATAATTGATCAAAGGACAATCACTGGGCTTCAGAATTGATCAAAGGACAATCAGTGGGCTTCAGGATTGATCAAAGGACAATAACTGGGATTCAGAATTGATCAAAGGACAATCGCTGGGCTTCATAATTGGCCAAAGACAATCATTGGGCTCATAATTGGCGAAAGGACAATCACATGGCAAAAACTTTATCCAAGCACAATCAATCTTCAGCATAATTAATCAAAGGACAATCAATGGGCTTCATAATTGATCAAAGGATAATCACTGGGCTCATAATTGATCAAAGCACAATCAAGTGGCTTTATAATTGTTCAAAGGACAATCACTGGTTTTCATAATTGGCCAAATGGCAATCACTGGGCTTCAGAATTGATCAAAGGACAATCACTGGGCTTCATAATTGATCAAAGGACAATCACTGGGCTTCATAATTGATCAAAGGCCATCACTGGGCTTCAGAATTTATCAAAGGACAATCACTGGGCTTCAGAATTGAACAAAGGATAATCACTGTGCTTCAAAATTGATCAAAGGACATCACTGGGCTTCAGAGTTGCTCAAAAGTCAATCAATGGACTTCAAAATTGATCAAAGTACAATCACTGGGCTTCATAATTCATCAAAGGACAATCACTGGGCTTCATAATTCATCAAGGCCATCACTGGGCTTCAGAATTTATCAAAGGACAATCACTGGGCTTCAGAATTGAACAAAGGATAATCACTGGGCTTCAGAATTGATCAAAGGACATCACTGGGCTTCAGAATTGAACAAAGGACAAACACTGGGCTCATAATTGATCAAAGGCCAATCAATGGGCTCATAATTGATCAAAGGGCAATCACTGGGCTTCATCATTGTTCAAAGGATAATCATTGGGCTTCAGAATTGAACAAAGGACAATCAATGGGAACATAATTTATCACAGGACAATCACTGGGCTTCAGAATTGATCAAAGGGCAATAACTGGGCTCATTATTGATCAAAGGACAATCAACGGGCTTCACAATTGGCCAAAGACAATCACTGGGCTTCAGAATTGATCAAAGGACAATAACTGGGCTTCAGAATTGATCAAAGGACAATCACTGGGCTCATAATTGATCAAAGGACAATCACTGGGCTTCATAATTGATCAAAGGACAATCACTGGGCTTCATAATTGATCAAAGGACAATCACTGGGCTTCCGAAATGCTCAAAAGACAATCATTGGGCTTCATAATTGATCAAAGTAAAATCACTGGGCTTCTAAATTGATCAAAGGACAATCACTGGGCTTCAAATTTGATCCATGGACAATCACTGGGCTTCATAATTGAACAAAGGACAATCACAGGGTTTCAGCATTGGTCAAAGGACAATCACTGAGCTTCAGAATTAATCAAAGGACAATCACTGGGCTTCTAAATTGATCAATGGACAATCACTGGGCTTCAAATTTGATCAAAAGACAATCACTGGGCTCATAATTGATAAAAGGACAAACACTGGGCTCATTATTGTTCTAAGGTAATCATGGGTCTTCAGAATTGATCAAAAGACAATCTCTGGGTTCATAATTGATCAAAGCACAAATACTGGGCTCATTGTTGTTCAAAGGATAATCATTGGGCTTCAGAATTGATCAAAGGACAATCACTGAGCTTCAAAATTGATCAAAGGACAATAACTGGGCTTCAGAATTGATCACAAAGCAATAACTGGGCTAATTATTGATCAAAGGACAATCAACGGGTTTCACAATTGGCCAAAGAAAATCACGAGGCTCATAATTGGCGAAAGGACAATCACAGGGCTCAAAATTGATCCAAGCACAATCAATGGAAAGCATAATTAATCAAAGGACAATCAATGGGCTTCATAATTGATCAAAGGACAATCACTGGTTCTCATAATTGGCCAAACGGCAATTACTGGGCTTCAGAATTGATCAAAGGACAATCTCTGGGCTTCAGAATTGGCTAAATGGCAATCACTGGGCTCCAGAAATGATCAAAGGCAAATCAATGGGCTCATAATTGAACAAAGGACAATCACTGGGCTTCAAATTTGATCAAAAGACAATCACTGGGCTCATAATTGATAAAAGGACAAACACTGGGCTCATTATTGTTCAAAGGATAATCATGGGTCTTCAGAATTGATCAAAAGACAATCTCTGGGTTCATAATTGATCAAAGGACAAATACTGGGCTCATTATTGTTCAAAGGATAATCATTGGGCTTCAGAATTGATCAAAGGACAATCAATGGGCACATAATGGGTTGACGGACAATCACTGGGCTCATAATTGATCAAAGGACAATCACTGAGCTTCAAAATTGATCAAAGGACAATAACTGGGCTTCAGAATTGATCACAAAGCAATAACTGGGCTAATTATTGATCAAAGGACAATCACTGGGCTTCATAATTGATAAAAGGACATCTCTGGGCTTCAGAATTGAACAAAGGACAATCACTCGGTGTCATAATTAATCAAGCGACAATCACTGGGCTTCAGAATTGATCAAAGGACAATCACTGGGCGTCAGAATTGATCAAAGGACAATCACTGGGCTTCAGAATTGATCAAAGGACAATCACTGGGCTTCAGAATTGATCAAAGGACAATCACTGGGCTGCAGAATTGATCAAAGGACAATCACTGGGCTTCATAATTGATCAAAGGACAATCACTGGGCTTCAGAATTGCTCAAAAGTCAATCACTGGGCTTCAGAATTGATCAAAGTACAATCACTGGGCTTCATAATTCATCAGGTCAGGGTAATGCTTGCGGCCTGAGCAGAGGTGTTCAGCAAAGTTATCATCCAGTCTGCGTAAGATCTCCCCAATTAAGAGGAAAAACCATTGTGTGCAGGAGATACAGTATAGTGTATGGAATGAATAATAGAACACGGGTCAATCACTGGGCTTGCAATTGATCAAAGGACAATCACTGGGCTTCAGAATTGATCAAAGGACAATCACTGGGCTCATAATTGATCAAAGGACAATCACTGGGCTCATAATTGATCAAAGGACAATCACTGGGCTTCAGAATTGATCAAAGGACAATCACTGGGCTTCAGAATTGATTAAGGGTCAATCACTGGGCTTCAGAATTGACCAATGGACAATCACTGGGCTTCAGAATTGATCAAAGGAAAATAACTGGGCTTCAAATTTGATCAAAAGACAATCACTGGGCTTCCGAATTGATCAAAGGACAATCACTGGGCTTCAGAATTGATCAAAGGACAATCACTGGGCTTCAGGATTGATCAAAGGACAATCACTGGGCTTCATAATTCATCAAAGGACAATCACTGGGCTTCATAATTCATCAAGGCCATCACTGGGCTTCAGAATTTATCAAAGGAC
Source organism: Heptranchias perlo (assembly GCF_035084215.1). NCBI lineage: Eukaryota > Metazoa > Chordata > Chondrichthyes > Hexanchiformes > Hexanchidae > Heptranchias > Heptranchias perlo. The sequence goes on along the minus strand of NW_027139907.1, from coordinate 2,134,666 downwards.
AATCACTGGGCTTCAGAATTGAACAAAGGATAATCACTGGGCTTCAGAATTGATCAAAGGACATCACTGGGCTTCAGAATTGAACAAAGGACAAACACTGGGCTCATAATTGATCAAAGGCCAATCAATGGGCTCATAATTGATCAAAGGGCAATCACTGGGCTTCATCATTGTTCAAAGGATAATCATTGGGCTTCAGAATTGATCAAAGGACAATCAATGGGAACATAATTTATCACAGGACAATCACTGGGCTTCAGAATTGATCAAAGGGCAATAACTGGGCTCATTATTGATCAAAGGACAATCAACGGGCTTCACAATTGGCCAAAGACAATCACTGGGCTTCAGAATTGATCAAAGGACAATAACTGGGCTTCAGAATTGATCAAAGGACAATCACTGGGCTCATAATTGATCAAAGGACAATCACTGGGCTTCATAATTGATCAAAGGACAATCACTGGGCTTCATAATTGATCAATGGACAATCACAGGGCTTCATAATTGATCAAAGGACAATCACTGGGCTTCCGAAATGCTCAAAAGACAATCATTGGGCTTCATAATTGATCAAAGTAAAATCACTGGGCTTCTAAATTGATCAAAGGACAATCACTGGGCTTCAAATTTGATCCATGGACAATCACTGGGCTTCATAATTGAACAAAGGACAATCACAGGGTTTCAGCATTGGTCAAAGGACAATCACTGAGCTTCAGAATTAATCAAAGGACAATCACTGGGCTTCTAAATTGATCAATGGACAATCACTGGGCTTCAAATTTGATCAAAAGACAATCACTGGGCTCATAATTGATAAAAGGACAAACACTGGGCTCATTATTGTTCTAAGGTAATCATGGGTCTTCAGAATTGATCAAAAGACAATCTCTGGGTTCATAATTGATCAAAGCACAAATACTGGGCTCATTGTTGTTCAAAGGATAATCATTGGGCTTCAGAATTGATCAAAGGACAATCACTGAGCTTCAAAATTGATCAAAGGACAATAACTGGGCTTCAGAATTGATCACAAAGCAATAACTGGGCTAATTATTGATCAAAGGACAATCAACGGGTTTCACAATTGGCCAAAGAAAATCACGAGGCTCATAATTGGCGAAAGGACAATCACAGGGCTCAAAATTGATCCAAGCACAATCAATGGAAAGCATAATTAATCAAAGGACAATCAATGGGCTTCATAATTGATCAAAGGACAATCACTGGTTCTCATAATTGGCCAAACGGCAATTACTGGGCTTCAGAATTGATCAAAGGACAATCTCTGGGCTTCAGAATTGGCTAAATGGCAATCACTGGGCTCCAGAAATGATCAAAGGCAAATCAATGGGCTCATAATTGAACAAAGGACAATCACTGGGCTTCAAATTTGATCAAAAGACAATCACTGGGCTCATAATTGATAAAAGGACAAACACTGGGCTCATTATTGTACAAAGGATAATCATGGGTCTTCAGAATTGATCAAAAGACAATCTCTGGGTTCATAATTGATCAAAGGACAAATACTGGGCTCATTATTGTTCAAAGGATAATCATTGGGCTTCAGAATTGATCAAAGGACAATCAATGGGCACATAATGGGTTGACGGACAATCACTGGGCTCATAATTGATCAAAGGACAATCACTGAGCTTCAAAATTGATCAAAGGACAATAACTGGGCTTCAGAATTGATCACAAAGCAATAACTGGGCTAATTATTGATCAAAGGACAATCACTGGGCTTCATAATTGATAAAAGGACATCTCTGGGCTTCAGAATTGAACAAAGGACAATCACTCGGTGTCATAATTAATCAAGCGACAATCACTGGGCTTCAGAATTGATCAAAGGACAATCACTGGGCGTCAGAATTGATCAAAGGACAATCATTGGGCTTCAGAATTGATCAAAGGACAATCACTGGGCTTCAGAATTGATCAAAGGACAATCACTGGGCTGCAGAATTGATCAAAGGACAATCACTGGGCTTCATAATTGATCAAAGGACAATCACTGGGCTTCAGAATTGCTCAAAAGTCAATCACTGGGCTTCAGAATTGATCAAAGTACAATCACTGGGCTTCATAATTCATCAGGTCAGGGTAATGCTTGCGGCCTGAGCAGAGGTGTTCAGCAAAGTTATCATCCAGTCTGCGTAAGATCTCCCCAATTAAGAGGAAAAACCATTGTGTGCAGGAGATACAGTATAGTGTATGGAATGAATAATAGAACACGGGTCAATCACTGGGCTTGCAATTGATCAAAGGACAATCACTGGGCTTCAGAATTGATCAAAGGACAATCACTGGGCTCATAATTGATCAAAGGACAATCACTGGGCTCATAATTGATCAAAGGACAATCACTGGGCTTCAGAATTGATCAAAGGACAATCACTGGGCTTCAGAATTGATTAAGGGTCAATCACTGGGCTTCAGAATTGACCAATGGACAATCACTGGGCTTCAGAATTGATCAAAGGAAAATAACTGGGCTTCAAATTTGATCAAAAGACAATCACTGGGCTTCCGAATTGATCAAAGGACAATCACTGGGCTTCAGAATTGATCAAAGGACAATCACTGGGCTTCAGGATTGATCAAAGGACAATAACTGGGATTCAGAATTGATCAAAGGACAATCGCTGGGCTTCATAATTGGACAAAGACAATCATTGGGCTCATAATTGGCGAAAGGAATATCAGATGGCACAAAATGTATCCAAGCACAATCAATCTTCAGCATAATTAATCAAAGGACAATCAATGGGCTTCATAATTGATCAAAGGATAATTACTGGGCTCATAATTGATCAAAGGACAATCAAGTGGCTTTATAATTGTTCAAAGGACAATCACTGGTTTTCATAATTGGCCAAATGGCAATCACTGGGCTTCAGAATTGATCAAAGGACAATCACTGGGCTCGAGAATTGATCGAAGGCCAATCAATGGGTTCATAATTGACCAAAGGACAATCACTGGGCTTCATAATTGATCAAAGGACAATCACTGGGCTTCAGAATTGCTCAAAAGTCAATCACTTGTCTTCAGAATTGATCAAAGTACAATCACTGGGCTTCATAATTCATCAAAGGACAATCACTGGGCTCATAATTGTTCAAAGGACAATCACTGGGCTTCAGAATTGATCAAAGGACAATCACTGGGCTTCATAATTGATAAAAGGACATCTCTGGGCTTCAGAATTGAACAAAGGACAATCACTGGGCTTCAGAATTGATCAAAGGACAATCACTGGGCGTCAGAATTGATCAAAGGACAATCACTGGGCTTCAGAATTGATCAAAGGACAATCACTGGGCTTCAGAATTGATCAAAAGACAATCACTGGGCGTCAGAATTGTTCAAAGGACAATCACTGGGCTTTATAATTGTTCAAAGGACAATCACTGGTTTTCATAATTGGCCAAATGGCAATCACTGGGCTTCAGAATTGATCAAAGGACAATCACTGGGCTCGAGAATTGATCGAAGGCCAATCAATGGGTTCATAATTGACCAAAGGACAATCACTGGGCTTCATAATTGATCAAAGGACAATCACTGGGCTTCAGAATTGCTCAAAAGTCAATCACTTGTCTTCAGAATTGATCAAAGTACAATCACTGGGCTTCATAATTCATCAAAGGACAATCACTGGGCTCATAATTGTTCAAAGGACAATCACTGGGCTTCAGAATTGATCAAAGGACAATCACTGGGCTTCATAATTGATAAAAGGACATCTCTGGGCTTCAGAATTGAACAAAGGACAATCACTGGGCTTCAGAATTGATCAAAGGACAATCACTGGGCGTCAGAATTGATCAAAGGACAATCACTGGGCTTCAGAATTGATCAAAGGACAATCACTGGGCTTCAGAATTGATCAAAAGACAATCACTGGGCGTCAGAATTGTTCAAAGGACAATCACTGGGCTTCATAATTGTTCAAAGGATAATCATTGGGCTTCAGAATTGATCAAAGGACAATCAATGGGAACATAATTTATCACAGGACAATCACTGGGCTTCAGAATTGATCAAAGGGCAATAACTGGGCTCATTATTGATCAAAGGACAATCAACGGGCTTCACAATTGGCCAAAGACAATCACTGGGCTTCAGAATTGATCAAAGGACAATAACTGGGCTTCAGAATTGATCAAAGGACAATCACTGGGCTTCAGAATTGATCAAAGGACAATAACTGGGCTTCAGAATTGATCAAAGGACAATCACTGGGCTCATAATTGATCAAAGGACAATCACTGGGCTTCATAATTGATCAAAGGGCAATCACTGGGCTTCATAATTGATCAATGGACAATCACTGGGCTTCATAATTGAACAAAGGACAATCACAGGGTTTCAGCATTGGTCAAAGGACAATCACTGAGCTTCAGAATTAATCAAAGGACAATTACTGGGCTTCTAAATTGATCAATGGACAATCACTGGGCTTCAAATTTGATCAAAAGACAATCACTGGGCTCATAATTGATAAAAGGACAAACACTGGGCTCATTATTGTTCTAAGGTAATCATGGGTCTTCAGAATTGATCAAAAGACAATCTCTGGGTTCATAATTGATCAAAGCACAAATACTGGGCTCATTGTTGTTCAAAGGATAATCATTGGGCTTCAGAATTGATCAAAGGACAATCACTGAGCTTCAAAATTGATCAAAGGACAATAACTGGGCTTCAGAATTGATCACAAAGCAATAACTGGGCTAATTATTGATCAAAGGACAATCAACGGGTTTCACAATTGGCCAAAGAAAATCACGAGGCTCATAATTGGCGAAAGGACAATCACAGGGCTCAAAATTGATCCAAGCACAATCAATGGAAAGCATAATTAATCAAAGGACAATCAATGGGCTTCATAATTGATCAAAGGACAATCACTGGTTCTCATAATTGGCCAAACGGCAATTACTGGGCTTCAGAATTGATCAAAGGACAATCTCTGGGCTTCAGAATTGGCTAAATGGCAATCACTGGGCTCCAGAAATGATCAAAGGCAAATCAATGGGCTCATAATTGAACAAAGGACAATCACTGGGCTTCAAATTTGATCAAAAGACAATCACTGGGCTCATAATTAATAAAAGGACAAACACTGGGCTCATTATTGTTCAAAGGATAATCATGGGTCTTCAGAATTGATCAAAAGACAATCTCTGGGTTCATAATTGATCAAAGGACAAATACTGGGCTCATTATTGTTCAAAGGATAATCATTGGGCTTCAGAATTGATCAAAGGACAATCAATGGGCACATAATGGGTTGACGGACAATCACTGGGCTCATAATTGATCAAAGGACAATCACTGAGCTTCAAAATTGATCAAAGGACAATAACTGGGCTTTAGAATTGATCACAAAGCAATAACTGGGCTAATTATTGATCAAAGGACAATCACTGGGCTTCATAATTGATAAAAGGACATCTCTGGGCTTCAGAATTGAACAAAGGACAATCACTCGGTGTCATAATTAATCAAGCGACAATCACTGGGCTTCAGAATTGATCAAAGGACAATCACTGGGCGTCAGAATTGATCAAAGGACAATCACTGGGCTTCAGAATTGATCAAAGGACAATCACTGGGCTTCAGAATTGATCAAAGGACAATCACTGGGCTGCAGAATTGATCAAAGGACAATCACTGGGCTTCATAATTGATCAAAGGACAATCACTGGGCTTCAGAATTGCTCAAAAGTCAATCACTGGGCTTCAGAATTGATCAAAGTACAATCACTGGGCTTCATAATTCATCAGGTCAGGGTAATGCTTGCGGCCTGAGCAGAGGTGTTCAGCAAAGTTATCATCCAGTCTGCGTAAGATCTCCCCAATTAAGAGGAAAAACCATTGTGTGCAGGAGATACAGTATAGTGTATGGAATGAATAATAGAACACGGGTCAATCACTGGGCTTGCAATTGATCAAAGGACAATCACTGGGCTTCAGAATTGATTAAGGGACAATCACTGGGCTTCAAAATTGATCAAAGGACAATCACTGGGCAACGTAATTGGCTAAAGGACAATCACTGGGCTCATAATTGATTAAAGGACAATCACTGGGCTTCATAATTGATCAACGCACAATCACTGGGCTCATAATTGGCCAAAGGACAATCACTGGGGTTCCGAATTGCTCAAAAGACAATCACTGGACTTCAAAATTGAACAAAGTACAATCACTGGGCTCATAATTGATCAAAGGACAATCAATGGGCTTCATAATTGATCAAAGGATAATCACTGGGCTCATATTTGGCCAAAGGATAATCACTGGGCTCATAATTAATCAAAGGACAATCAATGGGCTTCAGAATTGATCAAAGGACAATCACTGGTTTTCATAATTGGCCAAATGGCAATCACTGTGCTCGAGAATTGATAAAAGGCCAATCAATGGGCTCATAATTGAACAAAGGACAATCACTTGGCTTCATAATTGATCAGAGGACAATCACTGGTTTTCAGAATTGATCAAAGGAAAACAACTGGGCTTCATAATTGGTCAAAGGACAATCACTGGGCTTCAAATTTGATCAAAAGACAATCACTGGGCTTCCGAATTGATCAAAGGACAATCACTGGGCTTCAGAATTGATCAAAGGACAACCACTGGGCTTCAGAATTGATCAAAGGACAATAACTGGGCTTCAGAATTGATCAAAGGACAATCACTGGACTTCTAAGTTGCTCAAAGGACAATCACATGGCTCAAAATTAAACCAAGCACAATCAATCTTCAGCATCATTAATCAAAGGACAATCAATGGGCTCATAATTGATCAAAGGATAATCACTGGGCTCATAACTGATCAAAGGTGTGAGGACAACACAGTGTGCTGAGAGTTCGGCAAGTGTGGGAGTTGAAGGGTTAATCTCTTTAAATCTAGTGCATATTGCTTCAACTGTTTAAGGTCAATTTAAAAGTTTAAATTTCTAAGTTTCTGTCAGGCTTCAGCAGAGAGCTGCTGTAGCAAGTTAATTGGTTAGCTAGATTCAATTTGGTACCTGAAGGTGGGGCAGGCCTGTCTCATCTGAGTCTCAACTGTAGAAATACAGGGGCCTGTCAGTGCGGACAGCACGGTGTGAGGACAACACAGTGTGCTGAGAGTTCGGTAAGTGTGGGAGTTTGGTGAAGTGGGGGAAGGAGGTGCTGCTTTGCCTTGCTTTTCCTGCAGAGCGGTAGTGGACCTGAGAGTAAAAGACTGAGATTGTGGAATAAAAGCAGCAGCAGACCTGCACCAAGAGACCACTACTGTGCGACATCACAGGAACTTAACTCCTGGACCGAAGATAAATAAGAAGCAAAAAGTAATCCAAGTGGGACGTCACCAAGGAAGAGGTAAGTGATTGGCTGGTGAGTATTTTCCTGCTGAATTTGTCTAAGGTTAGAGTTTGTGGATTCTCGGGTCTCTGTTGTGTAGTGGGGGACTGCTGTTCAGCAAGGGCCCTTGAATATACCTTTTTAATTGAAGTGAAATTGGTGGTATTCATTTAATTTGAATTAATTAGTTAAAGGGTAAGTCATGTCAGGACAGCCCAGTCCCGTGTTATGCTCTTCCTGCTCTATGTGGGAAATCAGGGACCCTTCCGGTGTCCCTGACGACCATGTGTGCGGGAAATGTATCCAGCTGCAGCTACTGACAAACCGCATTGCGGCACTGGAGCTGCGGATGGATTCATTATGGAGCATTCACGATGCTGAGAACGTCGTGGATAGCACGTTTAGTGAGATGGTCACACCGCAGGTAAAGGTTGTACAGGCAGGAAGTAATTGGGTGACCATCAGGCAGAGTAAGAAGAGCAGGCAGGCAGTGCAGGGGTCCCCTGTGGCCGTCCCCCTCTCAAACAAATATACCGCTTTGGATATTGTTGAGGGGGATGACTTATCAGGGGAAGGCAGCAGCAGCCAACTTCCTGGCACCAGGGGTAGCTCTGCTGCACAGGCTGGGAGGAAAAAGAGTGGAAGAGCTATAGTGGTAGGGGATTCTATCGTAAGGGGAACAGACAGGCGTTTCTGTGGCCGTAAACGTGACTCCAGGATGGTTTGTTGCCTCCCTGGTGCCAGGGTCATGGATGTCACTGAGCGGCTACAGGGCATTCTCAAGGGGGAGGGTGAGCAGGCAGAGGTCGTGGTCCACATTGGGACCAACGACATAGGTAGGAAGGGAGATGAGGTCCTGCATCAAGAATTTAGGGAGCTCGGTAGCAGATTAAAGAGCAGGACCTCAAAGGTTGTAATCTCTGGATTACTCCCAGTGCCACGGGCTAGTGAGTATAGAAATAGGAGGATAGAACAGATGAATGCGTGGCTAAAGAGTTGGTGCAGGAGGGAGGGTTTCAGTTTCCTGGATCACTGGGCCTGCTTCTGGGGAAGGTGGGACTTGCACAAGTCGGACGGGTTGCACCTGAACCAGAGCGGGACAAATATCCTTGCGGGGAGGTTTGCTAGCACTGTTGGGGGGGGGTTTAAACTAACTTGGCAGGGGGATGGGATACAGAGTGGAGCTACAATAGGGGGTGATGTGCAGCCAAATATAGAGAAAAAAACAAGTCAGCTTGGAAGACAGGGCAAATATGTGAGGGCAAGGCTGGATGGCATCTATTTTAATGCAAGGAGTCTTGCGAATAAGGTGGATGAACTGAAGGTGTTGATAAACACATGGGAGTATGATATTGTTGCTGTCACAGAGACATGGTTGAGGGAGGGGCAAGACTGGCAGCTCAATATTCCGGGGTACAGAATCTTCAGGCGAGACAGGGGGGGGGGGGTATAAGAGGAGGGGGGGTCGCAATATTAATTAAAGAATCAATTACTGCCATAAGGAGGGATGATATATTAGCAGGTTCCTCTAATGAGGCCATATGGGTGGAGCTTAAAAACAAAAAAGGGGCAAGCACTTTGATGGGAGTGTACTATAGGCCCCCAAACAGTCAGGGGGAGATCGAGGAACAGATATGTAGGCAAATCTCAGAAAATTGTGCAAATAATAGGGTAATAATCGTGGGGGATTTCAACTTCCCCAATATTAACTGAGATACTCAGAGTGTAAAAGGCTTAGAGGGTACAACATTCTTAACGTGCATCCAGGAGAGCTTTTTGAGCCAGCATGTAGAAAGTCCTACAAGAGAGGGGGCGGGACTGGATCTAATTCTAGGGAATGTGGCCGGCCAAGTGGAAGAAGTGCTAGTAGGTGAGCACTTTGGTGACAGTGACCATAATTCGGTGAGATTTAAGGTGGTCATGGAAAAGGACAGGGAGGTGCCGGAAATAAAGGTTCTAAATTAGGGGAAGGCCGATTTTAATAGGATAAGGCAGGATCTGGCCAAAATGGACTGGGATCAGCTGCTTGTAGGAAAATCCGCATCGGAGCAATGGGAGTCTTTCAGAAGGGAGATTGAGACCATACAATGGCAACATGTTCCCGTAAAGATCAAGGGTGGTTCCAAGAACTCCAGGGAACCTTGGATGTCAGGGGATATACGAGAATGGATTAGGAAAAAAAGGAGGGATTTTGGCAGATACAAAAGGCTAAAGACGGAGGAAGCCCTAGAGGAGTACAAAAAGTGCAGGGGGATACTTAAAAAAGAAATTAGGAGATCAAGGAGGGGCCATGAAATAACACTGGCGAGCAAAATAAAGGAAAATCCTAAGATGTTTTATAAGTATATTAAGGGTAAGAGGATAACTAGGGAAAAAATAGGGCCCATTAGGGACAAAAATGGCAATCTGTGTGTGGAGCCGGCAGATGTAGGAGGGGTTCTAAATGAATTTTTTGCATCTGTTTTCACTATGGAGAAGGATGATGTAGACATAGAAATACGGCAGGGGGACTGTGATATACTCGAACATATTAACATCGAGCGGGAGGAGGTATTGGCGGTTTTAGCAGGCCTAAAAATGGATAAATCCCCAGGCCCGGACGAAATGTATCCCAGGCTACTGTGTGAGGCAAAGGAGGAGATTGCGGGGGCTCTGACACATATATTCAGAACCTCTCTGGCCACAGGGGATGTGCCAGAGGACTGGAGAACCGCTAATGTAATACCATTATTCAAGAAGGGGAGTTGGGAAAAACCGGGGAACTACAGGCCAGTGAGCCTAACATCAGTGGGAGGAAAATTATTGGAAAAAATTCTGAAGGACAAAATTAGTCTCCACTTGGAGAAGCAAGGATTAATCAGGGATAGTCAACATGGCTTTGTCAAGGGAAGATCATGTCTGACTAATTTGATTGAATTTTTTGAGGGGGTGACTAGGCGTGTGGATGAGGGTAACGCAGTGGATGTGGTATACATGGATTTCAGTAAGGCCTTTGATAAAGTCCCCCACAGGAGACTGGTCAAGAAGGTACGAGCCCATGGAATCCAGGGTGCCTTGGCACTTTGGATACAAAACTGGCTTAGTGGCAGAAGGCAGAGGGTGATGGTCGAAGGTTGTTTTAGTGACTGGAAGCCTGTGGCCAGTGGGGTACCACAGGGATCGGTGCTGGGTCCCTTGCTGTTTGTGGTCTACATTAATGACTTGGATATGAATGTAAAAGGTATGATCAGTAAGTTCGCTGATGATACAAAGATTGGTAGGGTGGTAAATAATGAGGAGGATAGCCTCAGTCTGCAGGACGATATAGATGGGTTGGTCAGATGGACGGAACAGTGGCAAATGGAATTTAACACGGAAAAGTGCGAGGTGATGCACTTTGGAGGGACTAACAAGGCAAGGGAATACACAATGAATGGGAGGACCCTAGGCAAGACAGAGGGTCAGAGGGATCTTGGTGTGCAAGTTCACAGATCCCTGAAGGCGGCGGAACAGGTAGATAAGGTGGTAAAGAAGGCATATGGGATACTTGCCTTTATTAGCCAAGGCATAGAATATAAGAGCAAGGAGGTTATGATGGAGCTGTATAAAACACTGGTTAGGCCACAGCTGGAGTACTGTGTGCAGTTCTGGTCGCCACACTACAGGAAGGATGTGATCGCTTTGGAGAGGGTGCAGAGGAGATTCACCAGGATGTTACCAGGGCTGGAGCGCTTCAGCTATGAAGAGAGACTGGGAAGATTGGGTTTGTTTTCCTTGGAGCAGAGAAGGCTGAGGGGGGACATGATTGAGGTGTACAAAATTATGAGGGGCACAGATAGGATGGATACTAAGGAGCTTTTGCCCCTCGTTGAGGGTTCTATAACAAGGGGACATAGATTCAAGGTAAAAGGCGGGAGGTTTAGAGGGGATTTTAGAAAGAACTTTTTCACCCAGAGGGTGGTTAGAGTCTGGAACTCACTGCCTGAAAGGGTTGTGGAGGCAGGAACCCTCACAACCCTTATAGGAAAGATAGAGCAGGAGGTAAGAGAGGAGGGGGAGTTGCGTTCTTGATTCGGGAGAACATCATGGCAGTAGTGAGAGGGGATATATCCGAGGGTTCGCCCACTGAGTCTCTTTGGGTAGAACTGAAAAATAAGAAGGGAGAGATCACTTTGATAGGATTGTACTACAGACCCCCAAATAGTCAACGGGAAATTGAGGAGCAAATATGTAAGGAGATTACAGACAGCTGCAAGAAAAATAGGGTGGTAATAGTAGGGGACTTTAACTTTCCCAACATTGACTGGGACAGCCATAGCATTAGGGGCTTGGATGGAGAGAAATTTGTTGAGTGTATTCAGGAGGAATTTCTCATTCAGTATGTGGATGGCCCGACTAGAGAGGGGGCAAAACTTGACCTCCTCTTGGGAAATAAGGAAGGGCAGGTGACAGAAGTGTTTGTGAGGGATCACTTTGGGACCAGTGATCATAATTCCATTAGTTTTAAGATAGCTATGGAGAAGGATAGGTCTGGCCCAAAAGTTAAAATTCTAAATTGGGGAAAGGCCAATTTTGATGGTATTAGACAGGAACTTTCAGAAGTGGATTGGGAGAGTCTGTTGGCAGGCAAAGGGACGTCTGGTAAGTGGGAGGCTTTCAAAAGTGTGTTAACCAGGGTTCAGGGTAAGCACATTCCTTATAAAGTGAAGGGCAAGGCTGGTAGAAGTAGGGAACCTTGGATGACTCGGGAGATTGAGGCACTAGTCAAAAAGAAGAAGGAGGCATATGACATGCATAGGCAGCTGGGATCAAGTGGATCCCTTGAAGAGTATAGAGATTGCCGGAGTAGAGTTAAGAGAGAAATCAGGAGGGCAAAAAGGGATATGAGATTGCTTTGGCAGATCAGGCAAAGGTGAATCCAAAGAGCTTCTACAAATACATAAAGGGCAAAAGGGTAACGAGGGAGAGAGTAGGGCCTCTTAAGGATCAACAAGGTCATCTATGTGCGGAACCACAAGAAATGGGTGAGATCCTGAATGAATATTTCACATGGGTATTTACGGTTGAGAAAGGCATGGATGTTAGGGAACTTGGGGAAATAAATAGTGATGTCTTGAGGAGTGTACATATTACAGAGAGGGAGGTGCTGGAAGTCTTAACGCGCATCAAGGTAGATAAATCTCCGGGACCTGATGAAATGTATCGCAGGACGTTATGGGAGGTTAGGGAGGAAATTGCGGGTCCCCTAGCAGAGATATTTGAATCATCCACCGCTACAGGTGAGGTGCCTGAAGATTGGAGGGTAGCAAATGTTGTGCCTTTGTTTAAGAAGGGCGGCAGGGAAAAGCCTGGGAACTACAGACCAGTGAGCCTGACATCTGTAGTGGGTAAGTTGTTAGAGGGTATTCTGAGGGACAGGATCTACAGGCATTTGGAGAGGCAGGGACTAATTAGGAACAGTCAGCATGGTTTTGTGAGAGGAAAATCATGTCTCACGAATTTGATTGAGTTTTTTGAAGGGGTAACCAAGAAGATAGATGAGGGCTGTGCAGTAGACGTGGTCTACATGGACTTCAGCAAAGCATTTGACAAGGTACCGCATGGTAGGTTGTCACATAAGGTTAAATCTCATGGGATCCAAGGTGAGGTAGCCAATTGGATACAAAATTGGCTTGACGACAGAAGACAGAGTGTGGTTGTAGAGGGTTGTTTTTCAAACTGGATGCCTGTGTACAGCGGTGTGCCTCAGGGATCGGTGCTGGGTCCGCTGTTATTTGTTATTTATATTAATGATTTGGATGAGAATTTAGGAGGCATGGTTAGTAAGTTTGCAGATGACACCAAGATTGGTGGCATTGTGGACAGTGAAGAAGGTTATCTGGGATTGCAACGGGATCTTGATCAATTGGGCCAGTGGGCCGATGAATGGCAGATGGAGTTTAATTTAGATAAATGTGAGGTGATACATTTTGGTAGATCGAATCGGGCCAGGACCTACTCCATTAATGGTAGGGCGTTGGGGAGAGTTATAGAACAAAGAGATCTAGGAGTACAGATTCATAGCTCCTTGAAAGTGGAGTCACAGGTGGATAGGGTGGTGAAGAAGGCATTCGGCATGCTTGGTTTCATTGGTCAGAACATTGAATGCAGGAGTTGGGATGTCTTGTTGAAGTTGTACAGGGCATTGGTGAGGCCACACTTGGAGTACTGTGTACAGTTCTGGTCACCCTATTATAGAAAGGATATTATTAAACTAGAAAGAGTGCAGAAAAGATTTACTAGGATGCTACCGGGACTTAATGGTTTGACTTACAGGGAGCGGTTAGACAGACTGGGACTTTTTTCCCTGGAGAGTAGGAGGTTAAGGGGTGATCTTATAGAAGTCTATAAAATAATGAGGGGCATAGATAAGGTCGATCGTCAAAATCTTTTCCCAAAGGTAGGGGAGTCTATAACGAGGGGGCATAGATTTAAGGTGAGAGGGGAGAGATACAAAAGGGTCCAGAGGGGCAATTTTTTCACTCAAAGGGTGGTGAGTGTCTGGAACGAGCTGCCAGAGGCAGTAGTAGAGGCGGGTACAATTTTGTATTTTAAAAAGCATTTGGACAGTTACATGGGTAAGATGGGTATAGAGGGATATGGGCCAAGTGCAGGCAATTGGGACTAGCTTAGTGGTATAAACTGGGCGACATGGACATGTTGGGCCGAAGGGCCTGTTTCCATGTTGTAACTTCTATGATTCTATGATTCTATCAAATGCCATAGCATACAAGGCTACGGACCAAATGCTGGAATATGGGATTAGAGTAGACAGGGCTGATGGCCGGCGCGGACACGATGGGCCGAAGGGCCTCTATCCGTGCTGTATGACTCTATGACTCTATGACTCTATGTCTATGACTCTAATCTGCCCGATGCATGTCACTGTCCATTAAAACAGCCGGTTGTATGTCACTGTCCCTTTAAACAGCCCGATGTATTTCACTGTCCCATAAAACTGCCCGATGCATGTCACTGTCCATTAAAACAGCCCCATGTTTGTCACTGTTCTTTTAAACAGGCCGCTGTATGTCACTGTCCGTTTAAAGAGCCCGAATTTATGTCACTGTCCCATTAAACAGCCCAATGTATTTCAATGTCCCATTAAACAGCCCGATGTATGTCACTGAACCTTCAAACAGCCCGGTATATTTCACTGTCCCATTAAACATCCCGATGTATGTCACTGTCCCTTTAAACAGCCCGATATATTTAGCTGTCCCTTTAAACAGGACGATGTATTTCACTGTGCCATTAAACAGCCCAATGTATTTCACTGTCCCTTTAAACGGCCCGATGTATATCACTGTCCCTTTAAACGGCCCGATGTATATCACTGTCCCTTTAAACAACCCGATGTATATCACTGTCCCTTTAAACGGCCCGATGTATGTCACTGAGAATCCCAACGTGGTCAGTTTTCGGTAAAATATTAAGATGCCTCCGTGGCAAAGAAGCAGAATGCAAAATGGTTAGAAAGGGTTAATTAGTTAGTAACTGAGATTGGTACAGGTGGCCTGGCCTCCTGCTGGGCCATATGTTTGCGTAGTCAGCAGGTTTGCATGGTCTTAGCAATGTAGAGTCTTTGATGTGATTCAAGGACTGGTCTGAATGTCTCCATGTTTATGGCAGATCAATATAGGTAACGAGCTTAGCCAAAGTTGAAAGACATTCCAGGTTGGGAGATAAGGAACAGAAGGGACAGGGAAGAACATTCCAAGTTGGAAGGTGAGGAAGTATCCCCTTTGATGTCTAACAGCAACATGGTCAGCACATGGACGATCTATGATTGGCCGGAAATAATGTAACCTCGCATGGCAACCTATGCCCGGCTTATGATTGGTGTTGACCCTCGTTAAGTATGTTCCAACCCTATTCATCTGTATAAAAACGTGTGGATTTCTGTATGTTTTTGTTCTTGCTCTGCCAGCATAGAGGGACTCTATCAGGAGTCCAAATCAATGCTGCAGACTAAGAACCCTGCGATTAAAGTTGTGTTGAACTTTAAAATGTATTCGACTTCAGTTTTTACTGAACCAGACTGAGGGGAAAGAATCCAGATCGTCATCACTGTCCCATTAAACAGCCCGATGTATGTCACTGTCCCATTAAACAGCCCGATGTATGTCACCATCCCTTTAAACAGCCCGATATATTTCGCTGTCCCTTTAAACAGCCCGATGTATGTCACTGTCCCTTTATACAGCCCGATGTATATCACTGTCCTTTTAAACAGCCCGAATTTATGTCACTGTCCCATTAAGCAGCCCGAATTTATGTCACTGTCCCATTAAGCAGCCCGAATTTATGTCACTGTCCCATTAAGCTGCCCAATGTATTTCAATGACCCATTAAACTGCCCGATGCATGTCACTGTCCATTCAAACAGCCCGATGTATGTCACTGTCCCTTTAAACAGACCGATATATTTCGCTGTCCCTTTAAACAGCCCGATGTATTTCACTGTGCCATTAAACAGCCCAATATATTTCACTGTCCCTTTAAACAGCCCGATGTATGTCACTGTCCCTTTTAAAGGCCCGATGTATGTCACTGTCCCATTAAACAGCCCGATGTATGTCACTGTCCATTTTAACAGCCCGATGTATGTCACTGTCCCATTAAACAGCCCGATGTATGTCACTATCCCTTTAACAGCCCGATGTATGTCACTGTCCCATTAAACAGCCCGATGTATGTCACCATCCCTTTAAACAGCCCGATGAATGTCACTATCCCTTTAACAGCCCGATGTATGTCACTGTCCCATTAAACAGCCCGATGTATGTCACCATCCCTTTAAACAGCCCGATGTATGTCACTGTCCCTTTAAACAGCCCGATGTATGTCACTGTCCCTTTCTACAGCCCGATGTATATCACTGTCCCTTAAAACAGCCCGAATTTATGTCACTGTCCCATTAAGCTGCCCAATGTATTTCAATGTCCCATTAAACAGCCCGATGCATGTCACTATCCATTCAAACAGACCGATGTATGTCACTGTCCCTTTAAACGGCCCTATGTATGTCACTGTCCCATTAAACAGCCCGATGTACGTCACTGTCCCTTTAACAGCCCGATGTATGTCACTATCCCTTTAAACAGCCTGATTAAACAGCCCGATGTATGTCACTGTACCTTCAAACAGCCCGAAGTGTGTCACTGTCCCTTTTAACAGCCCGATGTATGTCACCGTCCCTTTAAACAGCCTGATGTATGTCACTGTCCCTTTAAACAGCCCGATGTATGCCACTGTCCCTTAAATCAGACCGATGTATGTCACTGTCCCTTTAAACAGCCCGATTTATGTCACTGTCCCTTTAAACAATCCGATGTATGTCACTGTCCCTTTAAACACCCCGATGTATGTCACTGTCCTTTTAAACAGCCCGATATATGTCACTGTCCCTTTAAACATCCCGATGTCTGCAACTGCCCCTTTGAAAAGCCCGATGTATGTCACTGCTCCTTTAAACAGTCCGGTGTATGTCATTGAAACTTCAAACAGCCCGATGTATGTCACTGTCCCTTTTAACAGCCCGATGTATGTCACAGTCCCTTTAAACAGCCCGATGTACGTCACTATCCCTTTAACAGCCTGATGTGTGTCACTGTCCCTTTATAACGCGCGATGTATATCATTGTCCCTTCAAAAAGCTCGATGTATCTAACTGTCCCTACAAACGGCCCGATGTGTTTCACTGTCCCTTTAAAGAGCCCGCTGTATGCCACTGTCCCTTTAAAGAGCCCGATGTATGCCACTGTCCCTGTAAACAGCCCGATGTATGCCACTGTCCCTTTCAACAGCCCGATGTATGTCACTGTCCCTTTAAACAGCCCGATGTATGCCATTGTCCCTTTTAACAGCCCGATGTTTGTTGCTGTCCCTTTAAACAGCCCGATGTATTTCAATGTCCCATTAAACTGCCCGATGTATGTCACTGTCCCTTTATACAGCCCGATGTATATCACTGTCCCTTTAAACAGCCAGAATTTATGTCACTCTCCCATTAAACAGCCCAATGTATTTCACTGTCCCATAAATCTGCCCGATGCATGTCACTGTCCATTAAAACAATCCGATGTATGACACTGTCCCTTTAAACAGCCCGATGTATGTCACTGTCCCTTTAAACAGCCCGATGTACGTCACTATCCCTTTAACAGCCCGATGTGTGTCACTGTCCCTTTATAAAGCACGATGTACATCACTATTCCTTTAACAGCACGATGTGTGTCACATTCCCTTTAAACAGCCTGATTAAACAGCCCGATGTATGTCACTGTACCTTTTAACAGTCCGATTTATGTCACCGTCCCTTTAATAAGCCCGATGTATATCACCGTCCCTTTAAACAGCCCGATTTATGTCACTTTCCCTTTAAACAGTCCAATGTATGTCACTGTCCCTTTAAACAGCCCGATGTTTGTCACTGTCCCTTTAAACAGCACAATGTATTTCACTGTCCCTTTAAATAACCCTAAGTATGTCATTGTCCCGTTGAACATCCCGATGTATGTCACAGTCCCTTCAAACAGCCCAATATATGTCACTGTCCCTTTAAACATCCCGATATCTGCCACTGCCCCTTTAAAAAGCCCGATGTATGTCACTGCCCCTTTAAACAGTCCGGTGTATGTCACTGCCACTTAAAACAGCCCGATGTATGTCACTGTCCCTTTAAGCAGCCCGATGTATATCACTGTCCCTTTAAGCAGCCCAATGTTTGTCACTGTCCCTTTAAGCAGCCCAATGTACGTCACTGTTCCTTTAAACAGCCCTATGCATGTCACTGTGCCATTAAACAGCCCGATGTATGTCACTGTCCATTTAAACAGCTGGATGTATGTCACTGACCCTTTTCAGCAGCCCAATATTTGTCACTGTGCCTTTAAGCAGCCCAATGTACGTCACTGTTCCTTTAAACAGCCCAATGTATTTCACTGTCCCATTAAACTGCCCGATGTATGTCACTGTCCCTTTAAAGAGCCCGATGTATGTCACTGTCCCTTTATACAGCCCGATGTATATCACTGTCCCTTTGAACAGCCCTAATTTATGTCAGTGTCCCATTAAACAGCTCAATGTATTTCAATGTCCCATTAATCTGCCCGATGCATGTCACTGTCCATTAAAACAGCCGGTTGTATGTCACTGTCCCTTTAAACAGCCCGATGTATTTCACTGTCCCATAAAACTGCCCGATGCATGTCACTGTCCATTAAAACAGCCCCATGTTTGTCACTGTTCTTTGAAACAGGCCGATGTATGTCACTGTCCGTTTAAAGAGCCCGAATTTATGTCACTGTCCCATTAAACAGCCCAATGTATTTCAATGTCCCATTAAACAGCCCGATGTATGTCACTGAACCTTCAAACAGCCCGGTATATTTCACTGTCCCATTAAACATCCCGATGTATGTCACTGTCCCTTTAAACAGCCCGATAAATTTAGCTGTCCCTTTAAACAGGACGATGTATTTCACTGTGCCATTAAACAGCCCAATGTATTTCACTGTCCCTTTAAACGGCCCGATGTATGTCACTGTCCCATTAAACAGCCCGATGTATGTCACTGTCCCATTAAGCAGCCCGATGTATGTCACCATCCCTTTAAACAGCCCGATGTATGTCACTGTCCCTTTTAACAGCCCGATGTTTGTTGCTGTCCCTTTAAACAGCCCGATATATTTCGCTGTCCCTTTAAACAGCCCGATGTATGTCACTATCCCTTTATACAGCCCGATGTATATCACTGTCCTTTTTAACAGCCCGAATTTATGTCACTGTCCCATTAAGCAGCCCGAATTTATGTCACTGTCCCATTAAGCTGCCCAATGTATTTCAATGTCCCATTAAACATCCCGATGTATGTCACTGTCCCTTTAAACAGCCCGATAAATTTAGCTGTCCCTTTAAACAGGACGATGTATTTCACTGTGCCATTAAACAGCCCAATGTATTTCACTGTCCCTTTAAACGGCCCGATGTATGTCACTGTCCCATTAAACAGCCCGATGTATGTCACTGTCCCATTAAGCAGCCCGATGTATGTCACCATCCCTTTAAACAGCCCGATGTATGTCACTGTCCCTTTTAACAGCCCGATGTTTGTTGCTGTCCCTTTAAACAGCCCGATATATTTCGCTGTCCCTTTAAACAGCCCGATGTATGTCACTATCCCTTTATACAGCCCGATGTATATCACTGTCCTTTTTAACAGCCCGAATTTATGTCACTGTCCCATTAAGCAGCCCGAATTTATGTCACTGTCCCATTAAGCTGCCCAATGTATTTCAATGACCCATTAAACTGCCCGATGTATATCACTGTCCCTTTGAACAGCCCTAATTTATGTCAGTGTCCCATTAAACAGCCCAATGTATTTCAATGTCCCATTAATCTGCCCGATGCATGTCACTGTCCATTAAAACAGCCGGTTGTATGTCACTGTCCCTTTAAACAGCCCGATGTATTTCACTGTCCCATAAAACTGCCCGATGCATGTCACTATCCATTCAAACAGCCCGATGTATTTCACTGTGCCATTAAACAGCCCGATATATTTCACTGTCCCTTGAAACAGCCCGATGTATGTCACTGTCCCTTTAAACGGCCCGATGTATGTCACCGTCCCTTTAAACGGCCCGATGTATGTCACTGTCCCATTAAACAGCCCGATGTATGTCACTATCCCTTAAAACAGCCCGATGTACGTCACTATCCCTTGAACAGCCCGATGTATGTCACTGTCCCATTTAACAGCCCGATGTATGTCACCATCCCTTTAAACAGCCCGATGTATGTCACTGTCCCTTTCAACAGTCCGATGTTTGTTGCTGTCCCTTTAAACAGCCCAATATATTTCGCTGTCCCTTTAAACTGCCCGATGTATGTCACTGTCCCATTCTACAGCCCGATGTAAATCACTGTCCCTTTAAACAGCCCGAATTTATGTCACTGTCCCATTAAGCTGCCCAATGTATTTCAATGTCCCATTAAACTGCCCGATGCATGTCACTATCCATTCAAACAGACCGATGTATGTCACTGTCCCTTGAAACAGCCCGATGTATGTCACTGTCCCTTTAAACGGCCCGATGTATGTCACTGTCCCTTTAAACGGCCCGATGTATGTCACTGTCCCATTAAACAGCCCGATGTATGTCACTATCCCTTAAAACAGCCCGATGTACGTCACTATCCCTTGAACAGCCCGATGTATGTCACTGTCCCATTTAACAGCCCGATGTATGTCACCATCCCTTTAAACAGCCCGATGTATGTCACTGTCCCTTTCAACAGTCCGATGTTTGTTGCTGTCCCTTTAAACAGCCCAATATATTTCGCTGTCCCTTTAAACTGCCCGATGTATGTCACTGTCCCTTTCTACAGCCCGATGTAAATCACTGTCCCTTTAAACAGCCCGAATTTATGTCACTGTCCCATTAAGCTGCCCAATGTATTTCAATGTCCCATTAATCTGCCCGATGCATGTCACTGTCCATTAAAACAGCCGGTTGTATGTCACTGTCCCTTTAAACAGCCCGATGTATTTCACTGTCCCATAAAACTGCCCGATGCATGTCACTGTCCATTAAAACAGCCCCATGTTTGTCACTGTTCTTTGAAACAGGCCGATGTATGTCACTGTCCGTTTAAAGAGCCCGAATTTATGTCACTGTCCCATTAAACAGCCCAATGTATTTCAATGTCCCATTAAACAGCCCGATGTATGTCACTGAACCTTCAAACAGCCCGGTATATTTCACTGTCCCATTAAACATCCCGATGTATGTCACTGTCCCTTTAAACAGCCCGATAAATTTAGCTGTCCCTTTAAACAGGACGATGTATTTCACTGTGCCATTAAACAGCCCAATGTATTTCACTGTCCCTTTAAACGGCCCGATGTATGTCACTGTCCCATTAAACAGCCCGATGTATGTCACTGTCCCATTAAGCAGCCCGATGTATGTCACCATCCCTTTAAACAGCCCGATGTATGTCACTGTCCCTTTTAACAGCCCGATGTTTGTTGCTGTCCCTTTAAACAGCCCGATATATTTCGCTGTCCCTTTAAACAGCCCGATGTATGTCACTATCCCTTTATACAGCCCGATGTATATCACTGTCCTTTTTAACAGCCCGAATTTATGTCACTGTCCCATTAAGCAGCCCGAATTTATGTCACTGTCCCATTAAGCTGCCCAATGTATTTCAATGACCCATTAAACTGCCCGATGTATATCACTGTCCCTTTGAACAGCCCTAATTTATGTCAGTGTCCCATTAAACAGCCCAATGTATTTCAATGTCCCATTAATCTGCCCGATGCATGTCACTGTCCATTAAAACAGCCGGTTGTATGTCACTGTCCCTTTAAACAGCCCGATGTATTTCACTGTCCCATAAAACTGCCCGATGCATGTCACTATCCATTCAAACAGCCCGATGTATTTCACTGTGCCATTAAACAGCCCGATATATTTCACTGTCCCTTGAAACAGCCCGATGTATGTCACTGTCCCTTTAAACGGCCCGATGTATGTCACCGTCCCTTTAAACGGCCCGATGTATGTCACTGTCCCATTAAACAGCCCGATGTATGTCACTATCCCTTAAAACAGCCCGATGTACGTCACTATCCCTTGAACAGCCCGATGTATGTCACTGTCCCATTTAACAGCCCGATGTATGTCACCATCCCTTTAAACAGCCCGATGTATGTCACTGTCCCTTTCAACAGTCCGATGTTTGTTGCTGTCCCTTTAAACAGCCCAATATATTTCGCTGTCCCTTTAAACTGCCCGATGTATGTCACTGTCCCATTCTACAGCCCGATGTAAATCACTGTCCCTTTAAACAGCCCGAATTTATGTCACTGTCCCATTAAGCTGCCCAATGTATTTCAATGTCCCATTAAACTGCCCGATGCATGTCACTATCCATTCAAACAGACCGATGTATGTCACTGTCCCTTGAAACAGCCCGATGTATGTCACTGTCCCTTTAAACGGCCCGATGTATGTCACTGTCCCTTTAAACGGCCCGATGTATGTCACTGTCCCATTAAACAGCCCGATGTATGTCACTATCCCTTAAAACAGCCCGATGTACGTCACTATCCCTTGAACAGCCCGATGTATGTCACTGTCCCATTTAACAGCCCGATGTATGTCACCATCCCTTTAAACAGCCCGATGTATGTCACTGTCCCTTTCAACAGTCCGATGTTTGTTGCTGTCCCTTTAAACAGCCCAATATATTTCGCTGTCCCTTTAAACTGCCCGATGTATGTCACTGTCCCTTTCTACAGCCCGATGTAAATCACTGTCCCTTTAAACAGCCCGAATTTATGTCACTGTCCCATTAAGCTGCCCAATGTATTTC
The DNA here is from genome assembly GCF_035084215.1 of Heptranchias perlo. Taxonomy (NCBI): domain Eukaryota; kingdom Metazoa; phylum Chordata; class Chondrichthyes; order Hexanchiformes; family Hexanchidae; genus Heptranchias; species Heptranchias perlo. The sequence goes on along the minus strand of NW_027139907.1, from coordinate 2,111,878 downwards.
AATGTCCCATTAAACTGCCCGATGCATGTCACTATCCATTCAAACAGACCGATGTATGTCACTGTCCCTTTAAACAGACCGATATATGTCACTGTCCCATTAAACAGCCCGATGTATGTCACTGTCCCGTTAAGCAGCCCGATGTATGTCACCATCCCTTTAAACAGCCCGATGTATATCACCATCCCTTTAAACAGCCCGATATATGTCACTGAACCTTCAAACAGCCCGATGTATGTCACTGTCCATTTTAGCAGCACGATGTCTGTCACTGTCCCATTAAACAGCCCGATATATGTCACTGAACCTTCAAACAGCCCGATGTATGTCACTGTACCTTTAAACAGCCCGATGTATGTCACTGTCCCTTTAAACAGCCCGATGTTCGTCACTATCCCTTTAACAGCCCGATGTGTGTCACTGTCCCTTTATAAAGCACGATGTACATCACTATTCCTTTAACAGCACGATGTGTGTCACATTCCCTTTAAACTGCCTGATTAAACAGCCCGATGTATGTCACTGTACCTTCAAACAGCCCGATGTGTGTCACTGTCCCTTTTAACAGCCCGATGTATGTCACTGTACCTTTAAACAGCCCGATGTATGTCACTGTCCCTTTAAACAGCCCGATGTTCGTCACTATCCCTTTAACAGCCCGATGTGTGTCACTGTCCCTTTATAAAGCACGATGTACATCACTATTCCTTTAACAGCACGATGTGTGTCACATTCCCTTTAAACTGCCTGATTAAACAGCCCGATGTATGTCACTGTACCTTCAAACAGCCCGATGTGTGTCACTGTCCCTTTTAACAGCCCGATGTATGTCACTGTCCCTTCAAAAAGCCCGATGTATCTCATTGTCCCTACAAACGGCCCGATGTGTGTCACTGTCCCTTTAAATAGCCCGCTGTATGCCACTGTCCCTTTAAACAGCCCGATGTATGCCACTGTCCCTTTAATCAGCCTGATGTATGTCACTGTCCCTTTAAACAGCCCGTTTTATGTCACTGTCCCTTTAAACAATCCGATGTATGTCACTGTCCCTTTAAACAGCCCGATGTATGTCACTGTCCCTTTAATCACCCCGATGTCTGCAACTGCCCCTTTAAAAAGCCCGATGTATGTCACTGCTCCTTTAAACAGTCCGGTGCATATCAGTGAACCTTCAAACAGCCCGATGTATATCACAGTCCCTTTAAACAGCCCGATGTACGTCACTATCCCTTTAACAGCCTGATGTGTGTCACTGTCCCTTTATAACGCGCGATGTATGTCATTGTCCCTTCAAAAAGCCCGATGTATCTAACTGTCCCTACAAACTGCCCAATGTGTGTCACTGTCCCTTTAAAGAGCCCTCTGTATGTCACTGTCCCTTTAAACAGCCCGATGTATGCCACTGTCCCTTTTATCAGCCCGATGTATGTCACTGTCCCTTTAAACAGCCCGATGTATGCCACTGTCCTTTTAACAGCCCGATGTTTGTTGCTGTCCCTTTAAACTGCCCGATGTATTTCAATGTCCCATTAAACTGCCCGATGTATGTCACTGTCCCTTTATACAGCCCGATGTATATCACTGTCCCTTTAAACAGCCCGAATTTATGTTACTGTCACATTAAACAGCCCAATGTATTTCAATGTCCCATTAATCTGCCCGATGCATGTCACTGTCCATTAAAACAGCCCGATGTATGTCACTGTCCCTTTAAACAGTCCGATGTTTGTTACTGTCCCTTTAACATCCTGATTAAACAGCCTGATGTATGCCACTGTCCCTTTAAACAGTCCGATGTATGTCACTGTCCCTTTAAAAAGCCCGATGTTTGTCACTGTCCCTTTAAACAGCACGATATATTTCACTGTCCCTTTAAACAGCCGAATGTATGTCACCGTCCATTTAAACAGCCCGATGTATGCCACTGTCCCTTTAAACAGCCCGATGCATGTCATTGAACCATCAAATAGCCCGATGTATGCCACTGTCCCTTTAAACAGCCCGATGCATGTCATTGAACCTTTAAACAGCCCGATGTGTGTCACTGTCCCTTTAAACAGCCTGATGTCTGTCACTGTCCCTTCCAACAGCCAAATGTATGCCACTGTCCCTTTAAAGAGCCCGCTGTATGCCACTGTCCTTTGAAACAGCCCGATTTATGTCACTGTCCCTTTAAACAGCCCGCTGTTTGTCACTGTCCCTTTAAACAGCCCGATGTTTGTCACTGTCCCTTTAACATCCTGATTAAACAGCCTGATGTCTGTCACTGTCCCTTCCAACAGTGAAATATATGCCGCTGTCCCTTTAAACAGCCCAATGTATTTCAATGTCCTTTTAAACAGTCCGATGTATGTCACTGTCCCTTTAAACAGTCCGATGTATGTCACTGTCCTTTTAAACAGTCCGATGTATGTCACTGTCCCTTTAAACTGTCCGATGTATGTCACTGTCCCTTTAAACAGCCCAATGTATTTCACTTTCCTTTTAAACAGTCCGATGTATGTCACTGTCCCTTTAAACAGTCCGATGTATGTCACTGTCCCTTTAACATCCTGATTAAACAGCCTGATGTCTGTCACTGTCCCTTTAAACAGTCCGATGTATGTCACTGTCCCTTTAAACAGTCGGATGTTTGTCACTGTCCCTTTAACATCCTGATTAAACAGCCCGATGTTTGTCACTGTCCCTTTAACATCCTGATTAAACAGCCTGATGTCTGTCACTGTCCCTTCCAACAGCGAAATATATGCCGCTGTCCCTTTAAAGAGCCCGCTGTATGCCACTGTCCTTTGAAACAGCCCGATTTATGTCACAGTCCCTTTAAACAGTCCGATGTATGTCACTGTCCCTTTAAACAGTCCGATGTATTTCACTGTCCTTTTAAACAGTCCGATGTATGTCACTGTCCCTTTAAACAGTCCGATGTATGTCACTGTCCTTTTAAACAGTCCGATGTATGTCACTGTCCCTTTAAACAGTCCGATGTATGTCACTGTCCCTTGAAACAGCCCGATGTATTTCACTGTCCTTTTAAACAGTCCGATGTATGTCACAGTCCCTTTAAACAGTCCGATGTATGTCACTGTCCCTTTAAACAGTCCGATGTATGTCACTGTCCCTTTAAACAGTCCGATGTATGTCACTGTCCTTTTAAACAGTCCGATGTATGTCACTGTCCCTTTAAACAGTCCGATGTATGTCACTGTCCCTTTAAACAGTCCGATGTATGTCACTGTCCTTTTAAACAGTCCGATGTATGTCACTGTCCCTTTAAACAGTCCGATGTCTGTCACTGTCCCTTTAAACAGTCCGATGTCTGTCACTGTCCCTTTAAACAGTCCGATGTCTGTCACTGTCCCTTTAAACAGTCCGATGTCTGTCACTGTCCCTTTAAACAGTCCGATGTCTGTCACTGTCCCTTTAAACAGTCCGATGTATGTCACTGTCCCTTTAAACAGTCCGATGTATGTCACTGTCCTTTTAAACAGTCCGATGTATGTCACTGTCCCTTTAAACAGTCCGATGTCTGTCACTGTCCCTTTAAACAGTCCGATGTATGTCACTGTCCCTTTAAACAGTCCGATGTATGTCACTGTCCCTTTAAACAGTCCGATGTATGTCACTGTCCCTTTAAACAGTCCGATGTATGTCACTGTCCTTTTAAACAGTCCGATGTATGTCACTGTCCCTTTAAACAGTCCGATGTATGTCACTGTCCCTTTAAACAGTCCGATGTATGTCACTGTCCTTTTAAACAGTCCGATGTATGTCACTGTCCCTTTAAACAGTCCGATGTCTGTCACTGTCCCTTTAAACAGTCCGATGTCTGTCACTGTCCCTTTAAACAGTCCGATGTCTGTCACTGTCCCTTTAAACAGTCCGATGTCTGTCACTGTCCCTTTAAACAGTCCGATGTCTGTCACTGTCCCTTTAAACAGTCCGATGTATGTCACTGTCCCTTTAAACAGTCCGATGTATGTCACTGTCCTTTTAAACAGTCCGATGTATGTCACTGTCCCTTTAAACAGTCCGATGTCTGTCACTGTCCCTTTAAACAGTCCGATGTATGTCACTGTCCCTTTAAACAGTCCGATGTATGTCACTGTCCCTTTAAACAGTCCGATGTCTGTCACTGTCCCTTTAAACAGTCCGATGTCTGTCACTGTCCCTTTAAACAGTCCGATGTATGTCACTGTCCTTTTAAACAGTCCGATGTATGTCACTGTCCCTTTAAACAGTCCGATGGATGTCACTGTCCCTTTAAACAGTCCGATGTATGTCACTGTCCTTTTAAACAGTCCGATGGATGTCACTGTCCCTTTAAACAGTCCGATGTATGTCACTGTCCCTTTAAACAGTCCGATGGATGTCACTGTCCCTTTAAACAGTCCGATGTATGTCACTGTCCTTTTAAACAGTCCGATGGATGTCACTGTCCCTTTAAACAGTCCGATGGATGTCACTGTCCCTTTAAACAGTCCGATGTATGTCACTGTCCTTTTAAACAGTCCGATGGATGTCACTGTCCCTTTAAACAGTCCGATGTATGTCACTGTCCCTTTAAACAGTCCGATGGATGTCACTGTCCCTTTAAACAGTCCGATGTATGTCACTGTCCTTTTAAACAGTCCGATGGATGTCACTGTCCCTTTAAACAGTCCGATGTATGTCACTGTCCCTTTAAACAGTCCGATGGATGTCACTGTCCCTTTAAACAGTCCGATGTATGTCACTGTCCTTTTAAACAGTCCGATGGATGTCACTGTCCCTTTAAACAGTCCGATATATGTCACTGTCCCTTTAAACAGTCCGATGGATGTCACTGTCCCTTTAAACAGTCCGATGTATGTCACTGTCCTTTTAAACAGTCCGATGGATGTCACTGTCCCTTTAAACAGTCCGATGGATGTCACTGTCCCTTTAAACAGTCCGATGTATGTCACTGTCCTTTTAAACAGTCCGATGGATGTCACTGTCCCTTTAAACAGTCCGATGTATGTCACTGTCCCTTTAAACAGTCCGATGGATGTCACTGTCCCTTTAAACAGTCCGATGTATGTCACTGTCCCTTTAAACAGTCCGATGGATGTCACTGTCCCTTTAAACAGTCCGATGTATGTCACTGTCCCTTTAAACAGTCCGATGGATGTCACTGTCCCTTTAAACAGTCCGATGTCTGTCACTGTCCCTTTAAACAGTCCGATGTCTGTCACTGTCCCTTTAAACAGACCGATGTTTGTCATTTTCCCATTGAACAGCTCGATGTTGAAGAGTTTCAGCCAATGAGGGAGATCCGCGATCCGCCCCGCCCCTCCCTCACTCCCATTGGTTGGAGGACCCGCCGCTCCGCTCGGTCCTCCAGCCCCGCCCACTCTCTTCCGATTGGCCGGAGCTCCCGTCAATCACCCGGGCAGTGTGAGCTGAGCATGCGCGGTGGACGGGCGGCGACTGAGGGAGAGGCGACGGGCGAGCGGGGTAAGAAAGGCCGGGGATCGGAGGGAGGCCCGGGGACACCGAGTACCGGGGCCCGGGGATCGGAGGGAGGCCCGGGGATCGGAGGGAGGGCCCGCGGATCGGAGGGAGGGCCCGGGGACACCGAGTACCGGGGATCGGAGGGAGGCCCGGGGACACCGAGTACCGGGGCCCGGGGATCGGAGGGAGGCCCGGGGACACCGAGTGTAGAACTGAACCCAGTCAGAGTCAGCACCTTCAGGGGAGGAGAGAGAGGGGAACCAGTGAGTGTAGAACTGAACCCAGTCAGAGTCAGCACCTTCAGGGGAGGGGAGAGAGAGGAACCAGTGAGTGTAGAACTGAACCCAGTCAGAGTCAGCACCTTCAGGGGAGGAGAGAGAGGGGAACCAGTGAGTGTGGAACTGAACCCAGTCAGAGTCAGCACCTTCAGGGGAGGAGAGAGAGGGGAACCAGTGAGTGTAGAACTGAACCCAGTCAGAGTCAGCACCTTCAGGGGAGGGGAGAGAGGATCCAGTGAGTGTGGAACTGAACCCAGTCAGAGTCAGCACCTTCAGGGGAGGAGAGAGAGGGGAACCAGTGAGTGTCAAACTGAACCCAGTCAGAGTCAGTACCTTCAGGGGAGGAGAGAGAGAGAGGAACCAGTGAGTGTGGAACTGAACCCAGTCAGAGTCAGTACCTTCAGGGGAGGAGGGAGAGAGAGGAACCAGTGAGTGCAGAACTGAACCCAGTCAGAGTCAGCACCTTCAGCGGAGGAGAGAGAGGGGAACCAGTGAGTGTGGAACTGAACCCAGTCAGAGTCAGTACCTTCAGGGGAGGAGGGAGAGAGAGGAACCAGTGAGTGTGGAACTGAACCCAGTCAGAGTCAGGACCTTCAGGGGAGGAGAGAGAGAGAGGAACCAGTGAGTGTGGAACTGAACCCAGTCAGAGTCAGGACCTTCAGGGGAGGAGAGAGAGAGAGGAACCAGTGAGTGTGGAACTGAACCCAGTCAGAGTCAGGACCTTCAGGGGAGGAGAGAGAGGGGAACCAGTGAGTGTCAAACTGAACCCAGTCAGAGTCAGTACCTTCAGGGGAGGAGAGAGAGAGAGGAACCAGTGAGTGTGGAACTGAACCCAGTCAGAGTCAGTACCTTCAGGGGAGGAGGGAGAGAGAGGAACCAGTGAGTGCAGAACTGAACCCAGTCAGAGTCAGCACCTTCAGCGGAGGAGAGAGAGGGGAACCAGTGAGTGTGGAACTGAACCCAGTCAGAGTCAGTACCTTCAGGGGAGGAGGGAGAGAGAGGAACCAGTGAGTGTGGAACTGAACCCAGTCAGAGTCAGGACCTTCAGGGGAGGAGAGAGAGAGAGGAACCAGTGAGTGTGGAACTGAACCCAGTCAGAGTCAGGACCTTCAGGGGAGGAGAGAGAGAGAGGAACCAGTGAGTGTGGAACTGAACCCAGTCAGAGTCAGCACCTTCAGGGGAGGAGAGAGAGAGAGGAACCAGTGAGTGCAGAACTGAACCCAGTCAGAGTCAGTACCTTCAGGGGGAGGAGAGAGAGGGGAACCAGTGAGTGCAGAACTGAACCCAGTCAGAGTCAGCATCTTCAGGGGAGGAGAGAGAGGGGAACCAGTGAGTGTGGAACTGAACCCAGTCAGAGTCAGGACCTTCAGGGGAGGAGAGAGAGAGAGGAACCAGTGAGTGTGGAACTGAACCCAGTCAGAGTCAGTACCTTCAGGGGAGGAGAGAGAGAGAGGGGAACCAGTGAGTGTAGAACTGAACCCAGTCAGAGTCAGCACCTTCAGGGGAGGAGAGAGAGGGGAACCAGTGAGTGTCAAACTGAACCCAGTCAGAGTCAGTACCTTCAGGGGGAGGACAGAGAGGGGAACCAGTGAGTGTGGAACTGAACCCAGTCAGAGTCAGTACCTTCAGGGGAGGAGGGAGAGAGAGGAACCAGTGAGTGTGGAACTGAACCCAGTCAGAGTCAGTACCTTCAGGGGAGGAGAGAGAGAGAGGAACCAGTGAGTGTGGAACTGAACCCAGTCAGAGTCAGGACCTTCAGGGGAGGAGAGAGAGAGAGGAACCAGTAAGTGTGGAACTGAACCCAGTCAGAGTCAGGACCTTCAGGGGAGGAGAGAGAGAGAGGAACCAGTGAGTGCGGAACTGAACCCAGTCAGAGTCAGCACCATCAGGGGAGGAGAGAGAGGGGAACCAGTGAGTGTGGAACTGAACCCAGTCAGAGTCAGTACCTTCAGGGGAGGAGGGAGAGAGAGGGGAACCAGTGAGTGTGCAACTGAACCCAGTCAGAGTCAGTACCTTCAGGGGAGGAGAGAGAGAGGGGAACCAGTGAGTGTAGAACTGAACCCAGTCAGAGTCAGCACCTTCAGGGGAGGAGAGAGAGGGGAACCAGTGAGTGTGGAACTGAACCCAGTCAGAGTCAGTACCTTCAGGGGAGGAGGGAGAGAGAGGGGAACCAGTGAGTGTGCAACTGAACCCAGTCAGAGTCAGTACCTTCAGGGGAGGGGAGAGGGGAACCAGTGAGTGTGGAACTGAACCCAGTCAGAGTCAGCACCTTCAGGGGAGGAGAGAGAGGGGAACCAGTGAGTGTAGAACTGAACCCAGTCAGAGTCAGTACCTTCAGTGGAGGAGAGAGAGAGAGGGGAACCAGTGAGTGTAGAACTGAACCCAGTCAGAGTCAGCACCTTCAGGGGAGGGAGAGAGAGGGGAACCAGTGAGTGCAGAACTGAACCCAGTCAGAGTCAGCACCTTCAGGGGAGGGAGAGAGAGGGGAAGCAGTGAGTGCAGAACTGAACCCAGTCAGAGTCAGTACCTTCAGGAGAGGGAGACAGAGGGGAACCAGTGAGTGTGGAACTGAACCCAGTCAGAGTCAGCACCTTCAGGGGAGGGAGAGAGAGGGGAACCAGTGAGTGCAGAACTGAACCCAGTCAGAGTCAGCACCTTCAGGGGAGGAGAGAGAGGGGAACCAGTGAGTGTAGAACTGAAGCCAGTCAGAGTCAGCACCTTCAGGGGAGTGGAGAGAGAGAGGGGAACCAGTGAGTGCAGAACTGAACCCAGTCAGAGTCAGTACCTTCAGGGGAGGAGGGAGAGAGAGGGGAACCAGTGAGTGTGCAACTGAACCCACTCAGAGTCAGTACCTTCAGGGGAGGAGAGAGAGAGGGGAACCAGTGAGTGTAGAACTGAACCCAGTCAGAGTCAGTACCTTCAGGGGAGGAGAGAGAGAGAGAGAGAGGGGAACCAGTGAGTGCAGATCTGAACCCAGTCAGAGTCAGTACCTTCAGAGGAGGAGGGAGAGAGAGGGGAACCAGTGAGTGTGCAACTGAACCCAGTCAGAGTCAGTACCTTCAGGGGAGGAGAGAGAGAGGGGAACCAGTGAGTGCAGAACTGAACCCAGTCGGAGTCAGCGCCTTCAGGGGGAGGAGAGAGAGAGAGAGGGGAACCAGTGAGTGCAGAACTGAACCCAGTCAGAGTCAGCACCTTCAGGGGAGGAGAGAGAGGGGAACCAGTGAGTGTAGAACTGAACCCAGTCAGAGTCAGTACCTTCAGGGGAGGAGAGAGAGGAACCAGTGAGTGTAGAACTGAACCCAGTCAGAGTCAGCACCTTCAGGGGAGGAGAGAGAGGAACCAGTGAGTGTGGAACTGAACCCAGTCAGAGTCAGCACCTTCAGGGGAGGAGAGAGAGAGGAACCAGTGAGTGTGGAACTGAACCCAGTCAGAGTCAGCACCTTCAGGGGAGGGGAGAGAGAGACGGGAACCAGTGAGTGTAGAACTGAACCCAGTCAGAGTCAGCGCCTTCAGGGGGAGGAGAGAGAGAGTGAGGGGAACCAATGAGTGCAGAACTGAACCCAGTCAGAGTCAGTACCTTCAGGGGAGGAGAGAGAGGGGAACCAGTCAGTGTGGAACTGAACCCAGTCAGAGTCAGTACCTTCAGGGGAGGAGGGAGGGAGAGAGAGAGAGAGAGGGGAACCAGTGAGTGTGGAACTGAACCCAGTCAGAGTCAGTACCTTCAGGGGAGGAGGGAGAGAGAGGGGAACCAGTGAGTGTAGAACTGAACCCAGTCAGAGTCAGCACCTTCAGCGGAGGAGAGAGAGGGGAACCAGTGAGTGTGGAACTGAACCCAGTCAGAGTCAGCACCTTCAGGGGAGTGGAGAGAGGGGAACCAGTGAGTGTAGAACTGAACCCAGTCAGAGTCAGTACCTTCAGGGGAGGGAGAGAGAGAGAGGGGAACCTGTGAGTGTGGAACTGAACCCAGTCAGAGTCAGCACCTTCAGGGGTGCGAGAGAGAGAGAGGGGAACCAGTGAGTGTCAAACTGAACCCAGTCAGAGTCAGCATCTTCAGGGGAGGCGAGAGAGGGGATCCAGTGAGTGTAGAACTGAACCCAGTCAGAGTCAGCACCTTCAGGGGGAGGAGAGAGAGGGGAACCAGTGAGTGTAGAACTGAACCCAGTCAGAGTCAACACCTTCAGTGGAGGAGTGATAGGGGAACCAGTGAGTGTCGAACTGAACCCAGTCAGAGTCAGCACCTTCAGGGGAGGAGAGAGAGAGGAACCAGTGAGTGTGGAACTGAACCCAGTCAGAGTCAGCACCTTCAGGGGAGGAGAGAGAGGGGAACCAGTGAGTGTGGAACTGAACCCAGTCAGAGTCAGCACCTTCAGGGGAGGAGAGAGAGGGGAACCAGTGAGTGTATAACTGAACCCAGTCAGAGTCAGCACCTTCAGGGGAGGAGGGAGAGAGGGGAACCAGTGAGTGTGGAACTGAACCCAGTCAGAGTCAGCACCTTCAGGGGAGGACAGAGAGGGGAACCAGTGAGTGTGGAACTGAACCCAGTCAGAGTCAGCACCTTCAGGGGAGGGGAGAGAGAGAAGGGAACCAGTGAGTGTAGAACTGAACCCAGTCGGAGTCAGCGCCTTCAGGGGGAGGAGAGAGAGAGAGAGAGAGGGGAACCAGTGAGTGTAGAACTGAACCCAGTCAGAGTCAGTACCTTCAGGGGAGGAGAGAGAGGGGAACCAGTGAGTGTAGAACTGAACCCAGTCAGAGTCAGCACCTTCAGGGGAGGAGAGAGAAGGGAACCAGTGAGTGTGGAACTGAACCCAGTCAGAGTCAGTACCTTCAGGGGAGGAGAGAGAGGGGAACCAGTGAGTGGAGAACTGAACCCAGTCAGAGTCAGTACCTTCAGGGGAGGAGAGAGAGAGAGGGGAACCAGTGAGTGCAGAACTGAACCCAGTCAGAGTCAGCACCTTCAGGGGAGGAGGGAGAGGGGAACCAGTGAGTGTCGAACTGAACCCAGTCAGAGTCAGCACCTTTAGGGGAGGAGAGAGAGGAACCAGTGAGTTTGGAACTGAACCCAGTCAGAGTCAGTACCTTCAGGGGAGGAGAGAGAGGGGAAGCAGTGAGTGTAGAACTGAACCCAGTCAGAGTCAGTACCTTCAGGGGAGGAGAGAGAGGGGAACCAGTGAGTGTGGAACTGAACCCAGTCAGAGTCAGCACCTTCAGGGAGGAGAGAGAGGGGAACCAGTGAGTGTCGAACTGAACCCAGTCAGAGTCAGCACCTTCAGGGGAGGAGAGAGAGAGGAACCAGTGAGTGTGGAACTGAACCCAGTCAGAGTCAGCACCTTCAGGGGAGGGGAGAGAGAGACGGGAACCAGTGAGTGCAGAACTGAACCCAGTCAGAGTCAGCGCCTTCAGGGGAGGAGAGAGAGGTGAACCAATGAGTGCAGAACTGAACCCAGTCAGAGTCAGTACCTTCAGGGGAGGAGAGAGAGGGGAACCAGTCAGTGTGGAACTGAACCCAGTCAGAGTCAGTACCTTCAGGGGAGGAGGGAGAGAGAGAGAGAGGGGAACCAGTGAGTGTGGAACTGAACCCAGTCAGAGTCAGTACCTTCAGGGGAGGAGGGAGAGAGAGGGGAACCAGTGAGTGTAGAACTGAACCCAGTCAGAGTCAGCACCTTCAGCGGAGGAGAGAGAGGGGAACCAGTGAGTGTGGAACTGAAGCCAGTCAGAGTCAGTCCCTTCAGGGGAGGAGGGAGAGAGAGAGGGTAACCAGTGAGTGTAGAACTGAACCCAGTCAGAGTCAGTACCTTCAGGGGAGGAGAGAGAGGGGAACCAGTGAGTGCAGAACTGAACCCAGTCAGAGTCAGTGCCTTCAGGGGAGGAGAGAGAGGGGAACCAGTCAGTGTGGAACTGAACCCAGTCAGAGTCAGTACCTTCAGGGGAGGAGAGAGAGAGGGGAACCAGTGAGTGTGGAACTGAACCCAGTCAGAGTCAGCACCTTCAGCGGAGGAGAGAGAGGGGAACCAGTGAGTGTGGAACTGAACCCAGTCAGAGTCAGGACCTTCAGGGGAGGGGAGAGAGAGAGAGAGAGAGAGAGAGAGGGGAACCAGTGAGTGCAGAACTGAACCCAGTCAGAGTCAGTACCTTCAGTGGAGGAGAGAGAGAGAGGGGAACCAGTGAGTGTAGAACTGAACCCAGTCAGAGTCAGCACCTTCAGGGGAGGAGAGAGAGGGGAACCATTGAGTTTGGAACTGAACCCAGTCAGAGTCAGCACCTTCAGCGGAGGAGAGAGAGGGGAACCAGTGAGTGTGGAACTGAACCCAGTCAGAGTCAGTACCTTCAGTGGAGGAGAGAGAGAGAGGGGAACCAGTGAGTGTGGAACTGAACCCAGTCAGAGTCAGCACCTTCAGGGGAGGAGGGAGAGGGGAACCAGTGAGTGTGGAACTGACCCAGTCAGAGTCAGCACCTTCAGCGGAGGAGAGAGAGGGGAACCAGTGAGTGTGGAACTGAACCCAGTCAGAGTCAGCACCTTCAGCGGAGGAGAGAGAGGGGAACCAGTGAGTGTGGAACTGAACCCAGTCAGAGTCAGCACCTTCAGGGGAGGGAGAGAGAGGTGAACCAGTGAGTGCAGAACTGAACCCAGTCAGAGTCAGCACCTTCAGGGGAGGGAGAGAGAGGGGCAGCAGTGAGTGCAGAACTGAACCCAGTCAGAGTCAGTACCTTCAGGAGAGGGAGACAGAGGGGATCCAGTGAGTGTGGAACTGAACCCAGTCAGAGTCAGCACCTTCAGGGGAGGAGAGAGAGAGGGGAACCAGTGAGTATGGAACTGAACCCAGTCAGAGTCAGCACCTTCAGGGGAGTGGAGAGAGAGAGGGGAACCAGTGAGTGTGGAACTGAACCCAGTCAGAGTCAGCACCTTCAGGGGAGGAGAGAGAGAGAGAGAGAGAGAGAGAGGGGAACCAGTGAGTGTGCAACTGAACCCAGTCAGAGTCAGTACCTTCAGGGGAGGAGGGAGAGAGGGGAACCAGTGAGTGTAGAACTGAACCCAGTCAGAGTCAGTACCTTCAGGGGAGGAGAGAGAGGGGAACCAGTGAGTGTAGCACTGAACCCAGTCAGAGTCAGTACCTTCAGGGGAGGGAGAGAGAGAGGGGAACCTGTGAGTGTGGAACTGAACCCAGTCAGAGTCAGTACCTTCAGGGGAGGGAGGGAGAGGGGAACCAGTGAGTGTGGAACTGAACCCAGTCAGAGTCAGCATCTTCAGGGGAGGCGAGAGAGGGGATCCAGTGAGTGTAGAACTGAACCCAGTCAGAGTCAGCACCTTCAGGGGGAGGAGAGAGAGAGAGGAACCAGTGAGTGTGGAACTGAACCCAGTCAGAGTCAGCACCTTCAGGGGAGGAGAGAGAGAGAGGGGAACCAGTGAGTGTGGAACTGAACCCAGTCAGAGTCAGTACCTTCAGGGGAGGAGAGAGAGGGGAACCAGTGAGTGTGGAACTGAACCCAGTCAGAGTCAGCACCTTCAGGGGAGGAGAGATGGAGGAACCAGTGAGTGTAGAACTGAACCCAGTCAGAGTCAGCACCTTCAGGGGAGGAGAGAGAGAGGAACCAGTGAGTGTAGAACTGAACCCAGTCAGAGTCAGCACCTTCAGGGGAGTGGAGAGAGAGAGGAACCAGTGAGTGTAGAACTGAACCCAGTCAGAGTCAGCACCTTCAGGGGAGGAGAGAGAGAGGAACCAGTGAGTGTAGAACTGAACCCAGTCAGAGTCAGTACCTTCAGGGGAGGAGAGAGAGGGGAACCAGTGAGTGTAGAACTGAACCCAGCCAGAGTCAGTACCTTCAGGGGAGGAGAGAGAGGGGAACCAGTGAGTGTGGAACTGAACCCAGTCAGAGTCAGCACCTTCAGGGGAGGAGAGAGAGGGGAACCAGTGAGTGTAGAACTGAACCCAGTCAGAGTCAGCACCTTCAGGGGAGGAGAGAGAGGGGAAGCAGTGAGTGCAGAACTGAACCCAGTCAGAGTCAGTACCTTCAGGGGAGGAGAGAGAGAGAGGAACCAGTGAGTGTGGAACTGAACCCAGTCAGAGTCAGCACCTTCAGGGGAGGAGAGAGAGAGGAACCAGTGAGTGTGGAACTGAACCCAGTCAGAGTCAGCACCTTCAGGGGAGGAGAGAGAGAGGAACCAGTGAGTGTGGAACTGAACCCAGTCAGAGTCAGCGCCTTCAGGGGGAGGAGAGAGAGAGAGAGGGGAACCAGTGAGTGCAGAACTGAACCCAGTCAGAGTCAGCGCCTTCAGGGGGAGGAGAGAGAGAGAGAGAGGGGAACCAGTGAGTGCAGAACTGAACCCAGTTAGAGTCAGCACCTTCAGGGGGAGGAGAGAGAGAGAGGAACCAGTGAGTGTGGAACTGAACCCAGTCAGAGTCAGTACCTTCAGTGGAGGAGAGAGAGGGGAACCAGTGAGTGTGGAACTGAACCCAGTCAGAGTCAGTACCTTCAGTGGAGGAGAGAGAGAGAGGGGAACCAGTGAGTGCAGAACTGAACCCAGTCAGAGTCAGCACCTTCAATGGAGGAGAGAGAGGGGAACCAGTGAGTGTGGAACTGAACCCAGTCAGAGTCAGTACCTTCAGTGGAGGGAGAGAGAGAGAGGGGAACCAGTGAGTGTGGAACTGAACCCAGTCAGAGTCAGCACCTTCAGGGGAGGGGAGAGAGGGGAACCAGTGAGTGTAGAACTGAACCCAGTCAGCGTCAGCACCTTCAGGGGAGGAGAGAGAGGGGAACCAGTGAGTGCAGAACTGAACCCAGTCAGAGTCAGCACCTTCAGGGGAGGAGAGAGAGGGGAACCAGTGAGTGTAGAACTGAACCCAGTCAGAGTCAGTACCTTCAGGGGAGGAGAGGGAGAGAGGGGAACCAGTGAGTGTAGAACTGAACCCAGTCAGAGTCAGTACCTTCAGGGGAGGAGAGAGAGAGAGGGGAACCAGTGAGTGTAGAACTGAACCCAGTCAGAGTCAGCACCTTCAGGGGAGGAGAGAGAGGGGAACCAGTGAGTGTGGAACTGAACCCAGTCAGAGTCAGTCCCTTCAGGGGAGGAGGGAGAGAGAGGGGAACCAGTGAGTGTAGAACTGAACCCAGTCACAGTCAGCACCTTCAGGGGAGGAGAGAGAGGGGAACCAGTGAGTGTGGAACTGAACCCAGTCAGAGTCAGCACCTTCAGCGGAGGAGAGAGAGGGGAAGCAGTGAGTGCAGAACTGAACCCAGTCAGAGTCAGTACCTTCAGGAGAGGGAGACAGAGGGGAACCAGTGAGTGTGGAACTGAACCCAGTCAGAGTCAGCACCTTCAGGGGAGGAGAGAGAGGGGAACCAGTGAGTATGGAACTGAACCCAGTCAGAGTCAGCACCTTCAGGGGAGGAGAGAGAGGGGAACCAGTGAGTGTAGAACTGAAGCCAGTCAGAGTCAGCACCTTCAGGGGAGTGGAGAGAGAGAGGGGAACCAGTGAGTGCAGAACTGAACCCAGTCAGAGTTAGCACCTTCAGGGGAGGAGAGAGAGAGAGAGAGAGGGGAACCAGTGAGTGCAGATCTGAACCCAGTCAGAGTCAGTACCTTCAGGGGAGGAGGGAGAGAGAGGGGAACCAGTGAGTGTGGAACTGAACCCAGTCAGAGTCAGTACCTTCAGGGGAGGAGAGAGAGGGGAACCAGTGAGTGTACAACTGAACCCAGTCAGAGTCAGCACCTTCAGGGGAGGAGAGAGAGGGGAACCAGTGAGTGTAGAACTGAACCCAGTCAGAGTCAGTACCTTCAGGGGAGGGAGAGAGAGAGAGAGGGGAACCTGTGAGTGTGGAACTGAACCCAGTCAGAGTCAGCACCTTCAGGGGTGCGAGAGAGAGAGAGGGGAACCAGTGAGTGTCAAACTGAACCCAGTCAGAGTCAGCACCTTCAGGGGAGGAGAGAGAGAGAGAGAGAGAGAGAGAGGAACCAGTGAGTGTCGAACTGAACCCAGTCGGAGTCAGCGCCTTCAGGGGGAGGAGAGAGAGAGAGAGAGAGGGGAACCAGTGAGTGCAGAACTGAACCCAGTCAGAGTCAGTACCTTCAGTGGAGGGAGAGAGAGAGAGGGGAACCAGTGAGTGTGGAACTGAACCCAGTCAGAGTCAGCACCTTCAGGGGAGGGAGAGAAAGGGGAACCAGTGAGTGCAGAACTGAACCCAGTCAGAGTCAGCACCTTCAGGGGAGGGGAGAGAGGGGAACCAGTGAGTGTAGAACTGAACCCAGTCAGCGTCAGCACCTTCAGGGGAGGAGAGAGAGGGGAACCAGTGAGTGCAGAACTGAACCCAGTCAGAGTCAGCACCTTCAGGGGAGGAGAGAGAGGGGAACCAGTGAGTGTAGAACTGAACCCAGTCAGAGTCAGTACCTTCAGGGGAGGAGAGGGAGAGAGGGGAACCAGTGAGTGTAGAACTGAACCCAGTCAGAGTCAGTACCTTCAGGGGAGGAGAGAGAGAGAGGGGAACCAGTGAGTGTAGAACTGAACCCAGTCAGAGTCAGCACCTTCAGGGGAGGAGAGAGAGGGGAACCAGTGAGTGTGGAACTGAACCCAGTCAGAGTCAGTCCCTTCAGGGGAGGAGGGAGAGAGAGGGGAACCAGTGAGTGTAGAACTGAACCCAGTCACAGTCAGCACCTTCAGGGGAGGAGAGAGAGGGGAACCAGTGAGTGTGGAACTGAACCCAGTCAGAGTCAGCACCTTCAGCGGAGGAGAGAGAGGGGAAGCAGTGAGTGCAGAACTGAACCCAGTCAGAGTCAGTACCTTCAGGAGAGGGAGACAGAGGGGAACCAGTGAGTGTGGAACTGAACCCAGTCAGAGTCAGCACCTTCAGGGGAGGAGAGAGAGGGGAACCAGTGAGTATGGAACTGAACCCAGTCAGAGTCAGCACCTTCAGGGGAGGAGAGAGAGGGGAACCAGTGAGTGTAGAACTGAAGCCAGTCAGAGTCAGCACCTTCAGGGGAGTGGAGAGAGAGAGGGGAACCAGTGAGTGCAGAACTGAACCCAGTCAGAGTTAGCACCTTCAGGGGAGGAGAGAGAGAGAGAGAGAGGGGAACCAGTGAGTGCAGATCTGAACCCAGTCAGAGTCAGTACCTTCAGGGGAGGAGGGAGAGAGAGGGGAACCAGTGAGTGTGCAACTGAACCCAGTCAGAGTCAGTACCTTCAGGGGAGGAGAGAGAGAGGGGAACCAGTGAGTGTGGAACTGAACCCAGTCAGAGTCAGTACCTTCAGGGGAGGAGAGAGAGGGGAACCAGTGAGTGTACAACTGAACCCAGTCAGAGTCAGCACCTTCAGGGGAGGAGAGAGAGGGGAACCAGTGAGTGTAGAACTGAACCCAGTCAGAGTCAGTACCTTCAGGGGAGGGAGAGAGAGAGAGAGGGGAACCTGTGAGTGTGGAACTGAACCCAGTCAGAGTCAGCACCTTCAGGGGTGCGAGAGAGAGAGAGGGGAACCAGTGAGTGTCAAACTGAACCCAGTCAGAGTCAGCACCTTCAGGGGAGGAGAGAGAGAGAGAGAGAGAGAGGAACCAGTGAGTGTCGAACTGAACCCAGTCGGAGTTAGCGCCTTCAGGGGGAGGAGAGAGAGAGAGAGAGAGGGGAACCAGTGAGTGCAGAACTGAACCCAGTCAGAGTCAGCACCTTCAGGGGAGGAGAGAGAGGGGAACCAGTGAGTGTAGAACTGAACCCAGTCAGAGTCAGCACCTTCAGGGGAGGAGAGAGAGGAACCAGTGAGTGTGCAACTGAACCCAGTCAGAGTCAGCACCTTCAGGGGAGGAGAGAGAGAGGAACCAGTGAGTGTGGAACTGAACCCAGTCAGAGTCAGCACCTTCAGGGGAGGGGAGAGAGAGACGGGAACCAGTGAGTGTAGAACTGAACCCAGTCAGAGTCAGCGCCTTCAGGGGGAGGAGAGATAGAGTGAGGGGAACCAATGAGTGCAGAACTGAACCCAGTCAGAGTCAGTACCTTCAGGGGAGGAGAGAGAGGGGAACCAGTCAGTGTGGAACTGAACCCAGTCAGAGTCAGTACCTTCAGGGGAGGAGGGAGAGAGAGAGAGAGGGGAACCAGTGAGTGTGGAACTGAACCCAGTCAGAGTCAGTACCTTCAGGGGAGGAGGGAGAGAGAGGGGAACCAGTGAGTGTAGAACTGAACCCAGTCAGAGTCAGTACCTTCAGGGGAGGAGAGAGAGGGGATCCAGTGAGTGTAGAACTGAACCCAGTCAGAGTCAGCACCTTCAGGGGGAGGAGAGAGAGGGGAACCAGTGAGTGTCGAACTGAACCCAGTCAGAGTCAGCACCTTCAGGGGAGGAGAGAGAGAGGAACCAGTGAGTGTGGAACTGAACCCAGTCAGAGTCAGCACCTTCAGGGGAGGAGAGAGAGAGGAACCAGTGAGTGTGGAACTGAACCCAGTCAGAGTCAGCACCTTCAGGGGAGGAGAGAGAGGGGAACCAGTGAGTGTGGAACTGAACCCAGTCAGAGTCAGTACCTTCAGGGGAGGAGAGAGAGGGGAACCAGTGAGTGTAGAACTGAACCCAGTCAGAGTCAGCACCTTCAGGGGAGGAGAGAGAGGGGAACCATTGAGTGTAGAACTGAACCCAGTCAGCGTCAGCACCTTCAGGGGATGAGGGAGAGAGGGGAACCAGTGAGTGTGGAACTGAACCCAGTCAGAGTCAGCACCTTCAGGGGAGGACAGAGAGGGGAACCAGTGAGTGTGGAACTGAACCCAGTCAGAGTCAGCACCTTCAGGGGAGGGGAGAGAGAGAAGGGAACCAGTGAGTGTAGAACTGAACCCAGTCGGAGTCAGCGCCTTCAGGGGGAGGAGAGAGAGAGAGAGGGGAACCAGTGAGTGTAGAACTGAACCCAGTCAGAGTCAGTACCTTCAGGGGAGGAGAGAGAGGGGAACCAGTGAGTGTAGAACTGAACCCAGTCAGAGTCAGCACCTTCAGGGGAGGAGAGATGGAGGAACCAGTGAGTGTGGAACTGAACCCAGTCGGAGTCAGCGCCTTCAGGGGTGGAGGGAGAGGGGAACCAGTGAGTGTCGAACTGAACCCAGTCAGAGTCAGCACCTTCAGGGGAGGAGAGAGAAGGGAACCAGTGAGTGTGGAACTGAACCCAGTCAGAGTCAGTACCTTCAGGGGAGGAGAGAGAGGGGAACCAGTGAGTGTAGAACTGAACCCAGTCAGAGTCAGTACCTTCAGGGGAGGAGAGAGAGAGAGGGGAACCAGTGAGTGCAGAACTGAACCCAGTCAGAGTCAGCACCTTCAGGGGAGGAGGGAGAGGGGAACCAGTGAGTGTCGAACTGAACCCAGTCAGAGTCAGCACCTTCAGGGGAGGAGAGAGAGGGGAACCAGTGAGTGTGGAACTGAACCCAGTCAGAGTCAGCACCTTCAGGGGAGGAGAGAGAGGGGAACCAGTGAGTGTGGAACTCAACCCAGTCAGAGTCAGTACCTTCAGGGGAGGAGAGAGAGGGGAACCAGTGAGTGTAGAACTGAACCCAGTCAGCGTCAGCACCTTCAGGGGAGGAGGGAGAGAGGGGAACCAGTGAGTGTGGAACTGAACCCAGTCAGAGTCAGCACCTTCAGGGGAGGACAGAGAGGGGAACCAGTGAGTGTGGAACTGAACCCAGTCAGAGTCAGCACCTTCAGGGGAGGGGAGAGAGAGAAGGGAACCAGTGAGTGTAGAACTGAACCCAGTCGGAGTCAGCGCCTTCAGGGGGAGGAGAGAGAGAGAGAGGGGAACCAGTGAGTGTAGAACTGAACCCAGTCAGAGTCAGTACCTTCAGGGGAGGAGAGAGAGGGGAACCAGTGAGTGTAGAACTGAACCCAGTCAGAGTCAGCACCTTCAGGGGAGGAGAGATGGAGGAACCAGTGAGTGTGGAACTGAACCCAGTCGGAGTCAGCGCCTTCAGGGGAGGAGGGAGAGGGGAACCAGTGAGTGTCGAACTGAACCCAGTCAGAGTCAGCACCTTCAGGGGAGGAGAGAGAAGGGAACCAGTGAGTGTGGAACTGAACCCAGTCAGAGTCAGTACCTTCAGGGGAGGAGAGAGAGGGGAACCAGTGAGTGTAGAACTGAACCCAGTAGGAGTCAGTACCTTCAGGGAGGAGAGAGAGGGGAACCAGTGAGTGTCGAACTGAACCCAGTCAGAGTCAGCACCTTCAGGGGAGGAGAGAGAGAGAGGAACCAGTGAGTGTGGAACTGAACCCAGTCAGAGTCAGTACCTTCAGGGGAGGAGAGAGAGGGGAACCAGTCAGTGTGGAACTGAACCCAGTCAGAGTCAGTACCTTCAGGGGAGGAGGGAGAGAGAGAGAGAGAGGGGAACCAGTGAGTGTGGAACTGAACCCAATCAGAGTCAGTACCTTCAGGGGAGGAGGGAGAGAGAGGGGAACCAGTGAGTGTAGAACTGAACCCAGTCAGAGTCAGCACCTTCAGCGGAGGAGAGAGAGGGGAACCAGTGAGTGTGGAACTGAACCCAGTCAGAGTCAGTCCCTTCAGGGGAGGAGGGAGAGAGAGAGGGGAACCAGTGAGTGTAGAACTGAACCCAGTCAGAGTCAGTACCTTCAGGGGAGGAGAGAGAGGGGAACCAGTGAGTGCAGAACTGAACCCAGTCAGAGTCAGTGCCTTCAGGGGAGGAGAGAGAGGGGAACCAGTCAGTGTGGAACTGAACCCAGTCAGAGTCAGTACCTTCAGGGGAGGAGAGAGAGAGGGGAACCAGTGAGTGTGGAACTGAACCCAGTCAGAGTCAGCACCTTCAGCGGAGGAGAGAGAGGGGAACCAGTGAGTGTGGAACTGAACCCAGTCAGAGTCAGGACCTTCAGGGGAGGGGAGAGAGAGAGGGGAACCAGTGAGTGTAGAACTGAACCCAGTCAGAGTCAGCACCTTCAGGGGAGGAGAGAGAGAGGGGAACCAGTGAGTGTGGAACTGAACCCAGTCAGAGTCAGCACCTTCAGCGGAGGAGAGAGAGGGGAACCAGTGAGTGTGGAACTGAACCCAGTCAGAGTCAGTACCTTCAGTGGAGGAGAGAGAGAGAGGGGAACCAGTGAGTGTAGAACTGAACCCAGTCAGAGTCAGCACCTTCTGGGGAGGGAGAGAGAGGGGAACCAGTGAGTGCAGAACTGAACCCAGTCAGAGTCAGCACCTTCAGGGGAGGGAGAGAGAGGGGCAGCAGTGAGTGCAGAACTGAACCCAGTCAGAGTCAGTACCTTCAGGAGAGGGAGACAGAGGGGAACCAGTGAGTGTGGAACTGAACCCAGTCAGAGTCAGCACCTTCAGGGGAGGAGAGAGAGGGGAACCAGTGAGTATGGAACTGAACCCAGTCAGAGTCAGCACCTTCAGGGGAGGAGAGAGAGGGGAACCAGTGAGTGTCGAACTGAAGCCAGTCAGAGTCAGCACCTTCAGGGGAGTGGAGAGAGAGAGTGGGGAACCAGTGAGTGTGGAACTGAACCCAGTCAGAGTCAGCACCTTCAGGGGAGGAGAGAGAGAGAGAGAGAGAGAGAGAGGGGAACCAGTGAGTGTGCAACTGAACCCAGTCAGAGTCAGCACCTTCAGGGGAGGAGAGAGAGAGGGGAACCAGTGAGTGTAGAACTGAACCCAGTCAGAGTCAGCACCTTCAGGGGAGGAGAGACAGGGGAACCAGTGAGTGTACAACTGAACCCAGTCAGAGTCAGCACCTTCAGGGGAGGAGAGAGAGGGGAACCAGAGAGTGTGGAACTGAACCCAGTCAGAGTCAGCACCTTCAGGGGAGGAGAGAGAGGGGAACCAGTGAGTGGACAACTGAACCCAGTCAGAGTCAGTACCTTCAGGGGAGGAGAGACAGGGGAACCAGTGAGTGTAGAACTGAACCCAGTCAGAGTCAGCACCTTCAGGGGAGGAGAGAGAGGGGAACCAGAGAGTGTGGAACTGAACCCAGTCAGAGTCAGCACCTTCAGGGGAGGGGTGAGAGGGGAACCAGTGAGTGCAGAACTGAACCCAGTCAGAGTCAGCACCTTCAGGAGAGGGAGACAGAGGGGAACCAGTGAGTGTGGAACTGTACCCAGTCAGAGTCAGCACCTTCAGGGGAGGGGTGAGAGGGGAACCAGTGAGTGCAGAACTGAACCCAGTCAGAGTCAGTACCTTCAGGGGAGGGAGAGAGAGAGGGGAACCTGTGAGTGTGGAACTGAACCCAGTCAGAGTCAGCACCTTCAGGGGTGCGAGAGAGAGAGAGAGGGGAACCAGTGAGTGTCAAACTGAACCCAGTCAGAGTCAGCACCTTCAGGGGAGGAGAGAGAGGGGAACCAGTGAGTGTCGAACTGAACCCAGTCAGAGTCAGTACCTTCAGGGGAGGGAGGGAGAGGGGAACCAGTGAGTGTGGAACTGAACCCAGTCAGAGTCAGCATCTTCAGGGGAGGCGAGAGAGGGGATCCAGTGAGTGTAGAACTGAACCCAGTCAGAGTCAGCACCTTCAGGGGGAGGAGAGAGAGAGAGGAACCAGTGAGTGTGGAACTGAACCCAGTCAGAGTCAGCACCTTCAGGGGAGGAGAGAGAGAGAGGGGAACCAGTGAGTGTGGAACTGAACCCAGTCAGAGTCAGTACCTTCAGGGGAGGAGAGAGAGGGGAACCAGTGAGTGCAGAACTGAACCCAGTCAGAGTCAGCACCTTCAGGGGAGGAGAGAGAGAGAGGAACCAGTGAGTGTCGAACTGAACCCAGTCAGAGTCAGCACCTTCAGGGGAGTGGAGAGAGAGAGGAACCAGTGAGTGTGGAACTGAACCCAGTCAGAGTCAGCACCTTCAGGGGAGGAGAGAGAGAGGAACCAGTGAGTGTGGAACTGAACCCAGTCAGAGTCAGCACCTTCAGGGGAGGAGAGAGAGAGGAACCAGTGAGTGTGGAACTGAACCCAGTCAGAGTCAGCACCTTCAGGGGAGGGGAGAGAGAGACGGGAACCAGTGAGTGTGGAACTGAACCCAGTCAGAGTCAGCGCCTTCAGGGGGAGGAGAGAGAGAGAGAGAGAGGGGAACCAGTGAGTGCAGAACTGAACCCAGTCAGAGTCAGCGCCTTCAGGGGGAGGAGAGAGAGAGAGAGGGGAACCAGTGAGTGCAGAACTGAACCCAGTCAGAGTCAGCACCTTCAGGGGGAGGAGAGAGAGAGAGAGGAACCAGTGAGTGTGGAACTGAACCCAGTCAGAGTCAGTACCTTCAGGGGAGGAGAGAGAGAGGGGAACCAGTGAGTGCAGAACTGAACCCAGTCAGAGTCAGTACCTTCAGGGGAGGAGAGAGAGAGGAACCAGTGAGTGTGGAACTGAACCCAGTCAGAGTCAGCGCCTTCAGGGGGAGGAGAGAGAGAGAGGGGAACCAGTGAGTGTGGAACTGAACCCAGTCAGAGTCAGCACCTTCAGGGGAGGAGAGAGAGGGGAACCAGTGAGTGTAGAACTGAACCCAGTCATAGTCAGCACCTTCAGGGGAGGATGGAGAGAGGAACCAGTGAGTGTGGAACTGAACCCAGTCAGAGTCAGTACCTTCAGGGGAGTGGAGAGAGGGGAACCAGTGAGTGTAGAACTGAACCCAGTCAGAGTCAGTACCTTCAGGGGGAGGAGAGAGAGAGGAACCAGTGAGTGTGGAACTGAACCCAGTCAGAGTCAGCACCTTCAGGGGAGGAGAGAGAGAGGAACCAGTGAGTGTGGAACTGAACCCAGTCAGAGTCAGCACCTTCAGGGGAGGAGAGAGAGACGAACCAGTGAGTGTGGAACTGAACCCAGTCAGAGTCAGCACCTTCAGGGGAGGAGGGAGAGAGAGGAACCAGTGAGTGTGGAACTGAACCCAGTCAGAGTCAGTACCTTCAGGGGAGGAGGGAGAAGTGACCAAGTGATGAATCTGAATTTCAGCGCAGATTTCGGAAATGTGTGGGACGGGAATTTACAGCTTTTGGGGAACAAGAGAGGAAAGAATTTTCCATCGAAACTCGAATTGTCTGTTCTGAATTTCTATCCTGTATTTACAGTGATGACTTTTGTAAACTCCTTTTCCAGGGGATTAGAAGGGGAGGATTTACAGACAGGAAACTCAAACCAAACATCACATCAAGATCTGACAGAGTCCCTCGATTCATCAGGACCTGAATATGGAAGGGAAAGGCACCGTTCACAGTGGGGATAGGCCCTGGAAATGTGGGGACTGTGGGAAGGGATTCAATTCCCCGTCCCAACTGGAAACTCATCGACGCAGTCACACTGGGGAGAGGCCGTTCACCTGCTCCGTGTGTGGGAAGGGGTTCACTCGGTCATCCAACCTCATTGAACACCAATTTGTTCACATTGATAAGAGACCGATTAAATGTTCTGACTGTGAGAAGAGCTTTAAAAATACAAAGGAACTGTTGACCCACCAGCGAGTTCACACCGGGGAGAGACCGTTCACCTGCTCCATGTGCGGGAAGGGTTTCACTCAGTCATGCCACCTGCTGACACACCAGCGAGTTCACACTGGGGAGAAGCCGTTCACCTGCTCCGTGTGTGGGAACAAGTTCAGTTTTTCAGCCAGCCTCAGTAAACACCAACTTGTTCACACCAATAAGAGACCATTTAAATGTTCTGACTGTGAGAAGAGCTTTAAAAGCACGAAGCATCTCCTGAAACACCAACGTACTCACACTGGGGAGAGGCCGTTCTCCTGCTCTGTCTGTGGGAAGGGATTCACTCAGTCCTCCCACGTGTTGAGACACCAGCGAGTTCACACCGGGGAGAGGCCGTTCACCTGCTCCGTGTGTGGGAAGGGTTTCACTCAGTCCTCCCACCTCCTCTCTCACCAGCGAGTCCACCTGTGACTGTAGGGGTTGGATTCTGCTGTTCTTGCTGCTGTTAATCGCATCCAGGCCTGAACCATGTTCATTCTGACAGTCGGGGTTTGTATCTGCTGATAATAACATGTAGCCCTGGTATCGGTAACACGCTGCAATTTAATATTTTGATACATGTGAAATAAATTAGCTTTGCATCAAACGTATTGTGTGGAGACTTTGAGTTCCCCTGGGTATTTGATATCCTGTTCCCCACTGTTCCATTTTTGGGCGTTTTCTCCTTTCTAACTCTGGATTATTTCAGTTCTCATACCTTCGGTTACTCTGATGGACAGGTCCCCGCTCCCCATACCTCCCAAAGTCCCTCACCTAACCTCGGTATCCAGGGACGGTATCGGTAACACCCCCGGGATCACTAAACACTAAACCCAGTCTGTGAATCACTCCACGGTCGGGGTGAGGGCCGTAACAGGTGAGTGTGATCCCCTCCCCAACCACTGGGTGATGCTTCTGCAGTCAAATATCCTCCTGCCACTCACTGTCTCGACTCACAGCTGAAGAGTGGTCACTGAGCTGGTCCTGGAGCTTGACCGGAGCCTGCGGGTCGGTGACGGGAGACTGCGGATCGATGACCGGAGCCCGTGGATCGGTGACTGGGGCCTGTGGATCGCGGATCGGTGACCGGGGCCCGTGGATCGCGGATCAGTGACCGGGGCCCATGGATCGCCGATCGGTGACCGGGGCTCGCGGATCGCGGATCGGTGACGGGGGCCCGTGGATCGCCGATCGGTGACCGGGGATCGCGGATCGGTGACCGGGGATCGCGGATCGGTGACTGGGGCCCGTGGATCGCCGATCGGTGACCGGGGCCCATGGATCGCCGATCGGTGACCGGGGCCCGCGGATCGCCGATCGGTGACGGGGGCCCGCGGATCGGTGACCGGGGCCCGCGGATCGCGGATCGGTGACCGGGGCCCGCGGATCGCCAATCGGTGACGGGGGCCCGCGGATCGGTGACCGGGGCCCGCGGATCGGTGACCGGGGCCCGTGGATCGCGGATCGGTGACCGGGGCCAGCGGATCGGTGACCGGGGCCCGCGGATCGGTGACGGGGGCCCGTGGATCGCGGATCGGTGACCGGGGCCCGCGGATCGGCGACCGGGGCCCGTGGATCGCCGATCGGTGACCGGGGCCCGCGGATCGCGGATCGGTGACCAGGGCCTGCGGATCGGTGACCGGGGCCCGTGGATCGCGGATCGGTGACCGGGGCCAGCGGATCGCGGATCGGTGAATGGGGCCCGTGGATCGCGGATCGGTGATCGGTGACCGGGGCCTGTGGATTGTGGATCGGTGACGGGGGCCTGTGGATTGCCGATTGCTGACCGGTGACCGGGGCTCGCGGATCGGTGACCGGGGCCCGTGGATCGCGGATCGGTGACCGGGGTCCGTGGATCGCGGATCGGTGACCGGAGCCCGTGGATCGCGGATCGGTGACCGGAGCCCGTGGATCGCGGATCGGTGACCGGAGCCCGTGGATCGCGGATCGGTGACCAGGGCCTGCGGATCGGTGACCGGGGCCCGTGGATCGCGGATCGGTGACCGGGGCCAGCGGATCGCGGATCGGTGAATGGGGCCCGTGGATCGCGGATCGGTGATCGGTGACCGGGGCCTGTGGATTGTGGATCGGTGACGGGGGCCTGTGGATTGCCGATTGCTGACCGGTGACCGGGGCTCGCGGATCGGTGACCGGGGCCCGTGGATCGGTGACCGGGGCCCGTGGATCGCGGATCGGTGACCGGGGTCCGTGGATCGGTGACCGGAGCCCGTGGATCGCGGATCGGTGACCGGAGCCCGTGGATCGCGGATCGGTGACCGGAGCCCGTGGATCGCGGACCGGTGACCGGGGCCTGTGGATCGCGGATCGGTGACCGGGGAACGGTGACCGGGGATCGGTGACCGGGGCCCGGGGATCGGTGACCCCGGATCGCGGATCGGTGACCGGGGATCGCGGATCGGTGACCGGGGCCCGGGGATCGCGGATCGGTGACCGGGGCCTGTGGATCGCGGATCGGTGACCGGGGCCAGGGGATCGCGGATCGGTGACCGGAGCCCGCGGATCGGTGACCGTGGATCGCGGATCGGTGACCGGGGCCCGTGGATCGCGGATCGGTGACCGGGGCCCGTGGATCGCGGATCGGTGACCGGAGCCCGGGGATCCGTGATCCCAGCACGAGTCAGCTCCTTCAGGAGGGGAGGGGGGGAAATGGTGAGAAACCCACTGGGAGCAGAATGAGAATAAAATAAATGAGGCACTGGGACCCTGAAGCCCCGCCCACTCTTTGTTCCCAGTCACTGGGACCCTGAAGCCCCGCCCACTCTTTGTTCCTGGTCACTGGGACCCTGAAGCCACGCCCACTCTTTGTTCAGTCACTGGGACCCTGAAGCCCCGCCCACTCTTTGTTCCCAGTCACTGGGACCCTGAAGCCCCGCCCACTCTTTGTTCCTGGTCACTGGGACCCTGAAGCCACGCCCACTCTTTGTTCAGTCACTGGGACCCTGAAGCCCCGCCCACTCTTTCTTCCCAGTCACAGGGACCCTGAAGCCCCGCCCACTCTTTGTTCACAGTCACTGGGACCCTGAAGCCCCGCCCACTCTTTGTTCCCAGTCACTGGGACCCTGAAGCCCCGCCCACTCTTTGTTCCTGGTCACTGGGACCCTGAAGCCACGCCCACTCTTTGTTCAGTCACTGGGACCCTGAAGCCCCGCCCACTCTTTCTTCCCAGTCACAGGGACCCTGAAGCCCCGCCCACTCTTTGTTCACAGTCACTGGGACCCTGAAGCCCCGCCCACTCTTTGTTCACAGTCACTGGGACCCTGAAGCCCCGCCCACTCTTTGTTCCCAGTCACTGGGACCCTGAAGCCCCGCCCACTCTTTGTTCCTGGTCACTGGGACCCTGAAGCCACGCCCACTCTTTGTTCAGTCACTGGGACCCTGAAGCCCCGCCCACTCTTTCTTCCCAGTCACAGGGACCCTGAAGCCCCGCCCACTCTTTGTTCACAGTCACTGGGACCCTGAAGCCCCGCCCACTCTTTGTTCACAGTCACTGGGACCCTGAAGCCCCGCCCACTCTTTGTTCACAGTCACTGGGACCCTGAAGCCCCGCCCACTCTTTGTTCACAGTCACTGGGACCCTGAAGCCCCGCCCACTCTTTGTTCACAGTCACAGGGACCCTGAAGCCCCGCCCACTCTTTGTTCACAGTCACAGGGACCCTGAAGCCCCGCCCACTCTTTGTTCACAGTCACTGGGACCCTGAAGCCCCGCCCACTCTTTGTTCACAGTCACAGGGACCCTGAAGCCCCGCCCACTCTTTGTTCCCAGTCACTGGGACCCTGAAGCCCCGCCCACTCTTTGTTCCCAGTCACAGGGACCCTGAAGCCCCGCCCACTCTTTGTTCACGGTCACTGGGACCCTGAAGCCCCGCCCACACTTTGTTCACAGTCACTGGGACCCTGAAGCCCCGCCCACTCTTTGTTCACAGTCACTGGGACCCTGAAGCCCCGCCCACTCTTTGTTCACAGTCACAGGGACCCTGAAGCCCCGCCCACTCTTTGTTCACAGTCACTGGGACCCTGAAGCCCCGCCCACACTTTGTTCACAGTCACTGGGACCCTGAAGCCCCGCCCACTCTTTGTTCCCAGTCACTGGGACCCTGAAGCCCCGCCCACTCTTTGTTCCCAGTCACTGGGACCCTGAAGCCCCGCCCACTCTTTGTTCCCAGTCACTGGGACCCTGAAGCCCCGCCCACTCTTTGTTCACGGTCACTGGGACCCTGAAGCCCCGCCCACTCTTTGTTCACAGTCACTGGGACCCTGAAGCCCCGCCCACTCTTTGTTCACAGTCACTGGGACCCTGAAGCCCCGCCCACTCTTTGTTCACAGTCACTGGGAACCCTGAAGCCCCGCCCACTCTTTGTTCCCAGTCACTGGGACCCTGAAGCCCCGCCCACTCTTTGTTCAGTCACAGGGACCCTGAAGCCCCGCCCACTCTTTGTTCAGTCACTGGGACCCTGAAGCCCCGCCCACTCTTTGTTCCTGGTCACTGGGACCCTTAAGCCACGCCCACTCTTTGTTCAGTCACTGGGACCCTGAAGCTCCGCCCACTCTTTGTTCACAGTCACTGGGACCCTGAAGCCCCGCCCACTCTTTGTTCAGTCACAGGGACCCTGAAGCTCCGCCCACTCTTTGTTCAGTCACTGGGACCCTGAAGCCCCGCCCACTCTTTGTTCCTGGTCACTGGGACCCTGAAGCCACGCCCACTCTTTGTTCAGTCACTGGGACCCTGAAGCTCCGCCCACTCTTTGTTCAGTCACTGGGACCCTGAAGCCACGCCCACTCTTTGTTCACAGTCACTGGGACCCTGAAGCCCCGCCCACTCTTTGTTCAGTCACTGGGACCCTGAAGCTCCGCCCACTCTTTGTTCCTGGTCACTGGGACCCTGAAGCCCCGCCCACTCTTTGTTCAGTCACTGGGACCCTGAAGCCCCGCCCACTCTTTGTTCACAGTCACTGGGACCCTGAAGCCCCGCCCACTCTTTGTTCCTGGTCACTGGGACCCTGAAGCCCCGCCCACTCTTTGTTAATGGTCACTGGGACCCTGAAGCCACGCCCACTCTTTGTTCAGTCACTGGGACCCTGAAGCCCCGCCCACTCTTTGTTCCCAGTCACTGGGACCCTGAAGCTCCGCCCACTCTTTGTTCCCAGTCACTGGGACCCTGAAGCCCCGCCCACTCTTTGTTCCTGGTCACTGGGACCCTGAAGCCACGCCCACTCTTTGTTCAGTCACTGGGACCCTGAAGCCCCGCCCACTCTTTGTTCCCAGTCACTGGGACCCTGAAGCCCCGCCCACTCTTTGTTCCTGGTCACTGGGACCCTGAAGCCACGCCCACTCTTTGTTCAGTCACTGGGACCCTGAAGCCCCGCCCACTCTTTGTTCCCAGTCACTGGGACCCTGAAGCTCCGCCCACTCTTTGTTCCCTGTCACTGGGACCCTGAAGCCCCGCCCACTCTTTGTTCAGTCACTGGGACCCTGAAGCCCCGCCCACTCTTTGTTCAGTCACTGGGACCCTGAAGCCCCGCCCACTCTTTGTTCACAGTCACTGGGACCCTGAAGCCCCGCCCACTCTTTGTTCCTGGTCACTGGGACCCTGAAGCCCCGCCCACTCTTTGTTCCTGGTCACTGGGACCCTGAAGCCCCGCCCACTCTTTGTTCACAGTCACTGGGACCCTGAAGCCCCGCCCACTCTTTGTTCACAGTCACTGGGACCCTGAAGCCCCGCCCACTCTTTGTTCCCGGTCACAGGGAACCTGAAGCCCCGCCCACTCTTTGTTCCCGGTCACTGGGACCCTGAAACCCCGCCCACTCTTTGTTCAGACGGGGCGGGGCCTGGAGGTTGTGACGTATGAATGTCCGTGGTTTTGCCCCAGAATCCCCCGCGGTGTCAGTGACCGCAGTGCGCAGGCGCGGCGGGAGAGTGGGCGGTGCTCTGAGCATGCGCGGTGCGAGTGATGGAGACGGACTGAGGCGGATCAGGATTCCGGTAGGAGACGGTGGGCGCGGGGGAGGAACTGGGCCAGTGGGTGGGCGGGAAATCTTCATAAACACCTGGTGTAGGCCTCAGGCCCCGAATAAGAGCCCACAGGCCCCGTGTTCACACCGCGGTGACAGGCCCGACCGGCGGCCGCCCGGGAGAGCGGGGAACCGGCCGCCATCTTGGTCAAAGTCCGGGATCAAGGCGCATACGCGGCCATTTTGGCTTCGGAACAAAGAGTGGGCGGGGCTTCACGGTCCACGTGACTGAACAAAGAGTGGGCGGGGCTTCAGGGTCCCAGTGACTGTGAACAAAGAGTGGGCGGGGCTTCAGGGTCCACGTGACTGAACAAAGAGTGGGCGGGGGTTCAGGGTCCCAGTGACCAGGAACAAAGAGTGGGCGGGGCATCAGGGTCCACGTGACTGAACAGAGTGGGCGGGGCTTCAGGGTCCCAGTGACCAGGAACAAAGAGTGGGCGGGGCATCAGGGTCCACGTGACTGTGAACAAAGAGTGGGCGGGGCTTCAGGGTCCACGTGACTGAACAGAGTGGGCGGGGCTTCAGGGTCCCAGTGACTGGGAACAAAGAGTGGGCGGGGCTTCAGGGTCCACGTGACTGAACAGAGTGGGCGGGGCTTCAGGGTCCCAGTGACCAGGAACAAAGAGTGGGCGGGGCTTCAGGGTCCACGTGACTGAACAAAGAGTGGGCGGGGCTTCAGGTCCCTGTGACTGTGAACAAAGAGTGGGCGGGGCTTCAGGGTCCCTGTGACTGTGAACAAAGAGTGGGCGGGGCTTCAGGGTCCCAGTGACTGGGAACAAAGAGTGGGCGGGGCTTCAGGGTCCCAGTGACTGTGAACAAAGAGTGGGCGGGGCTTCAGGGTCCCTGTGACTGTGAACAAAGAGTGGGCGGGGCTTCAGGGTCCCGGTGACTGTGAACAAAGAGTGGGCGGGGCTTCAGGGTCCCGGTGACTGTGAACAAAGAGTGGGCGGGGCTTCAGGGTCCCAGTGACTGTGAACAAAGAGTGGGCGGGGCTTCAGGGTCCCAGTGACTGTGAACAAAGAGTGGGCGGGGCTTCAGGGTCCCAGTGACTGTGAACAAAGAGTGGGCGGGGCTTCAGGGTCCCAGTGACTGGGAACAAAGAGTGGGCGGGGCTTCAGGGTCCCTGTGACTGTGAACAAAGAGTGGGCGGGGCTTCAGGGTCCCTGTGACTGAACAAAGAGTGGGCGGGGCTTCAGGGTCCCTGTGACTGTGAACAAAGAGTGGGCGGGGCTTCAGGGTCCCGGTGACTGAACAAAGAGTGGGCGGGGCTTCAGGGTCCCAGTGACCGGGAACAAAGAGTGGGCGGGGCTTCAGGGTCCCAGTGACCGGGAACAAAGAGTGGGCGGGGCTTCAGGGTCCCAGTGACTGGGAACAAAGAGTGGGCGGGGCTTCAGGGTCCCAGTGACTGTGAACAAAGAGTGGGCGGGGCTTCAGGGTCCCGGTGACCGGGAACAAAGAGTGGGCGGGGCTTCAGGGTCCCAGTGACCAGGAACAAAGAGTGGGCGGAGCTTCAGGGTCCCAGTGACCAGGAACAAAGAGTGGGCGGAGCTTCAGGGTCGAGTTACTGAACAAAGAGTGGGCGGGGCTTCAGGGTCCCGGTGACTGGGAACAAAGAGTGGGCGGGGCTTCAGGATCCCAGTGACCAGGAACAAAGAGTGGGCGGAGCTTCAGGGTCCCAGTGACCAGGAACAAAGAGTGGGCGGGGCTTCAGGGTCCAGTGACTGAACAAAGAGTGGGCGGGGATTCAGGGTCCCAGTGACTGAACAAAGAGTGGGCGGAGCTTCAGGGTCCCAGTGACAGGGAACAAAGAGTGGGCGGAGCTTCAGGGTCCCAGTGACTGAACAAAGAGTGGGCGGAGCTTCAGGGTCCCTGTGACAGGGAACAAAGAGTGGGCGGAGCTTCAGGGTCCCAGTGACAGGGAACAAAGAGTGGGCGGAGCTTCAGGGTCCCAGTGACTGAACAAAGAGTGGGCGGAGCTTCAGGGTCCCTGTGACCGGGAACAAAGAGTGGGCGGAGCTTCAGGGTCCCTGTGACCGGGAACAAAGAGTGGGCGGGGCTTCAGGGTCCCTGTGACTGTGAACAAAGAGTGGGCGGAGCTTCAGGGTCCCAGTGACCGGGAACAAAGAGTGGGCGGGGCTTCAGGGTCCCAGTGACAGGGAACAAAGAGTGGGCGGGGCTTCAGGGTCCCAGTGACCGGGAACAAAGAGTGGGCGGGGCTTCAGGGTCCCAGTGACTGTGAACAAAGAGTGGGCGGAGCTTCAGGTTCCCAGTGACCGGGAACAAAGAGTGGGCGGAGCTTCAGGGTCCCAGTGACCAGGAACAAATAGTGGGCGGAGTTTCAGGGTCCCAGTGACCAGGAACAAAGAGTGGGCGGGGCTTCAGGGTCCCAGTGACCAGGAACAAAGAGTGGGCGGGGCTTCAGGGTCCCAGTGACTGGGAACAAAGAGTGGGCGGGGCTTCAGGGTCCCAGTGACCGGGAACAAAGAGTGGGCGGGGCTTCAGGGTCCCTGTGACTGAACAAAGAGTGGGCGGGGCTTCAGGATCCCAGTGACCAGGAACAAAGAGTGGGCGGAGCTTCAGGGTCCCAGTGACCAGGAACAAAGAGTGGGCGGAGCTTCAGGGTCCCAGTGACCAGGAACAAAGAGTGGGCGGGGCTTCAGGGTCCAGTGACTGAACAAAGAGTGGGCGGGGCTTCAGGGTCCCAGTGACTGAACAAAGAGTGGGCGGGGCTTCAGTGTCCCAGTGACTGAACAAAGAGTGGGCGGGGCTTCATGGTCCCAGTGACAGGGAACAAAGAGTGGGCGGAGCTTCAGGGTCCCAGTGACCAGGAACAAAGAGTGGGCGGAGCTTCAGGGTCCCAGTGACTGTGAACAAAGAGTGGGCGGGGCTTCAGGGTCCCAGTGACTGAACAAAGAGTGGGCGGGGCTTCAGGGTCCACGTGACTGAACAAAGAGTGGGCGGGGCTTCAGGGTGCAGTGACTGAACAAAGAGTGGGCGGGGCTTCAGTGTCCAGTTACTGAACAAAGAGTGGGCGGGGCTTCAGGGTCCCAGTGACTGGGAACAAAGAGTGGGCGGGGCTTCAGGGTCCTGGTGACTGGGAACGAAGAGTGGGCGGAGCTTCAGGGTCCTGGTGACAGGGAACAAAGAGTGGGCGGAGCTTCAGGGTCCTGGTGACTGTGGACAAAGAGTGGGCGGGGCTTCAGGGTCCCGTTGACTGTGAACAAAGAGTGGGCGGGGCTTCAGGGTCCCGGTGACCGGGAACAAATAGTGGGCGGGGCTTCAGGGTCCCGGTGACCGGGAACAAAGAGTGGGCGGGGCTTCAGGGTCCCGATGACCGGGAACAAAGAGTGGGCGGGGCTTCAGGGTCCCAGTGACCAGGAACAAAGAGTGGGCGGGGCTTCAGGGTCCCAGTGACTGTGAACAAGGAGTGGGCGGGGCTTCAGGGTCCCAGTGACTGTGAACAAAGAGTGGGCGGGGCTTCATGGTCCCGGTGACCGGGAACAAAGAGTGGGCGGGGCTTCAGGGTCCCGGTGACCGGGAACAAAGAGTGGGCGGGGCTTCAGGGTCCCGGTGACCAGGAACAAAGAGTGGGCGGGGCTTCAGGGTCCCAGTGACTGTGAACAAGGAGTGGGCGGGGCTTCAGGGTCCCAGTGACTGTGAACAAAGAGTGGGCGGGGCTTCATGGTCCCGGTGACCGGGAACAAAGAGTGGGCGGGGCTTCAGGGTCCCGGTGACCGGGAACAAAGAGTGGGCGGGGCTTCAGGGTCCCGGTGACCAGGAACAAAGAGTGGGCGGGGCTTCAGGGTCCCAGTGACTGTGAACAAATTGTGGGCGGGGCTTCATGGTCCCGGTGACCGGGAACAAAGAGTGGGCGGGGCTTCAGGGTCCCGGTGACCGGGAACAAAGAGTGGGCGGGGCTTCAGGGTCCCGGTGACCAGGAACAAAGAGTGGGCGGGGCTTCAGGGTCCCAGTGACTGTGAACAAGGAGTGGGCGGGGCTTCAGGGTCCCAGTGACTGTGAACAAAGAGTGGGCGGGGCTTCAGGGTCCCAGTGACTGTGAACAAAGAGTGGGCGGAGCTTCAGGGTCCCGGTGACTGTGAACAAAGAGTGGGCGGGGCTTCAGGGTCCCTGTGACCGGGAACAAAGAGTGGGCGGGGCTTCAGGGTCCCTGTGACCGGGAACAAAGAGTGGGCGTGGCTTCAGGGTCCCAGTGACTGTGAACAAAGAGTGGGCGCGGCTTCAGGGTCCCAGTGACTGGGAACAAAGAGTGGGCGGGGCTTCAGGGTCCCAGTGACTGGGAACAAAGAGTGGGCGGGGCTTCAGGGTCCCGGTGACCGTGAACAAAGAGTGGGCGGGGCTTCAGTGTCCCAGTGACTGTGAACAAAGAGTGGGCGGGGCTTCAGGGTCCCAGTGACTGTGAACAAAGAGTGGGCGGGGCTTCAGGGTCCCAGTGACTGTGAACAAAGAGTGGGCGGGGCTTCAGGGTCCCTGTGACTGAACAAAGAGTGGGCGGGGCTTCAGGGTCCCTGTGACTGTGAACAAAGAGTGGGCGGGGCTTCAGTGTCCCAGTGACTGTGAACAAAGAGTGGGCGGGGCTTCAGGGTCCCTGTGACTGAACAAAGAGTGGGCGGGGCTTCAGGGTCCCTGTGACTGTGAACAAAGAGTGGGCGGGGCTTCAGGGTCCCAGTGACTGTGAACAAAGAGTGGGCGGGGCTTCAGGGTCCCAGTGACTGTGAACAAAGAGTGGGCGGGGCTTCAGGGTCCCAGTGACTGTGAACAAAGAGTGGGCGGGGCTTCAGGGTCCCAGTGACTGTGAACAAAGAGTGGGCGGGGCTTCAGGGTCCCGGTGACCAGGAACAAAGAGTGGGCGGGGCTTCAGGGTCCCGGTGACTGGGAACAAAGAGTGGGCGGGGCTTCAGGGTCCCAGTGACTGTGAACAAAGAGTGGGCGGGGCTTCAGGGTCCCTGTGACTGGGAACAAAGAGTGTGCGGGGCTTCAGGGTCCCAGTGACTGTGAACAAAGAGTGGGCGGGGCTTCAGGGTCCCAGTGACTGTGAACAAAGAGTGGGCGGGGCTTCAGGGTCCCGGTGACTGTGAACAAAGAGTGGGCGGGGCTTCAGGGTCCCGGTGACCGGGAACAAAGAGTGGGCGGGGCTTCAGGGTCCCGGTGACTGGGAACAAAGAGTGGGCGGGGCTTCAGGGTCCCAGTGACCAGGAACAAAGAGTGGGCGGGGCTTCAGGGTCCCGGTGACTGTGAACAAAGAGTGGGCGGGGCTTCAGGGTCCCGGTGACCGGGAACAAAGAGTGGGCGGGGCTTCAGGGTCCCAGTGACTGTGAACAAGGAGTGGGCGGGGCTTCAGGGTCCCAGTGACTGTGAACAAAGAGTGGGCGGGGCTTCAGGGTCCCAGTGACTGTGAACAAAGAGTGGGCGGAGCTTCAGGGTCCCGGTGACTGTGAACAAAGAGTGGGCGGGGCTTCAGGGTCCCTGTGACCGGGAACAAAGAGTGGGCGGGGCTTCAGGGTCCCTGTGACCGGGAACAAAGAGTGGGCGGGGCTTCAGGGTCCCAGTGACTGTGAACAAAGAGTGGGCGGGGCTTCAGGGTCCCAGTGACTGTGAACAAAGAGTGGGCAGGGCTTCAGGGTCCCAGTGACCAGGAACAAAGAGTGGGCGGGGCTTCAGGGTCCCAGTGACTGTGAACAAAGAGTGGGCGGGGCTTCAGGGTCCCAGTGACTGTGAACAAAGAGTGGGCGGGGCTTCAGGGTCCCAGTGACCAGGAACAAAGAGTGGGCGGAGCTTCAGGGTCCCGGTGACTGTGAACAAAGAGTGGGCGGGGCTTCAGGGTCCCGGTGACTGTGAACAAAGAGTGGGCGGGGCTTCAGGGTCCCGGTGACCGGGAACAAAGAGTGGGCGGGGCTTCAGGGTCCCGGTGACTGGGAACAAAGAGTGGGCGGGGCTTCAGGGTCCCAGTGACCAGGAACAAAGAGTGGGCGGGGCTTCAGGGTCCCTGTGACGGTGAACAAAGAGTGGGCGGGGCTTCAGGGTCCCAGTGACCAGGAACAAAGAGTGGGCGGGGCTTCAGGGTCCCTGTGACTGGGAACAAAGAGTGGGCGGGGCTTCAGGGTCCCGGTGACTGTGAACAAAGAGTGGGCGGGGCTTCAGGGTCCCGGTGACCGGGAACAAAGAGTGGGCGGGGCTTCAGGGTCCCAGTGACTGTGAACAAGGAGTGGGCGGGGCTTCAGGGTCCCAGTGACTGTGAACAAAGAGTGGGCGGGGCTTCAGGGTCCCAGTGACTGTGAACAAAGAGTGGGCGGAGCTTCAGGGTCCCGGTGACTGTGAACAAAGAGTGGGCGGGGCTTCAGGGTCCCTGTGACCGGGAACAAAGAGTGGGCGGGGCTTCAGGGTCCCAGTGACCAGGAACAAAGAGTGGGCGGGGCTTCAGGGTCCCAGTGACTGTGAACAAAGAGTGGGCGGGGCTTCAGGGTCCCAGTGACTGGGAACAAAGAGTGGGCGGGGCTTCAGGGTCCCGGTGACCGTGAACAAAGAGTGGGCGGGGGTTCAGGGTCCCTGTGACTGGGAACAAAGAGTGGGCGGGGCTTCAGGGTCCCAGTGACTGGGAACAAAGAGTGGGCGGGGCTTCAGGGTCCCAGTGACTGGGAACAAAGAGTGGGCGGGGCTTCAGGGTCCCGGTGACCGTGAACAAAGAGTGGGCGGGGCTTCAGGGTCCCGGTGACCGTGAACAAAGAGTGGGCGGGGCTTCAGGGTCCCTGTGACTGTGAACAAAGAGTGGGCGGGGCTTCAGAGTCCCTGTGACTGTGAACAAAGAGTGGGCGGGGCTTCAGGGTCCCTGTGACTGGGAACAAAGAGTGGGCGGGGCTTCAGTGTCCCAGTGACTGTGAACAAAGAGTGGGCGGGGCTTCAGGGTCCCAGTGACTGTGAACAAAGAGTGGGTGGGGCTTCAGGGTCCCAGTGACTGTGAACAAAGAGTGGGCGGGGCTTCAGGGTCCCGGTGACCAGGAACAAAGAGTGGGCGGGGCTTCAGGGTCCCAGTGACTGTGAACAAAGAGTGGGCGGGGCTTCAGGGTCCCTGTGACTGTGAACAAAGAGTGGGCGGGGCTTCAGGGTCCCAGTGACTGTGAACAAAGAGTGGGCGGGGCTTCAGGGTCCCTGTGACTGGGAACAAAGAGTGGGCGGGGGTTCAGGGTCCCAGTGACTGTGAACAAAGAGTGGGCGTGGCTTCAGGGTCCCGGTGACTGGGAACAAAGAGTGGGCGGGGCTTCAGGGTCCCAGTGACTGTGAACAAAGAGTGGGCGGGGCTTCAGGGTCCCTGTGACTGTGAACAAAGAGTGGGCGGGGCTTCAGGGTCCCAGTGACTGTGAACAAAGAGTGGGCGGGGCTTCAGGGTCCCTGTGACTGGGAACAAAGAGTGGGCGGGGGTTCAGGGTCCCAGTGACTGTGAACAAAGAGTGGGCGTGGCTTCAGGGTCCCAGTGACTGAACAAAGAGTGGGCGGAGCTTCAGGGTCCCAGTGACTGGGAACAAAGAGTGGGCGGGGCTTCAGGGTCCCAGTGACTGTGAACAAAGAGTGGGCGGGGCTTCAGGGTCCCAGTGACTGTGAACAAAGAGTGGGCGGGGCTTCAGGGTCCCTGTGACTGTGAACAAAGAGTGGGCGGGGCTTCAGGGTCCCAGTGACTGGGAACAAAGAGTGGGCGGGGCTTCAGGGTCCCTGTGACTGTGAACAAAGAGTGGGCGGGGCTTCAGGGTCCCAGTGACTGTGAACAAAGAGTGGGCGGGGCTTCAGGGTCCCAGTGACTCTGAACAAAGAGTGGGCGGGGCTTCAGGGTCCCTGTGACTGGGAACAAAGAGTGGGCGGGGCTTCAGGGTCCCAGTGACCGGGAACAAAGAGTGGGCGGGGCTTCAGGGTCCCAGTGACTGGGAACAAAGAGTGGGCGGGGCTTCAGGGTCCCTGTGACTGTGAACAAAGAGTGGGCGGGGCTTCAGGGTCCCGGTGACTGGGAACAAAGAGTGGGCGGGGCTTCAGGGTCCCGGTGACCGTGAACAAAGAGTGGGCGGGGCTTCAGGGTCCCTGTGACTGTGAACAAAGAGTGGGCGGGGCTTCAGGGTCCCGGTGACCGGGAACAAAGAGTGGGCGGGGCTTCAGGGTCCCGGTGACCAGGAACAAAGAGTGGGCGGGGCTTCAGGGTCCCGGTGACTGGGAACAAAGAGTGGGCGGGGCTTCAGGGTCCCAGTGACTGTGAACAAAGAGTGGGCGGGGCTTCAGGGTCCCTGTGACTGTGAACAAAGAGTGGGCGGGGCTTCAGGGTCCCAGTGACTGTGAACAAAGAGTGGGCGGGGCTTCAGGGTCCCAGTGACTGTGAACAAAGAGTGGGCGGGGCTTCAGGGTCCCTGTGACTGTGAACAAAGAGTGGGCGGGGCTTCAGGGTCCCAGTGACCGGGAACAAAGAGTGGGCGGGGCTTCAGGGTCCCAGTGACTGGGAACAAAGAGTGGGCGGGGCTTCAGGGTCCCTGTGACTGTGAACAAAGAGTGGGCGGGGCTTCAGGGTCCCAGTGACTGTGAACAAAGAGTGGGCGGGGCTTCAGGGTCCCAGTGACCGGGAACAAAGAGTGGGCGGGGCTTCAGGGTCCCGGTGACCAGGAACAAAGAGTGGGCGGGGCTTCAGGGTCCCAGTGACTGTGAACAAAGAGTGGGCGGGGCTTCAGGGTCCCGGTGACCAGGAACAAAGAGTGGGCGGGGCTTCAGGGTCCCAGTGACTGTGAACAAAGAGTGGGCGGGGCTTCAGGGTCCCAGTGACTGTGAACAAAGAGTGGGCGGGGCTTCAGGGTCCCGGTGACCAGGAACAAAGAGTGGGCGGGGCTTCAGGGTCCCAGTGACTGGGAACAAAGAGTGGGCGGGGCTTCAGGGTCCCTGTGACTGGGAACAAAGAGTGGGCGGGGCTTCAGGGTCCCAGTGACTGGGAACAAAGAGTGGGCGGGGCTTCAGGGTTCCCAGTGGGCGGGGCTTCAGGGTTCCCAGTGGGCGGGGCTTCAGGGTTCCCAGTGGGCGGGGCTTCAGGGTCCCAGTGGGCGGGGCTTCAGGGTCCCCGTGACCAGTGGAGAAAATCAGAAAAACAGAAAGAAAAAGTAAAGAACTAAAAATTAAGAATGTTTTTAAATTGTCCGACAACAATTAAAATCTGAAGGACTGAGAGTCGACATTTTGAAATGTTAATTTTTCTGTCCCACAGAGCTTGTTTGATCCTCATTAAGACTTACCGGCTCTTTAAAATCAGGATTGCAGGTGAGAATTGCCATTAAAAAGCATTTCCTGTGTTTTATCTCGAAGGACGTTGAATTCAGAATCAAGGAGGTAATTGTAGATCTGTGTACGGCATTGATTCATCCACAGACTGTGCGTGCAGATTCGGTGCCCTATTATAGGAAGAATCTTGGTGCCATGGCAATGTACATTTACCAGGATGATATCAGAGATGAAAGAATACAGTTATTACATGAAAGATTGGGACTAATTGGATAGCTCTATCAGGGAGCCAGCACAGACACGATGGGCCAAATGGCCTCCCTCTGTGCTTGCAGGATTCATTGATTCTATTCCATGATTCTACCACACCGTTAAAAGTCAGCTTCGACCTGAAAATCTGAGCCTCCCTTTTCCTGGAGAGATTAGTTCTTTCCCAGCTGGGCAGGAGAGTAACTTCGCGCTGGTCTATTCATTTCACTGGCGAGCTGACCTTCCCGCACAGCTTTCAGAGCAGCAGGGCCTCTGGTCGAGCAACATCCGGATTTCCCCTTTTGACTGCGGCTGCTCTTCCATTTTCCCTTAAATAACGGTGAGCCCTGTTCGGCCTGTGTCTCGTTTATTTTACTGTCACTCTGCTCCCAGGGGGTGGAGAACTGAACCCGACCAGAGTAGAGGGAGGGAGGAAACTGGGAGTGGAGGGAAGGAATGATGGAGATGGTGCGATGGGTTTGGATTTCAGCACAGGGAGGAGGGAGAGTGTGTGGGACGGGGATTTACAGTCTGGGGGAATGAGCGGGAAGAATATTATATAGAAACTAGAATTGTCTGTTCTGAATTTCTATCCTGTATTTACAGTGATGACTTTTGTAACCTCCTTTTACAGGGGATTAGAAGGGGAGGATTTACAGACAGGAAACTCAAAGCAAACATCACGTCAGGATCTGACAGAGTCACTCGATTCACCAGGACCTGAATATCATCGGTCTTTGAGCATAGAAGGAGAAATGTTTGTCTGTTCTGTCTGTGGGAAAAGATTTCAAACATCAGTGTGAGTGGGAAATCACCGAGACTCTCAGACCTGAGTGAGAGTGTTCCAGTGCACTGAGTGTGGAAAGAGCTTTAACCAGTTACACAGCCTGAAAAAACATCGCACCGTTCACAGCGGGGAGAAACCGTCCACGTGTTCTGTGTGTGGACGAGGCTTCAACTGATCGTCCAACCTGGAGAGACACAAGGACACCCGGACCATGGAGAAACCGTGCAAATGTGGGGACTGTGGGAAGGGATTCAATTACCCGTCGGAGCTGGAAACTCATCAGCGCGGTCACACTGGGGAGAGGCCGTTCAGTTGCTCTCACTGCGGGAAGAGGTTCAGGCAGTCCTCCAACCTACTGAAACACCAGCGAGTTCACACTGGGAAGAGGCCGTTCACCTGCACCGTGTGCGGGAAGGGATTCACTCAGTCCAACCACCTGCTGACCCACCAGCGAGTTCACACCGGGGAGAGGCCGTTCACTTGCTCCGTGTGTGGGAAGGGATTCTCCCAGTCCTCCCACCTGATGACACACCAGCGACTTCATACTGACGAGAGACCGTTCAGGTGCTCGCACTGTGCGAAGACATTTACCCATTCATCCAACTTACTGAAACACCAACGGGTTCACACTGGGGAGAGGCCGTTCACCTGCTATGTTTGTGGGAAGGGATTCACTCAGTCTTCGAACCTGCTGACACACCAGCGAGTTCACACTGGGGAGAGGCCGTTCACCTGCTCCGTGTGTGGGAAGGGATTTTCCCAATCCTTCCATCTGCTGACACACCAGCGAGTTCATAAGTGACTGCAGGGGTTGGATTCTGCTGTTAATCACATCCAGGACTGAACCATGTTCATTCTGACAGTTGGGATTTGTTCCTGCTGATGTTAATAACCCCTCGAACTGGGCTGGAGTTTAATATTCTGGATACATGTCAAATAAATCAGCTTTGTTTGTCCACTCAGAATGGTACCAGGGATGATGGACTTCAGTTATGTGGAGAGTCTGGAGAACCTGGGATTGTTCTTCAGAGAAGAATAAGGGGAGATTTAATCGAGGTGTTGAAAATTGTGAGGGGTTTTGGTAGAGTAAATAAGGAGAACCTGTTTCCACTGCCAGGAGGGTCAGTAACCAGAGGACACAGATTGAAGATAATTGGCAAAAGAACCAGAGGGGAGAGGAGAATGTTTTAATGCCCAGAGTTGTTGTGACCTGGAATTCACTGCCTGATTCAGATTCAGTAGTAACTTTCAAAGCGAATTGGATAAATACTTGAAGGGGGAAGATTTGCAGGGCTATGGGGAAAGAGCAGGGAGTGGGACTAATTGGAGAGCTCTTTCAAACAGCTGGCTCAGGAACGATGGGCCAAATGGCCCTTTTTGTGCTGTAATACTGGCATAGATACTGTTCTCTGCAGCTGCGACCGGCGCCAGGGTTAAGGACATCTCCTCGCGACTGGAGAAGAACTTGATGCAGGAGGGGGAGGATCCAGTTATTATGGTCTGTGGAGGAACCAACGACAGAGGTCGAACTAAGAGTGAGGTTCTGCTGAGGGACTTTGAGGAGCTCGGGTCCAAATTGATAAGGTAATAATCCCTGGATTACTACCTGAGCCACGTGCAAATTGGCATAAGGACAGACAGATCAGAGAGTTAAATGTGTGGCTGAAAGGGTGGTGTGGGAGACGGGTTTCGATGACTGGGGCACTGGCACCAGTACTGGGGAAAGAGGGAGCTGTTCCATTGGGACAGGCTCCACATAAACCGGGCTGGGACCAATGTCCTGGTGAATCGAATAACTAGGGCAGGAGATGGGGCTTTAAACTAATAAGTTGTGGGGGAGGGTTCAGGTGAGGGTAAATTTATCAGTCTAAAGAGAAAAGTCAAGGCTGTAGAGCAGATAGTGATTTGGGTAAAAACCAAGCAGAGTGTGTGAGGAAGGGACAGAGGGTTTAACAAAGGTAACAGGGCATTAGTGACTGAGGTCACATCAGGGAAAAGAGTTAATGTTAAAGGTGTAACATCTGAATGAACGAAGCATTCCGAACAAGATAGAGGAATTAATGGCACAAATAGAGAGAAATGGGTTTGATCGAGGAGCTTGGGGGGGAGGTTGAGGGGGAGGGGAGGTTGGGGGGGAGGGGAGGTTGGGGTGGAGGGGGTGGTTGGGGGGGAGGGGGTGGTTGGGGGGGAGGGGAGGTTGGGGGGAGGGGGTGGTTGGGGGGAGGGGAGGTTGGGGGGGAGGGGGTGGTTGGGGGGAGGGGGTGGTTGAGGGGAGGTTGAGGTTGGGTGGAGGGGGAGGTTGAGGTTGGGTGGTGGGGAGTTTGGGGGGGAGGGGAAGGTTGAGGTTGGGGGGAGGTTGAGGGAGGGGGAGGTTGAGGGAGGGGGAGGTTGGGGGGAGGGGGTGGTTGAGGGGAGGTTGAGGTTGGGTGGAGGGGGAGGTTGAGGTTGGGTGGAGGGGGAGGTTGAGGTTGGGTGGAGGGGGAGGTTGAGGGGAGGTTGAGGTTGGGTGGATGGGAGTTTGGGAAAATGCTGGAATCCATTATTAAGGAAGTGGTAACAGGACTCTCAGAAAATCATAATCTGATCAGGCCGAGTCAACATGGTTTTATGAAAGGGAAATCGTGTTTGATAAATCTGATCGAGTGTTTTGAGGATGTAACTGGCAGAGTAGATAAAGGGGAACCAGTGGATGTAGAATATTTTAATTTTCAAAAGGCATTCGATAAGATGCCACACGAAAGTTTATTACACAAGGTTAGGGCTCATGGGGTTGGGGGTAATATATTAACATGGATAGAGGATTGGATAATGGACAGAAAACAGAGAGTGGGGATAAACGGGTCATTCTCAGGTTGGCAGGCTGCGTTAGGGTTAGGGTTAGGGTTAGGATTAGGGTTAGGGTTAGGATTAGGGTTAGGATTAGGATTAGGGTTAGGGTTAGGATTAGGGTTAGGATTAGGGTTAGGGTTAGGATTAGGGTTAGGATTAGGATTAGGGTTAGGGTTAGGATTAGGGTTAGGGTTAGGGTTAGGATTAGGTTTAGGGTTAGGGTTAGGATTAGGGTTAGGATTAGGGTTAGGGTTAGGGTTAGGATTAGGTTTAGGGTTAGGGTTAGGATTAGGGTTAGGATTAGGGTTAGGGTTAGGATTAGGGTTAGGGTTAGGGTTAGGATTAGGATTAGGGTTAGGATTAGGGTTAGGATTAGGGTTAGGATTAGGGTTAGGATTAGGATTAGGATTAGGGTTAGGGTTAGGGTTAGGATTAGGGTTAGGGTTAGGGTTAGGATTAGGGTTAGGGTTAGGATTAGGATTAGGGTTAGGGTTAGGATTAGGGTTAGGATTAGGGTTAGGGTTAGGATTAGGGTTAGGGTTAGGATTAGGATTAGGGTTAGGGTTAGGATTAGGGTTAGGATTAGGGTTAGGATTAGGGTTAGGGTTAGGATTAGGGTTAGGATTAGGGTTAGGGTTAGGATTAGGGTTAGGGTTAGGATTAGGGTTAGCGTTAGGGTTAGGATTAGGGTTAGCGTTAGGGTTAGGATTAGGGTTAGGGTTAGGATTAGGGTTAGGATTAGGGTTAGGTTTAGGATTAGGGTTAGGATTAGGGTTAGGATGCCACAAGGATCGGTGCTTGGGCCTCAGCTATTTACAATCTCTATTAATGACTTGAATGAAGGGACCGAGTGTAATGTATCCATGTTTGCTGATGATACAAAGCTCGGTGGGAAAGTAAACTATGAGGAGGACACAAAGAGTCTGCAAAGGGATATATGCAGGTTAAGTGAGTGGGCGAGAAGGTGGCAGATGGAGTATAATGTGGGGAAATGTGAGGTTATTCATTTTGGTAGGAAGAATAGGAAAACAGAATATTTTTTAAAAGGTGAGAGACTATTAAATGTTGCTGTTCAGAGAGACTCGAGTGTCCTCGTACAAGAAACACAAAAAGTTAACATGCAGGTACAGCAAGTAATTAGGAGGGCAAATGGTATGTTGGCCTTTATTGCAGGGGGTTGGAATGTCAGAGTAAGGGAGTCTTACTGCAATTGTACAGGGCTTTGGTGAGACCTCACCTGGAGTACTGTGTACAGTTTTAGTCTCCTTATCTAAGGAAGGATATACTTACCTTAGAGGCGCTGCAACGAAGGTTCACTAGATTGATTCCTGGGATGAGAGGGTTGTCCGATGAGGAGAGATTGAGTCGAATGGGCCGAGACTCTCTGCAGTTTAGAAGAATGGGAGGTGATCTCATTGAAACATTCCGAGGGGGCTTGAATGGGTAAATGCTGAGAGGCTGTTTCCCTGGCTGGAGAGTCTTGAACTAGGGGGCATAGTCTCAGGATAGGGGGTCGGCCGTTTCGGACTGAGATGAGGAGAAATTTCTTCACTTGGAGGGTTGTGAATCTTTGGAATTCTCTACCCCCGAGCGCTGTGGATGCTGAGTCATTGAGTATATTCAAGGCTGAGATCGCTAGATTTTTGGGCTCTCTGGGAATCAAGGGATATGGGGATTGGGCGGGAAAGTGGAGT
Organism: Heptranchias perlo; assembly: GCF_035084215.1. Classification (NCBI taxonomy): domain Eukaryota; kingdom Metazoa; phylum Chordata; class Chondrichthyes; order Hexanchiformes; family Hexanchidae; genus Heptranchias; species Heptranchias perlo. The sequence continues at coordinate 2,066,922 of NW_027139907.1, read as the reverse complement.
TGAGGTCGAGGATCAGCCATGATCTGATTGAAGGGCGGAGCAGGCTCGAGGGGCCGAATGGCCTACTCCTGCTCCTATTTCTTATATTCTTAAACAAAATCACAGATGGTGTAATGAATGTTGATTTTAGAGAGTAAGGATGGAGGGAGGAGAGAGAATGTGTAGAATGGGGAATTTACAACTTAGGAGGGACAGGAGGGGTCAGAATATTCCACAGAAACACAACAACTTTTAATTAAATAGCGCATTTAACGAAATAAAAGATGGCAAGGTGCTTCACAGGAGCGCAATCAAATCAAACTTGAGATTTGAATTTGAAACTAGATACAAGAGACGAGAATTGTCTGTTGTGAAATTCTACCCTGTAATTAAAGAAGGAACTTTTCCAGGGGATTAGAAGGGGAGGATATACAGACAGGAAATTCAAACCAAACATCACGTCAAGATCTGACAGAGTCCCTCGATTCATCAGGACCTGAATATCGTCGGCCTTTGGAGCTGGAAGGAGAAATCACCAATCACAGCGGTGAGAAACTGTACACGTGTTGTGTGTGTGAACGTCCCTTCAGCCAATCGTCTGGCCCGTGAGACACAAACAGACGTGCGGGGAATTAACAGTGTAAATGTGGGGACTGTGGGGAAGGAGTCACTCCATCACCCCATTTACTGACCCACCGGACAGAGGGTGGTGAGATACATCACGAGTGGGGAGGGAGTCACTCCATCACCCCGTTTACTGACCCACCGGACAGAGAGCGGTGAGATACATCACGAGTGGGGAGGGAGTCACTCCATCACCCCATTTACTGACCCACCGGACAGAGAGTGGTGAGATACATCACGAGTGGGGAGAGAGTCACTCCATCACCCCATTTACTCACCCACCGGACAGAGAGTGGTGAGATACATCACGAGTGGGGAGGGAGTCACTCCATCACCCCATTTACTGACCCACCGGACAGAGAGTGGTGAGATACATCACGAGTGGGGAGAGAGTCACTCCATCACCCCATTTACTGACCCACCGGACAGAGAGTGGTGAGATACATCACGAGTGGGGATGACGATCCGGATTCTTTCCCCTCAGTCTGGTTCAGTAAAAACTGAAGTCGAATACATTTTAAAGTTCAGCACACCTTTAATCGCAGGGTTCTTAGTCTGCAGCATTGATTTGGACTCCTGATAGAGTCCCTCTATGCTGGCAGAGCAAGAACAAAAACATACAGAAATCCACACGTTTTTATACAGATGAATAGGGTTGGAACATACTTAACGAGGGTCAACACCAATCATAAGCAAGGCATAGGTTGCCATGCGAGGTTACATTATTTCCAGCCAAGCATAAATAATCATGTGCTGATCATGCTGCTGTTAGACATCAAAGGGGATAACTTCCTCACTTTCCAACTTGGAATGTTCTTCCCTGTCCCTTATCTCCCAACCAGGAATGTCTTTCAACTTTGGCGAAGCTCGCTACCTATATTGATCTGCCATAAACATGGAGACATTCAGACCAGTCCTTGACTCACATCAAAGACCTATCATTGATAAGACAAGGCAGGCCTGCTGACTAAGCAAACATATGGCCCAGCAGGAGGCCAGGCCACCTGTATCAATCTCAGTTACTAACTAATTAACCCTTTCTAACCATTTTGCATTCTGCTTCTTTGCCACGTAGGCATTTTAATATTTTACTAAAAACTGAACACGTAGGGATTCTCAGGGAGGGAGTCACTTCATCACCCCATTTACAGGCACACCGGACAGAGAGTGGTGAGATACATCACGAGTGGGGAGAGAGTCACTCCATCACCCCATTTACTGACCCACCGGACAGAGTGGTGAGATACATCACCAGTGGGGAGAGAGTCACTCCATCACCCCATTTACTGACCCACCGGACAGAGGGTGGTGAGATACATCACGAGTGGGGAGAGAGTCACTCCATCACCCCATTTACTGACCCACCGGACAGAGAGTGGTGAGATACATCACGAGTTGGGAGAGAGTCACTCCATCACCCCATTTACTGACCCACCGGACAGAGAGTGGTGAGATACATCACGAGTGGGGAGAGAGTCACTCCATCACCCCATTTACTGACCCACCGGACAGAGAGCGGTGAGATACATCACGAGTGGGGAGGGAGTCACTCCATCACCCCATTTACTGACCCACCGGACAGAGAGCGGTGAGATACATCACGAGTGGGGAGAGAGTCACTCCATCACCCCATTTACTGGCCCACCGGACAGGGTGGTGAGATACATCACGAGTGGGGAGAGAGTCACTCCATCACCCCATTTACTGACCCACCGGACAGGGTGGTGAGATACATCACGAGTGGGGAGAGAGTCACTCCATCACCCCATTTACTGACCCACCGGACAGAGAGTGGTGAGATACATCACGAGTGGGGAGAGAGTCACTCCATCACCCCATTTACTGACCCACCGGACAGGGTGGTGAGATACATCACGAGTGGGGAGAGAGTCACTCCATCACCCCATTTACTGACCCACCGGACAGAGAGTGGTGAGAGACATCACGAGTGGGGAGGGAGTCACTCCATCACCCCATTTACTGACCCACCGGACAGAGAGTGGTGAGATACATCACGAGTGGGGAGAGAGTCACTCCATCACACCATTTACTGACCCACCGGACAGGGTGGTGAGATACATCACGAGTGGGGAGGGAGTCACTCCATCACCCCATTTACTGACCCACCGGACAGGGTGGTGAGATACATCACGAGTGGGGAGAGAGTCACTCCATCACCCCATTTACTGACCCACCGGACAGAGAGCGGTGAGATACATCACGAGTGGGGAGAGAGTCACTCCATCACCCCATTTACTGACCCACCGGACAGAGAGTGGTGAGATACATCACGAGTGGGGAGAGAGTCACTCCTTCATCCCATTTACAGGCACACCGGACAGAGAGCGGTGAGATACATCACGAGTTGGGAGAGAGTCACTCCATCTCCCCATTTACTGACCCACCGGACAGGGTGGTGAGATACATCACGAGTGGGGAGGGAGTCACTCCATCACCCCATTTAATGACCCACCGGACAGAGAGTGGTGAGATACATCACGAGTGGGGAGAGAGTCACTCCATCACCCCATTTACTGACCCACCGGACAGAGAGTGGTGAGATACATCACGAGTGGGGAGGGAGTCACTCCATCACACCATTTACTGACTACCGGACAGAGAGCGGTGAGATACATCACGAGTGGGGAGAGAGTCACTCCATCACCCCATTTACTGACCCACCGGACAGAGAGTGGTGAGATACATCACGAGTGGGGAGAGAGTCTCTCCATCACCCCATTTACTGACCCACCGGACAGAGAGTGGTGAGATACATCACGAGTGGGGAGGGAGTCACTCCATCACCCCATTTACTGACCCACCGGACAGAGAGCAGTGAGATACATCACGAGTGGGGAGAGAGTCACTCCATCACCCCATTTACTGACCCACCGGACAGGGTGGTGAGATACATCACGAGTGGGGAGGGAGTCACTCCATCAGCCCATTTACTGACCCACCGGACAGAGAGCGGTGAGATACATCACGAGTGGGGAGAGAGTCACTCCATCACACCATTTACTGACCCACCGGACAGAGAGTGGTGAGATACATCACGAGTGGGGAGAGAGTCACTCCATCACCCCATTTACTGACCCACCGGACAGGGTGGTGAGATACATCACGAGTGGGGAGAGAGTCACTCCTTCACCCCATTTACAGGCACACCGGACAGAGAGTGGTGAGATACATCACGAGTGGGGAGAGAGTCACTCCATCACCCCATTTACTGACCCACCGGACAGAGAGTGGTGAGATACATCACGAGTGGGGAGGGAGTCACTCCATCTCCCCATTTACTGACCCACCGGACAGGGTGGTGAGATACATCACGTGTGGGGAGAGAGTCACTCCTTCACCCCATTTACAGGCACACCGGACAGAGAGTGGTGAGATACATCACGAGTGGGGAGGGAGTCACTCCATCTCCCCATTTACTGACCCACCGGACAGGGTGGTGAGATACATCACGTGTGGGGAGGGAGTCACTCCATCACCCCATTTACTGACCCACCGGACAGAGGGTGGTGAGATACATCACGAGTGGGGAGAGAGTCACTCCATCATCACATGTACAGGCACTCCGGACAGAGAGTGGTGAGAAACATCACGAGTGGGGAGAGAGTCACTCCATCACCCCATTTACTGACCCACCGGACAGAGAGTGGTGAGATACATCACGAGTGGGGAGAGAGTCACTCCATCACCCCATTTACTGACCCACCGGACAGAGAGTGGTGAGATACATCACGAGTGGGGAGAGAGTCACTCCATCACCCCATTTACTGACCCACCGGACAGAGAGCGGTGAGATACATCACGAGTGGGGAGTGAGTCACTCCATCACCCCATTTACTGACCCACCGGACAGAGAGCGGTGAGATACATCACGAGTGGGGAGAGAGTCACTCCATCACCCCATTTACTGGCCCACCGGACAGGGTGGTGAGATACATCACGAGTGGGGAGAGAGTCACTCCATCACCCCATTTACTGACCCACCGGACAGGGTGGTGAGATACATCACGAGTGGGGAGAGAGTCACTCCATCACCCCATTTACTGACCCACCGGACAGAGAGTGGTGAGATACATCACGAGTGGGGAGAGAGTCACTCCATCACCCCATTTACTGACCCACCGGACAGGGTGGTGAGATACATCACGAGTGGGGAGAGAGTCACTCCATCACCCCATTTACTGACCCACCGGACAGAGAGTGGTGAGAGACATCACGAGTGGGGAGGGAGTCACTCCATCACCCCATTTACTGACCCACCGGACAGAGAGTGGTGAGATACATCACGAGTGGGGAGAGAGTCACTCCATCACACCATTTACTGACCCACCGGACAGGGTGGTGAGATACATCACGAGTGGGGAGAGAGTCACTCCATCACCCCATTTACTGACCCACCGGACAGGGTGGTGAGATACATCACGAGTGGGGAGAGAGTCACTCCATCACCCCATTTACTGACCCACCGGACAGAGAGCGGTGAGATACATCACGAGTGGGGGGAGAGTCACTCCATCACCCCATTTACTGACCCACCGGACAGAGAGTGGTGAGATACATCACGAGTGGGGAGAGAGTCACTCCATCACCCCATTTACTGACCCACCGGACAGGGTGGTGAGATACATCACGAGTGGGGAGAGAGTCACTCCTTCATCCCATTTACAGGCACACCGGACAGAGAGCGGTGAGATACATCACGAGTTGGGAGAGAGTCACTCCATCTCCCCATTTACTGACCCACCGGACAGGGTGGTGAGATACATCACGAGTGGGGAGGGAGTCACTCCATCACCCCATTTACTGACCCACCGGACAGAGAGTGGTGAGATACATCACGAGTGGGGAGAGAGTCACTCCATCACCCCATTTACTGACCCACCGGACAGAGAGTGGTGAGATACATCACGAGTGGGGAGGGAGTCACTCCATCACACCATTTACTGACTACCGGACAGAGAGCGGTGAGATACATCACGAGTGGGGAGAGAGTCACTCCATCACCCCATTTACTGACCCACCGGACAGAGAGTGGTGAGATACATCACGAGTGGGGAGAGAGTCTCTCCATCACCCCATTTACTGACCCACCGGACAGAGAGTGGTGAGATACATCACGAGTGGGGAGGGAGTCACTCCATCACCCCATTTACTGACCCACCGGACAGAGAGTGGTGAGATACATCACGAGTGGGGAGAGAGTCACTCCATCACCCCATTTACTGACCCACCGGACAGGGTGGTGAGATACATCACGAGTGGGGAGGGAGTCACTCCATCAGCCCATTTACTGACCCACCGGACAGAGAGCGGTGAGATACATCACGAGTGGGGAGAGAGTCACTCCATCACACCATTTACTGACCCACCGGACAGAGAGTGGTGAGATACATCACGAGTGGGGAGAGAGTCACTCCATCACCCCATTTACTGACCCACCGGACAGGGTGGTGAGATACATCACGAGTGGGGAGAGAGTCACTCCTTCACCCCATTTACAGGCACACCGGACAGAGAGTGGTGAGATACATCACGAGTGGGGAGAGAGTCACTCCATCACCCCATTTACTGACCCACCGGACAGAGAGTGGTGAGATACATCACGAGTGGGGAGGGAGTCACTCCATCTCCCCATTTACTGACCCACCGGACAGGGTGGTGAGATACATCACGTGTGGGGAGAGAGTCACTCCTTCACCCCATTTACAGGCACACCGGACAGAGAGTGGTGAGATACATCACGAGTGGGGAGGGAGTCACTCCATCTCCCCATTTACTGACCCACCGGACAGGGTGGTGAGATACATCACGTGTGGGGAGGGAGTCACTCCATCACCCCATTTACTGACCCACCGGACAGAGAGTGGTGAGATACATCACGAGTGGGGAGAGAGTCACTCCATCACCCCATTTACTGACCCACCGGACAGGGTGGTGAGATACATCACGAGTGGGGAGAGAGTCACTCCATCACCCCATTTACTGACCCACCGGACAGAGAGTGGTGAGATACATCACGAGTGGGGAGGGAGTCACTCCATCACCCCATTTACTGACCCACCGGACAGAGAGCGGTGAGATACATCACGAGTGGGGAGAGAGTCACTCCATCACCCCATTTACTGACCCACCGGACAGAGAGTGGTGAGATACATCACGAGTGGGGAGGGAGTCACTCCATCACCCCATTTACTGACCCACCGGACAGAGAGTGGTGAGATACATCACGAGTGGGGAGAGAGTCACTCCATCACCCCATTTACTGACCCACCGGACAGAGAGTGGTGAGATACATCACGAGTGGGGAGAGAGTCACTCCATCACCCCATTTACTGACCCACCGGACAGGGTGGTGAGATACATCACGAGTGGGGAGGGAGTCACTCCATCACACCATTTACTGACCCACCGGCAGGGTGGTGAGATACATCACGAGTGGGGAGAGAGTCACTCCATCACCCCATTTACTGACCCACCGGACAGAGAGTGGTGAGATACATCACGAATGGGGAGAGAGTCACTCCATCACCCCATTTACTGACCCACCGGACAGGGTGGTGAGATACATCACGAGTGGGAAGAGAGTTACTCCATCACCCCATTTACTGACCCACCGGACAGAGAGTGGTGAGATACATCACGAGTGGGGAGAGAGTCACTCCATCACCCCATTTACTGACCCACCGGACAGAGAGTGGTGAGATACATCACGAGTGGGGAGAGAGTTACTCCATCAGCACATTTACAGGCACACCGGACAGGGTGGTGAGATACATCACGAGTGAGGAGGGAGTCACTCCATCACACCATTTACTGACCCACCGGACAGAGAGTGGTGAGATACATCACGAGTGGGGAGAGAGTCACTCCATCACCCCATTTACTGACCCACCGGACAGGGTGGTGAGATACATCACGAGTGGGGAGAGAGTCACTCCATCACACCATTTACTGACCCACCGGACAGAGAGCGGTGAGATACATCACGAGTGGGGAGAGAGTCACTCCATCACCCCATTTACTGACCCACCGGACAGAGGGTGGTGAGATACATCACGAGTGGGGAGAGAGTCACTCCATCACCCCATTTACTGACCCACCGGACAGAGAGTGGTGAGATACATCACGAATGGGGAGAGAGTCACTCCATCACCCCATTTACTGACCCACCGGACAGGGTGGTGAGATACATCACGAGTGGGGAGAGAGTCACTCCATCACCCCATTTACTGACCCACCGGACAGAGGGTGGTGAGATACATCACGAGTGGGGAGAGAGTCACTCCATCATCACATGTACAGGCACTCCGGACAGAGAGTGGTGAGAAACATCATGAGTGGGGAGGGAGTCACTCAGTTTTCCCACATGTGAGCAGTAACTACACGGTGTTATTCCCTCCAATAATCCCTGCCGTCTGTCCTGAATTAATCCATTTTACGAACGAATGGTGAAATCTTTGCTCTGCCCCACAGGGTTCCATCTGTTTAAAGCCACAACAAAAAGGTCCACTTTTCTTCTGGAGTTTGAGATAAATTAGATTTAAAAATGTTGCAGAGTTTCAGACAATGAGGGAGATCCAGGCTCAGACCTGCCCCTCACTCACTCCCATTGGTTGGCCTCTCAGTCAGAGTCAGCACCTTCAGCGGAGGAGAGAGGGGAACCAGTGAGTGTGGAACTGAACCCAGTCAGAGTCAGCACCTTCAGGGAGGAGAGAGAGGGGAACCAGTGAGTGCAGAACTGAACCCAGTCAGAGTCAGCACCTTCAGGGGAGGAGAGAGAGGGGAAGCAGTGAGTGCAGAACTGAACCCAGTCAGAGTCAGTACCTTCAGGGGAGGAGAGAGAGGGGAACCAGTGAGTGTAGAACTGAACCCAGTCAGAGTCAGTACCTTCAGGGGAGGAGAGAGAGGGGAACCAGTGAGTGTACAACTGAACCCAGTCAGAGTCAGCACCTTCAGGGGAGGAGAGAGAGGGGAAGCAGTGAGTGCAGAACTGAACCCAGTCAGAGTCAGTACCTTCAGGGGAGGAGAGAGAGGGGAACCAGTGAGTGTAGAACTGAACCCAGTCAGAGTCAGTACCTTTAGTGGAGGAGAGAGAGGGGAACCAGTGAGTGCAGAACTGAACCCAGTCAGAGTCAGTACCTTCAGGGGAGGAGAGAGAGGGGAACCAGTGAGTGCAGAACTGAACCCAGTCAGAGTCAGTACCTTCAGGGGAGGAGAGAGAGGGGAACCACTGAGTGCAGAACTGAACCAATCCCACTCACTGACACCAATCTCCTCCTGTCTTAAATAAACCAATCCCGCTCACTGACACCAATCTCCTCCTGTCTGATATAAACCAATCCCACTGTCACTGACACCAATCTCCTCCTGTCTGATATAAACCAATCCCAGTCACTGACACCAATCTCCTCCTGTCTGATACAAACCAATCCCACAGTCACTGACACCAATCTCCTCCTGTCTGATATAAACCAATCCCAGTCACTGACACCAATCTCCTACTGTCTGATATAAACCAATCCCACACTCACTGACATCAATCTCCTCCTGTCTGATATAAACCAATCCCACAGTCACTGACACCAATCTCCTCCTGTCTGATATAAACCAATCCCAGTCACTGACACCAATCTCCTCCTGTCTGATATAAACCAATCCCAGTCACTGACACCAATCTCCTCCTGTCTGATATAAACCAATCCCAGTCACTGACACCAATCTCCTCCTGTCTGATATAAACCAATCCCAGTCACTGACCCCAATCTCCTCCAGTCTGATATAAACCAATCCCACACTCACTGACACCAATCTCCTCCTGTCTGATATAAACAATTCCCACAGTCACTGACACCAATCTCCTGCTGTCTGATATAAACAATTCCCACAGTCACTGACACCAATCTCCTCCTGTCTGATATAAACCAATCCCAGTCACTGACACCAATCTCCTCCTGTCTGATATAAACCAATCCCACAGTCACTGACACCAATCTCCTCCTGTCTGATATAAACCAATCCCAGTCACTGACACCAATCACCTCCTGTCTGATATAAACCAATCCCAGTCACTGACACCAATCTCCTCCTGTCTGATATAAACCAATCCCAGTCACTGACACCAATCTCCTCCTGTCTGATATAAACCAATCCCAGTCACTGACACCAATCTCCTCCTGTCTGATATAAACCAATCCCAGTCACTGACACCAATCTCCTCCTGTCTGATATAAACCAATCCCAGTCACTGACACCAATCTCCTCCTGTCTGATATAAACCAATCCCAGTCACTGACACCAATCTCCTCCTGTCTGATATAAACCAATCCCACAGTCACTGACACCAATCTCCTCCTGTCTGATATAAACCAATCCCACTGTCACTGACACCAATCTCCTCCTGTCTGATATAAACCAATCCCAGTCACTGACACCAATCTCCTCCTGTCTGATATAAACCAATCCCACACTCACTGACACCAATCTCCTCCTGTCTGATATAAACCAATCCCACTGTCACTGACACCAATCTCCTCCTGTCTGATATAAACCAATCCCAGTCACTGACACCAATCTCCTCCTGTCTGATATAAACCAATCCCAGTCACTGACACCAATCTCCTCCTGTCTGATACAAACCAATCCCACAGTCACTGACACCAATCTCCTCCTGTCTGATATAAACCAATCCCACTGTCACTGATACCAATCTCCTCCTGTCTGATATAAACCAATCCCACTGTCACTGACACCAATCTCCTCCTGTCTGATATAAACCAATCCCAGTCACTGACACCAATCTCCTCCTGTCTGATATAAACCAATCCCACAGTCACTGACACCAATCTCCTCCTGTCTGATATAAACCAATCCCACTGTCACTGACACCAATCTCCTCCTGTCTGATATAAACCAATCCCAGTCACTGACACCAATCTCCTCCTGTCTGATACAAATCAATCCCAGTCAGTGACACCAATCTCCTCCTGTCTGATACAAACCAATCCCACAGTCACTGACACCAATCTCCTCCTGTCTGATATAAACCAATCCCAGTCACTGACACCAATCTCCTCCTGTCTGATATAAACTAATCCCAGTCACTGACACCAATCTCCTCCTGTCTGATATAAACCAATCCCACAGTCACTGACACCAATCTCCTACTGTCTGACATAAACCAATCCCAGTCACTGACACCAATCTCCTCCTGTCTGATATAAACCAATCCCAGTCACTGATACCAATCTCCTCCTGTCTGATATAAACCAATACCACAGTCACTGACACCAATCTCCTCCTGTCTGATATAAACCAATCCCACAGTCACTGACACCAATCTCCTCCTGTCTGATTTCAACCAATCCCACAGTCACTGACACCGATCTCCTCCTGTCTGATATAAACCAATCCCACAGTCACTGACACCAATCTCCTCCTGTCTGATATAAACCAATCCCAGTCACTGACCCCAATCTCCTCCTGTCTGATATAAACCAATCCCAGTCACTGACACCAATCTCCTCCTGTCTGATATAAACCAATCCCAGTCACTGACACCAATCTCCTCCTGTCTGATATAAACCAATCCCAGTCACTGACACCAATCTCCTCCTGTCTGATATAAACCAATCCCAGTCACTGACACCAATCTACTCCTGTCTGATATCAACCAATCCCAGTCACTGACACCAATCTCCTCCTGTCTGATATAAACCAATCCCAGTCACTGACACCAATCTCCTCCTGTCTGATATAAACCAATCCCCACAGTCACTCAAACCAATCTCCTCCTGTCTGATATAAACCAATGCCACAGTCACTGACACCAATCTCCTCCTGTCTGATATAAACCAATCCCACAGTCACTGACACCAATCACCTCCTGTCTGATATAAACCAATCCCACAGTCACTGACCCCAATCTCCTCCTGTCTGATATGAACCAATCCCAGTCACTGACACCAATCTCCTCCTGTCTGATATGAACCAATCCCCACAGTCACTCAAACCAATCTGCTCCTGTCTGATATAAACCAATCCCACACTCACTGACACCAATCTCCTCCTGTCTGATATGAACCAATCCCACACTCACTGACACCAATCTCCTCCTGTCTGATATAAACCAATCCCAGTCACTGACCCCAATCTCCTCCTGTCTGATATAAACCAATGCCACAGTCACTGACACCAATCTCCTCCTGTCTGATATAAACCAATCCCACACTCACTGACACCAATCTCCTCCTGTCTGATATAAACCAATCCCAGTCAGTGACCCCAATCTCCTCCTGTCTGATATAAACCAATCCCACACTCACTGACACCAATCTCCTCCTGTCTGATATAAACCAATCCCAGTCAGTGACCCCAATCTCCTCCTGTCTGATATAAACCAATCCCACAGTCACTGACACCAATCTCCTCCTGTCTGATATAAACCAATCCCACAGTCACTGACCCCAATCTCCTCCTGTCTGATATAAACCAATCCCACACTCACTGACCCCAATCTCCTCCTGTCTGATATAAACCAATCCCACAGTCACTGACACCAATCTCCTCCTGTCTGATATAAACCAATCCCACAGTCACTGACCCCAATCTCCTCCTGTCTGATATAAACCAATCCCACACTCACTGACCCCAATCTCCTCCTGTCTGATATAAACCAATCCCACACTCACTGACCCCAATCTCCTCCTGTCTGATATAAACCAATCCCAGTCACTGACACCAATCTCCTCCTGTCTGATATAAACCAATCCCACACTCACTGACACCAATCTCCTCCTGTCTGATATAAACCAATCCCACACTCACTGACACCAATCTCCTCCTGTCTGATATAAACCAATCCCACAGTCACTGACACCAATCTCCTCCTGTCTGATATAAACCAATCCCACAGTCACTGACACCAATCTCCTCCTGTCTGATATAAACCGATCCCACACTCACTGACACCAATCTCCTCCTGGCTGATATAAACCAATCCCAGTGTCTGACCCCAATCTCCTCCTGTCTGATATAAACCAATCTCACAGTCACTGACACCAATCTCCTCCTGTCTGATATAAACCAATCCCAGTCACTGTCACCAATCTCCTCCTGTCCGATATAAACTAATCCCAGTGACTGACCCCAATCTCCTCCTGTCTGATATAAACCAATCTCACAGTCACTGACACCAATCTCCTCCTGTCTGATATAAACCATTCCCACTCACTGAACCCAATCTCCTCCTGTCTGATATAATGCAATCCCACAGTCACTGACCCCAATCTCCTCCTGTCTGATATAAACCAATCCCACAGTCACTGACACCAATCTCCTCCTGTCTGATAAAAACCAATCCCACAGTCACTGACACCAATCTCCTCCTGTCTGATATAATCCAATCCCAGTCACTGACACCAATCTCGTCCTGTCTGATATAAACCAATCCCACAGTCACTGACACCAATCTCCTCCTGTCTGATATAAAGCATTCCCACAGTCACTGACACCAATCTCCTCCTGTCTGACATAAACCAATCCCAGTCACTGACACCAATCACCTCCTGTCTGATTTCAACCAATCCCATAGTCACTCAAACCAATCTCCTCGTGTCTGATATATACCAATCCCACACTCACTGACACCAATCTCCTCCTGTCTGATATGAACCATTTCCACAGTCACTGACACCAATCTCCTCCTGTCTGATATAAACCAATCCCAGTCACTGACACCAATCTCCTCCTGTCTGATATAAACCAATCCCAGTCACTGACACCAATCTACTCCTGTCTGAAAAAAACAATCCCCACAGTCACTCAAACAAATCTCCTCCTGTCTGATATAAACCAATCCCACAGTCACTCAAACCAATCTCCTCCTGTCTGAAAAAAACAATCCCATAGTCACTGACACCAATCTCCTTCAGTCTGATATAAACCAATCCCCACAGTCACTCAAACCAATCTCCTCCTGTCTGATATAAACCAATCCCAGTCACTGACACCAATCTCCTCCTGTCTGATATAAACCAATCCCACAGTCACTGACACCAATCTACTCCTGTCTGATATAAACCAATCCCACAGTCACTGACACCAATCTCCTCCTATCTGACAAAAAACAATCCCAGTCACTGATCCCAATCTCCTCGTGTCTGATATAAACCAATCCCAGTCACTGACCCCAATCTCCTCCTGTCTGATATAAACCAATCCCAGTCACTGACACCAACCTCCTCCTGGCTGATATAAACCAATCCCACAGTCACTGACACCAATCTCCTCCTGTCTGATATAAACCAATGCCAGTCACTGACACCAATCTCCTCCTGTCTGATATAAACCAATCCCAGTCACTGACACCAATCTCCTCCTGTCTGATATAAACAAATCCCAGTCACTGACACCAATCTCCTCCTGTCTGATATAAACCAATCCCACAGTCAATGACACCAATCTCCTCCTGTCTGATATAAACCAATCCCAGTCACCGACACCAATCTCCTCCTGTCTGATATAAACCAATCCCACAGTCACTGACCCCAATCTCCTCCTGTCTGATATAAACCAATCCCACACTCACTGACCCCAATCTCCTCCTGTCTGATATAAACCAATCCCACAGTCACTGACACCAATCTCCTCCTGTCTGATATAAACCAATCCCACAGTCACTGACCCCAATCTCCTCCTGTCTGATATAAACCAATCCCACACTCACTGACCCCAATCTCCTCCTGTCTGATATAAACCAATCCCACACTCACTGACCCCAATCTCCTCCTGTCTGATATAAACCAATCCCAGTCACTGACACCAATCTCCTCCTGTCTGATATAAACCAATCCCACACTCACTGACACCAATCTCCTCCTGTCTGATATAAACCAATCCCACACTCACTGACACCAATCTCCTCCTGTCTGATATAAACCAATCCCACAGTCACTGACACCAATCTCCTCCTGTCTGATATAAACCAATCCCACAGTCACTGACACCAATCTCCTCCTGTCTGATATAAACCGATCCCACACTCACTGACACCAATCTCCTCCTGGCTGATATAAACCAATCCCAGTGTCTGACCCCAATCTCCTCCTGTCTGATATAAACCAATCTCACAGTCACTGACACCAATCTCCTCCTGTCTGATATAAACCAATCCCAGTCACTGTCACCAATCTCCTCCTGTCCGATATAAACTAATCCCAGTGACTGACCCCAATCTCCTCCTGTCTGATATAAACCAATCTCACAGTCACTGACACCAATCTCCTCCTGTCTGATATAAACCATTCCCACTCACTGAACCCAATCTCCTCCTGTCTGATATAATGCAATCCCACAGTCACTGACCCCAATCTCCTCCTGTCTGATATAAACCAATCCCACAGTCACTGACACCAATCTCCTCCTGTCTGATAAAAACCAATCCCACAGTCACTGACACCAATCTCCTCCTGTCTGATATAATCCAATCCCAGTCACTGACACCAATCTCGTCCTGTCTGATATAAACCAATCCCACAGTCACTGACACCAATCTCCTCCTGTCTGATATAAAGCATTCCCACAGTCACTGACACCAATCTCCTCCTGTCTGACATAAACCAATCCCAGTCACTGACACCAATCACCTCCTGTCTGATTTCAACCAATCCCATAGTCACTCAAACCAATCTCCTCGTGTCTGATATATACCAATCCCACACTCACTGACACCAATCTCCTCCTGTCTGATATGAACCATTTCCACAGTCACTGACACCAATCTCCTCCTGTCTGATATAAACCAATCCCAGTCACTGACACCAATCTCCTCCTGTCTGATATAAACCAATCCCAGTCACTGACACCAATCTACTCCTGTCTGAAAAAAACAATCCCCACAGTCACTCAAACAAATCTCCTCCTGTCTGATATAAACCAATCCCACAGTCACTCAAACCAATCTCCTCCTGTCTGAAAAAAACAATCCCATAGTCACTGACACCAATCTCCTTCAGTCTGATATAAACCAATCCCCACAGTCACTCAAACCAATCTCCTCCTGTCTGATATAAACCAATCCCAGTCACTGACACCAATCTCCTCCTGTCTGATATAAACCAATCCCACAGTCACTGACACCAATCTACTCCTGTCTGATATAAACCAATCCCACAGTCACTGACACCAATCTCCTCCTATCTGACAAAAACCAATCCCAGTCACTGATCCCAATCTCCTCGTGTCTGATATAAACCAATCCCAGTCACTGACCCCAATCTCCTCCTGTCTGATATAAACCAATCCCAGTCACTGACACCAACCTCCTCCTGGCTGATATAAACCAATCCCACAGTCACTGACACCAATCTCCTCCTGTCTGATATAAACCAATGCCAGTCACTGACACCAATCTCCTCCTGTCTGATATAAACCAATCCCAGTCACTGACACCAATCTCCTCCTGTCTGATATAAACAAATCCCAGTCACTGACACCAATCTCCTCCTGTCTGATATAAACCAATCCCACAGTCAATGACACCAATCTCCTCCTGTCTGATATAAACCAATCCCAGTCACCGACACCAATCTCCTCCTGTCTGATATAAACCAATCCCACAGTCACTGACACCAATCTCCTCCTGTCTGATATAAACCAATCCCACAGTCACTCAAACCAATCTCCTCGTGTCTGATATGAACCAATCCCACAGTCAATGACACCAATCACCTGCTGTCTGATATAAACCAATCCCACAGTCACTGACACCAATCTCCTCCTGTCTGATACAAACAAATCCCAGTCACTGACACCAATCTCCTGCTGTCTGATATAAACCAATCCCAGTCACTGACACCAATCTCCTCCTGTCTGATATAAACCAATCCCCACAGTCACTCAAACCAATCTCCTCCTGTCTGATATAAACCAATCCCACAGTCACTGACACCAATCACCTCCTGTCTGATTTCAACCAATCCCATAGTCACTGACACCAATTTCCTCCTGTCTGATATAAACCAATCCCCACAGTCACTCAACCCAATCTAATCGTGTCTCATATAATCCAATCCCAGTCACTGACCCCCATCTCCTCCTGTCTCCTATAAACCAATCACAGTCACTGACACCAATCTCCTCCTGTCTGATAAAAACCAATCCCACAGTCACTGACACCAATCTCCTCCTGTCTGATATAAACCAATCCCAGTCACCGACACCAATCTCCTCCTGTCTGATATAAACCAATCCCACAGTCACTGACACCAATCTCCTCCTGTCTGATATAAACCAATCCCACAGTCACTCAAACCAATCTCCTCGTGTCTGATATGAACCAATCCCACAGTCAATGACACCAATCACCTGCTGTCTGATATAAACCAATCCCACAGTCACTGACACCAATCTCCTCCTGTCTGATACAAACAAATCCCAGTCACTGACACCAATCTCCTGCTGTCTGATATAAACCAATCCCAGTCACTGACACCAATCTCCTCCTGTCTGATATAAACCAATCCCCACAGTCACTCAAACCAATCTCCTCCTGTCTGATATAAACCAATCCCACAGTCACTGACACCAATCACCTCCTGTCTGATTTCAACCAATCCCATTGTCACTGACACCAATTTCCTCCTGTCTGATATAAACCAATCCCCACAGTCACTCAACCCAATCTAATCGTGTCTCATATAATCCAATCCCAGTCACTGACCCCCATCTCCTCCTGTCTCCTATAAACCAATCACAGTCACTGACACCAATCTCCTCCTGTCTGATAAAAACCAATCCCACAGTCACTGACACCAATCTCTTCCTGTCTGATATAAACCAATCCCACAGTCACTGACACCAATCTCCTCCTGTTTGATATAAACCAATCCCAGTCATTGTCACCAACCTACTCCTGTCTGATCTCAACCAATCCCAGTCACTGACACCAATCTCCTCCTGTCTGATATAAACCAATCCCACAATCACTGACACCAATCTCCGACTGTCTGATAAAAACCAATTCCACAGTCACTGACACCAATCTCCTCCTGTCTGATATAAACAAATCCCACATTCACTGACACCAATCTCCTCCTGTCTGATATAAACCAATCCCACAGTCATTGACTCCAATCTCCTCCTGTCTGATATAAACCAATCCCACAGTCACTGACACCAAACACGTCCTGACTGATATAAACCAATCCCACAGTCACTGACCCCAATCTCCTCCTGTCTGACATAAACCAATCCCACAGTCACTGACACCAATCTCCTCCTGTCTGATATAAACCAATCCCAGTCACTGATCCCAATCTCCTCCTGTCTCATATAAACCAATCCCAGTGATTGACCCCAATCTCTTCCTGCCTGATATAAACCAATCCCAGTCACTGACACCAATCTCCTCCTGTCTGATCTCAACCAATCCCAGTCATTCTCACCAACGTCCTCCTGTCTGATATAAACCAATCCCACAGTCACTGACACCAATCTCCTCCTGTCTGATATAAACCAATCCCAGTCACTGACACCAATCTCCTCCTGTCTGATATAAACCAATCCCAGTCACTGACACCATTCTCCTCCTGTCTGATATAAACCAATCCCACAGTCACTGACACCAATCTCCTCCTGTCTGATATAAACCAATCCCACAGTCACTGACACCAATCTACTCCTGTCTGATTTCAACCAATCCCACAGTCACTGACACCAATCTCCTCCTGTCTGATATAAACCAATCCCACAATCACTGACACCAATCTCCTCCTGTCTGATATAAACCAATCCCACAGTCACGGACACCAATCTCCTCCTGTCTGATTTCAACCAATCCCATAGTCACTGACACCAATCGCCTCCTGTCTGATTTCAACCAATCCCATAGTCACTGACACCAATAACCTCCTGTCTGATTTCAACCAATCCCACAGTAACTGACACCAATCTCCTGCTGTCTGATATAATCCAATCCCACAGTCACTGACACCAATCTCCTCCAGTCTGATTTAAACCAATCCCACAGTCACTGATACCAATCTCCTCCAGTCTGACATAAACCAATCCCAGTCACTGACACCAATCTCCTCCTGTCTGATATATACAAATCCCAGTCACTGACACCAATCTCCTCCTGTCTGACAGAAACCAATCCCATAGTCACTGACACCAATCTCCTCCTGTCTGATATAAACCAATCCCACAGTCACTGACACCAATCTCCTCCTGTCTGATATAAACCAATCCCATAGTCACTGACACCAATCTCCTCCTGTCTGATATAAACCAATCCCACACTCACTGACACCAATCTCCTCCTGTCTGATATAAACAAATCCCACAGTCACTGACACCAATCTCCTCCTGTCTGTTATAAACCAATCCCAGTCACTGATCCCAATCTCCTCCTGTCTGATATGAATCAATCCCACAGTCACTGACACCAATCTCCTCCTGTCTGATATAAACCAATCCCACAGTCACTGACAACAATCTCCTCCTGTCTGATATAAACCAATCCCACAGTCACTGACACCAATCTCCTCCTGTCTGGTATAAACCAATCCCACAGTCACTGACACCAATCTCCTCCTGTCTGCTATAAACCAATCCCACAGTCACTGATACCAATCTCCTCCTGTCTGATATAAACCAATCCCAGTCACTGACCCCAATCTCCTCCTGTCTGATATAAACCAATCCCACAGTCACTGACCCCAATCTCCTCCAGTCTAATATAAACCAATCCCACAGTCACTGACCCCAATCTCCTCCTGTCTGCTATAAACCAATCCCACAGTCACGGACACCAATCTCCTCCTGTATGATATAAACCAATCCCAGTCACTGACACCAATCTCCTCCTGTCTGATATAAACCAATCCCAGTCACTGACACCATTCTCCTCCTGTCTGATATAAACCAATCCCACAGTCACTGACACCAATGTCCTCCTATCTGATATAAACCAATCCCACAGTCACTGACACCAATCTCCTCCTGTCTGATATAAACCAATCCCACAGTCACTGAAACCAATCTCCTCCTGTCTGATATAAACCAATCCCACAGTCACTGACACCAATCTACTCCTGTCTGATTTCAACCAATCCCACAGTCACTGACACCAATCGCCTCCTGTCTGATTTCAACCAATCCCACAGTCACTGACACCAATCTCCTCCTGTCTGATTTCAACCAATCCCATAGTCACTGACACCAATCTCCTCCTGTCTGTTTTCAACCAATGCCATAGTCACTGACACCAATCTCCTGCTGTCTGATATAATCCAATCCCACAGTCACTGACACCAATCTCCTCCTGTCTGATATAAACCAATCCCACACTCACTGATACCAATCTCCTCCAGTCTGACATAAACCAATCCCAGTCACTGACACCAATCTCCTCCTGTCTGATTTAAACCAATCCCACAGTCACTGATACCAATCTCCTCCAGTCTGACATAAACCAATCCCAGTCACTGACACCAATCTCCTCCTGTCTGATATATACAAATCCCAGTCACTGACACCAATCTCCTCCTGTCTGATATAAACCAATCCCATAGTCACTGACACCAATCTCCTCCTGTCTGATATAAACCAATCCCACAGTCACTGACACCAATCTCCTCCAGTCTGATTTAAACCAATCCCACAGTCACTGATACCAATCTCCTCCTGTCTGATATAAACCAATCCCACAGTCACTGACACCAATCTCCTCCTGTCTGATATATACAAATCCCAGTCACTGACACCAATCTCCTCCTGTCTGATATAAACCAATCCCATAGTCACTGACACCAATCTCCTCCTGTCTGATATAAACAAATCCCACAGTCACTGACACCAATCTCCTCCTGTCTGTTATAAACCAATCCCAGTCACTGACCCCAATCTCCTCCTGTCTGATATGAATCAATCCCACAGTCACTGACACCAATCTCCTCCTGTCTGATATAAACCAATCCCACAGTCACTGACAACAATCTCCTCCTGTCTGATATAAACCAATCCCACAGTCACTGACACCAATCTCCTCCTGTCTGATATAAACCAATCCCACAGTCACTGACCCCAATCTCCTCCTGTCTGCTATAAACCAATCCCACAGTCACTGATACCAATCTCCTCCTGTCTGATATAAACCAATCCCAGTCACTGACCCCAATCTCCTCCTGTCTGATATAAACCAATCCCACAGTCACTGACCCCAATCTCCTCCAGTCTAATATAAACCAATCCCACAGTCACTGACCCCAATCTCCTCCTGTCTGCTATAAACCAATCCCACAGTCACGGACACCAATCTCCTCCTGTATGATATAAACCAATCCCAGTCACTGACACCAATCTCCTCCTGTCTGATATAATCCAATCCCAGTCACTGACAACAATCTCCTCCTTTCTGATATAAACCAATCCCAGTCACTGATCCCAATCTCTTCCTGTCTGGGATAAACCAATCCCAGTCACTGACCCCAATCTCCTCCTGTCTGATATGAATCAATCCCACAGTCACTGACACCAATCTACTCCAGTCTGATATAAACCAATCCCACAGTCACTGACACCAATCACCTCCTGTCTGATATAAACCAATCCCAGTCACTGACACCAATCTCCTCCTGTCTGATATAAACCAATCCCACAGTGACTGACACCAATCTCCTCCTGTCTGATATAAACCAATCCCAGTCACTGACCCCAATCTCCTCCTGTCTGATATAAACCAATCCCACAGTCACTGACACCAATCTCCTCCAGTCTGATATAAACCAATCCTTCAGTCACTGACCCCAATCTCCTCCTGTCTTCTATAAACCAATCCCACAGTCACTGACACCAATCTCCTCCTGTCTGATATAAACCAATCCCAGTCACTGACACCAATCTCCTCCTGTCTGATTTCAACCAATCCCCACAGGAACTCAAACCAATCTCCTCGTGTCTGACATAAACCAATCCCACACTCACTGACACCAATCTCCTCCTGTCTGATATAAACCAATCCCACAGTCACTGACACCAATCTCCTCCTGTCTGAGATAAACCAATCCCACAGTCACTCAAACCAATCTCCTCGTGTCTGATATAAACCAATCCCATAGTCACTGACTCCAATCTCCTCCAGTCTGATATAATCCAATCCCAGTCACTGACACCAATCTCCTCCAGTCTGATATAATCCAATCCCAGTCACTGACTCCAATCTCCTCCAGTCTGATATAATCCAATCCCAGTCACTGACACCAATCTCCTCCAGTCTGATATAATCCAATCCCAGTCACTGACACCAATCTCCTCCTGTCTCCTATAAACCAATCCCAGTCACTGACACCAATCTCCTCCAGTCTGATATAAACCAATCCCACAGTCACTGACACCAATCTCCTCCTGTCTGATATAAACCAATCCCACAGTCACTGACACCAATCTCCTCCTGTCTGATGTAAACCAAACCCACAGTCACTGACACCAATCTCCTCCTGTCTGATATAAACCAATCCCACAGTCACTGACACCAATCTCCTCCTGTCTGATATAAACCAATCCCTGTCACTGACACCAATCTCCTCCTGTCTGATATAAACCAATCCCAGTCACTGACACCAATCTCCTACTGTCTGATATAAACCAATCCCAGTCACTGATCCCAATCTCCTCCTGTCTGGTATAAACCAATCCCAGTCACTGACCCCAATCTCCTCCTGTCTGATATGAATCAATCCCACAGTCACTGACACCAATCTCCTCCTGTCTGATATAAACCAATCCCACAGTCACTGACAACAATCTCCTCCTGTCTGATATAAACCAATCCCACAGTCACTGACACCAATCTCCTCCAGTCTGATAGAAACCAATCCCACAGTCACAGACCCCAATCTCCTCCTGTCTGATTTCAACCAATCCCACAGTCACTGACACCAATCTCCTCCTGTCTGATTTCAACCAATCCCATAGTCACTGACACCAATCTCCTCCTGTCTGTTTTCAACCAATGCCATAGTCACTGACACCAATCTCCTGCTGTCTGATATAATCCAATCCCACAGTCACTGACACCAATCTCCTCCTGTCTGATATAAACCAATCCCACACTCACTGATACCAATCTCCTCCAGTCTGACATAAACCAATCCCAGTCACTGACACCAATCTCCTCCTGTCTGATTTAAACCAATCCCACAGTCACTGATACCAATCTCCTCCAGTCTGACATAAACCAATCCCAGTCACTGACACCAATCTCCTCCTGTCTGATATATACAAATCCCAGTCACTGACACCAATCTCCTCCTGTCTGATATAAACCAATCCCATAGTCACTGACACCAATCTCCTCCTGTCTGATATAAACCAATCCCACAGTCACTGACACCAATCTCCTCCAGTCTGATTTAAACCAATCCCACAGTCACTGATACCAATCTCCTCCTGTCTGATATAAACCAATCCCACAGTCACTGACACCAATCTCCTCCTGTCTGATATATACAAATCCCAGTCACTGACACCAATCTCCTCCTGTCTGATATAAACCAATCCCATAGTCACTGACACCAATCTCCTCCTGTCTGATATAAACAAATCCCACAGTCACTGACACCAATCTCCTCCTGTCTGTTATAAACCAATCCCAGTCACTGACCCCAATCTCCTCCTGTCTGATATGAATCAATCCCACAGTCACTGACACCAATCTCCTCCTGTCTGATATAAACCAATCCCACAGTCACTGACAACAATCTCCTCCTGTCTGATATAAACCAATCCCACAGTCACTGACACCAATCTCCTCCTGTCTGATATAAACCAATCCCACAGTCACTGACCCCAATCTCCTCCTGTCTGCTATAAACCAATCCCACAGTCACTGATACCAATCTCCTCCTGTCTGATATAAACCAATCCCAGTCACTGACCCCAATCTCCTCCTGTCTGATATAAACCAATCCCACAGTCACTGACCCCAATCTCCTCCAGTCTAATATAAACCAATCCCACAGTCACTGACCCCAATCTCCTCCTGTCTGCTATAAACCAATCCCACAGTCACGGACACCAATCTCCTCCTGTATGATATAAACCAATCCCAGTCACTGACAACAATCTCCTCCTTTCTGATATAAACCAATCCCAGTCACTGATCCCAATCTCTTCCTGTCTGGGATAAACCAATCCCAGTCACTGACCCCAATCTCCTCCTGTCTGATATGAATCAATCCCACAGTCACTGACACCAATCTACTCCAGTCTGATATAAACCAATCCCACAGTCACTGACACCAATCACCTCCTGTCTGATATAAACCAATCCCAGTCACTGACACCAATCTCCTCCTGTCTGATATAAACCAATCCCACAGTGACTGACACCAATCTCCTCCTGTCTGATATAAACCAATCCCAGTCACTGACCCCAATCTCCTCCTGTCTGATATAAACCAATCCCACAGTCACTGACACCAATCTCCTCCAGTCTGATATAAACCAATCCTTCAGTCACTGACCCCAATCTCCTCCTGTCTTCTATAAACCAATCCCACAGTCACTGACACCAATCTCCTCCTGTCTGATATAAACCAATCCCAGTCACTGACACCAATCTCCTCCTGTCTGATTTCAACCAATCCCCACAGGAACTCAAACCAATCTCCTCGTGTCTGACATAAACCAATCCCACACTCACTGACACCAATCTCCTCCTGTCTGATATAAACCAATCCCACAGTCACTGACACCAATCTCCTCCTGTCTGAGATAAACCAATCCCACAGTCACTCAAACCAATCTCCTCGTGTCTGATATAAACCAATCCCATAGTCACTGACTCCAATCTCCTCCAGTCTGATATAATCCAATCCCAGTCACTGACACCAATCTCCTCCAGTCTGATATAATCCAATCCCAGTCACTGACTCCAATCTCCTCCAGTCTGATATAATCCAATCCCAGTCACTGACACCAATCTCCTCCAGTCTGATATAATCCAATCCCAGTCACTGACACCAATCTCCTCCTGTCTCCTATAAACCAATCCCAGTCACTGACACCAATCTCCTCCAGTCTGATATAAACCAATCCCACAGTCACTGACACCAATCTCCTCCTGTCTGATATAAACCAATCCCACAGTCACTGACACCAATCTCCTCCTGTCTGATGTAAACCAAACCCACAGTCACTGACACCAATCTCCTCCTGTCTGATATAAACCAATCCCACAGTCACTGACACCAATCTCCTCCTGTCTGATATAAACCAATCCCTGTCACTGACACCAATCTCCTCCTGTCTGATATAAACCAATCCCAGTCACTGACACCAATCTCCTACTGTCTGATATAAACCAATCCCAGTCACTGATCCCAATCTCCTCCTGTCTGGTATAAACCAATCCCAGTCACTGACCCCAATCTCCTCCTGTCTGATATGAATCAATCCCACAGTCACTGACACCAATCTCCTCCTGTCTGATATAAACCAATCCCACAGTCACTGACAACAATCTCCTCCTGTCTGATATAAACCAATCCCACAGTCACTGACACCAATCTCCTCCAGTCTGATAGAAACCAATCCCACAGTCACAGACCCCAATCTCCTCCTGTCTGCTATAAACCAATCCCACAGTCACTGACACCAATCTCCTCCTGTCTGATATAAACCAATCCCAGTCACTGACTCCAATCTCCTCCTGTCTGATATAAACCAATCCCACAGTCACTGACCCCAATCTCCTCCAGTCTGATATAAGCCAATCCCACAGTCACTGACCCCAATCTCCTCCTGTCTGCTATAAACCAATCCCACAGTCACTGACACCAATCTCCTCCTGTATGATATAAACCAATCCCAGTCACTGACACCAATCTCCTGCTGTCTGATATAATCCAATCCCAGTCACTGACAACAATCTCCTCCTGTCTCATATAAACAAATCCCAGTCACTGATCCCAATCTCCTCCTGTCTGGTATAAACCAATCCCAGTCACTGACCCCAATCTCCTCCTGTCTGATATGAATCAATCCCACAGTCACTGACACCAATCTCCTCCTGTCTGCTATAAACCAATCCCACAGTCACTGACACCAATCTCCTCCTGTCTGATATAAACCATTCCCACAGTCACTGACACCAATCTCCTCCTGTCTGATATAAACCAATCCCACAGTCACTGACACCAATCTCCTCGTGTCTGATATAAACCGATCCCACAGTCACTGACCCCAATCACCTCCTGTCTGATATAAACCAATCCCACAGTCACTCAAACCAATCACCTCGTGTCTGATATAAACCAATCCAAAGATAAAGAGTGAGGAGAGGAGCAGGGAAATAAAGAGCGAGGAGCAGAGCAGGTAAATAAAGAGTGAGGAGAGGAGCAGGTAAATAAAGAGTGAGGAGAGGAGCAGGTAAATAAAGAGTGAGGAGTGGAGCAGGTAAATAAAGAGTGAGGAGAGGAGCAGGGAAATAAAGAGTGAGGAGAGGAGCAGGTAAATAAAGAGTGAGGAGAGGAGCAGGTAAATAAAGAGCGAGGAGAGGAGCAGGTAAATAAAGAGCGAGGAGTGGAGCAGGTAAATAAAGAGTGAGGAGCGGAGCAGGTAAATAAAGAGTGAGGAGAGGAGCAGGGAAATAAAGAGTGAGGAGAGGAGCAGGTAAATAAAGAGCGAGGAGTGGAGCAGGTAAATAAAGAGTGAGGAGCGGAGCAGGTAAATAAAGAGTGAGGAGAGGAGCAGCTAAATAAATAGTGAGGAGTGGAGCAGGTAAATAGAGAGTGAAGAGCGGTGCAGGTAAACAAAAAGTGAGGAGAGGAGCAGGTAAATAAAGAGTGAGGAGTGGAGCAGGTAAATAAAGAGTGAGGAGAGGAGCGGGTAAATAAAGAACGAGGAGCGGAGGAGGTAAATAAAGAGTGAGGAGAGGAGCAGGTAAATAAATAGTGAGGAGTGGAGCAGGTAAATAGAGAGTGAGGAGTGGTGCAGTTAAATAAAGAGTGAGGAGAGGAGCAGGTAAATAAAGATAGAGGAGCCGGGCAGGTTAATAAAGATTGAGGAGAGGAGCAGGTAAATAAAGAGTGAGGCGAGAAGCAGGTAAATAAAGAGTGAGGAGAGGAGCAGGTAAATAAAGAGTGAGGAGTGGAGCAGGTAAATAAAGAGTGAGGAGTGCAGCAGGTAAATAAAGAGCGAGGAGAGGAGCAGGTAAATAAATACTGAGGAGTGGAGCAGGTAAATAAAGAGTGAGGAGTGGAGCAGGTAAATAATGAGTGAGGAGAGAAGCAGGTAAATAAAGAGCGAGGAGTGGAGCAGGTAAATATCGAGCGAGGAGTGGAGCAGGTAAATAAAGAGTGAGGAGAGGAGCAGGTAAATAAAGAGCGAGGAGAGGAGCAGGTAAATAAAGAGTGAGGAGTGTTGCAGGGATATAAAGAGAGAGGAGTGGAGCAGGTAAATAAAGAGTGAGGAGAGGAGCAGGTAAATGAAGAGTGAGGAGAGAAGCAGGTAAATAAAGAGTTAAGAGTGGAGCAGGTCAATAAAGTGTGAGGAGTGGAGCAGGTAAATAAAGAGTGAGGAGAGGAGCAGGTAAATAAAGAGTGAGGAGAGGAGCAGGTAAATGAAGAGTGAGGAGAGGAGCAGGTAAATAAAGAGTGAGCGGAGGAGCAGGTAAATAAAGAGCGAGGAGCAGAGCAGGTAAATAAAAATTGAGGAGAGGGGCAGGTAAATAAAGAGTGAGGAGAGGAGCAGGTGAATAAAGAGTGCGGAGCGGAGCAGGGAAATAAATATTTTTTTAGGAGAGAAGCAGAAAGATAAAGAGTGAGGAGAGGAGCAGGTAAATATCGAGCGAGGAGTGGAGCAGGTTAATAAAGAGTGAGGAGAGGTGCAGGTAAATAAAGAGTGAGGAGATGAGCAGGTAAATAAAGAGTGAGGAAGGGAGCAGGTAAATAAAGAGTGAGGAGAGGAGCAGGTAAATAAAGAGTGAGGAGTGGAGCAGGTAAATAAAGAGTGAGGAGAGGAGCAGGTAAAGAAAGAGTGAGGAGTGGAGCAGGTAAATAAAGAGTGAGGAGTGGAGCAGGTAAATAAAGAGTGAGGAGAGGAGCAGGTGAATAAAGAGTGAGGAGTGGAGCAGGTAAATAAAGAGTGAGGAGTGGAGCAGGTGAATAAAGAGTGAGGATAGGAGCAGGTTAATAAAGAGTGAGGAGAGGAGCAGGTAAATAAAGAGTGAGGAGAGGAGCAGGTAAATAAAGAGTGAGGAGAGGAGCAGGTAAAGAAAGAGTGAGGAGTGGAGCAGGTAAATAAAGAGTGAGGAGTGGAGCAGGTAAATAAAGAGTGAGGAGAGGAGCAGGTAAATAAAGAGTGAGGAGTGGAGCAGGTAAATAAAGAGTGAGGAGAGGAGCAGGTAAAGAAAGAGTGAGGAGTGGAGCAGGTAAATAAAGAGTGAAGAGCGGAGCAGGTAAATAAAGAGTGAGGAGTGGAGCAGGTAAACAAAGAGTGAGGAGAGGAGCAGGTAAATGACGAGCGAGGAGTGGAGCAGGTAAACAAAGAGTGAGGAGAGGAGCAGGTAAATAAAGAGTGAGGAGAGGAGCAGGTAAATAAAGAGTGAGGAGCGGAGCAGGTAAATAAAGAGTGAGGAGTGGAGCAGGTAAATAAAGAGTGAGGAGTGGAGCAGGTAAATAAAGAGTGAGGAGAGGAGCAGGTAAATAAAGAGTGAGGAGAGGAGCAGGTAAATAAAGAGTGAGGCGCGGAGCAGGTAAATAAAGAGTGAGGAGTGGAGCAGGTAAATAAAGAGCGAGGAGTGGAGCAGGTAAATAAAGAGTGAGGAGAGGAGCAGGTAAATAAAGAGTGAGGAGAGGAGCAGGTAAATAAAGAGTGAGGAGCGGAGCAGGTAAATAAAGAGTGAGGAGTGGAGCAGGTAAACAAAGAGTGAGGAGAGGAGCAGATAAATAAAGAGTGAGGAGCGGAGCAGGTAAATAAAGAGTGAGGAGTGGAGCAGATCAATAAAGTGTGAGGAGCGGAGCAGGTAAATAATGAGATAGGAGAGGAGCAGTTAAACAAAGAGCGAGGAGTGGAGCAGGTAAATAAAGAGTGAGGTGAGGAGCAGGTAAATGAAGAGTGAGGTGAGGAGCAGGTAAATGAAGAGTGAGGCGCGGAGCAGGTAAATAAAGAGTGAGGAGAGGATCAGGTAAATAAAGAGTGAGGAGAGGAGCAGGTAAATAAAGAGCGAGGAGTGGAGCAGGTAAATAAAGAGTGAGGAGTGGAGCAGGTAAATAAAGAGTGAGGAGCGGAGCGGATAAATAAAGAGCGAGGAGCGGAGGAGGTAAATTAAGAGTGAGGAGAGGAGCAGGTAAATAAAGAGAGAGGAGTGGAGCAGGGAAATAAAGAGTGAGGAGTGGAGCAGGTAAATAAAGGGCGAGGAGAGGAGCAGGTAAATAAAGAGTGAGGAGAGAAGCAGGTAAATAAAGAGTGAGGAGAGGAGCAGGGAAATAAAGAGTGAGGAGAGGAGCAGGTAAATAAAGGGCGAGGAGAGGAGCAGGTAAATAAAGAGTGAGGAGAGAAGCAGGTAAATGAGGAGTGAGGAGAGGAGCAGGCAAATAAAGAGTGAGGAGAGGAGCAGCGAAATAATGAGATATGAGCGGAGCAGGTAAATAAAGAGCGAGGCGAGGAGCAGGTAAATAAAGAGTGAGGAGAGGAGCAGGGAAATAAAGAGTGAGGAGAGGAGCAGGTAAATAAAGAGAGAGGAGTGGAGCAGGTAAATAAAGAGTGAGGAGAGGAGCAGGGAAATAAAGAGTGAGGAGAGGAGCAGGTAAATAAAGAGAGAGGAGTGGAGCAGGTAAATAAAGAGTGAGGAGAGGAGCAGGGAAATAAAGAGAGAGGAGTGGAGCAGGTAAATAAAGAGTGAGGAGAGGAGCAGGGAAATAAAGAGAGAGGAGTGGAGCAGGTAATTAAAGAATGAGGAGTGGAGCAGGTAAACAAAGAGTGAGGAGAGGAGCAGGTAAATAAAGAGTGAGGAGTGGAGCAGGTGAATAAAGAATGAAGAGTGGAGCAGGTAATTAAAGAGTGAGGAGAGGAGCAGGTAAATAAAGCGTGACGAGAGGAGCAAGTAAATAAAGAGTGTTGAGTGGAGCAGGTAAATTAAGAGTGAGGAGAGGAGCAGGTAAATAAAGTGTGAGGAGAGGAGCAGGTAAATAAAGAGTGAGGAGAGGAGCAGGTAAATAAAGAGCGAGGAGAGGAACAGGTAAATAAAAAGTGAGGAGTGGAGCAGGTAAATAAAGAGCGAGGAGAGGAGCAGGGAAATAAAGAGTGAGGAGAGGAGCAGGGAAATAAAGAGAGAGGAGTGGAGCAGGTAAATAAAGAGTGAGGAGTGGAGCAGGTAAATAAAGAGTGAGGAGTGGAGCAGGTAAATAAAGAGTGAGGAGAGGAGCAGGGAAATAAAGAGAGAGGAGTGGAGCAGGTAATTAAAGAATGAGGAGTGGAGCAGGTAAATAAAGTGTGAGGAGAGGAGCAGGTAAATAAAGAGCGAGGAGTGGAGCAGGAAAATAAAGAGTGAAAAGAGGAGCAGGTAAATAAAGAGCGAGGAGAGGAGCAGGTATATAAATAGTGAGGAGTGGAGCAGGTGAACAAAGAGTGAAGAGCGGAGCAGGGAAATAAAGAGTGAAGAGCGGAGCAGGTAAATAAAGAGTGAGGAGAGGAGCAGGTAAATAAAGAGAGAGGAGTGGAGCAGGTAAATAAAGAGTGAGGAGAGGAGCCCGGAAATAAAGAGTGAGGAGAGGAGCAGGGAAATAAAGAGAGAGGAGTGGAGCAGGTAAATAAAGAGTGAGGAGAGGAGCAGGGAAATAAAGAGAGAGGAGTGGAGCAGGTAGATAAAGAGTCAGGAGAGGAGCAGGGAAATAAAGAGAGAGGAGTGGAACAGGTAAATAAAGAGTGAGGAGTGGAGCAGGTAAATAAAGAGTGAGGAGAGGAGCCGGGAAATAAAGAGAGAGGAGTGGAGCAGGTAAATAAAGAATGAGGAGAGGAGCAGGTAAATAAAGAGTGAGGAGTGGAGCAGGTAAATAAAAAGTGAGGAGAGGAGCAGGTAAATAAAGTGTGAGGAGAGGAGCAGGTAAATAAAGAGTGAGGAGTGGAGCAGGTAAATAAAGAGTGAGGAGAGGAGCAGGTAAATAAAGAGCGAGTAGAGGAGCAGGTAAATAAAGAGCGAGGAGAGGAGCAGGTCAATAAAGAGTGAGGAGTGGAGCAGGTAAATAAAGAGTGAGCAGAGGAGCAGGTAAATAAAGAGCGAGGAGAGGAGCAGGTAAATAAAGAGCGAGGAGAGGAGCAGGGAAATAAAGAGCGAGGAGCCAGGCAGGTAAATATAGAGTGAGGAGAGGAGCAGGTAAATAAAGAGTGAGGAGAGGAGCAGGTAAATAAAGAGTGAGGAGCGGAGCAGGTAAATAAATAGTGAGGAGTGGAGCAGTTAAATAAAAAGTGAGGAGAGAAGCAGGTAAATAAGGAGTGAGGAGCGGAGCAGGTAAATAAAGAGTGAAGAGCGGAGCAGGTAAACAAGGAGTGAGGAGAGGAGCAGGTAAATGACGAGCGAGGAGTGGAGCAGGTCAATAAAGAGTGAGGAGCGGAGCAGGTAAATAAAGAGTGAGGAGTGGAGCAGCCAAATAATGAGATAGGAGAGGAGCAGGTAAATAAAGAGTGAGGAGCGGAGCAGGTATATAAAGAGTGAAGAGCGGAGCAGGTAAATAAATAGCGAGGAGAGGAGAAGGGAAATAAAGAGTGAGGAGAGGAGCAGGTAAATAAAGAGTGAGGAGAGGAGCAGGTAAATAAAGAGTGAGGAGAGGAGCGGGTAAATAAAGAGCGAGGAGCGGAGCAGGTAAATAAATAGCGAGGAGAGGAGCAGGGAAATAAAGAGTGAGGAGAGGAGCAGGTAAATAAAGAGTGAGGAGAGGAGCAGGTAAACAAAGAGTGAAGAGCGGAGCAGGTAAATAAATAGCGAGGAGAGGAGCAGGGAAATAAAGAGTGAGGAGAGGAGCAGGTAAATAAAGAGTGAGGTGAGGAGCAGGTAAATAAAGAGTGAGGAGAGCAGCAGGTAAATAAAGAGTGAGGAGAGGAGCGGATAAATAAAGAGCGAGGAGCGGAGGAGGTAAATTAAGAGTGAGGAGAGGAGCAGGTAAATATCGAGTGAGGAGTGGAGCAGGGAAATAAAGAGTGAGGAGAGGAGCAGGTAAATAAAGAGTGAGGAGTGGAGCAGGTAAATAAAGAGTGAGGAGAGGAGCAGGTAAATAAAGAGTGAGGAGTGGAGCAGGTAAATAAAGAGTGAGGAGTGGAGCAGGTAAATAAAGAGTGAGGAGAGGAGCAGGTAAATAAAGACTGAGGAGAGGAGCAGGTAAATAAAGAGTGAGGAGTGGAGCAGGTAAATAAAGAGTGAGGAGTGGAGCAGGTAAATAAAGAGTGAGGAGAGGAGCAGGTAAATAATGAGTGAGGAGTAGAGCAGGCAAATAAAGAGTGAGGAGAGGAGCAGGTAAATAAAGAGTGAGGAGAGGAGCAGGTAAATAAATAGTGAGGAGTGGAGCAGGTAAATAAAGAGTGAGGAGTGGAGCAGGTAAATAAAGAGTGAGGAGTGGAGCAGGTAAATAAAGAGTGAGGAGAGGAGCAGGTAAATAAATAGTGAGGAGTGGAGCAGGTAAATAAAGAGTGAGGAGTGGAGCAGGTAAATAAAGAGTGAGGAGTGGAGCAGGTAAATAAAGAGTGAGGAGAGGAGCAGGTAAATAAATAGTGAGGAGTGGAGCAGGTAAATAAAGAGTGAGGAGTGGAGCAGGTAAATAAAGAGTGAGGAGAGGAGCAGGTAAATAAAGAGTGAGGAGTGGAGCAGGCAAATAAAGAGTGAGTAGAGGAGCAGGTAAATAAAGAGTGAGGAGCGGAGCAGGTATATAAAGAGTGAAGAGCGGAGCAGGTAAATAAATAGCGAGGAGAGGAGAAGGGAAATAAAGAGTGAGGAGAGGAGCATGTAAATAAAGAGTGAGGAGAGGAGCAGGTAAATAAAGAGTGAGGAGAGGAGCGGGTAAATAAAGAGCGAGGAGCGGAGGAGGTAAATTAAGAGTGAGGAGAGGAGCAGGTAAATAAAGAGTGAGGAGAGGAGCAGGTAAATAAAGAGTGAGGAGAGGAGCAGGTAAATAAAGAGTGAGGAGTGGAGCAGGCAAATAAAG
The DNA here is from genome assembly GCF_035084215.1 of Heptranchias perlo. Taxonomy (NCBI): domain Eukaryota; kingdom Metazoa; phylum Chordata; class Chondrichthyes; order Hexanchiformes; family Hexanchidae; genus Heptranchias; species Heptranchias perlo. Next base: position 2,034,109 of record NW_027139907.1, on the reverse strand, counting down.
AGTGAGGAGAGGAGCAGGTTAATAAAGAGTGAGGAGAGCAGCAGGTTAATAAAGAGTGAGGAGTGGAGCAGGTAAATAAAGAGTGAGGAGCGGAGCAGGCAAATAAAGAGTGAGGAGAGGAGCAGTTTAATAAAGAGTGAGGAGAGGAGCAGGTAAATAAAGAGTGAGGAGCCGAGCAGGTAAATAATGAGCGTGGAGTGGAGCAGTTAAATAAAAAGTGAGGAGAGGAGCAGCCAAATAATGAGATAGGAGAGGAGCAGGTAAATAAAGAGTGAAGAGCGGAGCAGGTAAACAAGGAGTGAGGAGAGGAGCAGGGAAATAAAGAGTGAGGAGAGGAGCATGTAAATAAAGAGTGAGGAGAGGAGCAGGTAAATAAAGAGTGAGGAGAGGAGCGGGTAAATAAAGAGCGAGGAGCGGAGGAGGTAAATTAAGAGTGAGGAGAGGAGCAGGTAAATAAAGAGTGAGGAGAGGAGCAGGTAAATAAAGAGTGAGGAGAGGAGCAGGTAAATAAAGAGTGAGGAGTGGAGCAGGCAAATAAAGAGTGAGGAGAGGAGCAGGTTAATAAAGAGTGAGGAGAGCAGCAGGTTAATAAAGAGTGAGGAGTGGAGCAGGTAAATAAAGAGTGAGGAGCGGAGCAGGCAAATAAAGAGTGAGGAGAGGAGCAGTTTAATAAAGAGTGAGGAGAGGAGCAGGTAAATAAAGAGTGAGGAGCCGAGCAGGTAAATAATGAGCGTGGAGTGGAGCAGTTAAATAAAAAGTGAGGAGAGGAGCAGCCAAATAATGAGATAGGAGAGGAGCAGGTAAATAAAGAGTGAAGAGCGGAGCAGGTAAACAAGGAGTGAGGAGAGGAGCAGGTAAATAAAGAGTGAGGAGCGGAGCAGGTAAGCAAAGAGTGAAGAGCGGAGCAGGTAAATAAATAGCGAGGAGAGGAGCAGGGAAATAAAGAGTGAGGAGAGGAGCAGGTAAATAAAGGGTGAGGAGAGGAGCAGGTAAATAAAGAGTGAGGAGAGCAGCAGGTAAATAAAGTGTGAGGAGAGGAGCGGATAAATAAAGAGCGAGGAGCGGAGGAGGTAAATTAAGAGTGAGGAGTGGAGCAGGGAAATAAAGAGTGAGGAGTGGAGCAGGGAAATAAAGAGCGAGGAGAGGAGCAGGTAAATAAAGAGTGAGGAGTGGAGCAGGTAAATAAAGAGCGAGGAGAGGAGCAGGTAAATAAAGAGTGAGGAGTGGAGCAGGTAAATAAAGAGTGAGGAGAGGAGCAGGTAAATAAAGAGCGAGGAGAGGAGCAGGTAAATCAATAGTGAGGAGTGGAGCAGGTAAATAAAGAGTGAGGAGAGGAGCAGGGAAATAAAGAGTGAGAGAGGAGCAGGTAAATAAAGATCGAGGAGTGGAGCAGGTAAATTAAGAGTGAGGAGAGGAGCAGGTAAATAAAGAATGAGGAGTGGAGCAGGTAAATAAAGAGTGAGGAGAGGAGCAGGTAAATAAAGAGTGAGGAGCGGAGCAGGTAATTAAAGTGTGAGGAGAGGAGCAGCAAAATAATGAGATAGGAGCGGAGTAGGTAAATAAAGAGCGAGGAGAGGAGCAGGTAAATAAAGAGTGAGGAGCGGAGCAGGTAAATAAAGAGCGAGGAGAGGAGCAGGTAAATAAAGCGTGAGGAGAGGAGCAAGTAAATAAAGAGTGAGGTGAGGAGCAGGTAATTAAAGAGTGAGGAGCGGAGCAGGTAAATAAAGAGCGAGGAGAGGAGCAGGTAAATAAAGCGTGAGGAGAGGAGCAGGTAAATAAAGAGTGAGGTGAGGAGCAGGTAAATAAAGAGCGAGGAGAGGAGCAGGTAAATAAAGAGTGAGGAGAGGAGCAGGTAAATAAAGAGCGAGGAGTGGAGCAGGTAAATAAAGAGTGAGGAGAGGAGCAGGTAAATAAAGAGCGACGAGTGGAGCAGGTAAATAAAGAGTGAGGAGAGGAGCAGGTAAATAAAGAGTGAGGAGAGGAGCAGGTAAATAAAGAGTGAGGAGAGGAGCAGGTAAATAAAGTGTGAGGAGAGGAGCAGGTAAATAAAGAGCGAGGAGTGGAGCAGGTAAATAAATCGTGAGGAGCGGAGCAGGTAAATAGAGAGTGAGGAGAGGAGCAGGGAAATAAAGAGCGAGGAGCCGGACAGGTAAATAAAGAGTGAGGAGCGGAGCAGGTAAATAAAGAGTGAGGAGTGGAGCAGGTAAATAAAGAGTGAGGAGCGGAGCAGGTAAATAAAGAGCGAGGAGAGGAGCAGGTAAATACAGAGTGAGGAGTGGAGCAGGTAAATATAGAGTGAGGAGAGGAGCAGGTAAATAAAGAGTGAGAGAGGAGCAGGTAAATAAAGATCGAGGAGTGGAGCAGGTAAATAAAGATTGAGGAGAGGAGCGGGTAAATAAAGAGCGAGGAGAGGAGCAGGTAAATAAAGTGTGAGGAGAGGAGCAGGTAAACAAAGAGTGAGGAGCGGAGCAGGTAAATAAAGAGTGAAGAGCGGAACAGGTAAATAAAGAGTGAGGAGAGGAGCAGCTAAATAATGAGATAGGAGTGGAGCAGGTAAATAAAGAGCGAGGAGAGGAGCAGGTAAATAAAGTGTGAAGAGCGGAGCAGGCAAATAAAGAGTGAAGAGCGGAGCAGGTAAATAAAGAGCGAGGATAGGAGCAGGGAAATAAAGAGTGAGGAGAGGACCAGGTAAAAAAGAGTGTGGAGAGGAGCAGGTAAATAAAGAGTGAGGAGTGTTGCAGGGAATAAAGAGAGAGGAGTGGAGCAGGTAAATAAAGAGTGAGGAGTGGAGCAGGTAAATAAAGCGTGAGGAGAGGAGCAGGTAAATAAAGAGTGAGGCGTGGAGCAGGTAACTAAAGAGTGAGGAGTGGAGCAGGTAAATAAAGAGTGAGGAGAGGAGCAGGTAAATAAAGAGTGAGGAGTGGAGCAGGTAAATAAAGAGTGAGGAGAGGAGCAGGTAAATAAAGAGTGAGGAGTGGAGCAGGTAAATAAAGAGTGAGGAGAGGAGCAGGTAAATAAAGAGTGAGGAGTGGAGCAGGGAAATAAAGAAAGAGGAGTGGAGCAGGTAAATAAAGAGTGAGGAGAGGAGCAGGTAAATAAAGTGTGAGGAGAGGAGCAGGTAAATAAAGAGCGAGGAGTGGAGCAGGTAAATAAAGAGTGAGGAGAGGAGCAGGTAAATAAAGAGCGAGGAGAGGAGCAGGTAAATAAATAGTGAGGAGCCGGTCAGGTAAATATAGAGTGAGGAGAGGAGCAGGTAAATAAAGTGTGAGAGAGGAGCAGGTAAATAAAGAGTGAGGAGTGGAGCAGGTAAATAAAGAGTGAGGAGTGGAGCAGGTAAATAAAGATCGAGGAGTGGAGCAGGTAAATAAAGATTGAGGAGAGGAGCAGGTCAATAAAGAGCGAGGAGCGGAGGAGGTAAATTAAGAGTGAGGAGAGGAGCAGGTAAATAAAGAGTGAGGAGAGGAGCAGGTAAATAAAGAGTGAAGAGCGGAACAGGTAAATAAAGAGTGAGGAGAGGAGAAGGTAAATAACGAGTGAGGAGCGGAGCAGGTAAATAAAGAGTGAGGAGAGGAGCAGGCAAATAAAGAGTGAAGAGCGGAGCAGGTAAATAAAGAGCGAGGATAGGAGCAGGGAAATAAAGAGTGAGGAGAGGAGCAGGTAAATAAAGAGTGTGGAGAGGAGCAGGTAAATAAAGAGTGAGGAGTGTTGCAGGGAAATAAAGAGAGAGGAGTGGAGCAGGTAAATAAAGAGTGAGGAGTGGAGCAGGTAAATAAAGCGTGAGGAGAGGAGCAGGTAAATAAAGAGTGAGGAGTGGAGCAGGTGACTAAAGAGTGAGGAGAGGATCAGGGAAATAAAGAAAGAGGAGTGGAGCAGATAAATAAAGAGTGAGGAGAGGAGCTGGGAAATAAAGCGTGAGGAGAGGAGCAAGTAAATAAATAGTGTGGAGTGGAGCAGGTAAATTAAGAGTGAGGAGAGGAGCAGGCAAATAAAGAGTGAGGAGTGGAGCAGTTAAATAAAGAGCGAGGAGTGCAGCAGGTAAATAAAGAGCGAGGAGAGGAGCAGGTAAATAAAGAGTCAGGAGAGGAGCAGGTAAATAAAGAGCGAGGAGAGGAGCAGGTAAATAAAGAGTGAGGCGCGGAGCAGGTAAATAAAGAGTCAGGAGAGGAGCAGGTAAATAAAGAGCGAGGAGAGGAGCAGGTAAATAAAGAGAAAGGAGTGGAGCAGGTAAATAAAGAGCGTGGGGAAGAGCAGAAAAACAAAGAGTGAGGAGTGGAGCAGGTAAATGAAGAGTGAGGAGAGGAGCAGGTAAATAAAGAGTGAGGAGAGGAGCAGGTAAATAAATAGTGAGGAGAGGAGCAGTTAAATAAAGAGTGAGGAGAGGAGCAGGTAAATAAAGTGTGAGGAGAGGAGCAGATAAATAAAGAGTGAGAAGTGGAGCAGGTCAATGAAGAGTGAGGAGAGGAGCAGGTCAATAAAGAGTGAGGAGTGGAGCAGGTAAATAAAGATTGAGGAGAGGAGCAGGTCAATAAAGAGTGAGGAGTGGAGCAGGTAAATAAAGAGTCAGGAGTGGAGCAGGTAAATAAAGAGCGAGGAGCGGAGCAGGTAAATAAAGAGTGAGGAGTGGAGCAGGTAAATAAAGATTGAGGAGAGGAGCAGGTCAATAAAGAGTGAGGAGTGGAGCAGGTAAATAAAGGGTGAGGAGAGGAGCAAGTAAATAAAGAGTGTGGAGTGGAGCAGGTAAATTAAGAGTGAGGAGAGGAGCAGGTAAATAAAGAGCGAGGAGAGGAGCAGGTAAATAAAGATTGAGGAGAGGAGCAGGTAAATAAAGAGTGAGGAGAGGAGCAGGTAAATAAAGAGTGAGGAGTGGAGCAGGAAAATAAAGAGTGAGGAGAGGAGCAGGCAAATAAAGATTGAGGAGAGGAGCAGGTAAATAAAGAGCGAGGAGTGGAGCAGGGAAATAAAGAGCGAGGAGCCGGGCAGGTAAATATAGAGTGAGGAAAGGAGCAGGTAAATAAAGAGTGAGAGAGGAGCAGGTAAATAAAGAGCGAGGAGAGGAGCAGGTAAATAAAGAGTGAAGAGCGTAGCAGGTAAATAAAGAGTGAAGAGCGGAGCAGGTAAATAAAGAGCGAGGATAGGAGCAGGTAATTAAAGAGTGTGGAGAGGAGCAGGCAAATAAAGAGTGAGGAGTGTTACAGGGAAATTAAGAGAGAAGAGTGGAACAGGTAAATAAAGAGTGAGGAGTGGAGCAGGTAAATAAAGCGTGAGGAGAGGAGCAGGTAAATAAAGAGTGAGGAGTGGAGCAGGTAACGAAAGAGTGAGGAGTGGAGCAGGGAAATAAAGAGAGAGGAGTGGAGCAGGTAAATAAAGAGTGAGGAGTGGAGCAGGGAAATAAAGAGTGAGGAGAGGAGCAGGTAAATAAAGAGTGAGGAGTGGAGCAGGTAAATAAAGAATGAGGAGTGGAGCAGGTAAATAAAGAATGAGGAGTGGAGCAGCTAATTAAAGAGTGAGGAGAGGAGCTGGTAAATAAAGCGTGAGGAGAGGAGCAAGTAAATAAAAAGTGTGGAGTGGAGCAGGTAAATTAAGAGTGAGGAGAGGAGCAGGTAAATAAAGAGTGAGGAGTGGAGCAGGTATATAAAGATTGAGGAGAGGAGCAGCCAAAAAAAGAGTGAGGAGTGGAGCAGGTAAATAAAGAGCGAGGAGAGGAGCAGTTAAATAAAGAGTGAGGAGTGGAGCAGGTAAATTAAGAGTGAGGAGAGGAGCAGGTAAATAAAGAGTGAGGAGTGGAGCAGGTAAATAAAGAGTCAGGAGAGGAGCAGGTAAATAAAGAGCGAGGAGAGGAGCAGTTAAATAAAGAGTGAGGAGTGGAGCAGGTAAATTAAGAGTGAGGAGAGGAGCAGGTAAATAAAGAGTGAGGAGTGGAGCAGGTAAATAAAGAGCGAGGAGTGCAGCAGGTAAATAAAGAGCGAGGAGAGGATCAGGTAAATAAAGAGTGAGGAGTGGAGCAGGTAAATAAAGAGTGTGGAGTGGAGCAGGTAATTAAAAAGTGAGGAGAGGAGCAGGTAAATAAAGTGTGAGGTGAGGAGCAGATAATTAAAGAGCGAGGAGACGAGCAGTTAAATAAAGAGTGAGGAGAGGGGCAGGTAAATAAAGAGTGTGGAGTGGAGCAGGTAAATAAAAAGTGAGGAGAGGAGCAGGTAAATAAAGTGTGAGGTGAGGAGCAGATAATTAAAGAGCGAGGAGACGAGCAGTTAAATAAAGAGTGAGGAGTGGAGCAGGTAAATAAAGAGTGAGGAGAGGAGCAGGTAAATAAAGAGTGAGGAGTGGAGCAGATAAATAAAGAGCGAGGAGTGCAGCAGGTAAATAAAGAGCGAGGAGAGGATCAGGTAAATAAAGAGTGAGGAGTGGAGCAGGTAAATAAAGAGTGTGGAGTGGAGCAGGTAAATAAAAAGTGAGGAGAGGAGCAGGTAAATAAAGTGTGAGGTGAGGAGCATGTAAATGAAGAGTGAGGCGCGGAGCAGGTAAATAAAGAGTGAGGAGTGGAGCAGGTAAATAAAGAGTGAGGAGTGGAGCAGGTAAATAAAGAGTGAGGAGAGGAGCAGGTAAATAAAGAGAAAGGAGTGGAGCAGGTAAATAAAGAGCGTGGGGAAGAGCAGAAAAACAAAGAGTGAGGAGTGGAGCAGGTAAATAAAGAGTGAGGAGTGGAGAAGGTAAATAAAGTGTGAGTAGTGGAGCAGGTAAATAAAGAGTGAGGAGTGGAGCAGGTAAATAAAAAGTGAGGATAGGAGCAGGTAAATAAAAAGTGAGGAGAGGAGCAGGTAAATGAAGAGTGAGGAGAGGAGCAGGTAAATAAAGAGTGAGGCGCGGAGCAGGTAAATAAAGAGTCAGGAGAGGAGCAGGTAAATAAAGAGCGAGGAGTGGAGCAGGTAAAGTAAGAGTGAGGAGAGGAGCAGGTAAATAAAGAGTGAGGAGTGGAGCAGGTAAATAAAGAGTGAGGAGAGAAGCAGGTAAATAAAGAGTGAGGAGTGGAGCAGGTAAATAAAGAGTGAGGAGAGGAGCAGGTAAATAAAGTGTGAGGAGAGGAGCAGGTAAATAAAGAGCGAGGAGTGGAGCAGGTAAATAAAGAGCGAGGAGTGGAGCAGGTAAATAAAGAGTGAGGAGAGGAGCAGGTTAATAAAGAGCGAGGAGAGGAGCAGGTAAATAAATAGTGAGGAGTGGAGCAGGAAAATAGAGAGTGAGGAGAGGAGCAGGGAAATAAAGAGCGAGGAGCCGGTCAGGTAAATATAGAGTGAGGAGAGGAGCAGGTAAATAAAGAGTGAGGAGAGGAGCAGGTAAATAATGATTGAGGAGAGGAGCGGGTAAATAAAGAGCGAGGAGCGGAGCAGGTAAATAATGATTGAGGAGAGGAGCGGGTAAATAAAGAGCGAGGAGCGGAGGAGGTAAATTAAGAGTGAGGAGAGGAGCAGGTAAATAAAGAGTGAGGAGCGGAGCAGGTAAATAAAGAGTGAAGAGCGGAACAGGTAAATAAAGAGTGAGGAGAGGAGAAGGTAAATAACGAGTGAGGAGCGGAGCAGGTAAATAAAGAGTGAGGAGAGGAGCAGCTAAATAATGAGATAGGAGTGGAGCAGGTAAATAAAGAGCGAGGAGAGGAGCAGGTAAATAAAGAGTGAAGAGCGGAGCAGGTAAATAAAGAGTGAAGAGCGGAGCAGGTAAATAAAGAGCGAGGATAGGAGCAGGTAAATAAAGAGTGTGGAGAGGAGCAGGTAAATAAAGAGTGAGGAGTGTTGCAGGGAAATAAAGAGAGAGGAGTGGAGCAGGTAAATAAAGAGTGAGGAGTGGAGCAGGTAAATAAAGAGTGAGGAGTGGAGCAGGTAACGAAAGAGTGAGGAGAGGAGCAGCGAAATAAAGAGAGAGGAGTGGAGCAGGTAAATAAAGAGTGAGGAGTGGAGCAGGTAAATAAAGAGTGAGGAGAGGAGCAGGTAAATAAAGAGTGAGGAGTGGAGGAGGTAAATAAAGAATGAGGAGTGGAGCAGCGAATTAAAGAGTGAGGAGAGGAGCTGGTAAATAAAGCGTGAGGAGAGGAGCAAGTAAATAAAAAGTGTGGAGTGGAGCAGGTAAATTAAGAGTGAGGAGAGGAGCAGGTAAATAAAGAGTGAGGAGTGGAGCAGCCAAAAAAAGAGTGAGGAGTGGAGCAGATAAATAAAGAGCGAGGAGTGCAGCAGGTAAATAAAGAGCGAGGAGAGGATCAGGTAAATAAAGAGTGAGGAGTGGAGCAGGTAAATAAAGAGTGAGGTGAGGAGCAGGTAAATGAAGAGTGAGGCACGGAGCAGGTAAATAAAGAGTGAGGAAAGGAGCAGGTAAATAAAGATTGAGGAGAGGAGCAGGCAAATAAAGAGTGAGGAGTGGAGCAGATAAATAAAGAGCGAGGAGTGCAGCAGGTAAATAAAGAGCGAGGAGAGGATCAGGTAAATAAAGAGTGAGGAGTGGAGCAGGTAAATAAAGAGTGAGGAGAGGAGCAGTTAAATAAAGAGTGAGGAGAGGAGCAGTTAAATAAAGAGTGAGGTGAGGAGCAGGTAAATGAAGAGTGAGGAGAGGAGCAGGTAAATAAAGAGTCAGGAGAGGAGCAGGTAAATAAAGAGCGAGGAGAGGAGCAGGTAAATAAAGAGAAAGGAGTGGAGCAGGTAAATAAAGAGCGTGGGGAAGAGCAGAAAAACAAAGAGTGAGGAGTGCAGAAGGTAAATAAAGTGTGAAGAGTGGAGCAGGTAAATAAAGAGTTAGGATTGGAGCAGGTAAATGAAGAGTGAGGAGAGGAGCAGGTAAATAAAGAGTGAGGAGAGGAGCAGTTAAATAAAGAGTGAGGAGAGGAGCAGGTTAATAAAGATTGAGAAGTGGAGCAGGTGAATAAAGAGTGAAGATTGGAGCAGGTAAATAAAGAGTGAGGAGAGGAGCAGGTAAATAAAGAGTGAGAAGTGGAGCAATTAAATAAAGAGTGAGGAGCGGAGCAGGTAAATAAAGAGTCAGGAGTGGAGCAGGTAAATAAAGAGCGAGGAGCGGAATTGCTAAATAAAGTGTGAGGAGAGATGCCTGTAAATAAAGAGTGAGGAGTGGAGCAGGTAAATAAAGAGTGAGGAGAGGTGCAGGTAAATAAAGAGTGAGGAGAGGAGCATGTAAATAAAGAACGAGGATTGGAGCAGGTAAATGAAGAGTGAGGAGTGGAGCAGGTAAATAAAGAGTGAGGAGAGGAGCAGGTCAATAAAGAGTGAGGAGAGGAGCAGGTCAATAAAGATTGAGGAGAGGAGCAGGTCAATAAAGAGTGAGGAGAGGGGCAGGTCAATAATGAGTGAGGAGTGGAGCAGGTGAATAAAGGGTGAGGAGAGGAGCAAGTAAATAAAGAGTGTGGAGTGGAGCAGGTAAATTAAGAGTGAGGAGAGGAGCAGGTAAATAAAGAGCGAGGAGAGGAGCAGGTAAATAAAGAGTGAGGAGAGGAGCAGGTAAATAAAGAGTGAGGAGAGGAGCAGGTAAATAAAGAGTGAGGAGTGGAGCAGGAAAATATAGAGTGAGGAGAGGAGGAGGGAAATAAAGAGTGAGAAGAGGAGCAGGTAAATAAAGAGCGAGGAGTGGAGCAGGTAAATAAAGAGCGAGGAGTGGAGCAGGTAAATAAAGAGTGAGGAGAGGAGCAGGTAAATAAAGAGCGAGGAGTGGAGCAGGTAAATAAAGAGCGAGGAGTGGAGCAGGTAAATAAAGAGTGAGGAGAGGAGCAGGTAAATAAAGAGCGAGGAGAGGAGCAGGTAAATAAATAGTGAGGAGTGGAGCAGGAAAATAGAGAGTGAGGAGAGGGGCAGGGAAATAAAGAGCGAGGAGCCGGGCAGGTAAATATAGAGTGAGGAGAGGAGCAGGTAAATAAAGAGTGAGAGAGGAGCAGGTAAATAAAGAGTCAGGAGAGGAGCAGGTAAATAAAGAGTGAGGAGTGGAGCAGGTCAATAAAGAGTGAGGTGAGGAGCAGGTAAATGAAGAGTGAGGCGCGGAGCAGGTAAATAAAGAGTCAGGAGAGGAGCAGGTAAATAAAGAGCGAGGAGAGGAGCAGGTAAATAAAGAGCGTGGGGAAGAGCAGAAAAACAAAGAGTGAGGAGTGCAGAAGTAAATAAAGTGTGAAGAGTGGAGCAGGTAAATAAAGAGTTAGGATTGGAGCAGGTAAATAAAAAGTGAGGATAGGAGCAGGTAAATGAAGAGTGAGGAGAGGAGCAGGTAAATATAGAGTGAGGAGAGGAGCAGGTAAATAAATAGTGAGGAGAGGAGCAGGTAAATAAATAGTGAGGAGAGGAGCAGGTAAATACAAAGTGAGGATAGGAGCAGGTAAATAAATAGTGAGGAGAGGAGCAGTTAAATAAAGAGTGAGGAGCGGAGCAGGTAAATAAAGAGTTAGGATTGGAGCAGGTAAATAAAAAGTGAGGATAGGAGCAGGTAAATGAAGAGTGAGGAGAGGAGCAGGTAAATATAGAGTGAGGAGAGGAGCAGGTAAATAAATAGTGAGGAGTGGAGCAGGTAAATAAAGAGTTAGGATTGGAGCAGGTAAATAAAAAGTGAGGATAGGAGCAGGTAAATAAATAGTGAGGAGAGGAGCAGTTAAATAAAGAGTGAGGAGAGGAGCAGGTAAATAAAGAGTGAGGAGAGGAGCAGGTAAATAAAGATTGAGAAGTGGAGCAGGTGAATAAAGAGTGAAGAGCGGAGCAGGTAAATAAAGAGTGAGGAGAGGTGCAGATAAATAAAGAGTGAGAAGTGGAGCAATTAAATAAAGAGTGAGGAGCGGAGCAGGTAAATAAAGAGTCAGGAGTGGAGCAGGTAAATAAAGAGCGAGGAGCGGAGTTGCTAAATAAAGTGTGAGGAGAGATGCCTGTAAATAAAGAGTGAGGAGTGGAGCAGGTAAATAAAGAGTGAGGAGAGGTGCAGGTAAATAAAGAGCGAGGAGAGGAGCATGTAAATAAAGAACGAGGAGTGGAGCAGGTAAATGAAGAGTGAGGTGTGGAGCAGGTAAATAAAGAGTGAGGAGAGGAGCAGGTAAATAAAGAGCGAGGAGCGGAGCAGGTAAATAATGAGCGAGGAGTGGAGCAGGTCAATAAAGAGTGAGGAGAGGAGCAGGTAACTAAAGATTGAGGAGAGGAGCAGGTAAATAAAGAGTGAGGAGTGGGGCAGGTCAATAATGAGTGAGGAGTGGAGCAGGTGAATAAAGGGTGAGGAGAGGAGCAAGTAAATAAAGAGTGTGGAGTGGAGCAGGTAAATTAAGAGTGAGGAGAGGAGCAGGTAAATAAAGAGCGAGGAGAGGAGCAGGTAAATAAAGAGTGAGGAGAGGAGCAGGTAAATAAAGAGTGAGGAGAGGAGCAGGTAAATAAAGAGTGAGGAGTGGAGCAGGAAAATATAGAGTGAGGAGAGGAGGAGGGAAATAAAGAGTGAGGAGCGGAGCAGGTAAATAAAGAGTGAGGAGAGGAGCAGGTAAATAAAGAGTGAGGAGTGGAGCAGGTAAATAAAGAGCGAGGAGTGGAGCAGGTAAATAAAGAGTGAGGAGAGGAGCGGGTAAATAAAGTGTGAGGAGAGGAGCAGGTAAATAAAGAGCGAGGAGTGGAGCAGGTAAATAAAGAGCGAGGAGTGGAGCAGGTAAATAAAGAGTGAGGAGTGGAGCAGGTAAATAAAGAGTGAGGAGTGGAGCAGGTAAATAAAGAGCGAGGAGTGGAGCAGGTAAATAAAGAGTGAGGAGAGGAGCAGGTAAATAAAGTGTGAGGAGAGGAGCAGGTAAATAAAGAGCGAGGAGTGGAGCAGGTAAATAAAGAGCGAGGAGTGGAGCAGGTAAATAAAGAGCGAGGAGTGGAGCAGGTAAATAAAGAGTGAGGAGAGGAGCAGGTAAATAAAGAGCGAGGAGAGGAGCAGGTAAATAAATAGTGAGGAGTGGAGCAGGAAAATAGAGAGTGAGGAGAGGAGCAGGGAAATAAAGAGCGATGAGCCGGGCAGGTAAATATAGAGTGAGGAGAGGAGCAGGTAAATAAAGAGTGAGAGAGGAGCAGGTAAATAAAGATCGAGGAGTAGAGCAGGTAAATAATGATTGAGGAGAGGAGCGGGTAAATAAAGAGCGAGGAGCGGATGAGGTAAATTAAGAGTGAGGAGAGGAGCAGGTAAATAAAGAGTGAGGAGCGGAGCAGGTAAATAAAAAGTGAAGAGCGGAACAGGTAAATAAAGAGTGAGGAGAGGAGAAGGTAAATAACGAGTGAGGAGCGGAGCAGGTCAATAAAGAGTGAGGAGAGGAGCAGGTAAATAAAGAGTGAAGAGCGGAGGAGGTAAATAAAGAGTGAAGAGCGGAGCAGGTAAATAAAGAGCGAGGATAGGAGCAGGTAAATAAAGAGTGTGGAGAGGAGCAGATAAATACAGAGTGAGGAGTGTTGCAGGGAAATAAAGAGTGAGGAGTGGAGCAGGTAAATAAAGAGTGAGGAGTGGAGCAGGTAAATAAAGCGTGAGGAGAGGAGCAGGTAAATAAAGAATGAGGAGTGGAGCAGCTTATTAAAGAGTGAGGAGAGGAGCTGGTAAATAAAGCGTGAGGAGAGGAGCAAGTAAATAAAAACTGTGGAGTGGAGCAGGTAAATTAAGAGTGAGGAGAGGAGCAGGTAAACAAAGAGTGAGGAGTGGAGCAGCAAAAAAAGAGTGAGGAGTGGAGCAGATAAATAAAGAGCGAGGAGTGCAGCAGGTAAATAAAGAGCGCGGAGAGGAGCAGGTAAATAAAGAGTGTGGAGTGGAGCAGGTAAATTAAGAGTGAGGAGAGGAGCAGGTAAACAAAGAGTGAGGAGTGGAGCAGCCAAAAAAAGAGTGAGGAGTGGAGCAGATAAATAAAGAGCGAGGAGTGCAGCAGGTAAATAAAGAGTGAGGAGAGGAGCAGGTAAATAAAGAGTGTGGAGTGGAGCAGGTAAATAAAAAGTGAGGAGAGGAGCAGGTAAATAAAGAGTGAGGAGTGGAGCAGGTAAATAAAGAGTGAGGAGAGGAGCAGGTAAATAAAGAGTGTGGAGTGGAGCAGGTAAATAAAAAGTGAGGAGAGGAGCAGGTAAATAAAGAGTGAGGAGTGGAGCAGGTAAATAAAGAGTGAGGTGAGGAGCAGGTAAATGAAGAGTGAGGCGCGGAGCAGGTAAATAAAGAGTCAGGAGAGGAGCAGGTAAATAAAGAGCGAGGAGAGGAGCAGTTAAATAAAGAGTGAGGAGTGGACAGGTAAATTAAGAGTGAGGAGAGGAGCAGGTAAATAAAGAGTGAGGAGTGGAGCAGGTAAATAAAGATTGAGGAGAGGAGCAGGCAAATAACGAGTGAGGAGTGGAGCAGATAAATAAAGAGCGAGGAGTGCAGCAGGTAAATAAAGAGCGAGGAGAGGATCAGGTAAATAAAGAGTGAGGAGTGGAGCAGGTAAATAAAGAGTGAGGAGAGGAGCAGGTAAATAAAGAGTGAGGAGTGGAGCAGTTAAATAAAGAGTGAGGAGTGGAGCAGGTAAATAAAGAGTGAGGAGAGGAGCAGGTAAATAAAGAGAAAGGAGTGGAGCAGGTAAATAAAGAGCGTGGGGAAGAGCAGAAAAACAAAGAGTGAGGAGTGGAGCAGGTAAATAAAGAGTGAGGAGTGGAGAAGGTAAATAAAGAGTTAGGAGTGGAGCAGGTAAATAAAAAGTGAGGATAGGAGCAGGTAAATAAAGAGTGAGGAGAGGAGCAGGTAAATGAAGAGTGAGGAGAGGAGCAGGTAAATAAAGAGTGAGGCGCGGAGCAGGTAAATAAAGAGTCAGGAGAGGAGCAGGTAAATAAAGAGCGAGGAGAGGAGCAGTTAAATAAAGAGTGAGGAGTGGAGCAGGTAAATAAAGAGAAAGGAGTGGAGCAGGTAAATGAAGAGTGAGGAGAGGAGCAGGTAAATAAATAGTGAGGAGAGCAGCAGGTGAATAAAGAGTGAGGAGAGGAGCAGTTAAATGAAGATTGAGGAGAGGAGCAGGTAAATAGAGAGTGAGGAGAGGAGCAGGTAAATAAAGAGTGAGAAGTGGAGCAGGTGAATAAAGAGTGAAGAGCGGAGCAGGTAAATAAAGAGTGAGGAGAGGAGCAGGTAAATAAAGAGCGAGGAGAGGAGCAGGTAAATAAAGAGCGAGGAGCGGAGCAGGTCAATGAAGATTGAGGAGAGGAGCAGGTAAATAATGAGCGAGGAGTGGAGCAGGTCAATGAAGATTGAGGAGAGGAGCAGGTCAATAAAGAGTGAGGAGAGGAGCGGGTAAATAAAGATTGAGGAGAGGAGCAGGTCAATAAAGAGTGAGGAGAGGAGCAGGTCAATAAAGAGTGAGGAGTGGAGCAGGTAAATAAAGGGTGAGGAGAGGGGCAGCTAAATAAAGAGCGAGGAGAGGAGCAGGTAAATAAAGAGTGAGGAGAGGAGCAGGTAAATAAAGAGTGACGAGCCACCTCCCACTCATCCTCCCGTCCTCCTCCTCATGAACCACCTCCTGCTCCTCCTCTTCCTCCTCCTCCTGCTCCTTCTCCTCATTCCTCTCCTCTTCATGATTCTGCTACCCTCCTCCTCCTCCTGTACGTTCTCTTCTGCTCCTTCGCCTCCTCCAACTCGTCCTGCTCACGCTCCTCCTCCTTCTGTTCCTCCTTGCCACCGTCTCCACCTTCTCTTCCTCCTTCTCCTCCTTCTCCCCCTTCTCCTCCCCCTCCTCCACCTGCTTCTGCTCGTCCCTCTGCTCTTGCTCCTTCTCCTCCCCCTTCTCCTGCTCCTTCTCTTCCTCCTCCTCCTCATACTGCACTTCCTCTTCCTCCTCCTCCTCCGGCTCCTTCTCCTCCTCCTCCTGCTGCTCCTCCTCCTGCTGCTCCTCCCCATCCTCCTTTTCCTCCTCCTCCTCACATTTCCTCTTGCTTCTCCGCCTCCTCCTGCTCTTCATCCTCCTCCCCTCCTCCTCCTGCTCCTCCTCCTACAAATCTTCCTCCTCCTCGTCTTTCACCTCCTGCTTCTTCTCCTCCACCTCTTCCTCTCAACTCCATGTCCTCCTGCTCCTCCTCCTCCTGCTCCTCTTCTGCCTCCTTCTGCTTCCCCTCTCCCTTCTTTTCCTTCTCGTGCTCCTCCTCCTGCTCCTCCTCCTCCTGATCCTCCTCTTTCTCCTCCTCCCCTCCTCCTGCTCTTCCTCCACCTCCTCTTGCTCCTCATTCTCAACCTGCTCCTCCTGCTCCTCCTGCTCCTCCTCCTACGAATCTTCTTGCTCCTTCTCCCCGCCTGATTCTCCTCGCCTCCTGCCTCTCCTCCGCCTCCTCTGCTGCTTCTCCTCCTGCTTCTCTCCTCCGTCTCGTCCTCCTCCACCTCCTGCACTTCCTCCTCCTCCCCTCCTCCCCCTCCTGCTCGTGCTGCTCCTCCTCCTCTTCCTGCTCCTCCTCCTGCTCCTCTCACTCTGCCTCCTCTTCCTGATCTACCCCTGTGCCTCCTCCTCTCCATGTCCTGCTCTTCCTTCTCCAACTCCTCCTCCAGCTCTTCCTCCTCCTCCTCCTCTCCACCCCTCCTCCTGCTGCTCTTCTTCTTCCTCCTCATACTGCCCTTCCTCCTCCTTCTTCTCCTCCTCCTCCTCCCCTTTCCTTTGCTCCTCCTCCTCCTCCTGCTCTTCCTCCTCCTCCTCCTGCTTTTCCTCCACTTCTTCCTTTTCCTCCTCCTGCTCATCCTCCTCCTGCTCCTCCTCCACCTGCTCTTCCTCCACTTCCCCGTCCTCATCCACCTCCTCCTGCTCCTCCTCCTCATTCTGTTCCCCTTCTCCTCCCGCTCCTCCTCCTGGTCCTCTTCCAGCTCCTCCTCGCCCTCCTCCTTCTCCTCTTCCTCCTCCTTCTCCACCTCCTCCTCCTCCGGCTCCTCCCCCTGCTTCCCCTCTCCCTTTTGCTCCTCCTGCTCATCCTCCTCCTCCTGCTCCTCCCCCTTTTTCTGCTCTTCACCCTCTTCCTCGTCCTCTTCCTCCTCCTCCTCCTGCTGCTCCTCCTCCTGCTCCTCCTCCTCCTCCTGCTCTTCTTCCCCTCCTCCCCTGCTCCTCCTCCTCCTCCTCCTCCTCCTCCTCCTTTTCCCGCTAAACCTCCTGCTGCTCTTCCTCCTCCTCCTCCTCTTCCTCCTCCTGCTCCTCCTCCTCCTCCTGCTCTTCCTCCCCTCCTGCCCTGCTGCTCCTCCTCCTCCTGCCCCTCCTCCTGCTCTTCTTCCCCTCCTCCCCTGCTCCTCCTCCTCCTCCTTCTCCTCCTTTTCCCGCTAAACCTCCTGCTGCTCTTCCTCCTCCTCCTCCTCTTCCTCCTCCTGCTCTTCCTCCTCCACCTCCTCCTCATGCTCTTCCTCCTCCCCCTTTTGCTCTTCCAGCTTCTTTGTGCTACTCCCCCTCCACCTGCTCCTCATCCTACCAATCTTTCTGCTCCTCTTCCTCCTCCTCCTCCTGCTTCTCCTCCACCTCCTCTTCATACTCCTGTTCCTCCTCCCCTCCTCCCTGTTCCGCTCCTCCCCTTCTCCTCCTCCTTCTCCTCGTCCTACTCCTCGTCATCCTCATCTATCTTTTCCTCCTCCTCCTCCTGCTCCTTCTCATCCTCCTGCTACTCTTCCCCCTGCTCCTCCTATTGCTCCTGCTCCTCCTTCTCATCCTCCTCCTGTTCCTGTTCCTCCTCCGGCTCTTCCTGCTCCTTCTTCCCCTCCTCCTCCTCATCCACCTCATGATCCTCCTCCTCATTCAGCTCCTCCTCCTCATTCAGCTACCCCTCCTCCTCGCGCACCTCCTCCTGCTCCTCACACTCCTCCTGCTCCTCCAACATTGCCTCCTCCTCCTCATTCTGCTCCTCCTCCTCATTCAGCTCCCCTCCTCCTCCCGCTCCTCCTCATCCTCCCCCTCCTCCTACACCTGCTCCTCCTCCTGCTCCTCCTCCTCCTCCTGCTCGTCCTCCTGCTCCTCCTCCTCCTCTTGCTCTTCCTCCTCTTGCTCCTCCTCCTGCTCCTCCTCTTCCTGCTCCTCCTCCTACGCCTCATCCTCCTCCTCTGTCTCGTCCTCCACCTCCTCCTGCTCTTCCTCCTCGCCCTGCTTTTCCCCAACCTCCTCCTCCTCCTCCTGCTCTTCCTCCTCCCCACCTCCTCCCCCTGCTCCTCCTTCTGTTCCTCCTCTTCCTGCTCCTCTTCCTCATGCTTCCCTTCCTCCTCCTTCTCATCCTCCTCCTCATCCTCCTCCTGCTCCACCTCCGGCTCCCCCACCTCCTCCACCGCCTCCTCCTCCTCCTTCTGCACCTCCTCCACCTCCTCCTCCTGCTCCGCCTCCTCCTCCTTTTCCTCCACTGCGTCCTTCTCCTGCTCCTCCTCTTCCTCCTCCTGCTCCCCCTCTTCCTGCTCCTATTTCTCTACATCCTCCTCCTCCTCCTGCTCCTCCCGGTCCTCCTGCTCCTGCTTTTGCTCCTCCTCTTGCTCCTCCTCTTCGTCCACCGCCTCGTCCTCCTGCTCTTCCTCCTCCTCCTGCTCCTCCCGCTCCTCCTGTTCCTCCTCCTGCATCTCCACCTGCTCCTCCTCTTCCTCCTCCTCCCCTCCTGCTCCTCCTCCCCTTGCTCTTCTTCCTCCTCCTCGTCCTGCTCCTGCTCATCCTCCTCCTGCACCCCCTCCTCCACCTACTTCTCCTCTTCCTCCACCTGCTCCTCCTCCACCTTCTCCTCCTGCTCACCCTGCAGCACATCCTCCTGCTCTTCCTCCCACTCTTCCTCCTCCTTCTCCTCCTCCTCTGCCTCTTCTTCCTCCTCCCCTCCTCCTGCTCTTCCTCCTACACCAGCCCCACCCGCTCTTCCTCCTCCTCCTCCCCCTCCTCCTCTTGCTATTCCTCCAGCTCCTCCTCCTCCTGCCCTTCCTACTCCTCCCCTCCTCCACTGCCTCCTCCACCTCCTCCAGCTCCTCCTCCTGCTCCTCCATCTCCTGCTCCTCCTCCTGTTTCACCTCCTGCTCCTCCTCCTCCTGCTCCTCCAACTCTGCCTCCTGCTCCTCCCACCCTTCCTCCTCCTGCTAGTCCTCCACCTCCTCCTCCTCCACCCCCTGCTCCTCCTCCTGCTCCTTCTACTCCTCCTCCTGCTCCGCCCCTCATCCTCCTCCACCTCTTCCTGCTCCACATCCTCCTCCCGCTCTTCCTCATACTCCTCCCCTGCTCCCGCTCCTCCTCTTCCTCCTCCTCCCCTCCTCCTCCCCTCCTCCTTCTCCTCTTGATCTTCCTCCTCCTCCACCTCCTCCTGCTCCTCCTCATCCTCCTCCTGCACCTCCTCCTCCACCTACTTCTCCTCCTCCTCCACCTGCTGCTCTTCCGGCTTCTCCTCCTGCTCATCCTCCTGCTCCTCCTCCCACTCTGACTCCTCCTTTTCCTCCTCCACTGCATCTTCCTCCTCCTCCCCTCCTCCTGCTCTTCCTCCTCCACCAGCGCCTCCCGCTCTTCCTCCTCCTTCTCCTCCACTCCTCCTCCTCTTGATATTCCTCCACCTCCTGTGGATAGCAGAAGAACTGGTGTCGTGTTCCTCTTGTGGGATGTGGGAATTCAGGGATCCTTCCTGTGTCCCTGGTTCCTTCACCTGCGGGAAGTGTGTCCAGCTGCAGCTACTGTTTGACCGCTTGACGGCTCTGGAGCTGCGGATGGACTCACTTTGGAGCATCCGCGATGCTGACAAAGTCGTGGATAGCACGTTCAGTGAGTTGGTCACACCGCAGATAAAAATTACTGAGGGAGATAGTGAATGGGTGACCAACAGACAGAGGAAGAGTAGGAAGGCAGTGCAGGGGTCCCCTGCGGTCATCTCCCTCCAAAACAGGTACACCGTTTTGGATACTGTTGGGGGAGATGGCTCACCAGGGGAAGGTGACAGCGGCCAGGTTCATGGCACCGTGGCTGGCTCTGCTGCACAGGAGGGCAGGAAAAAGAGTGGCAGAGCTATAGTGACAGGGGACTCGATTGTTAGGGGAATAGACAGGCGTTTCTGCGGACGCAACCGAGACTCCAGGATGGTATGTTGCCTCCCTGGTGCAAGGGTCAAGGATGTCTCGGAGCGGCTGCAGGACATTCTGGAGGGGGAGGGTGAACAACCAGTTGTCGTGGTGCATATAGGTACCAGTGATATAGGTAAAAAACGGGATGAGGTCCTACAAGCTGAATTTAGGGAGTTAGGAGTTAAACTAAAAAGTAGGACCTCAAAGGTAGTAATCTCAGGATTGCTACCAGTGCCACGGGCGAGTCAGAGTAGGAATGACAGGATAGCTAGGATGAATACGTGGCTTGAGAGATGGTGCAAGAGGGAGGGATTCAAATTCATGGGCCATTGGAACCGGTTCTGGGGGAGGTGGGACCAGTACAAATTGGGCGGTCTGCATCTGGGCAGGACTGGAACCAATGTCCTAGGGGGAGTGTTTGCTAGTGCTGTTGGGGAGGGTTTAAACTAATGTGGCAGGGGGATGGGAACCGATGCTGGAAGTCAGTGGGAAGTAAAGTGGTGACAGAAACAAAAGGCAGTCAGGGAGTGTGTACAAAACATGACCGGTCAGATGGTCTGAGAAAGCAGGGCAAAGACCAAGGGAAGTCTAGATTAAACTGCATTTATTTCAATGCAAGAAGTCTGATGGGCAAGGCAGATGAACTCAGGGCATGGATGGGTACATGGGACTGGGATGTTATAGCTATTACTGAAATATGACTAAGGGAGGGGCAGGACTGGCAGCTCAATGTTCCAGGGTACAGATGCTTTAGGAAAGATAGAGCAGGAGGTAAGAGAGGAGGGGGAGTTGCGTTCTTGATTAGGGAGAACATCACGGCAGTAGTGAGAGGTGATATATCCGAGGGTTCGCCCACTGAGTCTATATGGGTAGAATGGAAAATAAGAAGGGAGAGATCACTTTGATAGGATTGTACTACAGACCCCCAAAAAGTCAACGGGAAATTGAGGAGCAAATATGTCAGGAGATTACAGACAGCTGCAAGAAAAATAGGGTGGTAATAGTAGGGGACTTTAACTTTCCCAACATTGACTGGGACAGCCATAGCATTAGGGGCTTGGATGGAGAGAAATTTGTTGAGTGCATTCAGGAGGAATTTCTCATTCAGCATGTGGATGGCCCGACTCGAGAGGGGGCAAAACTTGACCTCCTCTTGGGTGACAGAAGTGTTAGTGAGGGATCACTTTGGGACCAGTGATCATAATTCCATTAGTTTTAAGATAGCTATGGAGAATGATAGGTCAGGCCCAAAAGTTAAAATTCTAAATTGGGGAAAGGCCAATTTTGATGGTCTTAGACAGGAACTTTCAGAAGTTGATTGGGAGAGTCTGTTGGCAGACAAAGGGACGTCTGGTAAGTGGGAGGCTTTCAAAAGTGTGTTAACCACGGTTCAGGGTAAGCACATTCCTTATAAAGTGAAGGGCAAGGCTGGTAGAAGTAGGGAACCTTGGATGACTCGGGAGATTGAGGCCCTAGTCAAAAAGAAGAAGGAGGCATATGACATGCATAGACAGCTGGGATCAAGTGGATCCCTTGAAGAGTATAGAGATTGCCGGAGTAGAGTTAAGAGAGAAATCAGGAGGGCAAAAAGGGGACATGAGATTGCTTTGGCAGATAAGGCAAAGGAGAATCCAAAGAGCTTCTACAAGTACATAAAGGGCAAAAGAGTAACTAGGGAGAGAGTAGGGCCTCTTAAGAATCAACAAGGTCATCTATGTGCGGACAAACAAGAGATGGGTGAGATCCTGAATGAATATTTCACATCGGTATTTACGGTTGAGAAAGGCATGGATGTTAGGGAACTTGGGGAAATAAATAGTGATGTCTTGAGGAGTGTACATATTACAGAGAGGGAGGTGCTGGAAGTCTTAACGCGCATCAAGGTAGATAAATCTCCGGGACCTGACGAAATGTATCCCAGGACGTTATGGGAGGTTAGGGAGGAAATTGCGGGTCCCCTAGCAGAGATATTTGAATCATCGACAGCTACAGGTGAGGTGCCTGAAGATTGGAGGGTAGCAAATGTTGTGCCTTTGTTTAAGAAGGGTGGCAGGGAAAAGCCTGGGAACGACAGACCGGTGAGCCTGACATCTGTAGTGGGTAAGTTGTTAGAGGGTATTCTGAGAGACAGGATCGACAGGAATTTGGAGAGGCAGGGACTGATTAGGAACAGTCAGCATGGTTTTGTGAGAGGAAAATCATGTCTCACGAATTTGATTGAGTTTTTTGAAGGGGTAACCAATAAGATAGATGAGAGCTGTGCAGTAGACGTGGTCTACATGGACTTTAGCAAAGCCTTTGACAAGGTACCGCATGTTAGGTTGTTACGTAAGGTTAAATCTCACGGGATCCAAGGTGAGGTAGCCAATTGGATACAAAATTGGCTTGACGACAGAAGACAGAGGGTGGTTGTAGATGGTTGTTTTTCAGACTGGAGGCCTGTGACCAGCGGTGTGCCTCAGGGATCGGTGCTGGGTCCGCTGTTATTTGTTATTTATATTAATGATTTGGATGAGAATTTAGGAGGAATGGTTAGTAAGTTTGCAGTTGACACCAAGATTGGTGACATTGTGGACAGTGAAGAAGGTTATCTAGGATTGCAACGGGATCTTGATAAATTGGGCCAGTGGGCCGATGAATGGCAGATGGAGTTTAATTTAGATAAATGTGAGGTGATGCATTTTGGTAGATCGAATCGGGCCAGGACCTACTCCGTTAATGGTAGGGCGTTGGGGAGAGTTATAGAACAAAGAGATCTAGGAGTACAGATTCATAGCTCCTTGAAAATGGAGTCACAGGTGGATAGGGTGGTGAAGAAGGCATTCGGCATGCTTGGTTTCATTGGTCAGAACATTGAATGCAGGAGGTGGGATGTCTTGTTGAAGTTGTACAAGACATTAGTAAGGCCACACTTGGAATACTGTGTACAGTTCTGGTCACCCTATTATAAAAAGGATATTATTAAACTAGAAAGAGTGCAGAAAAGATTTACTAGGATGCTATCGGGACTTGATGGTTTGACTTATAGGGAGAGGTTGGATAGACTGGGACTTTTTTCCCTGGAGAGTAGGAGGTTAGGGGGTGATCTTGTTGAAGTCTATAAAATGAAGAGTATAGAGATTGCCGGAGTAGAGTTAAGAGAGAAATCAGGAGGGCAAAAAGGGGATATGAGATTGCTTTGGCAGATCAGGCAAAGGTGAATCCAAAGAGCTTCTACAAATACATAAATGGCAAAAGGGTAACTAGGGAGAGAGTAGGGCCTCTTAAGGATCAACAAGGTCATCTATGTGCGGAACCACAAGAGATGGGTGAGATCCTGAATGAATATGTCACATCGGTATTTCCGGTTGAGAAAGGCATGGATGTTAGGGAACTTGGGGAAATAAATAGTGATGTCTTGAGGAGTGTACATATTACAGAGAGGGAGGTGCTGGAAGTCTTAACGCGCATCAAGGTAGATAAATCTCCGGGACCTGATGAAATGTATCCCAGGACGTTATGGGAGGTTAGGGAGGAAATTGCGGGTCCCCTAGCAGAGATATTTGAATCATCCACCGCTACAGGTGAGGTGCCTGAAGATTGGAGGGTAGCAAATGTTGTGCCTTTGTTTAAGAAGGGCGGCAGGGAAAAGCCTGGGAACTACAGACCAGTGAGCCTGACATCTGTAGTGGGTAAGTTGTTAGAGGGTATTCTGAGGGACAGAATCTACAGGCATTTGGAGAGGCAGGGACTAATTAGGAACAGTCAGCATGGTTTTGTGAGAGGAAAATCATGTCTCACGAATTTGATTGAGTTTTTTGAAGGGGTAACCAAGAAGATAGATGAGGGCTGTGCAGTAGACGTGGTCTACATGGACTTCAGCAAAGCATTTGACAAGGTACCGCATGGTAGGTTGTTACATAAGGTTAAATCTCATGGGATCCAAGGTGAGGTAGCCAATTGGATACAAAATTGGCTTGACGACAGAAGACAGAGGGTGGTTGTCGAGGGTTGTTTTTCAAACTGGATGCCTGTGTCCAGCGGTGTGCCTCAGGGATCGGTGCTGGGTCCGCTGTTATTTGTTATTTATATTAATGATTTGGATGAGAATTTAGGAGGCATGGTTAGTAAGTTTGCAGATGACACCAAGATTGGTGGCATTGTGGACAGTGAAGAAGGTTATCTAGGATTGCAACGGGATCTTGATAAATTGGGCCAGTGGGCCGATGAATGGCAGATGGAGTTTAATTTAGATAAATGTGAGGTGATGCATTTTGGTAGATCGAATCGGGCCAGGACCTACTCCGTTAATGGTAGGGCGTTGGGGAGAGTTATAGAACAAAGAGATCTAGGAGTACAGATTCATAGCTCCTTGAAAGTGGAGTCACAGGTGGATAGGGTGGTGAAGAAGGCATTCAGCATGCTTGGTTTCATTGGTCAGAACATTGAATGCAGGAGTTGGGATGTCTTGTTGAAGTTGTACAGGGCATTGGTGAGGCCACACTTGGAATACTGTGTACAGTTCTGGTCACCCTATTATAGAAAGGATATTATTAAACTAGAAAGAGTGCAGAAAAGATTTACTAGGATGCTACCGGGACTTGATGGTTTGACTTACAGGGAGAGGTTAGACAGACTGGGACTTTATTCCCTGGAGAGTAGGAGGTTAAGGGGTGATCTTATAGAAGTCTATAAAATAATGAGGGGCATAGATAAGGTCGATAGTCAAAATCTTTTCCCAAAGGTAGGGGAGTCTATAACGAGGGGGCACAGATTTAAGGTGAGAGGGGAGAGATACAAAAGGATCCAGAGGGGCAATTTTTTCACTCAAAGGGTGGTGAGTGTCTGGAACGAGCTGCCAGAGGCAGTAGTAGAGGCGGGTACAATTTTGTCTTTTAAAAAGCATTTGGACAGTTACATGGGGAAGATGGGTATCGAGGGATATGGGCCAAGTGCAGGCAATTGGGACTAGCTTAGTGGTATAAACTGGGCGACATGGACATGTTGGGCCGAAGGGCCTGTTTCCATGTTGTAACTTCTATGATTCTATGATTCTATGATTCCTCCTCCTCCTGCTCTTCCTACTCCTCCTCCTGCTCCTCCACCTCCTGCTCCTCCTCCTGTTCCTCCTGCTCCTCCTCCTCATCCTGCTCCTCCTCCTCCTGCTCCTCCCACTCTGCCTCCTGCTTCTCCCACCCCTCCTCCTCCTGCTAGTCCTCCACCTCCTCCTCCTCCACCCCCTGCTCCTCCTCCTGCTCCTCCTCCTGCTCCGCCCCTCCTCCTCCTCCACCTCATCCTGCTCGACCTCCTCCTCCCGCTCTTCCTCATACTCCTCCCCTGCTCTTCCTCCTCCTTCTGCTTCTCCCGCTCCTCCTCTTCCTCCTCCTTCCCTCCACCCCTCCTGCTCCTCTTCCTCTTGATCTTCCTCCTCCTCCTCATCCTGCTCCTCCTCATCCTGCTCCTGCTCCTCCTCCTCCACCTACTTCTCCTCCTCCTCCACCTGCTCCTCCTCCCACTCTTCCTCCTCCTTCTCCTCCTCCACTGCCTCTTTCTCCTCCTCCCCTCCTCCCGCTCTTCCTCCTCCTCCACCCCACCTCCTTCTGCTATTCCTCCACCTACTCCTCCTCCACCTGCTCTTCCTCCTCCCCCCTCCTCCTCCTCCCGTCCTCCTCCTCCTCATCTTGCTCGTCCTCCTGCTCCTCCTTCTCCCCATCCTGCTCTTCCCACTCCGCCTCATCCAGCTCCTCCTCCTGCTCCTCCACCTCCTGCTCCTCCTCCTGCTCCTCCTCCTCATCCTCCTCCTCCTGCTGCTTCTCCCACTCTGCCTCTTCCTGCTCCTCCCACTCTGCCTCCTGCTTCTCCCACCCCTCCTCCTCTTGCTATTCCTGCACCTCCTCCTCCACCTCCTGCTCCTCCTCCTCCTGCTCCTCCCACTCTGCTTCCTGCTCCTCCCACTCCGCCTCCTCCTGCTCTTCCTCCTGCTCCTCCTCCTCCTGCTCCTCCTACTCTGCCTACTGCTCCTCCCACCCTCTTCCTCCTGCTATTCCTCCACCTCCTTCTCTACCTCCTCCTTCTCCTCATCCCCATCCTCCACCTCCTCCTCCTGCTCCTCCCACTCTGCCTCCTGCCCCTCCCACTCTGCCTCCTCCAGCTCTTCCCCCTCCGCCTCCTCCGGCTCCTCCTGCAGCTCCTTCTCCTCCTCCTCGGCCACCTCCTCCTCCTGCTCCTCCTCCTCTGTCTCCTCCACTCATCCTTCTGCTACACCCCCTTCCCCTCCTCATGCTCCTCCTTCTCATCCTGCTTCCTTCTCCTCCTCCTGCCCCTCTGCCTGCTCGTCCTCCTCTTCCTCCTCATTTTCCTCGTCCTCCTCCTCTTCCTCCTCCTCCTCATTCTGCTCCCCCTCCACCTCCTTCTCTTCCTCCACCTCCTCCTTCTGCTTGTCCTCCAACTGCTCCTCCTCCACCTCATCTCCCCTCCTCCTCCACCCCTCCTCCCACTCCTCCTCCTCCAGCTTCTCCTCCTCCTCCTCACGCTTCTCCTGCTACTCCTCCTCCTCCTTGCGCTCCTGCTGCTCTTCCTCATCTACCTCCTCTTCCTCCTCCTGCTCCTCCTCCAGCTACTCCTCCTGCTCCTCCTCCTCCTCTGGCTCCTCCTCCTCCTCTTACTCCTCCTGCTCCTGCTCCTGCCCTTCCCTTCCTCCTCCCCTGCTCCTGCTCCTCCTACTCATCCTGCTCACCCTCCGCTTCCTACTCTTCCTCCTCCACCTCCTGCTCCACCTCCTCCCCTTCTCCTCCTCCTGCTGCCCCCTCGCTCTCCTTCTCCTGCTCCTCCTCCTCCTGCTCCTGCAGCTCCCCTGTTCGTCCTCCCCTCCTCCTCCTGCTCCTCCTCCTGCACATCCTCCTACTCCCCTTCATCCTCACCTCCTCCTCCTGCTCTTCCTCCTCCTTCTCCCCAACTCTTCCTGGTCCTCCTCCTCCTGCTCGTCTTCCTCCTCCTCCTCCACGACCTCGTCTCGCTCCTCCTCCTCCTGCTCCTCCTCGTTCTCCTCCTCCACCTCTTCCCGCTCCTCTTTCTCCTGCTCTTTTTCCTCCTCCTCCTCCCACTCATCCCACTCCAACGCCTTCTGCTCCACCTCGTCCTCCTCCCCCTTCTCCTCCTCCTCCTGCTCCTTCTCCTCCTCTTGCTCATCCTCCTCCACCTTTTCCTGCTCCTCCTCCACCTCCTCCTCCCCTCCTACTTCTCCTCCTCTCCTCTTTCTCCTCCTCCTGCTCCTCCACCTTTTCCTGCTCCTCCTGCACCTCCTCCTTCTCCTGCTCCACCTCCTGCTCCTCCTCCTGCCCCTGCTCTTCCTCCTCATCTCCTCCTGTACCTCGTCCTTCTCCTCCTGCTCCTCCTCCTCCTCCTTCTCCTGCGCCTCCTCCTCCTGCATTTCTCTTCCTACCCCTCCTCCACCTCATACTGCTCCTCCTCCTCATGCTCCTTCTCCTCCCCCTCCTGCTCCTGCTACCCCTTCCCCTGATCCTACTCCTGCTCATCCTCCTCTGCCTCCTCCTGCCCTCCTCCTCCTACTCCTCCTCATCCTCACCTCCTCCTCCAGCTCTTCCCGCTCCTCCTCATCCTGCTCCTTCTCCTCCAACTCTTCCCGCTCCTACACCTCCTGCTCCACCTCCTCCCCTCCTCCACCTGCTGCCCCTTCCCCTGATCGTACTCCTGCTCGTCCTCCTCTTCCTGCTCTCCATCCTCCTCCCCTACTCCTCCTCCTTCTCCTGCTCCTCCTCCTCCTGCTCCTCCTCCTCCCCTGTTCTTCATCCCCTTCTCCTCCTGCTCCTCCTCCTTCTCCTCCTCATCCTCACCAACTCCTCCTGCTCTTCTTTCTCCTGCTCTTCCTACTCCTCCAACTCTTCCCGCTCATCCTCCTCCTGCTCCTTCTCCTCCTCCTATTCTTGTTCTTCCTCCTCCTCCTCCACCACCTCTTCCCGCTGCTCCTCCTCCTGTTCTTGCTCTTCCTCCTCCTCCTGCTCCACCTCCTGCTCCTCCTCCTCCTCCTCGTTCTGATCCTTTACCTCTTCCTGCTGCTCTTCTTCCTTCTCTTGCTCCTTAATCTCCTCCTGCTCCTCGTCCTCGTGCTCATTCTCCTCCTCCTCCTTCTCTTGCTCCTCCTCCTCCTCCTGCTATACCTCCTCATACTCCTGCTTCTCCTCCTTCTCCTCCTCCCCTACTCCTTCTCCTCCTCCTGCTCCTCCTTCTCCACCTTTTCCTGCTCCTCCTCCACCTCCTCCTCCTCCTGCTCCTCCTCCTGCTCCTCCTCCTGCTCCTCCTCCTTCTCTTCCTCCTCCTCCTGCTCCTACTCCTCCACCTTTTCGTGCTCCTCCTCCACCTCCTCCTCCTGCTCCTCCTCCTGCCCTTGCTCTTCCTCCCCTCCTCCTGCTGCACCTCGTGCTTCTCCACCTGCTCCTCCTCCTCCTCGTTCTCCTGCACCCCCTCCTCCTCCTCCTGCTCCTCCTCCTCCTGCTTCTCCTCCTGCGCCTCCTCCTCCGGCTCCTCCTCCTCCTTCTCTTCCCCTCCTCCTGCTACACCTACTGATCCTGCTCACACTCCTCCTCCTCCTTCTCCGTCGCCTCTTCCCCCTCCGCTCGTCCTCCACCTCCTCCCGCTCCTCCTCCTCCTGTTCTTCTCCTGCTCCTCCTCCTTCTCCTGCTCCACCTCCTCCTCTACTCCTTCTCCTCCTCCTCCTCCTGCTCCTCCTCCTCCTCCACCTTTTCCTGCTCCTCCTATTCCTGATCCTCCTCCTGCTCCTCCTCCTGCCCCTGCTCTTCCTCCCCTCCTCCTCCTGCACCTCGTGCTTCTCCACCTGCTCCTCCTCCTCCTTCTGCAACACCTCCTCCTCCTCCCCACCTCATCCTGCTCTTCCTCTTCCTCCTCATCCTCCTCCATCTCTTCCCGCTCCTGCTCCTCTTGTGCCTTCTCATCCTCCGGCTCCTCCTCCTCCTCCTTCTCTTCCCCTCCTCCTGCTACACCTACTGATCCTGCTCACACTCCTCATCCGTCTCCGTCGCCTCTTCCCCCTCCGCTCGTCCTTCACCTCCTCCTCGTCTTCCTCCTCCTCCTGCTCCTTCTCCTCCTCCTCCTCCCGCTGCAATTCCTGCTCCTCCCACTCCCCCTCCTCTTCCTCTTCCTCCTCCACATGCTCCTTCTCATATTCGGAATTAGGGGTTACGGGAAGCGGGCAGGAAATTGGACATGAATTTAGATTTGAGGTTAGGATCAGATCAGCCATGATCTTATTGAATGGCGGAGCAGGCTCGAGGGGCCGATTGGCCTACTCCTGCTCCTATTTCTAATGTTCATATGTTCTTATGTTGTCCTCCTCCTCCTGCTCTTGCTCATCCTCCTCCTCATCCTCCTGCTTTTGCTCCTCCTCCCTCTGCTCCTTCCCCTCCCCTCCTCTTCCTGCTCGACGTCCTCCTCCTCCTCCTGCTTTTCCTCCTCCTCCTGCTCTTCCTCCTCCACCTCCTCCCCTCCTCCTCCCACTCCCCCTCCCGCTCCTCCTCCTCTTCCTCCTTCTCGTCCTCCTCCTCCCCTCCTCCTACACTTCCTCCTCCTCATCCTCCTGCTCCTCCTCCTCCTCCAAATGCTGCTCCTGCTCCTCCTACTCCTCCTCTTCTTCCTCCTGCTCCTCCTGCTCTTCCTCCTCCTCCTGCTCTTCTTCCTCATGCTCCTCCGCTTCCTCCTCCTGCTCCTCCTCCTCCTCCTGCTCCTTCTCCTCCTGCTGCTCCTCCTCCTGCTTTTCCTCCTCCTCCTCCTCTCCTCCTCTTGCTGTTCCTCCTCCTCGCCTCCCCTCCCGCTCTGCCTCCTCCTCCACCCCTCCTCCTCCTGCTTTCCTCCACCACGGCGTCCTCCTCCTCCAGCTCCTCCTCCCACTCCTCCTCCTCCTCTTCCTCCTTTTGCACTCGCTCCACCTTCTTCTCCTCCTTTTCACCCTCCTCCTCCACCTCCTCCAGTGCCTCCTCCTCATCCTCCTCCTTCTGCACCTCCTCCACCCCCTCCTCCTTCTCTTCCTCCTGCTCCTCCTCCTCCCCCTCCTCCTGCTCCTCCTCCACCTCTTCTCCTCCTGCTCTTCCGCCTCCTCTTCCTCCAGCACTTGCCCCTCCTCCCCTCCTCCTGCTCCACCTCCACCCCTCCTCCTCCTGCTCCTCCGCCTCCTCTTCCTCCAGCACTTCCCCCTCTCCCTCCTACTGCTCCTCCTCCTCATCCTGCTTCCCCTCCTCCTCCTTCTCTACCTCCTCGTCCTCATCCTCCTCCTCGCACTCTGCCTCCTTCTGCTGCTCTTCCTCCTCCTGCTCTTCATCCTCCTTCTCCTCCTCCTACTCATCCTCCTCCTCCACCTCTTCCACCGGCTCCTCCTCGTCCTCCTTCTGCACCTCCTCCGCCTCCTCCTACATCTCCTCCTCCTCCACCTCTCCTCCTCCTGCTCCTTGGCCTGCTCTTCCTCTAGCTCTTCCCCCTCCGCCTCCTCCTGTTCTCCCTGCAGCTCCTTCTCTTCCTCCTCGGCCGCCTCCTCCACTCATCCTTCTGCTACACCCCCTCCCCCTCCTCATGCTCCACCTCCTCATCCAGCTCACCCTCCTCCTCCTTCTCTTTCTCCTCCTCCTGCTCCTCCACCTGCTCGACCTTCTCTTCCTCCTCCTCTTCCTCTTCCTCCACCTCTTCCTCCTCCTCCTTCTGCTCCTCGACTTCCTTCTGCTCCTTCTCTTCCTCCACCTCCTCCTCCTGCTCGTCCTCCAACTGCTCCTCCTCCACCTCATCTCCCCTCCTTCTCCTCCCCTCCTCCCACTCCTCCTCCTCTAGCTCCTCCTCCTGATCCTCCTCCTCATCCTCGCGCTTCTCCTGCTCCTCCTCCTCCTCCTGCTCCCCATCCTGCTACTGCTTCTGCTCCTCCTCCTCCTCTGACTCCTCCTCCTCCTTCTCTTCCTCCTCCTCCTGCTCCTGCTCCTCCTCCTGCTCCTCCTCCTCGCGCTCTTCCTGCTCTTCCTCATCCTCTTCCTCTTCCTCCTCCTGCTCCTCCTCCAGCTACTCCTCCTGCTCCTCCTTCTCCTCCTCCTACTCCTCCTCATCCTCACCTCCTCCTCCTGCTCCTCCTCCTCCTCCTCCTGCTCTTCCTCCTCTTTTATCTCCAACTCTTCCCACTCCTCCTCCTGCTGCTGCTTCTCCTCCTCCTATTCTTGCTCTTCCTCCTCCTTTTGCTCCACCTCCTGCTCATCTTCCTCCTCCTCCCCCATCACCTCTTCCTGCTCGTTCTCCTCCTGCTCTTGCTCTTCCTCCTCCTCCTCCTGCTCCACCTCCTGCTCCTCCTCCTCCTCCTCGTCCACCTCCTCCATCTCTTCCCGCTCCCCTTCCTCTTGCTTCTCCTCCTTCAGCTCCTTCTCCACCTCCGCCTTCTCTTGCTCCTCCTCCTCCAGCTCCTTCTCCTCCTCCGCCTTCTCTTGCTCCTCCTCCTCCGGTTCCTCCACCTCCCGCTCCAACTCCTGCTTCCCACTCCACCTCCTTCTGCTCCTCCTCCTCCTCTTCCTGCTCTTTCTCCTCCTCCTCCTGCTCTTGCTCCTCCTCCAGCTTCTCCTCCTGCCCCTGCTCTTACTCTCCACCTCCTCGTGTACCTCGTCCTTCTCCTCCTTCTCCTCCTCCTGCCCTTGCTCCTCCTCCTCCTGCACCTCCTCCTCCTCCTCCTCCTCCTGCTGCTTCTCCTTCTCCTCCTCCCCTCCTCCTGCTACACCTACTGATCCTGCTCACAGTCATCCTCCTTCTCCTTCTCATCCTCCCCCTCCGCTCATCCTCCACCTCCTCCTCCTGGTCCTTCTCCTTCTCCTCCTCCCGCTGCAACTCCTGCTCCTCCCACTCCTCCTCCTCCTCCTCTTCCTCCTCCTCATGCTCCTTCGCACCTCCTCCTCCTGCTCTTCTTCCTCCTGCTCTTACTCCTCTTCCTTCTCCTCCTCCTCTTCCTCCACCTTCCCCACTCCTCCTCCTCATGCTTCTTCTCCTCCTCCTCCTCCTCCTCTTCCTTCTCCTCATGCTCCTCCTCCTCCTGCTCATCCGCCTCTTCCTCATCGTCCTGCTCCTGCTCCTCCTCCCTCTGCTCCTTCTCCTCCTCCTCCTCATCCGCTCTTCCTTCTTCTCCTCCAGCTGTTCCTCCTACTCCTGCTCTTCCTCATCCTCCTCCTCCTGCTCTTCCTCCTCCTTCTCCTCCCCTCCTCCTCCCACTCACCCGCCCGCTTCTCCTCCTCCTCGTCCTCCTCCTCCTCCTTCTCGACCACCTCCTCCTGCTCCTCTTCCTCCTCCCCTTCCTTCTCCCCCTGCTCCCTTCCTCCTGCTGCTACTACTCCTCCTCTTCTTCCTCGTCCTCCTCCTGCTCCTCCTCCTCCTGCTCATCCTCCTCCTGCTCATCCTCCTGCTCCTCCTCCTCTTCCTCCTCCTCATGCTCCTTCTCCTCCTCCTCCTGCTCTTGCTCATCCTCCTTCTCATCCTCCTGCTCCTGCTCCTCCTCCCTCTGCTCCTTCCCCTCCTCCTCCTCTGCTTTTCCTCCTTCTCCTCCTGCTATTCCTCCTCTCCTGCTCTTCCTCATCCTCCTCCTCCTGCTTTTCCTCCTTCTCCTCCTCCCGTCCTCCTCCCACTCCCCCTCCCGCTTCTCAGCCTCCTCGTCCTCTTCCTCCTTCTCGTCTTCCTCCTCCTGCTCCTCCTCCTGCTCCTCCTTCTCCTGCTGCTGCTCCTCCTCCTCCTCCTCTAACTGCTGCTCCTGCTCCTCCTACTCCTCTTCCTCTTCCCCTTCCTCCACCTCCTGCTCCTCCTCCTCCTCTAACTGCTGCTCCTGCTCCTCCTACTCCTCTTCCTCTTCCCCTTCCTCCTCCTCCTGCTCCTCTTCGCCTCCTCCTGCTCCTACTACTCCTCCTCTTCTTCCTCATCCTCCTGCTGCTCCTCCTCCTTCACCTGCTCATCCTCCTCCTGCTCTTCCTCTTCTTCTTCCCCTTCTCGTCCTCCTCCTCCTGCTCCTCCAACTCCTCCTCTTCCTCCTACTCCTACTCTTCCTCCTCCTGCTCCTCCTCCTCCAACTGCTGCTACTGCTCCTCCTACTCCTCTTCCTCCTCCTCTTCCTCCTCCTCCTGCTCCTCTAACTTCCTTCCTCCTGCTCCTCCGACTCCTCCTCTCCTTCCTCCTCCTCCTCCTCCTGCTCCTCCTCCTCCTGCTACTCCTCCTCCTGCTCTTCCTCCTCCACTTACTCCTTTTCATCCTCCTCCTCCTGCAACTCCTACTCCTCCTCTTCTTCGTCCTCCTCCTCCTGCTCCTCCTCCTCCACCTGCTCCTCCTCCTCCTATTCCTCCCCATCTCCTGCTCCTCCTGCCGCTCTCCCTCCAGCTCCTGCTCCTCCCCTATGCCTTCTCCTCCTCCATCTCCCCGAATTACTCCTCCTCCTGCTCTTCCTCTTCCTCCTCCTCCTGCCCCTCCTACTCCTCCTCTTGTACTTCCTCCTCCTTCTGCCCCTCCTCCACCTGCTCTTCCTCCTCCTGCTCCTCCGCATCCTCCACCTGCTCCTCCTCCTGCTCCTCCTCCAGCTACTCCTCCTGCTCCTCCTTCTCATCCTCCTACTCCTTCTCATCCTCACCTCCTCCTCCTGCTTTTCCTCCTCCTCTTCCTGCTCTTCCTCCTCGTTCTCCTCCAACTCTTCCCGCTCCTCCTCCTGCTGCTGCTCCTCCTCCTCCTATTCTTGCTCTTCCTCCTCCTTTTGCTCCACCTCCTGCTCATTTTCCTCCTCATCCCCCACCACCTCTTCCTGCTCGTTCTCCTCCTTCTCTTGCTCTTCCTCCTCCTCCTCCTGCTCCACCTCCTGCTCCTCCACCTCCTCCTCATCCACCTCCTCCATCTCTTCCCGCTCCCCTTCCTCTTGCTCCTCCTCCTCCAGCTCCTTCTCCTCCTCCGCCTTCCCTTACTCCTCCTCCTCCTCCGGTTCCTCCACCTCCCGCTCCAACTCCTGCTTCCCACTCCACCTCCTCCTGCTCCTCCTCCTCCTGCTCCTCCTTCTCCTGCTGCTGCTCCTCCTCCTCCTCCTCCTCGAACTGCTGCTCCTGCTCCTACTACTCCTCTTCCTCTTCACCTTCCTCCTCCTCCTGCTCCTCCTCCTCCCCTCCTCCTGCTGCTCCTACTACTCCTCTTCTTCCTCGTCCTCCTCCTGCTCCTCCTCCTTCACCTGCTCACCCTTCTCCTGCTCTTCATCCTCTTCTTCCCCTTCTCGTCCTCCTCCTCCTGCTCCTCCTACTCCTCCTCTTCCTCCTACTCCTACTCTTCCTCCTCCTGCTCCTCCTCCTCCTCCAACTGCTGCTACTGCTCCTCCTACTCCTCTTCCTCCTCCTCTTCCTCCTCCTCCTGCTCCTCCTACTTCCTTACTCCTGCTCCTCCTCTCCTTCATCCTCCTCCTCCTGCTCCTCCTCCTCCTGCTACTCCTCCTCCTGCTCTTCCTCCTCCACTTACTCCTTTCCATCCTCCTCCTCCTGCAACTCCTACTCCTCCTCTTCTTCCTCCTCCTCCTGCTCCTCCTCCTCCACCTGCTCCTCCTCCTCCTATTCCTCCCCACCTCCTGCTCCTCCTGCCGCTCTCCCTCCAGCTCCTGCTCCTCCCCTATGCCTTCTCCTCCTCCATCTCCCCCACTTACTGCACCTCCTGCTCTTCCTCTTCCTCCTGCCCCTCCTACTCCTCCTCTTGTACCTCCTCCTCCTTCTGCTCCTCCTCCATCTGCACTTCCTCCTCCTGCTCCTCCGCATCCTCCACCTGCTCCTCCGCCTCCTCCTCCTCCAGCACCTCCTCCTCGTGCACCTCCTCCATCTCCCACTCCTGCTCCTGCTCCTCCCCTTCTGCCTCCTCCTCTTCCTGCGTCTCCCCCACTTCCTCCTCCTCCTCCTGCTCTTCCTCTTCCTCCTCCTCCTGCTCCTGCTCCTCCTCCTCATTCTCCTCATCCTCCTCATTCTCCTCCTCCTGCTCCTCCTCCTACTCCTGCAGCTCCTACTCCTCCTCCTGCTGCTGCTCCTCCTCCTCCTGCTCCGCCTCCTCCTCCTGCTCCTCCCCATCTTCCTGCTCCCCCACCATCTCCTCCTCCTGCTCATCCTCCTCCTCCTCCTCCTGCTCATCCTCCTGCTGCTTCTCCTACAAAACTGGCTCCTGCGCCTCCTCCACCTCCAGCTTCTCTTCCTCATCCTGCTGTTTCTCCACCTCCTTCTTCTGCCCCTCCTCCTGCTTCTCCTGCTCCACCTGCTCCTGCTCCTCCCACTCCGCCTCCTCCTTCTCCGCCTCCTGCTCCTCTTCCTCCTCCAGCTGTTCCTCAACCTTCCTTCCTCCTGCTCCTCCTCCTCCTGCTCCTCCTCCTCCACCTCCTTCTCCTGCTCCTCCTCCTGCTCCTCCTCCGCCTTCTCCTCCTGCTCTTCCTCCTGCTCCCCACCTCCTCCTGCTCTTCCTCCTGCTCCCCACCTCCTCCTGCTCTTCCTTCTACTGCTCCTCCTCCTCATCCTGCTCCTCCACCTGCTTTTCCTCCTCCCCTCCTGCTGCTCTTTCTCATCCTCGTCCTCCTCCTCCTCCCCTCCTCCTCCCGCTCTTGCGACACCTCATCCTCCTGCGTGTCCGCCAACTCCTCCTCCCCGACTCATCCTGCTCTTCCTCCTCCTCCTCCTACTCGTGTTCTTCCTCCTCCTTCTCCTCCTCCTGCTTTTCCTCCACCTCCTCCTCATCCTCCTCCTGCTCTTCCTCCTTCCACTCCACGTCCTCCTGCTCCTCCTCCTCTGCTCCTCCTCCTACAAATCTTGACCCTCTTCCTCTTGCTTCTCCATCTGCTTCTCCTCCTCCTCCTCCTCTTCCTCCCTTCCTCCAACTCCTGCTCTTCCTCCTCGCCCATGTCCTCCTCCTCCTCCTCCTGATCCTTTTCCTGCTCTTGCTCCTCCTAATAGGCTTGTGAACAGAAATCCAAAACCTCCAGCCTCCCCTCACCTAACCTGATATATATATATATATATATATATTAAAGAATGATTGGCCACTCTTATCCTCACACACATAAGTAGTTAAATCGCACATGCAGCATTTAGGTAGCAGCAAAGCATGATGGGATACTTGACCATGATGGGAGCAGTCCGTAACCCACACTGTAAGAGCTGACAAAGGGCAGGTTTGCTGGATTATGGCCACCATCTCGCTTATCTCCAGAACACACCAGGGAATGGTTACCCAAGGCCGAGACTGACATTGTTTATCCTAACCAGCTCACTTTGGATGATTAAGGGAGGAGCGATGGATGTCTCCAAGGTCAACCCAGTACAAAAGGGAGTCAGATAGGAGCAGCTGCTCAGGACTTTGTGAAGACTCTTTGTGTAGTTTCAATGTCTGGGACTTGTGTTTATTGATAAGGGCCCTCCTCAGGAATGTGAGATGTTTAATGTCATGGGACGACCCAAGGGAGCCCTGAGAAGTGAGTGGCAGACTATACCACCCAATGAAACCCACTGTAGTTACGTAGACCTGTACCACCTTCCACGGCAGGTGGGTGTTGCTTTTTGGAAGGTAGAAACATGCCTGTAGTGCTGATGTTCCTTTGAGAGTTAGTCACGATCCTGAGGAAGTTGCCACTCTCCCTTTGTGCACAAGGTTTTCTAATAAACTTTAACTTGGTCAGCAGCTCCGTCTCCGTCTGGTTTTGCTCCAAATATTCGAGTCGAACACTCTTCCGCCTCCTTCTCTTCCTTCTGCACCTCCTCCATCTCCTCCTCCTCCGCCTCCTCCTCCTTCTCCTCCTCGTGCTCCTCCTCATGCTCCTCCTCCTCCACCGTCTCCTCCATCTCCTCCTTCTGCACCTTATCCGCCTCCTCCTCCTGCTCCTCCGCCTGCTCGGCCTCCTCCTACACCTCTTCCTCCCTTTTCACCCACCTCCTCAAGCTCCGCCTGCTCCTTTTCCTTCACCCCTCTTCCTGTTCCTCTTCCTCCACCTCCTCCTCATCCTGCTCTTCCTGCTCTTCTTCCTCCCCAGCTGCCCCTCCCATTCCTGCTCCACCTCCTCTTTCTCTTCCTCCTCCTCCTACTGCTTCTCTTCCTCCTCCTCCTTCTGCTCCTCCTCCTCCACCTACTTCTCCTCCTCCTCCTCCTGCTGCTGCTCCTACAAATCTTCCAACTCCGCCTCCTCCTCCTCTTGCTCTTCCTCCTCTTCCTCCTGCTCCTCCTCCTCCTCCACCGACTTCTCCTCCTCCTCCTGCTCCCCCTCCTGCTCCTGCTCCTCCTCCACCCTCTGCTCCCCCTCCTTCTCCCCTCCTCCCTCTGCTCTTCCTCCACCTTCGCCTCCTGATCTCCCTCTTGCATCTCTTCCTGCTCACCGTCCTGCCCATCCTCCTTCTCCTCCTCCCACTCTTTCTTCTCCTGCTCTTCCTCCTCCTCCTCCTCCTCCTCCTCTTGCTCGTCCTCCTGCTGCTCCTGCTCCCCATCCTGCTCCTCCCACTCCACCTCCTCCTGCTCCTCCTCCTCCTGCTCCTCTTCCTCCCCCTGCTCTTCCTCCTCCTCCTTCTCCTCCTACTCATCCTCCTCCTCCACCACATCTGGCTCCTCCTCCTCCACCTCCTCCACCGCCTCCTCCTCCTCCTCCTTCTGCACCTGCTCCGCCTCCTCTTCCTTCTACTCCTCCTGCTGCTCCTCCTCTTCTGCTCTGCCTCGTCCTCCTACTCCTCCCACTCTTCCTGCTCCTCCTCCTCCACCTCCTGCTCCTGCTCGTCCTCCTGTTCCTCTTCCTGCTGCTGCTCCTCCTCCTACTCTTTCTCCTCCTTCTCTCTTCTTACTCCTCCCACTCCTGCTGCTCCTCCTCTTCCTCGTCGTCCTCCTCCTGCTCATCCTTCCACTCCTTCTCCTCCTCCTCCTGCTCCTTCTCCTCCTCCTCTGCCTCTTCTTCCTCCACCTCCTCCTTCCACTCATCTCCCTCCTCCTCCACCCCCTCCTCCTGCTATTCCTCCTCCTCCTGCTTTTCCTCCACCTCCTCCTCCTCCTCCTCTTGCTCGTCCTCCCGCTGCTCCTCCTCCCAATCCTGCTGCTCCCACTCCACCTCCTCCTGCTCCTCCTCCTCCTGTTCCTCCTGCTCCTCCTACTCCTCCCACTCTTCCTGCTCCTCCTCCTCCACCTCCTGCTCCTGCTCGTCCTCCTGTTCCTCCTTCTCCTGCTGCTACTCCTCCTACTCTTTCTCCTCCTTCTCCTCTCCTCTTTCTGCTCTTCCTCCTCCCATTCCTGCTGCTGCTCCTCTTTCTCTTCGTCCCCCTCCTGCTCCTCCAACTCCTGCTCTTGCTCCTCCTCCTCATTCTGCTCCTCCTCCTCACACTTCTCCCCTCCTCATCCCACTCGACCTCCACCCCTCCTCCCCTCCTCGTCCTCCTTCTGCTCCTCCTCTTCCTACTACTCTTTCTGATCCTGCTCCTCCCTCCTCCTCATTCTCCTCCACCTCCTTCTCCTGCTCTTCCTCCTCCACTCCTCCTCCTCCGCTTCTCGCTCCTCCTGCTGCACTTTCTAATCCTTCTCCTCCAACTCCTCCTCCTCCTCTGCCTCTTTCTACTCCTCACCTCCTCCTCCTGCTCTTCCTCCTCCACCTCCTCCTCTTGTTCCTCCTCCTGCTCTTCCTTCTCCTGCTCCTCCTCCCATACTGCTGCTCCTCCTCCTCTCTCCTCCTCCTATCCTCTTTCTGCCCTTCTTCCTCCTCCTCCTTCTCTTCCTCTTCCTCCTATTCCTTCATCTCCTCCTGCTATTCCTCCACCTCCTCCTCCTACTCCAGCTCCTCCTCCCGCTTCTCCTCCTCCTCTTCCTCCTCCTGCTCTTCCTCCTTCTTCTCCTCCTCCTTCTCATTCTCCTCCTCCACCTCCTCCAATCCTCCTTCTTCTGCACCTCCTCCGCCTCCTCCTCCTTCTCCTCCTCCTTCCCTCCTCCTGCTCCTCCTCCACCCCTACTCCTCCTGCTCCTCCACCTCCTCTTCCTCCAGCACATCAACTTCCTCCTCCTCCTGCCCTTCCTTCTCTCCTCCTGCTCCACCTCCAACCCTCCTCCTCCTGCTCCCCCGCCTCTTCTTCCTCCAGCTCTTCCCCCTCCCCCTCCTACTGCTCCTCCTCCTCATCCTGCTTCCCCTCCTCTTCTTTCTCTACCTCCTCCTCCTCATCTTCCTCCACCTCCTGCTCCTCCCACTCTGCCTCCTCATGCTCCCCATTCTGCTCCTCCTCCTCCCCCTCCTCCTGCTCCTCCTCCACCCCTCCTCCTCCTGCTCCTTGGCCTCCTCTCCCTCCAGCTCCTCCCCCTCCGACTCCTCCTGCTCCCCTGCAGCTCCTTCTCTTCCTCCTCGGCCGTCTCCTCCTTCTCCTGCTCCGTCTCCTCCACTCATCCTTCTGCTACACCCCCTCCCTCCTCATGCTCCACCTCCTCATCCTGCTCACCCTCCTCCTCCTTCTCTTCCTCCTCCTCTTCCTGCTCCTCCACCTGCTCGTCCTCCTCTTCCTCTTCCTCCACTTCTTCCTTCTCCTCCTTCTGCTCCTTCTCTTCCTCCACCTCCTCCTCCTGCTCGTCCTCCAATGCTCCACCTCCCCTCCTCCCACTCCTCCTCCTCCAGCTCCTCCTCCTCCTCCTGCCCCTCCTCCTCATCCTCGCGCTTCTGCTGCTCCTTATTCCTCCTCCTCCTGCTCCCCCTACTGCGACTGCGACTGCTCCTCCTACTCTTCTGGCTCCTCCTCCTCCTTCTCTTCCTCCTCTTCCTGCTCCTTCTCCTCCTCCTCCTCCTTTCCCTCCTCCTGCTCCTCCTCCTCATCCTGCTCACCCTCCTCCTCCTCCTCCCCTCTCCACTCCTCCTCCTCCAGTTCCTCCTCCTCCTCGTCCTCGACGCGCTCCTCCTGCTCCTTCCTTCTCCCCCTCCTCGTGCTCCTCCTGCTCTTCCTCATCCTCTTCCTCTTCCTTCTCTAACATCCTCCAGCTACTCCTCCAGCTCCTCCTCCTCCTCCTCATCCTCATCCTCACCTCCTCCTCCTGCTCTATCTCCTCCTCCTCCTCCTGCTCTTCTCCTCCTTCTCCTCCAACTCTTCCTCCTCCTCCTCCTCCAGCTCTTCCTCCTTCTCTTGCTCCTCCTCCTCCTCCTCGTTCTCCTCCTCCCACCTCTTCCCGCTCCTCTTCCTCTTGCTCTTGCTCCTCCTCCGAGTTCAGCTCCTACTCCTCCTCCTCCTTCTCTTGCTCCTCCTCCTCCTCCCGTTCCTCCACCTCCCGCTCCAACTCATGCTTCCCACTATCCCTCCTTCTTCTCCACCTCCTCCTCCTCCTGCTCTTTCTCCCGCACCTCCTGCTCTGCCTCCACATTCCTCCTCCTCCTCTTCATCCTGCTATATGTCCTCCTCCTGCTCTTCCTCCTCCTCCTCCTGCTCTACCCTCTCATACTCCTGCTCCTCCTCCTCCTCTCCTGCTCCACCTTCTCCCCTCCTCCTTCTCCTCCATCCCACCCCCTTCTCCTCATCCTCCCCTGCTCCTCCTCCTCCACATTCTCCTCCTGCCCCTGCTCTTCCTCCCCTCCACCTCGTGTACCTCGTCCTTATCCTCCTGCTCCTCTTCCTCCTGCACATGCTCTTTCTCCTCCTCCTCCTCCACCACTTCCCGCTCCTCCTCCTCATGCTCCTTCTCTTCCTCCTCCTGCTCTTTCTCCTCCTCCTCCTGCTATCTCCTCCAACTCCTGCTCCTCCTCCTCCTCTAACTCCTTCCTCATGCTCCTTCACCTCCTCCTCCTGCTCTTGCTCATTCCTCCTCCTCATCAAACCTCCTGTTCCTGCTCCTCCTCCCTCTGCTCCTTCCCCTCCTCCTCTCCTCTCTTCTCTCTTCTCCTTCTGCTATTTCTCCTCCTCCTGCTCTTCTCATCCTCCTCCTCCTGCTGTTCCTCCTCCTCTTCCTTCCTGCTTTTCATCCTCCTCCTCCTCCCGTCCTCCTCCCACTCACCCTCCCGCTTCTCCTCCTCCTTTTCGTCGTCCTCCTCCTGCTCCACATCCTCCTGCTCCTGCTCCTCCTCTAATTGCTGCTCCTGCTCCTCCTACTCCTCTTCCTCCTCCCCTTTCCTCCTCCTCCTGCTCCACCTCCTCCCTTCCTCCTGCTCCCACCACTTCTCCTTTTCTTCCTCTTCCTCCTCCTGCTCCTCCTCCTTCTCCTGCTCATCCTCCTTCTGCTCTTTCTTCTCCTCTTCCATTCTCGTCCTTCTCCTCCTGCTCCTCCTAATCCTACCCTTCCTCCTCCTCCTCCTGCTCCTCCTCCTCCTCTTCCTCCTTCTCATGCTCCTTCTCCTCCTCCTCCTGCTCTTGCTCATCCTCGTCCTCATCCTCCTCCTCCTCCTTCTTTTCCTTCACCTCCTCCTCCTGCTTTCCCTCCACCTCCTCCTCCTCCTACTCCTCCTCTTCCTGCTCTTCCTCCATCTCCTCCTGCAGCTCATCCTCATCCTCCTCCTCCTCTCCTCTTCCTGCCCTTCCTCCTCCTTCAATTCCTCCTCCTCCTCCTTCTTTTCCTTCACCTCCTCCTCCTGCTATTCCTCCACCTCCTCCTCCTCCTCCAGCTTCTCCTCCCGCTTCTCCTCCTCCTCTTCCTCCTCCTGCTCTTCCTCCTTCTTCTCCTCCTCCTTCTCATCCTCCTCCTCCACCTACTCCAATGCCTCCTCTGCATCTTCCTTCTTCTACTCCACCTCCGCCTTCTCCTCCTCCTGCCCCTCCTCCTCTCCTCCGGCTCCACCTCCACCCCTCCTCCTCCTGCTCCCCCGCCTCCTCTTCCTCCAGCTCTTCCCCCTACCCCTCCTACTGCTCCTCCTCCTCATCCTGCTTCCCCTCCTCCTCTTTCTCTACCTCCTCCTCCTCATCTTCCTCCGCCTCCTGTGCCTCCCACTCTGCCTCCTCCTGCTCCTCCTCCTGCTCCTCCTCCTCCCCCTCCTCCTGCTCCTCCGCCACCCATCCTCCTCCTGTTTCTTGGCCTCCTCTTCCTCCAGCTCTTCCCCCTCCGCTTCATCCTGCTCCCCCTGCAGCTCCTTCTCTTGCTCCTCGGTCGTCTCCTCCTCCTCCTGCTCCGTCTCCTCCACTCATCCTTCTGCTACACCCCCTCCCCTCCTCATGCTCCACCTCCTCATCCTGCTCACCCTCCTCCTCCTTATCTTCTTCCTCCTCCTCCTGCAACTCGGCCTGCTCGTCCTCCTCTTCCTCCTCCTCTTCCTCTTCCTCCACTTCTTCGTCTTCCTCCTTCTGCTCCTCGACTTCCTTCTGCTCCTTCTCTTCCTCCACCTCCTCCTCCTGCTCGTCCTCCAACTGCTCCACCTCCCCTCCTCCCACTCCTCCTCCTCCAGCTCCTCCTCCTCCTCCTCATCCTCGCGCTTCTCCTGCTCCTAACCCTCCTCCTCCTGCTCCCCCTCATGCTACTGCTCCTGCTCCTCCTACTCTTCTGGCTCCTCCTCCTTCTCTTCCTCCTCCTCCTGCTGCTTCTCCTCCTCCTCCTCCTCTCCCTCCTCCTGCTCCTCCTCATCATCCTGCTCACTCTCCTCCTCCTCCTCCCCTCCCACTCCTCCTCCTCCAGTTCCTCCTCCTCCTGCACCTCCTCCTCGTCCTCGACGCGCTCCTCCTGCTCCTCCCCCTCCCCCTCCTCGTGCTCCTCCTGCTCTTCCTCATCCTCTTCCTCTTCCTCCTCTAACTCCTCCAGCTACTCCTCCTGCTCCTCCTCATCCTCCTCCTCCTCATCCTCACCTCCTTCTCCTGCTCTATCTCCTACTCCTCCTGCTCTTCCTCCTCCTTCTCCTCCAACTCTTCCCGCTCCTCCTCCTCCAGCTGCTTCTCCTCCTCCTATTCTTGCTCTTCCTCCTCCTCTTGCTCCAACTCCTGCTCCTCCTACTCCTCCTCCTCCTCCTCGTTCTCCTCCTCCACCTCTTCCCGCTCCTCTTCCTCTTGCTCTTGCTCCTCCTCCGACTCCAGCTCCTACTCCTCCTCCTCCTTCACTTGCTCCTCCTCCTCCCGTTCCTCCACCTCCCGCTCCAACTCCTGCTTCCCACCACACCTCCTTCTCCTCCCACTCCGCCTCCACCTGCTCTGCCTCCACCTCCTCATCCTGCTCTAACTCCTCATACTCCTGCTCCTCCTCCTTCTCCTGCTCCACCTTCTCCCCTCCTCCTTCTCCTCCATCGCACCTCCTTCTCCTCCTCCTCCCCTGCTCCTCCTCCTCCACCTTTTCCTGCTCCTCATCCTGCTACTCCTCCTGCTTCTCCTCCTGCCCCTGCTCTTCCTCCCCTCCACCTCGTGTACCTCGTCCTTATCTTCCCGCTCCTCCTCCTCATGCTGCTTCTTCTCCTCCTCCTGCTCATTCTCCTCCTCTAACTCCTCCTCATGCTCCTTCTCCTCATCCTCCTCTGCTCTTTCTCCTCCTCCTGCTTCCTCCTCCACCTCCTGCTCCTCCACCTCCTCTAACTTCTCCTCATGCTCCTTCACCTCCTCCTCCTGCTCTTGCTCATCCTTCTCCTCATCAACCTTCTGTTCCTGCTCCTCCTCCCTCTGCTCCTTCCCCTCCTCCTCCTCCGCTCTTCCTCCTTCTCCTTCTGCTATTCCTCCTCCTCTTGGTCTTCCTCATCCTCCTCCTCCTGCTGTTCCTCCTCCTCCTCCCGTCCTCCTCCCACTCACCCTCCCGCTACTCCTCCTCCTTTTCGTCCTCCTCCTCCTGCTCCACATCCTCCTGCTCCTGCTCCTCCTCTAATTGCTGCTCCTGCTCCTACTACGCCTCTTCCTCCTCCCCTTCCTCCTCCTCCTGCTGCTCCTTCTCGCTCCTCCTCCACCCCCTCCTCCTGCTTTTCCTCCACCTCCTCCTCCTCCTCTTGCTCGTCCTCCCGCTGCTCCTCCTCCCAATCCTGCTGCTCCCACTCCACCTCCTCCTGCTCCTCCTCCTCCTGTTCGGCCTGCTCCTTCTACTCCTCCCACTCTTCCTGCTCCTCCTCCTCCACCTCCTGCTCCTGCTCGTCCTCCTGTTCCTCCTTCTCCTGCTGCTCCTCCTCCTACTCTTTCTCCTCCTTCTCCTCTCCTCTTTCTGCTCTTCCACCTTCCATTCCTGCTGCTCCTCCTCTTTCTCTTCGTCCCCCTCCTGCTCCTCCCCCTCCTGCTCCTCCAACTCCTGCTCTTGCTCCTCCTCCTCATTCTGCTCCTCCTCCTCACTCTTCTCCCCTCCACGTCCCACTCGACCTCCACCCCTTCTCCCCTCCTCCCCCTTCTGCTCCTCCTCTTCCTACTACTCTTTCTGATCCTCCTCCTCTCCTCCTCCTCATTCTCCTCCACCTCCTTCTCCTGCCCTTCCTCCTCCACCCCTCCTCCTCCGCTTCTCGCTCCTTCTCCTGCTGCACTTTCTAATCCTCCTCCTCCAACTCCTCCTCCTCCTCTGCCTCTTCCTACTCCTCACCTCCTCCACCCCTCCTCCTCCTGCTCTTCCTCCTCCACCTCCTCCTCCTGTTCCTCCTCCTGCTCTTCCTTCTCCTGCTCCTCCTCCCATACTGCCGCTCCTCCTCATCCTCCTCCTCCTCTCCTCTTACTGCCCTTCCTCCTCCTCCTCCTTCTCTTC
The DNA here is from genome assembly GCF_035084215.1 of Heptranchias perlo. Classification (NCBI taxonomy): domain Eukaryota; kingdom Metazoa; phylum Chordata; class Chondrichthyes; order Hexanchiformes; family Hexanchidae; genus Heptranchias; species Heptranchias perlo. The sequence goes on along the minus strand of NW_027139907.1, from coordinate 1,990,513 downwards.
CTCCTCCTCCTTCTTTTCCTTCACCTCCTACTCCTGCTATTCCTCCACCTCCTCCTCCTCCTGCTCCTCCTCTTCCTGCTCTTCCTCCTCCCCCTCCTGCTGCTCCTCCTCATCCTCCTCCTCCCCTCCTCTTCCTACCCTTCCTCTTCCTCCTTCTCTTCCTCCACCTCCTCCTCCTCCTCCTCCTTCTTTTCCTTCGCCTCCTCCTGATTTTCCCCCATCTCCTCCTCCTCCTCCTGCTCCTCCTCTTCCTGCTCTTCCTCCTCCCCCTCCTGCTGCTCCTCCTCATCCTCCTCCTCCCCTCCTCTTCCTACCCTTCCTCTTCCTCCTTCTCTTCCTCCACCTCCTCCTCCTCCTTCTTTTCCTTCACCTCCTCCTGCTTTTCCCCCATCTCCTCCTCCTCCTCCTGCTCCTCCTCTTCCTGCTCTTCCTCCTCCCCCTCCTGCTGCTCCTCCTCATCCTCTTGCTCTTCCCCTCCTGCTCCTCCTGCTTTTCCTCCTCCTCCGACCTCCTCCTACTCCTGCTTCTCCTCCTCCCCATCCTGCTTCTCCCTCTCCGTCTCCTCCTTCTCCTCCTCCTACTCCTCTTCCTACTAATTCTCCTCCTCCTCCTCCAGCTGCTCCACCTCCGTCTCCTCAAACCTCCATCTCCTCCACCGCCTCCTCCTCCTTCTGCAACTCCTCCGCCTTCTCCTCCTTCTCTGCCACCTCCTCATTCTCTTCTTCCTGCTCGTCCTCATGCACCTCCTCCTCCACCTCCTCCTCCTTCTGCAGCTCCTCTGCCTCCTCCTCCTGCTCCTCCTCCTGCTCCTCCAACTCGTCCTCCTACTCTTCCTCCTCCGCCTCTTCCTCCCCTCCTGCACCTCCTCCCACTCCCTCTCCTGCTCCTGCTCCTCCCCCTCTGCCTCCTCCTCCTCCTGCATCTCCCCACCTCCTGCTCCTGCTCCTCCTCCTCGTCCTCCTCATTCTCCTCCTCCTGCTCCTCCTCCTCCCCCTCTTCCTGCTCTTCTTCCTCCACCTCCTCCTCCTCCTACTCCTCCCCCTCTTCCGACTCCTCCTCCTCCTGCTCGTCCTCCTGCTGCTCCTCCTACAAATCTTGCTCCTGCGCCTCCTCCTCCTCCAGATTCTCCTCCTCTACCTCCAGCTTCTCCTCCTCCTCCTGTTTCTCCACCTCCTGCTTCTGTCCCTCCAGCTGCTTCTGCTCCTCCCATCCACTCCTGCTCCTCCCACTTTGCCTCCTCCTGCTCCACCTCCTGCCCCTCTTCCTCCTCCAGCTGTTCCTCAACCTCCCCTCCTCCTGCTCCTCTCCCTTCTGCTTCTCCTCCTCTTGCTCTTCCTCCTCCTTCTCCTCCTCTTCTCCTCCTCCTCTTCTCCTCCTCCTGCTCCTCCTCCTTCACCTCCTCCTCCTCCTGCTCCTTCTCCACCTTCTCTTCCTGATCTCCCTCCTCCACCTCCTCCTGCTCATCCTTCTGCTCCTCCTGCTCCTGCTGCTCCTCCTCCTACTCTTTCAACTCGTCCTTCTCTCCTCCTCCTGATCTTCATCCTCCACCTCCTATTCCTGCTCTTCCTCCTGCTCCCCACCTCCTCCTGCTCGTCCTTCTGCTGCTCCTCCTCCCCCTCCTGATCCTCCTCCTGCTCTTTCTCCTCCTCCTCCTGTTCTTCCTCCTCCTGCTCCTCCTCTTACAAATCTTCATCCTCCTCCCCTACTTCTTCTCCTCCTCCTCCGACTGCTCCTCCACCTCTTGCTCTTCCACCTCCCCTCTTCCTTCTGCTCCTCTTTCTCCTCCTCCTGATCTCCCTCCTCCACCTCCTCCTGCACCCCCTCCTGCTACTCCTCCTGCCCCTCCTCCGGCTCCTCCTCCTGCTCCTCCTCTTCATCCTGCTCCTCTTCCTCCTCCTCCTCCGCCTCCTGCTCTTCCTCCTCTTCCTCCCCTCCTCCTCCTTCTCTTCCTCCTCCTCCTGCTCTTCCTCCTCGTCCCCTCCTCCTCCTCCTCTTCCCGCTCCTGCTCCTCCTCCTGGTCTTCCTAATCATCCTCTTCCTTCTCCTCGTCCTCCTCCTCCTGCTCCTCTTCCTCTTTCTGATCTTCCTTCTCCCCCTCCTCCTTCTCATTCTCCTCGTCCGCCTCCTGCTATTGCACCTCCTCCACTCCTCCTCCCCTCCTCTTTCTCCTCCTCCTCCTTCTCATTCTCCTCGTCCTCCTCCTGCTCTTCCACCTCCTCCCCTCCTCCTCCCCTCCTCCTTCTCCTCCTCCTCATCCTCCATCTCTTCCTGCTCCTCCTCCATCTCTTCCATCTCCTCTTCCTCATGCGCCTTCTCCTCCTGCCCTCCTTCTCCTGCTGCTCCACCTCCTCCTCCGGCTCGTCCTCCTCCTCCTACTCTCCCCCTCCTCCTGCTACACCTAATGATCCTGCTCACACTCCTCCTCCTCCTTCTTCTTCGCCTCATCCCCCTCCGCTCGTCCTCCACCTCCTCCTCCTCTTACTCCTCCTCCTGCTCCTTCTACTCCTCCTCCTCCCGCTGCAACTCCTGCTCCTCCCACTCCACCTCCTCCTCCTCCTCCTCCTCCTGCTCTTGCTCATCCTCCTCCTCCTCATCCTCCTGCTCCTCCTCACTGCTCCTTCCCCTCCACCTCCTCCTCTACCTCCTCATACTCCTGCTCCTCCTCCTTCTCCTGCTCCAGCTTCTCCCCTCCTCCTTCTACTCCATTGCAACTCCTTCTCCTCCTCCTCCCCTGCTCCTCCTCCTCCACCTTTTCCTGCTCCTCCTCCTGCTCCTCCTCGTGCTTCTCCTCCTGCCCCTGCTCTTCCTCCCCTCCACCTCGTGTACCTCGTCCTTATCTTCCCGCTCCTCCTCCTCATGCTCCTTCTCCTCCTCCTCCTGCTCTTTCTCCTCCACCTCCTGCTTCCTCCTCCACCTCCTGCTCCTCCTCCTCCTCTAACTCCTCCTCATGCTCCTTCACATCCTCCTCCTGCTCTTCCTCATCCTCCTCCTCCTGCTGTTCCTCCTCTTCCTCCTGGTTTTCCTCCTCCTCCTCCTCCTCCCGTCCTCCTCCCACTCACCCTCCCGCTTCTCCTCCTCCTTTTCGTCCTCCTCCTCCTGCTCCACATCCTCCTGCTCCTGCTCCTCCTCTAATTGCTGCTCCTGCTCCTCTTCCTCCTCTTCCTCCTCCCCTTCCTCCTCCTCCTGCTCCTCCTTCTCCCTCCTCCTCCACCCCCTCCTCCTGCTATTCCTCCTCCTCCTCCTGCTTTTCCTCCACCTCGTCCTCCTCCTCTTGCTCGTCCTCCCGCTGCTCCTCCTCCCAATCCTGCTGCTCCCACTCCACCTCCTCCTGCTCCTCCTCCTCCTGTTCCGCCTGCTCCTCCTACTCCTCCCACTCTTCCTGCTCCTCCTCCTCCACCTCCTGCTCATGCTCGTCCTCCTGTTCCTCCTTCTCCTGCTGCTCCACCTCCTACTCTTTCTCCTCCTTCTCCTCTCCTCTTTCTGCTCTTCCTCCTCCCATTCCTGCTGCTCCTCCTCTTTCTCTTCGTCCCCCTCCTGCTCCTTCCCCTCCTGCTCCTCCAACTCCTGCTTTTGCTCCTCCTCCTCATTCTGCTCCTCCTCCTCACACTTCTCCGCTCCTCGTCCCACTCGACCTCCACCCCTCCTCCCCTCCTCCCCCTTCTGCTCCTCCTCTTCCTACTACTCTTTCTGATCCTCCTCCTCCCCTCCTCCTCATTCTCCTCCACCTCCTTATCCTGCTCTTCCTACTCCACCCCTCCTCCTCCACTTCTCGCTCCTTCTCCTGCTGCACTTTCTAATACTCCTCCTCCAACTCCTCCTCCTCCTCTGCCTCTTCCTACTCCTCACCTCCTCCTCCCCTCCTCCTCCTGCTCTTCCTTCTCCTGCTCCTCCTCCCATACTGCTGCTCCTCCACATCCTCCTCCTCCTCTCCTCTTCCTGCCCTCCTCCTCCTCCTCCTCTTCCACCTCCTCCTTCTTTTCCTCCACCTCCTCCTCCTCCTGCTCCTCCTCTTCCTGCTCTTCCTCCTCCCCATCCTGCTTCTCCCTCTCTGTCGCTTCCTTCTCCTGCTCCTACTCCTCTTCCTACTAATTCTCCTCCTCCTTCTCCTCCTCCACCTGCTCCACCTCCGGCTCCTCCACCTCCATCTCCTCCACCGCCTCCTCCTCCTTCTGCAACTCCTCCGCCTTCTCCTCCTTCTCTGCCTCCGCCTCATTCTCTTCTTCCTGCTCGTCCTCATGCACCTCCTCCTCCACCTCCTCCTCCTTCTGCAGCTCCTCTGCCTCCTCCTCCTGCTCCTCCAACTCGCCCTCCTGCTCTTCCTCCTCCTCCTCTTCCTCCCCTTCTGCTCCTCCTCCCACTCCCGCTCCTTCTCCTCCCCCTCTGCCTCCTCCTCCTCCCTCGTCTCCCCACTTCCTCCTCCTGCTCTTCCTCTTCCTCCTCCTCCTGCTCCTGCTCCTCCTCCTCGTCCTCCTCATCCTCCTCATTCTCCTCCTCCTGCTCCTCCTCCTACTCAAGCAGCTAGTACTCCTCCTCCAACTGCTGCTGCTCCTCCTCCTCCCCCTCTTCCTGCTCTTCTTCCTCCACCTCCTCCTCCTCCTCCTACTCATCCCCCTCTTCCTGCTCCTCCTCGTCCTATTCCTGCTCTTCCTCCTCCTACCCCTCCTCCTCCTGCTCGTCCTCCTGCTGCTCCTCCTACAAATCTTGCCCCTGCGCCTCCTCCTCCTCCAGCTTCTCCTCCTCTACCAACAGCTTCTCCTCCTCCTCCTCTTTCTCCACCTCCTGCTTCTGCCCCTCCTGCTGCTTCTGCTCCTCCCTTCCCCTCCTGCTCCTCCCACTTCGCCTCCTCCTGCTCCGCCTCCTGCCCCTCTTCCTCCTTCAGCTGTTTCTCAACCTCCCCTCCTCCTGCTCCTCTCCCTCCTGCTACTCCTCCTCTTGCACTTCCTCCTCCTCCTCCTCTTTTCCTCCTCCTCTTCTCCTCCTCCTGCTCCTCCTCCTTCACCTCCTCCTCCTCCTGCTCCTTCTCCACCTTCTCTTCCTGATCTCCCTCCTCCTCCTCCTCCTGCTCATCCTCCTGCTCCTTCTGCTCCTGCTGCTCCTCCTCCTACTCATTCAACTCGTCCTTCTCTCCTCCTCCTGATCTTCATCCTCCACCTCCTATTCCTGCTCTTCCTCCTGCTCCCCACCTCCTCCTGCTCGACCTTCTGCTGCTCCTCCTCCCCCTCCTGATCCTCCTCCTGCTCTTTCTCCTCCTCCTCCTGATCTTCATCCGCCTCCTGCTCCTCCTCTTACAAATCTTCATCCTCCTCCCCTACTTATCCTACTCCCCCTCCTCCGACTGCTCCTCCACCTCTTGCTCTTCCTCCTCCCCTACTCCTTCTGCTCCTCTTTCTCCTCCTCCTGATCTCCCTCCTCCACCTCCTCCTGCTCCTCCTCCGGCTCCTCCTCCTGCTCCTCCTCCTCATCCTGCTCCTCTTCCTCCTCCTCCTCCGCCTCCTGCTCTTCCTCCTCTTCCTGCCCGCCTCCTCCTTCTCTTCCTCCTCCTCCTGCTCTTCCTCCTCGTCCCCTCCTCCTCCTCTTCCCGCTCCTGCTCCTCCTCCTGGTCTTCTAAATCATCCTCTTCCTTCTCCTCGTCCTCCTCCTCCTGCTCCTCTTCCTCTTCCTGATCTTCCTTCTCCTCCTCCTCCTTCTCATTCTCCTCGTCCTCCTCCTGTTCTTCTACCTCATCCTCTCCTCCTTCTCATCCTCCCCTCCTCCTTCTCCTCCTCCTCACCCTCCATCTCTTCCTGCTCCTCCTCCATCTCTTCCCTCTCCTCCTCCTCATGCGCCTTCTCCTCCTGCTCTTGCTCCTCCTCCTACTGCTTCTCCTCCTCCTGCCCTTCTTCTCCTGCTGCTCCTCCTCCTCCGGCTCGTCCTCCTCCTCCTTCTCTTCCCCTCCTCCTGCTACACCTACTGATCCTGCTCACACTCCTCCTCCTCCTTCTTCTTCGCCTCATCCCCCTCCGCTCGTCCTCCACCCCCTCCTCCTCTTACTCCTCCTCCTGCTCTTTCTCCTCCTCCTCCTCCCGCTGCAACTCCTGCTCCTCCCACTCCACCTCCTCCTCCTCCTCCTCCTCCTGCTCTTGCTCAACCTCCCCCTCTTCATCCTCCTGCTCCTCCTCCCCAATGCTCCTTCCCCTCCACCTCCTCTTCCTGCTCTTCCTCCTCCGCCTGCTGCTGTTCCTCCTCACCCTGCTCTTCCTCCTACTCTTCCTCCTGCTCTTCCTCCACCTCCTCCCCTTCTCCTCTCGCTCCTCCTCCCGCTTCTCCTTCGCCTCTTCCCCCTCCGCTCGTCCTCCACCTCCTCCTCCTTCTATTCCTCCTCCTCCTGCCCCTCTTCCTCCTTCAGCTGTTTCTCAACCTCCCCTCCTCCTGCTCCTCTCCCTCCTGCTACTCCTCCTCTTGCACTTCCTCCTCCTCCTCCTCTTCTCCTCCTCCTCTTCTCCTCCTCCTGCTCCTCCTCCTTCACCTCCTCCTCCTGCTCCTTCTCCACCTTCTCTTCCTGATCTCCCTCCTCCTCCTCCTCCTCCTGCTCATCCTCCTGCTCCTTCTGCTCCTGCTGCTCCTCCTCCTACTCATTCAACTCGTCCTTCTCTCCTCCTCCTGATCTTCATCCTCCACCTCCTATTCCTGCTCTTCCTCCTGCTCCCCACCTCCTCCTGCTCGACCTTCTGCTGCTCCTCCTCCCCCTCCTGATCCTCCTCCTGCTCTTTCTCCTCCTCCTCCTGATCTTCATCCGCCTCCTGCTCCTCCTCTTACAAATCTTCATCCTCCTCCCCTACTTATCCTACTCCCCCTCCTCCGACTGCTCCTCCACCTCTTGCTCTTCCTCCTCCCCTACTCTTTCTGCTCCTCTTTCTCCTCCTCCTGCTCCTCCTCCGGCTCCTCCTCCTGCTCCTCCTCCTCATCCTGCTCCTCTTCCTCCTCCTCCTCCGCCTCCTGCTCTTCCTCCTCTTCCTGCCCGCCTCCTCCTTCTCTTCCTCCTCCTCCTGCACTTCCTCCTCGTCCCCTCCTCCTCCTCTTCCCGCTCCTGCTCCTCCTCCTGGTCTTCCTAATCATCCTCTTCCTTCTCCTCGTCCTCCTCCTCCTGCTCCTCTTCCTCTTCCTGATCTTCCTTCTCCTCCTCCTCCTTCTCATTCTCCTCGTCCTCCTCCTGTTCTTCTACCTCCTCCCCTCCTCCTTCTCATCCTCCCCTCCTCCTTCTCCTCCTCCTCACCCTCCATCTCTTCCTGCTCCTCCTCCATCTCTTCCCTCTCCTCCTCCTCATGCGCCTTCTCCTCCTGCTCTTGCTCCTCCTCCTCCTGCTTCTCCTCCTCCTGCCCTTCTTCTCCTGCTGCTCCTCCTCCTCCGGCTCGTCCTCCTCCTCCTTCTCTTCCCCTCCTCCTGCTACACCTACTGATCCTGCTCACACTCCTCCTCCTCCTTCTTCTTCGCCTCATCCCCCTCCGCTCGTCCTCCACCCCCTCCTCCTCTTACTCCTCCTCCTGCTCTTTCTCCTCCTCCTCCTCCCGCTGCAACTCCTGCTCCTCCCACTCCACCTCCTCCTCCTCCTCCTGCTCTTGCTCAACCTCCCCCTCTTCATCCTCCTGCTCCTCCTCCCCAATGCTCCTTCCCCTCCACCTCCTCTTCCTGCTCTTCCTCCTCCGCCTGCTGCTGTTCCTCCTCACCCTGCTCTTCCTCCTACTCTTCCTCCTGCTCTTCCTCCACCTCCTCCCCTTCTCCTCTCGCTCCTCCTCCCGCTTCTCCTTCGCCTCTTCCCCCTCCTCTCGTCCTCCACCTCCTCCTCCTTCTATTCCTCCTCCTCCTGCTCCTTCTCCTCCTCCCGCTGAAACTCCTGCTCCTCCCACTCCCCCCTCCTCCTCTTCCTCCTCCTTATTCTCCTTCTCCTCCTCCTGCTCTTGCTCATCATCCTCCTCCTCATCCTCCTGCTCCTCCTCCCTCTGCTCCTTCCCCCTCCTCCTCCTGCTCTTCCTCCGCCTCCTGCTATTCCTCCTCATCCTGCTCTTTCTCCTCCTCTTCCTCCTGCTCGTCCTCCTCCTCATCATCCTCCTGCTCCTGTTCCTCCTCCCGCTGCTCCTTCCCCTCCTCCTCCTGCTCCTCATCCCTCTGATCCATCCCCTCCTCCTCCTCCTCCTGCTCTTCCTCCTCCTCCTGCTATTCCTCCTCCTCCTACTCTTCCTCCTCCTCCTCCTCCTCCTGCTCTTCCTCCTCCACCTCCTCCTCCTGCTCTTCCTCCTGCCCCTCCTCCACCTGCCTTTCTCCTCCTACCCCTTCTCCACCTCTTACCGCTCCTCCCCCTCCACTCTTCCTCCTTCTCGTCCTTCTCCACCTGCTCCTACACCTCCTCCTCTTCCACCTGCTCCTCCTCCTGCTCCTCCACCTCGTCCTCCTGCTCTTCCTCCTCTTCCTCTTCCTCCCCTCCTCCTCATCCTGCTCCTCCTCCCACTCCCCTTCTGCCTCCTCCTCCTCCTGCGTCTCCCCACTTCCTACTCCTCCTCCTACTCTTCCTCTTCCTCCTCCTCCTGCTCCTGCTCCTTCGCCTCTTCCTCCTCATCCTCCTCATTTTCCTCCTCCTGCTCCTCCGCCTACTCCTGCAGCTCCTACTCCTCCTCGTCCTGCTGCTGCTCCTCCTCCTGCTCCACTTCCTCCTCCTCTCCTCCCCTCTTTCTGCTCTTCTTCCTCCACCTCCTCCTCCTACTCCTCCCCCTCTTCTTGCTCCACCTCCTCATACTCCTGCTCTTCCTCCTCCTACCACTCCTCCTCCTGCTCGTCCTCCTGCTGCTCCTCCTACAATTCTTGCTCCTGCGCCTCCTCCTCCTTCAGCTTCTCCTCCTCCTCCAGCTTGTCCTCCTCCTCGTGGTTCTCCACTTCCTGCTTCTGCCCCTCCTCCTGCTCCTCCCACTCCTGCTCCGCTTACTCCTCCTGCTGTTCCTCAACCTCCCCTCCTCCTGTTCCTCACCCTCGTGCTCCTCCTCCCATTGCTCTTCCTCCTCCCCCTCCTCCCCCTCTGCCTCCCGTTCCTCCTCGTCCTTCTCCTTCGCCTCTTCCCCCTCCGCTCCACCTCCACCTCCTCCTCCTCGTCCTGCGCCTTCTCCTCCTCCTCCTGCCGCTGCAACTCCTGCTCCTCCCACTCTACCTCCTCCTGTTCCTCCTCCTGCTCTTGATCATCCTCCTCCTCCTCCTCCTCCTCCTGCTCATCCTCCTCCTCCTCCTGCTATTCCTCCTCCTCCTGCTCTTCCTCCTCCACCTCCTCCTCCTGCCCTTCCTCCTCCTCCCCTCCTCCTCCTGCTCTTCCTCGTCCTCCACTCCTCCTCCTCATCTTCGGGGTCCTCCTACTCCTCCTGCTCCTCCTCCACCTCCTCCTTCTCCTGCTCCTCCTCCTCCTGCCTTTCTCCTCCTACCCCTCCTCCACCTCTTACCGCTCCTCCTCCTCCACTCTTCCTCCTTCTCGTCCTCCACCTCCTGCTCCAACTCCTGCTTCCCACTACACCTCCTTCTGCTCCACCTCCTCCTCCTCCTCCTGCTCTTTCTCTCCTCCTCCTGCTCTTGCTCCTCCTCCTCCTCCTCCTCCTTCTCCTCCCACTCCGCCTCCTCCTGCTCCTCCTACTCCTACTATTCCTCCAACTCCTAATCTTCCTCCTCCTCCTCCTGCTCCTCTTCCTCCTCCTCCTGCTCTTCCTTCTCCTGCTCCTCCTCCTCCTGCTCTTCCTCCTCCACTTCCTCCTTCTCATCCTTCTCCACCTGCATCCCCTACTCCTCCTCTTCTTCTTCCTGCTCCTCCTGCTCCTCCTTCTCCTGCTTCTCCTCCTCCTCCTCCTGCTCCTCCTCCTCCTCCTGCTCCTGCTCCTCCTCCTCCTGCTCCTCCTCCCCCTGCTCTTCCTCCTCCACTTCCTCCTGCTCATCCTCCTCCACCTGCATCCCCTACTCCTCCTCTTCTTCTTCCTGCTCCTCCTGCTCCTCCTTCTCCTGCTCTTCCTCCTCCTCTTCCCCTTTTCGTCGTCCTCCTCCTGCTCCTCCTACTGTTCCTCCTACTCATAATCTTCCTCTTCCTCCTCCTCCTGCTCTTCCTTCTCCTGCTTCTCCTCCTCCTCCTGCTCCTCCTCCTCCTCCTGCTCCTGCTCCTCCTCCTCCTGCTCCTCCTCCCCCTGCTCTTCCTCCTCCACTTCCTCCTGCTCATCCTCCTCCACCTGCATCCCCTACTCCTCCTCTTCTTCTTCCGTCTCCTCCTGTTCCTCCTCCTCCTGCTCTTCCTCCTCCAGCTCTTCTTCCTCCTCCTCCTCCTCCCGTTCTCCTCCCACTCATCCTCCCGCTTCTCCTCCTCCTTCTCGTCTTCCTCCTCCTGCTCCTCTTCCTCCTGCTCCTCCTCCTCCTCTAATTGCTTTTCCTGCTCCTCCCACTCCTCTTCCTCCTCCCCTTCCTCCTCTTCCTGCTCCTCCTCCTCCTTTCATCCTGCTCCTACCAATCCTCCTTTTCATCCTCTTCCTCCTCCTGCTCCTCCTACTCCTCCTCTTCCTCCTACTCCTACTCTTCCTCCTCCTCCTCTTCCTGCTCCTCCTCCTCTTCCTCCTCCTCATGCTCCTTCTCCTCCTCCTCCTGCTCTTGCTCATCCTCCTCCTCATCCTCCTGCTCCTGCTCCTCCTCCCTCTGCTCCTTCCCCTCCTCCTCCTCCAGTCTTCATTCTTCTCCTCCTGCTATTGCTCCTCTCCTGCTTTTCCTCATCCTCCTCTTCCTCCCCTCCTCCTCCCACTCTCCCTCCCGCTTCTCCTCTTCCTCGTCCTCTTCCTCCTTCTCGTCCTCCTCCTCCTGCTCCTCCTTCTCCTGCTCCTCCAATTGCTGCTCCTGCTCCTCTACTCCTCTTCCTCTTCCCCTTCCACCTCCTCCTGCTCCTCCTCCCCCCTACTTCTCCTCCTCTTCTTTCTCGTCCTCCTCCTGCTCCTCCTCCATCTCCTGCTCTTCCTCCTCCTCTTCCCCTTCTCGTCCTCCTCCTCCTGCTCCTCCTACTCCTACTCTTCCTCCGCCTCCTCCTGCTCCTCTTCCTCCTCCTCCAACTGCTGCTACTGCTCCTCCTACTCTTCTAACTCCTCCTCTTCCTCCTCCTCCTGCTCCGCCTACTTCCCTCCTCCTGCTCCTCCTACTCCTCCTCTTCTTCCTCCTCCTCCTGCTCCTCCTCCTCCTGCTCTTCCTCCTCCTGCTCCTCCTCCTCCTCCACCTGCTCCTCCCCCTCCTCTTCCTCCCCACCTCCTGCTCCTCCTGCCGCTCCCCCTCCAGCTACTGCTCCTTCCCTGTTCCTCCTCCTCCATCTCCCGCACTTCCTCCTCCTCCTGCTCTTCCTCTTCCTCCTGCTGCTCCTACTACTCCTCCTCTTCGAACTCCTCCTCCTTCTGCTTCTCCTCCTCCTGCTCTTCTTCCTCCTGCTCCTCCGCATCCTCCACCAGCTGCTGCTCCTCATCCTCCTGCTCTTCCTCCTCCTCCTCCTGCTCCTCCTCCCTCTCCCCTCCTGCTCCTTCTCCTCCCTCTCTGCCTCCCCCACTTCCTCCTCCTCCTGCTGTTCCTCTTCCTCTTCCTCCTCCTCCTCCTGCTCCTCCTCCTCCTCCTCCTACTCCTACAGCTCGTACTCCTCCTGCTGCTGCTGCTGCTCCTCCTCCTGCTCCGCCTCCTCCTCCTGATCTTCGTCCTTCTACCCCTCCTCCTCCTGCTCATCCTCCTGCTGCTCCTCCTACAAATCTTGCTCCTGCGCCTCCTCCTCCTCCAGCTTCTCCTCCTGCTCCTCCAGCTTCTCCTCCACCTCCTGTTTCTCCACCTCCTTCTTCTGCCCCTCCTCCTACTTCTCCTCCTCCACCTCCTCCTGCTCCTCCCACTCCGCCTCCTCCTGCTACACCTCCTACTCCTCTTCATCCTCCAGCTGTTCCTCAAACTCCCCATCTCCTGCTCCTCCTCCTCCTGCACCTCCTCCTCCACCTCCTTCTGCTCCACCTCCGGCTCCATCTCCTCCTCCTCATTCTGCACCTCCTCTGTCTCTTCCTCCTGCTCTGCCTCCTCCTCCTTCTCCTCCTCCTCTTCCTCCTGCTCCGCCTCCTCCTCCTGCTACTACCCCTCTTCCTGCTCCTCTTCCTCCACCTCCTCCTCCTCCTCCTGCACTTCCTCCTCCTACCCCTCCTCCTGCTCGTCCTCCTGCTGCTCCTCCTACAAATCTTCCTCCTCCTCCTCCTCCTGTATCTCCTTTTCCACCTCCTGCTTCTGCTCCTTCTGCTTCTCCTCCTCCTGCTGCTTCTCCTCCTCCTCCTGCTACTCTTTCTCCTCCAGCTGTTCCTCCTCCTCCATCCCCGTCCTCCTGCAACTCCCCTCCTGCTCCTGCTCGTCTTGCTCTTCCTCCTGCTCCTCCCCACCTCCTCCACCCCTCCGCCCCTTCTCCTGCTGTTCCTCCTCTTCCTCCACAGGCTCTTCCTCCCCTGCCTCCTCCTGCTCTTCCTGCTCCTCCCCTCCTCCTCCTGCTCTTCCTCCTCCGCGCATCCTCCTCCCCTTGCTCTCCCTCCTCCTGCTCTTCCTCCATCTTCTCCTCCGCCTCTTCCATCTCCTCCTGCTGCGCCTCCCCTCCTGCTCCACCTCCTCCTCGTCCTCGTCCTCCTCATTCTGCTCCTCCTCCTTATTCTTCTCCTCCTATTCCTCCTGCTCCTCCTCCTCCTGCTGCTCCTCCTCCTGCTCGTCCACCTCCTACTCTTTCTTCTCCTCCTCCTCCCCTCATCCTACTCCTCTTCCTCCTTCACCTCTCATCCTCCTCCTCCTGCGCCTTCTCCTCCTTATCATCCTCCTCCTGCTCCTCCTCCTCCTCTTCCTGCACCTGCCCCGCCTACTTCTCTTCCTCCTCCCCCTCCCCCTCCCCCTCCTCCTCCTCCTCCTGCTCTTCCTTCTCCTCCTCCTCCCCTCCTCCTGCTGTTCCTCCTCCTCCCCTCCTCATCCACCTCCTGCTCCTCCTCCAACAAATCTTCATCCTCCTCCTCCTCTTCCTCCTGCTCCTCCCCCTCCTGCTCTTCATCCTCCACCTCCTCCTCCTGCTCTTCCTCCTCCTCCCGCTCATCAAACTCCTCCTGCTCCACCTCCTCCTCCTTCTGCTCCTCCTCCTACTGCTCGTCCTTCTCCTCCTCATCCCGCTCCTCTTCCTCTTCCTGCTCTTCTTCCCCGCCTTCTTCTCATCCTCCACCTCCTCCTGCTGCTCCTCCTCCTGCTCTTCCTCCTCCTCCTCCTACTCTTTCTCCTTGTCCACCTCCCCTCCTCCTCCTGCTCTTCCTCCTCCACCTTCTCCTCCTGCCTTCCCTCCTCCTCCCCTCATCCTCCTGCTCTTCCTCCTCCTCCTCATCCCGCTCATCCTACTCCTCCTGCTCCACCTCCTACTTCTCCTCTTCCCCTCCTCCTTCTCCTCCTCCATCTCTTCCCGCTCCTCCTCCTCTTGCACCTTCTCCTCCTACTCTTGCTCCTCCTCCTCCTGCTTCTCCTCCTCCTGCTGCTTGTCCTCCTCCTCCTCCTCTTCCCCTCCTCCTGCTACACCTACTGATCCTGCTCACACTCCTCCTCCTCCTTCTCCATCGCCTCTTCCCCCTCCGCTTGTTCTCCACCTCCTCCTCCTCTTCCTCCTCCTCCTTCTGCTCCTTCCCCTCCTCCTCCACCTGCTCTTCCTCCTCCTCCTCCTGCAATTCCTCCTCCTCCTGCTCTTCCTCCTCCTCTTCCTCCTGCTCTTCCTCCTCCTCCTCCAACTCCCCCTCCCGCTCCTCCTTCCCCTCCTCCTCCTCCTCCTCCTCCTGCTCCTCCCCCTCTGACTCCTCCTCCTCCTGCGTCTCCCCACTACCTCCTCCTCCTGCTCTTCCTCTTCCTCCTCCTCCTGCTCCTCCTCCTCGTCCTCATCCTCTTCATTCTCCTCCTCCTCCTCCTACTCCTGCAGCTAGTACTCCTCCTCCAACTGCTGCTGCTCCACCACCTCCCCATCTTCCTGCTCTTCTTCCTCCACCTCCTCCTCCTCCTACTCCTGTTCCTGCTCCTCCTCCTCCTATTCCTGTTCTTCCTCCTACTACCCCTCCTCCTCCTGCTCGTCCTCCTGCTGCTCCTCCTACAAATCTTGCTCCTGCGCCTCCTCCTCCTCCAGCTTCTCCTCCTCTTCCACCAGCTTCTCCTCCTCCTCCTGTTTCTCCACCTTCTGCTTCTGCCCCTCCTCCTGCCTCTGCTCCTCCACCTCCTACTCCTGATCCTCCCACTTCGCCTACTCCTGCTCCTCCTCCTACCCCTCTTCCTCCTCCAGCTGTTCCTCAACTTCCCCTCCTCCTGCTCCTCTCCCTCCTCCACCTCATGCTCTTCATCCTCCTCCTCCTCTTCTCCTCCTCTTGCTCCTCCTCTTTCACCTCCTCCTCCTCCTGCTCCTTCTCCACCTTCACATCCTGATCACCCTCCTCCACCTCCTCTTGCTCATCCTCCTGCTCCTGCTGCTCCTCCTCCTACTCTTTCAGCTACTCCTCCTCTCCTCCTCCTCCTGATCTTCCTCCTCCACCTCCTATTCCTGCTTTTCCTCCTGCTCCCGTCCTCCTCCTGCTCTTCCTTCGACTGCTCCTCCTCCCCCTCCTGCTCCTCCTCCTGCTCTTTCTCCTCCTCCTCCTGTTCGTCGTCCTCCTCCTGCTCCTCCTCTTACAAATCTTCATCCTCCTCCCCTACTGCTCCTACTCCTCCTCCTCCTACTGCTCCTGCTCCTCCTCCTCTTGGTCTTCCTCCTCCCCTCCTCCTTCTGCTCCTCTTTCTCCACCTCCTGTTCTCTCTCCTCCACCTCCTCCTGCTCATCCTCCCGCTCCTCTTCCTACACTTTCTACTCCTCCTCCTGCTCCTCCTCCTGCTCTTGGTCTTCCTCGACATTCTCCTCCTCCTCTTCCTCCTCCTGCTCCAAATCCGGCTCTGCCTCGTACTCCTCCTCCTTCTACAGCTCCTCCCCTCCACCTACTGCTCCTCCTCCTCCTGCTCCTCCTCCTCCTGCTCCTTCCCCACTTCCTGCTCCTCTTCCTCCTCCTCCTCCTCCGCCTCCTGTTCTTCCTCCTTCTTCTCCCCTCCTCCTCCTGCTCTTCCTCCTACTCCCCTCCTCCTCCTCTTCCCGCTCCTGCTCCTCCTGCTGCTCTTTCTATTCATCCTCTTCCTTCTCCTCCTCCTCCTCCTGCTCGTCTTCCTCTTCCTGCTCGTCATCCTCCCCCTCCACCTCCTTCTCATACTCCTCCTACTTCTCCTGCTCCACCTCCTCCTAATTGTCCTGCTCCTCCTCCCTTCCTCCTCCTGCTCTTCCTCCTCCTCCTCATCCCGCTCATCCTACTCCTCCTGCTCCACCTCCTACTTCTCCTCTTCCCCTCCTCCTTCTCCTCCTCCATCTCTTCCCGCTCCTCCTCCTCTTGCGCCTTCTCCTCCTGCTCTTGCTCCTCCTCCTCATGCTTCCCCTCCTCCTGCTGCTTGTCCTCCTCCTCCTCCTCTTCCCCTCCTCCTGCTACACCTACTGATCCTGCTCACACTCCTCCTCCTCCTTCTCCATCGCCTCTTCCCCCTCCGCTTGTTCTCCACCTCCTCCTCCTCTTCCTCCTCCTCCTCCTGCTCCTTCTCCTCCTCCTCGCGCTGCAACTCCTGCTTCTCCCACTCCATCTCCTCCTCCTCTTCCTCCTCCTCATGCTCATTCTCCTCCTCCCTCTGCTCCTTCCCCTCCTCCTCTTGTTTCTGCTCTTCCTCCTCCTCCTGCCATTCTCCTCCTCTTGCTCTTCTTCCTCCTCTTCCTCCTGCTCTTCCTCCTCCTTCCCCCTTCTCCTCCCAATCCCCCACCTGCTCATCCTCCTCCTTCGCCTTTCCCCTCCGCTCGTCCTCCACCTCCTCCTCCTCTTCCTCCTCCTCATGCTCATTCTCCTCCTCTTCATCCTTGTGTTCCTGCTCCTCCTCCCTCTGCTCCTTCCCCTACTCCTCCTCTTCCTGCTCTTCCTCCTCCTCCACCTGGTATTGTCCTCCTCCTGCTCTTCTTCCTCCTCTTCCTCCTGCTCTTCTTCCTCCTCCTCCTCCTTCTGCTCCTTCCCCTCCTCCTCCGACTGCTCTTCCTCCTCCTCCTCCTGCAATCCCTCCTCCTCCTCCTCCTCCTCCAACTCCCCCTCCGGCTCCTCCTTCCCCTCCTCCTCCTCCTGCCATTCCTCCTCCTCCTGCTCTTCCTACTCCTCTTCCTCCTCCTCTTCCTCCTCCTCTTCCTCCTCCTCCCACTCCACCTTCCGCTCCTCCTCCTCCTCTTCCCCCGCCTCATCCTCCTCCTCTTGCTCCTCCTACTCCTCCTCTTCCTCCTACTCCTACTCTTCCTCCACCGCATCTTCCTGCTCTTCCTCCTCCTGCTCCTCCTCCTCCAACTGCTGCTCCTGCTCCTCCTACTCCTCTCCCTCCTCCCCTTCCTCTTCCTCCTGATCCTCCTCCTCCCCTCCACCTGCTCCTCCTACCCTCCTCTTCTTCCTTCTCCTCCTCCTGCTCCTCCTACCCCTCCTCTTCTTCCTTCTCCTCCTCCTGCTTTTCCTCCTCCTCTTACCCCTGCACATCCTCCTCCTGCTCCTCCTCCAACTCCCCCTCCCGATCCTCCTTCCCCTCCTCCTCCTGCTATTCCTCCTCCTCCCCCTCCTCCTCCTACTCTTACTCCTCCACTTCCTCCTTCTCTTGCTCCTCCTACTCCTCCTCTTCCTCCGCACTCCTACTCTTCCTCCACCGCATTTTCCTGCTCTTCCTCCTCCTGCTCCTCCTCCTCCTCCAGCTGCTGCTCCTGCTCCTCCTACTCCTCTTCCTCCTCCGCTTCCTCTTCCTCCTGCTCCTCGTCCTCCCCTCCTCGTGCTCCTCCTACCACTCCTCCTCTTCCACCCACTCCTACTCTTCCTCCACCGCATTTTCCTGCTCTTCCTCCTCCTGCTCCTCCTCCTCCTCCAGCTGCTGCTCCTGCTCCTCCTACTCCTCTTCCTCCTCCGCTTCCTCTTCCTCCTTCTCCTCCTCCTCCTCCTGTTCTTCCTCCTCATGCTCCTCCGCTTCCTCCAACTGCTCCTCCTCCTCCACCTCCTCCTCCTCCTTTTCCTCCTCCTCCCCTCCTTCTACTTCTCCTCCCCCTCCTCCATCTCGTCCTCCTGCTGCTGTTCCTACAAATCTTCCAACTCCGCCTTCTCCTCTTGCTCTTCCTCCTCCTCCTCCACCTACTTCGCCTCCTCCTCCTCCACCTAATTCTCCGCCTCCTCCTCCACCTGCTCCCCCTCCTGCTCCTCCTTCTCCTCCTCCTCCCCCTCCTTCTCCCCTCCTCCTGCCTTCGCCTCCTGATCTCCCTCTTGCATCTCCTCCTGCTCACCGTCCTGCTGATCCTCCTGCTCCTCCTCCTACTCTTTCTCATCCTCCTCCTGCTCCTCCTCCTCCTCTGCCTCTCGTCCTCCATTTCCCCCTTCCGCTCTTCTCCCTCCTCCTCCACCCTCTCCTCCTGCTATTCCTCCTCGTCCTCCTCCTCCTGCTCTTCCTCCTCCTCCTCCTTCTGCTTTTCCTCCGCCTACTCCTCCTCCTCCTCTTGCTCGTCCTCCTTCTGCTCCTCCTCCCCATTCTGATCCTCCCACTCCACATCCTCCTGCTCCTCCTCCTCCTGCTCGTCCACCTCCTCCCCCTGCTCTTCCTCCTCCTATTCCTCCTCCTCCACCTCCACCACCGCCTCCTCCTCCTTCTCCTTCTGCACCTCCTCCTCCTCCACCTCCTGCTTCACCTCCTGTTCCTCCTCCTCCTGTGGCTCCTCCTCCTACTCTTTCTCCTCCTTCTCTCCTCTTCCTGCTCTTCCTCCTCCCACACCTGCTGCTCCTGCTCTTCCTTGTCGTCCTCCTCCTGCCTTCACATCCTGATCTCCCTCTTGCATCTCCTCCTGCTCACCGTCCTGCTCATCCTCCTGCTCCTCCTCCCACTGTTTCTCCTCCTCCTCCTGCTCCTCCTCCTCCTCTGCCTCTTCCTCCTCCAGCTCCCCCTTCCGCTCTTCTCCCTCCTCCTCCACCTCCCTCCTCCTGCTATTCCTCGTCCTCCTGCTCTTCCTCCTCCTCCTGCTTTTCCTCCACCTACTCCTCCTCCTCCTCTTGCTCGTCCTCCTGCTGTTCCTCCTCCCCATCCTGCTGCACCCAATCCACCTCCTCCTCCTCCTCCTGTTCCGCTTCCTCCTCCTACTCCTCCCACTCTTCCTGCTCCTCCTCCTCCACCTCCTGCTGCTACTCCTCCTACTCTTTCTCCTTCTTCTCCTCTCCTCTTCCTGCTCTTCCTCCTCCCACTCCTCCTGCTCCCCCCTCTCCTGCTCCTCCAACTCCTGCTGTTGCTCCTCCTCCTCCTCCACTTCCTGCCCTTCCTCCTCCTCCTCCTCCTTCTCTTCCTCCTCCTCCTCCCCGCTTCCTCTTCCCCTCCTGCTCCTCCTCCTCCTCCCACCTCCTCCTCCTGCTTCTCCCCCTCCTCATCCTGCTTCTCCCTCTCTGCCTCCTCCTTCTCCTCCTCCTACTCCTCTTCCTCATAATTCTCCTCCTCCTCCTCATGCACCTCCTCCTCCGCCTTCTCCTCCTTCTGCAGCTCCTCCGCCTCCTCCTCCTGCTCCGCCTCCTCCTTCTCCTCCCCTGCTCCTCCTCATGCTCCTCCTCCTCCACCATCTGCTCCTCCTCCTCCTGCTCATCCTCTTCGTCCTGCTCCGCCACCTCCTCCTGCTACTACCCCTCTTCCTTCACCACCTCCTCCTCCTGGACTTCCTCCTCCTACCCCCCTCCAACTCCTCCTCCTGCTCGTCCTCCTGCTGCTCCTGCTACAAATCTTCCTCCTCCTCCTCCTGCTCCTCCCCTCCTGCTCCTGCTCCTCTTGTTCTTATTCCTGCTCCTCCCCTCCTCCTCCACCCCTCCGCCCTTTCTCCGGCTCTTCCTCCACATGATCTTCCTCCCCCGCCTCCTCCTGCTCTTCCTCCTCCTCCCCTCCTCCTCCTGCTCTTCCTCCTTCGCGCATCCTCCTCCCCTTGCTCACCCTCCTCCTGCTCTTCCCCCACCTCCTCCTCCTGCTCTTCCATCTCCTCCTCCTGCGCCTTCCCCTCCACCTCCTCCTCGTCCTCGTCCTCCTCATTCTGCTCCTCCTCCTCATTCTTATCTTTCTCTTCCTCCTGCTCCTCCTCCTCCTGCTGCTCCTCCTCCTTCTCGTCCAACTCCTACTCTTTCTTCTCCTCCCCCTCCCCTCATCCTCCTCCTCTTCCTCCTTCAACTCTCATCCTCCCCCTGGCTCCTCCTCCTCCTTATCATCCTCCTCCTGCTCCTCTTCTTCCTCCTGTTCCTCCTCCCCCTCCTCCCCTCCCCTCCTCCTCCTCCTCCTCCCCTCCTCCCCCTCCCCCTCCTCCTCCTCCTCCTCCTGCTCTTCCTTCTCCTCCTCCTCCTGCTCCCGCACCTCCTCCTGCTCCTCCTCCTGCTCTGCCGTCTCCTCCTCCAGCTCCTCCTTCTCCTCCTCCTCCTCCTGCTACTCCTGCTTTTCCTCCACCTCCTTCTCCTCCTGCTGTTCCTCCTCCTCCCCTCATCCTGCCCTTCCTCCTGCTCCTCCTCCAACAAATCTTCATCCTCCTCCTTCTCTTTCTCCTGCTCCTCCCCTCCTACTCCTCCTCCTGCTCTTCCTCCTCTTCCTCCTCGTCCTCCTCCTCCTGATCCTCTTCATGCTCTTGCTCCTCCTCCTCATTCTGCTCTACCTCCTCATTCTTCTCCCCCTCCTCCTCCGCTCCTCCACCTCCCCTTCTGCCCATGCTCCTGCTCCTACTCCTCCTCCAGCTCCTCCTACTACTGCTCGTCCTTCTCCTCCTCATCCTCCTCCTCCTGCTCCTCATCCTCCTGTTCCTGCTCTTCCTCTTGCTCCTCGTCCTCCTCCTCCTTCTGCTCCTCTTCCTCCCCCTCCTCCTTCTCATCCTCCTCCTCCTCCTGATGCTCCTCCTCCTGCTCTTCCTCCTCCTCCTACTATTTCTCCTTGTCCACCTCCCCTCCTCCTGCTCTTCCTCCTCCTCCTCTTTCCGCTCATCCTACTCCTCCTGCTCCACCTCCTCCCTCCTCCTTCCCTCCTCCAGCTCCTCCTCCTCCTCCTGCTACTCCTGCTCCTTCTGCTTTTCCTCCACCTCCTTCTCCTCCTGCTGTTCCTGCTCATCCCCTCCTCCTGCTCGTCCTCCTGCTCCTGCTCCAACAAATCTTCATCCTCCTCCTTCTCTTACTCCTGCTCCTCCCCTCCTACTCCTCCTCCTCCTGCTCTTCCTCCTCGTCCTCCTCGTCCTCTTTCTCCTCATCATGCTCTTGCTCCTCCTCCTCATTCTGCTCCCCTCCTCATTCTTCTTCCCTCCTCCTCCGCTCCTCCACCTTCCCTTCTGTCCCTGCTCCTGCTCCTAATCCTCCTTCTGCTCCTCCTCCTACTGCTTGTCCTTCTCCTCCTCATCCTCCTCCTCCTGCTCCTCATCCTCCTGTTCCTGCTCTTCCTCCTGCTCCTCGTCCTCCTCCTGCTCCTCTTCCTCCCCCTCCTCGTCCTTCTCCTCCTCATCCTCCTCCTCCTGCTCCTCATCCTCCTGTTCCTGCTCTTCCTCCCGCTCCTCATCCTCCTCCTCCTCCTGCTGCTGCTCCTCCTGCTCTTCCTCCTCCTACTACTTTCTCCTTGTCCACCTCCCCTCCTCCTCCTGCTCTTCCTCCTCCCCTCCTCCTCCTGCTCTTCCTCCTCCTCCTCTTCCCGCTCATCCTACTCCTCCTGCTCCACCTCCTCCCCTCCTCCTTCTCCTCCTCCCCTTCTCCTTCTCCTCCTCCTTCATCTCTTCCCGCTCGTCCTGCATCTCTTCCCGCTCATCCTCATCATGTGCCTTCTCCTCCTGCTCTTGCCCCTCCTCCTCCTGCTTATAAGAACATAAGAACATAAGAAATAGGAGTAGGAGTTGGCCAATCGGCCCCTCGAGCCTGCTCCGCCATTCAATAAGATCATGGCTGATCTAGTCCTAACCTCAAATCTAAAATCATATCCAATTTCCTGCCCGCTCCCCGTAACCCCTAATTCCCTTTACTTCGAGGAAACTGTCTATTTCTGTTTTAAATTTATTTAATGATGTAGCTTCCACAGCTTCCTGGGGCAGCAAATTCCACAGATCTACCACCCTCTGAGTGAAGAAGTTTCTCCTCATCTCAGTTTTGAAAGAGCAGCCCCTTATCCTAAGATTATGCCCCCTAGTTCTAGTTTCACCCATCCTTGGGAACATCCTTACCGCATCCACCCGATCAAGACCCTTCACAAACTTATATGTTTCAATAAGATCGCTTCTCATTCTTCTGAACTCCAATGAGCAGAGTCCCAATCTACTCAACCTCTCCTCATATGTCCGCCCCCTCATCCCCGGGATTAACCGAGTGAACATTCTTTGTACTGCCTCGAGAGCAAGTATGTCTTTTCTTAAGTATGGACACCAAAACTGTATGCAGTACTCCAGGTGCGGTCTCACAATTACCTTATATAACTGCAGCAATACCTCCCTGTTTTTATATTCTATCCCCCGAGCAATAAAAGCCAACATTCCGTTGGCCTTCTTGATCACCTGCTGCACCTGCATACTAACTTTTTGATTTTCTTGCACTAGGACCCCCAGATCCCTTTGTACTGCAGTACTTTCCAGTTTCTCGCCATTGAGATAATAACTTGCTCTCCGATTTTTCCTGCCAAAGTGCATAACCTCACATTTTCCAACATTGTATTGCATCTGCCAAATGTCCGCCCACTCACCCAGCCTGTCTATATCCCCCTGTAGGTTTTTTATGTCCTCCTCACTCTCTACTTTCCCTCTCATCTTTGTATCATCTGCAAACTTTGATATGTTACACTCGGTCCCCTCCTCCAAATCGTTAATATAGATTGTAAAGAGTTGGGGACCCAGCACCGACCCCTGCGGAACACCACTGGCTACTGGTTGCCAGTCCGAGAATGAACCATTTATCCCAACTCTCTGCTTCCTGTTCGATAACCAATCCTCCACCCATGCCAGAATATTACCCCCAATCCAGTGATTCTTTATCTTGAGCAATAATCTTTTATGTGGCACCTTGTCGAATGCCTTCTGGAAGTCTAAATACACTACGTCCACTGGTTCCCCTTCCAACAATCTTCTTTCTTCTCCTCCTCCTGCTCCTCCTCCTGCTCTTGCTCCTCATGCTCCTCCGCTTCCTCCAACTGCTCTTCCTCCTCCACCTGCTCCTCCTCCTCCACCTGCGCCTCCTCCTCCCCCTGCTCCTCCACCTTGCCCTCCAGCTTTTCCTCCTCCTGCTGCTCCTCCTCCTCCTACCGCTCCTCCTCCTCCTGCTTCTCCTCCTCCTTCTCTTCCCCTCCTCCTGCTACACCTAGTGATCCTGCTCACACTCTTCCTCCTCCTTTTCCATCGCCTCTTCCCCCTCCGCTTGTCCTCCACCTCCTTCTCCTTTACCTCCTCGTCCTGCTCCTTCTCCTCCTCCCACTCCACCTCCTCCTCCTCTTCCTCCTTCTCATGCTCATTCTCCTCCTCCTGCTCTTGCTCCCTCTGCTCCTTCCCAGCCTCCTCCTCTTCCTGACCTTCCTCCTCCTCCTCCTGCAATTCTCCTCCTCCTGCTCTTCCTCCTCCTCTTCCTCCTGCTCCCTCTCCTGCTCCTCCCGCTGCAACTCCTGCTCCTCCCAATCCCCCTCCCCTCCTCCTCCTCTTCCTCCTCCCTCTGCTCCTTCCCCTCCTCCTCCTCCGCCTGCTCGTCCTCCTCCTCATGCTATTCCTCCTCCTCCTGCCCTTCCTCCTGCTCTTCCTTCTCCAACTCCCACTCCCGCTCCTCCTTCCCCTCCTCCTCCTCCTCCTCCTGCTATTCCTCCGCCTCCTCCTCCTGCTCTTCTTCCTCCAACTCCCCCTCCCGCTCCTCCTCCTCCCTCTCCTCTTCCTCCTTCGCATCCTCCTCCTTTTGCTCTTCCTACTCCTCCTCTTCCTCCCACGCCTACTCTTCCTCCTTCGCATCCTCCTGCTCCTCCTCCTCCTGCTCCACCTCTTCCTCCGACTGCTGGTCCCACTCCTCTTCATCCTCTTCTTCCTCCTCCTCTTCCTCCTGATGCTCCTCCTCCCCTCCTCCTGCTCCTCCTACTCCTCTTCTTCATTCTTCTCCTCCTCCTGATCCTCCTCCTACTCTTGCTCCTCAAGCTCCTCCGCTTCCTCCACCTGCTCCTCCTCCTCCACCTGCTCCTCCTCCTCCCCCTGCTCCTCCACCTTGTCCTCCTGCTCTTCCTCCTCCTCCTCGTCCTTCCCTCCTGCTCCAACTCTCACTCCCTCTCCTGCTCCTGCTCCTCCCCCTCTGACTCCTCCTCCTCCTGCGTCTCCCCACTACCTCCTCCTCCTCCTGCTCTTCCTCTTCCTCCTCCTCCTGCTCCTCCTCCTCGTCCTCATCCTCTTCATTCTCCTCCTCCACCTCCGACTCCTGCAGCTAGTACTCCTCCTCCAACTGCTGCTGCTCCTCCACCTCCCCATCTTCCTGCTCTCCTTCCTCCACCTCCTCCTCCTCCTACTCCTGTTCCTGCTCCTCCTCCTCCTATTCCTGTTCTTCCTCCTCCTACCCCTCCTCCTCCTGCTCGTCCTCCTGCTGCTCCTCCTACAAATCTTGCTCCTGCGCCTCCTCCTCCTCCAGCTTCTCCTCCTCTTCCACCAGCTTCTCCTCCTCCTCCTGTTTCTCCACCTTCTGCTTCTGCCCCTCCTCCTGCCTCTGCTCCTCCACCTCCTACTCCTGATCCTCCCACTTCGCCTACTCCTGCTCCTCCTCCTACCCCTGTTCTTTAACTTCCCCTCCTCCTGCTCCTCTCCCTCCTGCTCCTCCTCCTCATGCTCTTCATCCTCCTCCTCCTCTTCTCCTCCTCTTGCTCCTCCTCTTTCACCTCCTCCTCCTCCTGCTCCTTCTCCACCTTCACATCCTGATCACCCTCCTCCACCTCCTCTTCCTCCTCCTCCTGCTCTTACTCCTCTTCCTTCTCCTTCTCCTCTTCCTCCACCTCTTACCGCTCCTCCTCCTCATGCTCATTCTCCTCCTCCTCCTGCTCTTGCTCCACCTCCTCCTTCTGCTGCTCCTCCTCCTACTCTTTCTCCTCCTTCTCCTCTCCTCTTCCTGCTCTTCCTCCTCCCACTCCTGCTGCTCCTCCTCATCCTCGTCCTCCTCCTCCTGCTCCTCCCCCACCTGCTCCTCCAACTCCTGCTCTTGCTCCTCCTCCTCATTCTGCTCCTCCTGCTCACTCTTCTCTCCCTGCTCCTCCCGCTCCTCCTCCTGCTCCTCCTCTTCCTACTCTTTCTGATCCTGCTCCTCCCCTCCTGCTCATCCTCCTCCACCTCCTCCTCCCGCTCTTCCTGCTCCACCCCTCCTCCTCCGCTTCCTGCTCTTACCTCTCCTGCTGGTCTTCCTAATCCTCGTCCTCCAACTCCCCCTCCTCCTCTGCCTCTTCCGCCTCCTGCTCTTCCTGCTCCACCTCCTCCTTCCGCTCTTCCCCCTCCTCCTCCTGCTTTTCCTCCATCTCCACCTCCTCCTCTTCCTGCTCTTCCTCCTCCCCCTCCTGCTGTTCCTCCTCCTCCTCCTGCTCTTCCCCTCCTGCTCCTCCTGCTCTTCCTCCTTCTCCCACCTCTTCCTCCTCCTGCTACTCCTCCTCACCATCCTGCTTCTCCCTCTCCGCCTCCTCCTTCTCCTCCTCCTCCTCCTCCTCATCCTCCTCCTGCTCCACCTCCGACTCCACCAACTCCATCTCCTCTACCGCCTCTTCCTCCTTCTGCAACTCCTCCGCCATCTCCTCCTGCTCCGCCTCCTCCTCATTCTCTTCCTCCTGCTCCTCCTCATGCACCTCCTACTCAACCTCCTCCTCCTCCTCCTTCTGCAGCTCCTCCACCTCCTCCTCCTCCTCCCCTCCTCCTGCTCCTCCTACTCCTCCTCTTCTTTCTTCTCCTCCTCCTGCTCCTCCTCCTGCTCTTGCTCCTCATGCTCCTCCGCTTCTAGCAACTGCTCTTCCTCCTCCACCTGCTCCTCCTCCTCCACCTGCGCCTCCTCCTCCCCCTGCTCCTCCACCTTGTCCTCCTGCTCTTCCTCCTCCTCCTCGTCCTTCCCTCCTGCTCCAACTCTCACTCCCTCTCCTGCTCCTGCTCCTCCCCCTCTGACTCCTCCTCCTCCTGCGTCTCCCCACTACCTCCTCCTCCTCCTGCTCTTCCTCTTCCTCCTCCTCCTGCTCCTCCTCCTCGTCCTCATCCTCTTCATTCTCCTCCTCCTCCTCCTACTCCTGCAGCTAGTACTCCTCCTCCAACTGCTGCTGCTCCTCCTCCTCCCCATCTTCCTGCTCTCCTTCCTCCACCTCCTCCTCCTCCTACTCCTGTTCCTGCTCCTCCTCCTCCTATTCCTGCTCTTCCTCCTCCTACCCCTCCTCCTCCTGCTCGTCCTCCTGCTGCTCCTCCTACAAATCTTGCTCCTGCCCCTCCTCCTCCTCCAGCTTCTCCTCCTCTTCCACCAGCTTCTCCTCCTCCTCCTGTTTCTCCACCTTCTGCTTCTGCCCCTCCTCCTGCCTCTGCTCCTCCACCTCCTAATCCTGATCCTCCTACTTCGCCTCCTCCTGCCCCTCCTCCTACCCCTCTTCCTCGTCCAGCTGTTCCTCAACTTCCCCTCCTCCTGCACCTCTCCCTCCTGCTCCTCTTCCTCATGCTCTTCATCCTCCTCCTCCTCTTCTCCTCCTCTTGCTCCTCCTCTTTCACCTCCTCCTCCTGCTCCTTCTCCACCTTCTCATCCTGATCTCCCTCCTCCACCTCCTCTTGCTCATCCTCCTACTCCTGCTGCTCCTCCTCCTACACTTTCAGCTCCTCCTCCTCTCCTACTTCTCCTGATCTTCCTCCTCCACCTCCTATTCCTGCTTTTCCTCCTGCTCCCGACCTCCTCCTGCCCTTCCTTCTACTGCTTCTCCTCCCCCTCCTGCTCCTCCTCCTGCTCTTTCTCCTCCTCCTCCTGTTCGTCCTCCTCCTCCTGCTCCTCCTCTTACAAATCTTCATCCTCCTCCCCTACTGCTCCTACTCCTCCTCCTCCTACTGCTCCTGCTCCTCCTCCTCTTGGTCTTCCTCCTCCCCTCCTCCTTCTGCTCCTCTTTCTCCACCTCCTGTTCTCCCTCCTCCACCTCTTCCTACACTTTCTCCTCCTCCTCCTGCTCCTCCTCCTGCTCTTAGTCTTCCTCGACATTCTCCTCCTCCTCTTCCTCCTCCTGCTCCACATCCGGCTCTGCCCCGTAGTCCTCCTCCTTCTGCAGCTCTTCCCCTCCTCCTACTGCTCCTCCTCCTCCTGCTCCTCCTCCTCCTGCTCCTTCCCCACTTCCTGCTCCTCTTCCTCCTCCTCCTCCTCCGCCTCCTGTTCTTCCTCCTCCTTCTCCCCTCCTCCTCCTGCTCTGCCTCCTCCTCCCCTCCTCCTCTTCCCACTCCTGCTCCTCCTGCTGCTCTTCATAATCATCCACTTTCTTCTCCTCCTCCTCCTCCTGCTCGTCTTCCTCTTCCTGCTCGTCTTCCTCCCCCTCCTCCTCCTTCTCATACTCCTCCTCCTCCTGCTCTTCCTCCTCCTCCACTCCTCCTCCGCTTCCTGCTCCTCCTACTTCTCCTGCTCCAACTCCTCCCCATTTTCCTGCTCCTCCTCCCTTCCTCCTCCTGCTCTTCCTCCTCTTCCTCCACCTCTTCCTGCTCTTCCTCCTCCTCCTCCTGCTCTTCCTCCTCCTCCTCCTGCTTCCTTCGCCACCTCCTGCTCCACCTTCTCCCCTCCTCCTCCTGCTGCCCCTCCTCCTGTTCCTACTCCTGCTCGTCGTCCACTTCCTCCTCTACCTCCTCCTCCCCTCCTCCTTCTCCCCTCCTCCTCCTGCTCCTCCTCCTCCCCATTTTCCTGCTCCTCCTCCCTTCCTCCTCCTGCTCTTCCTCCTCTTCCTCCACCTCTTCCTGCTCTTCCTCCTCCTCCTCCTGCTCTTCCTCCTCCTCCTCCTGCTTCCTTCGCCACCTCCTGCTCCACCTTCTCCCCTCCTCCTCCTGCTGCCCCTCCTCCTGTTCCTACTCCTGCTCGTCGTCCACTTCCTCCTCTACCTCCTCCTCCCCTCCTCCTTCTCCCCTCCTCCTCCTGCTCCTCCTCCTCCACCTTTTCCTGCTCCTCTTCCACCTCCTCCTCCTTCTGCTCCTGCTCTTCCTCCCTACCTCCTCCTGCTCCACCACCTCCATCTCCAACTACTCTCTTCCGCCCCTCCTCCTCCAGCTCTTCTTCCTCCTCCTCCTGCTCCTACTCCTCTTCCTTCTCCTTCTCCACTTCCTCCACCTCTTACCGCTCCTCCTCCTCATGCTCATTCTCCTCCTCCAGCTCTTGCTCCTCCTCCTCCTCCTGCTGCTCCTCCTCCTACTCTTTCTCCTCCTTCTCCTCTCCTCTTCCTGCTCTTCCTCCTCCCACTCCTGCTGCTCCTCCTCATCCTCCTTCTCCTCCCCTCCTCCTCCTGCTCTTCCTCCTTCTCCCACCTCTTCCTCCTCTTGCTTCTCCCCCTCCCCATCTCCTCTACCGCCTCCTCCTCCTTCTGCAACTCCTCCGCCATCTCCTCCTGCTCCGCCTCCTCCTCCTTCTCTTCCTCCTCCTCCTCCTCCCTCCTCTTCCTGCTCTTCCTCCTCCTCCTCCTGCTCTTCCTCCTCCTCCTCCTGCTTCCTTCGCCACCTCCTGCTCCACCTTCTCCCCTCCTCCTCCTGCTGCCCCTCCTCCTGTTCCTACTCCTGCTCGTCGTCCACCTCCTCCTCTACCTCCTCCTCCCCTCCTCCTTCTCCCCTCCTCCTCCTGCTCCTCCTCCTCCACCTTTTCCTGCTCCTCTTCCACCTCCTCCTCCTTCTGCTCCTGCTCTTCCTCCCTACCTCCTCCTGCTCCACCACCTCCTTCTCCAACTACTCTCTTCCGCCCCTCCTCCTCCAGCTCTTCTTCCTCCTCCTCCTGCTCCTACTCCTCTTCCTTCTCCTTCTCCTCTTCCTCCAACTCTTACCGCTCCTCCTCCTCATGCTCATTCTCCTCCTCCTGCTCTTGCTCCTCCTCCTCCTCCTGCTGCTCCTCCTCCTACTCTTTCTCCTCCTTCTCCTCTCCTCTTCCTGCTCTTCCTCCTCCTCCTCCTGCTCTTCCTCCTCCTCCTCCTGCTTCCTTCGCCACCTCCTGCTCCACCTTCTCCCCTCCTCCTCCTCCTCCCCTCCTCCTTCTCCCCTCCTCCTCCTGCTCCTCCTCCTCCACCTTTTCCTGCTCCTCTTCCACCTCCTCCTCCTTCTGCTCCTGCTCTTCCTCCCTACCTCCTCCTGCTCCACCACCTCCATCTCCAACTACTCTCTTCCGCCCCTCCTCCGCCAGCTCTTCTTCCTCCTCCTCCTGCTCCTACTCCTCTTCCTTCTCCTTCTCCTCTTCCTCCTACTCTTACCGCTCCTCCTCCTCATGCTCATTCTCCTCCTCCTGCTCTTGCTCCTCCTCCTCCTCCTGCTGCTCCTCCTCCTACTCTTTCTCCTCCTTCTCCTCTCCTCTTCCTGCTCTTCCTCCTCCTCCTCCTGCTCTTCCTCCTCCTCCTCCTGCTTCCTTCGCCACCTCCTGCTCCACCTTCTCCCCTCCTCCTCCTCCTCCCCTCCTCCTTCTCCCCTCCTCCTCCTGCTCCTCCTCCTCCACCTTTTCCTGCTCCTCTTCCACCTCCTCCTCCTTCTGCTCCTGCTCTTCCTCCCTACCTCCTCCTGCTCCACCACCTCCATCTCTAACTACTCTCTTCCGCCCCTCCTCCTCCAGCTCTTCTTCCTCCTCCTCCTGCTCCTACTCCTCTTCCTTCTCCTTCTCCTCTTCCTCCAACTCTTACCGCTCCTCCTCCTCATGCTCATTCTCCTCCTCCTGCTCTTGCTCCTCCTCCTCCTCCTGCTGCTCCTCCTCCTACTCTTTCTCCTCCTTCTCCTCTCCTCTTCCTGCTCTTCCTCCTCCCACTCCTGCTGCTCCTCCTCATCCTCCTTCTCCTCCCCTCCTCCTCCTGCTCTTCCTCCTTCTCCCACCTCTTCCTCCTCTTGCTTCTCCCACTCCCCATCTCCTCTACCGCCTCCTCCTCCTTCTGCAACTCCTCCGCCATCTCCTTCTGCTCCGCCTCCTCCTCATTCTCTTCCTCCTGCTCCTCATCATGCACTTCCTACTCAACCTCCTCCTCCTCCTTCTGCAGCTCCTCCACCTCCTCCTCCTTCTCCTCCCCTGCTTCTTCTCATGCTCCTCCTCTTCCACCTTCTCCTCCTCCTGCTCTTCCTCTTCCTCCTCCTCCACCTCTCCGCCCCTTCTGCTCTTCCTCCCGCTCCGCTCCTCCTCCTCCTGCTCTTCCTCCTCCACCCATCCTACTCCTCCTGCTCTCCCTCCTCCTGCTCTTCCTCCCCTCCTCCTACACCTCCTCCACCTCCTCCTCTCCCTCCTGCTCCTCCTCCTCGTCCTCGTCCGCCTCATCCTGCTCCTCCTCCTCATTCTTCTCCTCCTCTTCCTGCTGCTCCTCCTCCTCCTGCTCTCATCCTCCTCCTCTTCCTCCTTCTCCTCTTCCTCCTGCACTTCCTCCTCCATCCCTCCTCCTCCTCGTCCTGCTACTCCTCCTCGTTCTCCTCCACCCTCCTCTTCCTCCTGCTTCTCTCATCCTCCTCCTCCTCCTCATCATCATCCTTCTCCTCCTGCACCTCCTCATCATCATCCCTCTCCTGCTCCTCCACCTCCTCCTTTTTTTCCTCCTGCCCCTCCTCCTCCTTCTCCTCCTCTTCCTGCTCCTGCCCTGCATCCTTCTCTTCATATCCTCCTCCCCCTCCTGCTCCTCATCATCCTGCTCTTCCTTTTCCTCCTCCTCCCTCTCCTCCTGCTCCCAGACCTCCTCCTGCTCCTCCACCTGCTCTGCCGCCTCCTCCTGCAGCTCCTCCTCTTCCTCATGCTCCTCGTCCTCCTCCAGCTACTCCTCCTCCTGCTACTCCTGCTCCTCTTCCTCCTCCTCCTTCTCCTTCTGCTCCTTCCCCGGTTCTCCTTTTCCGCCACCTCCTGATCCGCCTCCTCCTCCTCTTCCACCTGCTCTTCCTCCCCTCCTCCACCATCTGCTGATCCTCCTGCTCTTTCTTCTCCTGCTCCTCCTCCTCCTACTGCTCCTCTTAGAGTCATAGAGTCATAGAGTTATACAGCACGGATAGAGGCCCTTCGGCCCATCGTGTCCGCGCCGGCCATCAGCCCTGTCTACTCTAATCCCATATTCCAGCATTTGGTCCGTAGCCTTGTATGCTATGGCATTTCAAGTGCTCATCCAAATGCTTCTTGAATGTTGTGAGGGTTCCTGCCTCCACAACCCTTTCAGGCAGTGAGTTCCAGACTCCAACCACCCTCTGGGTGAAAAAGTTCTTTCTCAAATCCCCTCTCAACCTCCCGCCTTTTACCTTGAATCTATGTCCCCTTGTTATAGAACCCTCAAGGAAGGGAAAAAGCTCCTCAGTATCCATCCTATCTGTGCCCCTCATAATTTTGTACACCTCTATCATGTCCCCCCTCAGCCTCCTCTGCTCCAAGGAAAACAAACCCAATCTTCCCAGTCTCTCTTCATAGCTGAAGCGCTCCAGCCCTGGTAACATCCTGGTGAATCTCCTCTGCACCCTCTCCAAAGCGATCACATCCTTCCTGTAGTGTGGCGACCAGAACTGCACACAGTACTCCAGCTGTGGCCTAACCAGTGTTTTATACAGCTCCATCATAACCTCCTTGCTCTTATATTCTATGCCTCGGCTAATAAAGGCAAGTATCCCATATGCCTTCTTTACCACCTTATCTACCTGTTCCGCCGCCTTCAGAGATCTGTGAACTTGCACACCAAGATCCCTCTGACCCTTTGTCTTGCCTAGGGTCCTCCCATTCATTGTGTATTCCCTTGCCTTGTTAGTCCCTCCAAAGTGCATCACCTCGCACTTTTCCGGGTTAAATTCCATTTGCCACTGTTCCGCCCATCTGACCAACCCATCTATATCGTCCTGCAGACTGAGGCTATCCTCCTCGCTATTTACCACCCTACCAATCTTTGTATCATCAGCGAACTTACTGATCATACCTTTTACATTCATATCTAAGTCATTAATGTAGATCACAAACAGCAAGGGACCCAGCACCGATCCCTCTTGCTGCTCTTCCTCCCCCTCTTGCTGGTCCTCATCTTCCTCCTCCTCCCCTCCTCCACCTGCTATTCCTACTCCTCCTGCATTTCCTCCACCTACTCCTCCTCCTGCTGTTCCTCCACCTCCCCTCCTTCTCCTCCTGCTCGACCTCCTGCAACTCCACTTCCTGCTCCTCCTCCTCCTGCTCTTCCTCCTCGTCCTCCTCGTCCTCCTGCTTTTGCTCGTCCTTATGCTCTTCCTCCAACAAATCTTCATCCTCCTCCTCCTCTTCCTCCTGCTCCTCCCCCTCCTGCTCCTCCTCCTGTTCCTCCTCATGCTCTTGCTCCTCCTCCTCATTCTACTCCTCCTCCTCATTCTTCTCCCCCTCCTCCTCCGCTCCTCCACCTCCCCTTCTGCCCCTGCGCCTGCTCCTATTCCTCCTCCTGCTCCTCGCCCTCCTGCTCCTCCTCCTGCTCGTCCACCTCCTCCTTCTCCTCCTCCTCTTCCTCCTCCTCCTGCTCCTGCTCCACGTCCGGCTCCGCCCCCCTCCTCCTCCTTCTGCACCCCTCCTTCTCCAGCTACTGCTCCTCCTCCTCGTCCTGCTCCTTCCCGCTTTCTGCTCCTCTTCCTCCTGCTCCTCCTCCTCTACCTGCCCTACCTCCCCTCCTCCTCCTCGTCCTGATCGTCCTCCTGCTCTTCCACCTCCTGCTCCTCCTCTTCCTACTCTTTCTCCTCCATTTCCTCCCCTCCTCCAGCTCTTCCATCTCCTCCCCTTCCCGCTCCTCCTCCTCCTTCTCCTCTCCTCCTGTTCCTGCTCTTCCTTCTGCTCCTCCTCCTGCTCCTCTTCCTCTTCCTACTCTTCCTCCCCCTCCTCCTCCTTCTCTCCCCCCTCTCTTCCTCCTCCCCCTCCTCCTCTTCCCGCTGCTGCTCTTCCTAATCCTCCACTTCCTTCTCCTCCTGCTCCTCCTCCCACTCCATCTTCTCCTCCGCCAGCTCCTCCTCCTCCTCCATCATCTTCTCCGCAAGCTCCTCCTCCTCCTGTACAGATATCTCCCTGAGGATGGGACTGACGGACAATCACTGTACAGATATCGCTCTGAGGAACAGACTGAGAGACACCAATCACTGCACAGATATCTGCTTGATGAAGAGAATGAGAGACATGAATCACTGTACAGATGTCTCTGAGGAAGAGACTGAGAGACAACATTCACTGCACCGATATCTCCCTGAGGATGGGACTGAGAGACATCAATCACTCTACAGATATTTCCCGGAGGACGAGACTGAGACACACCAATCACAGTACAGATATCTGCCTGAGGAAGTGACTGAGATACATCAATCACTGTACAGATATGTCTCTCTTGGAAGGGACCGAGAGACATCAATCACTGTTCAGATATCTCTCCGAGGAAGTGACTGAGAGAGATCAATCACTCTCCAGAAATCACCACGAGGAATGGATAGAGAGGCATCGATCACTGTACAGATATCACTCTGAGGATGGGACTGAGAGACATCAATCACTCTGCAGATATCTCCGAGGGAGGGACTGAGAGACATCTATCACTGTACAGATGTCTGTCAGTGGAAGAGACTGAGAGACACCAATCACTGTGCAGATGTCTGTCAGAGGAAGAGACTGAGAGACACAAATCACTGCACAGATATCTGTCAGAGAAAGGGACCGAGAGACATCTATCACTCTTCAGATATCTGTCAGAGGAAGGGACTGAGAGACGTCAATCAATGCACAGATATCTCTCCGAGGAACGGACTGAGAGACATCAGTCAATGTACAGATATCTCCCTTTGTAAGGTACTGAGAGACATCAATCACTCCACAGAAGTCTCTTTGAGGAAGGGAAAGAGAGACACCAATCACTGGATAGATATCTCTCTGAGAACGGGACCGAGAGACACCAATCACTGGATAGATATCTCTCTGAGGAAGAGACTGAGAGACATCAATCACTGTACAGAAATCACCACGAGGAATGGACAGAGAGGCATCGATCACTCTACAGATATCTCTCTGAGGATGGGACTGAGAGACATCTATCACTGTACAGATTTCTCTATGTGGAAGAGACTGAGAGATATCAATCACTGTACAGATGTCTGTCAGAGGAAGAGACTGAGAGATATAAATCACTGTACAGATGCCTGTCAGAGAAGGGACCAAGAGACATCTATCACTCTTCAGATATTTGTATGAGGAAGGGACTGAGAGAGATCAATACATGTACAGATATCTCCCTTTGGAAGGGACTGAGAGACATCAATCACTCCACAGAAGTCTCTTTGAGGAAAGGTCTGAGAGACACCAATCACTGGATAGATATCGCTCTATGGAACAGACTGAGAGACACCAATCACTGTACAGATATCTGCCTTTGGAAGGGACTGAGAGACACCAATCACTGGACAGAAGTCTCTTTGAGGAAGGGACTGAGAGACACCAATCACTGGCTAGATATCTCTCTGAAGACGGGACTGAGAGACATAAATCACTCTTCAGATATCTCCCTGAGGAAGAGACTGAGAGACATCAATCACTGTACAGATATCTCCTTGAGGAAGAGACTGAGAGACATCAATCACTGTACAGATATCTCACTGCGGAAGAAACTGAGAGATATCAACCACGGATAGATGTCTCCATGAGGAAGAGACTGAGTGACATCAATTACTGTAGAGATACCTCACTGAGGATGGGACTGAGCGACATCAATCACTGTACAGATATTTCCCAGAGGAGGGGACGGAGAAACATCAATCACTGTACAGATAACGCTCTGAGGAAGCTACTGAGAGACATCAATCTCTGTACAGATATCCGTCAGAGGAAGAGGCTGAGATACATCAATCACTGTACATATATCTGTCAGAGGAAGGGACTGAGAGACACCAATCACTGTGCAGTTATCTCCCCGAGGATGGGACGGAGAGCCATTAATCACTGTTTATATATCTGCCTGAGGAAGGGACCGAGATACATCAATCACTATACAGATATCTGTCAGAGGAAGAGACTGAGAGACATCAATCTCTCTTCAGATATCTCCCTGAGAAAGCGACTGAGAGACATCAATTACTGTACAGATATCTCCCTGAGGGAGGGACTGAGAGACATCTATCACTGAACAGATATCTCTCAGTGGTAGGGAGTGAGAGACATCAATCACTCTGCAGATATCTCACTGAGGAAGGGACTGGGAGACATCAATCACTGTACAGGATTCTTGTTGAGGAAGGGACTGAGAGACACTAATCACTGGATAGATATCTCTCTGAGGACCGGACCGAGAGACATCAATCAATGTAAAGATATCTCCCCGAGGATGGGACTGAGAGCCATTAATCACTGCATAGATATCGCTCTGAGGAAGAGACTGAGAGACATCAATCACTGTGCAAAAGTCTCTTTGAGGAAGGGACTGAGAGACACAAATCACTGGATAGATATCGCTCTGAGGAAGAGACTGAGAGACATCAATCACTGTAGTGATATCTCTCTGAGGAAGGGACTGAGAGACACAAATCACTGGATAGATATCGCTCTGAGGAAGAGACTGAGAGACATCAATAACTGTAGTGATATCTCTCTGAGGAAGGGACTGAGAGACACAAATCACTGTAGTGATATCTCTCTGAGGAAGGGACTGAGAGACACAAATCACTGGATAGATATCGCTCTGAGGAAGAGACTGAGAGACATCAATCACTGTAGTGATATCTCTCTGAGGAAGGGACTGAGAGACATCAATCACTCTTCAGATATCTGTCAGAGGAAGAGACTGAGTGAGATCCATCGCTGCACAGATATCTCCCCTTTGATGGGACGGAGAGCCATTAATCACTGTTTGGATATCGCTCTGAGGATGGGATTGAGAGACATCAATCACTGTATCGATATCGCTCTGAGGATGGGACTGAGAGACATCAATCACTGCAAAGATCACGCTCTGAGGAAGGGACTGAGAGACATCAATCACTGCACAGATATCGCTCTGAGGAAGGGACTGCGAGACACCAATCACTGTATAGATATCTGTCAGAGGAGGAGACGGAGAGACATTAATCACTCTTCAGATATCTCTCTGAGGAAGGGACTGAGAGACATCAATCACTGTACAGGTTGCTCTCTGAAGAAGGGACTGAGAGACACCCATCACTGTATAGATATCGCTCTCAGGAAGGGACTGAGAGACATCAATCACTGTACAGATATCTCTCCGAGGAAGGGACTGAGAGATCTCCATCACTGTAAAGATATCGCACTGAGGAAGAAACTGAGAGATATCAATCACGATCGAGATATCTCCCTGAGGAAGAGACTGAGAGACATCAATCACTATAGAGATATCTCCCTTTGGAAGGGACTGAGAGACATCAATCACTGTGCAGAAGACTCTTTGAGGAAGGGACTGAGAGACATCAATCACTGTACAGATATCCCTCTGTGGAAAGGAGTGAGAGACATCAATCACTCCACAGAAAACACTTTGAGAAAGCGTCTGAGAGATATCAATCACTGTAAAGGTGTCTGTCAGAAGAAGAGACTGAAAGACATCAATCACTGTACAGATATCTCCATGAGGAAGGGACTGAGAGACATAAATCACTGTACCGATATCGCTCTGAGGAAGGGACTGAGAGACATATATCACTGTATAGATATCTGACAGAGGAAGAGACTAAGAGACATCAATCACTGGACAGATATCTCCCTGAGGGAGGGAATAAGAACATAAGAATATAAGAAATAGGAGCAGGAGTAGGCCAATCGGCCCCTCGAGCCTGCTGCGCCATTCAATAAGATCATGGCTGATCTGATCCTAACCTCAAATCTAAATTCATGTCCAATTTCCTGCCCGCTCCCCGTAACCCCTAATTCCCTTTACTTCTGGGAAACTGTCTTTTTATGTTTTAAATTTATTTAATGATGTAGCTTCCACAGCTTCCTGGGGCAGCAAATTCCACAGACCTACTACCCTCTGAGTGAAGAAGTTTCTCCTCATCTCAGTTTTGAAAGGGCAGCCCCTTATTCTAAGATTATGCCCCCTAGTTCTAGTTTCACCCATCCTTGGGAACATCCTTACCGCATCCACCCGATCAAGCCCCTTCACAATCTTATATGTTTCAATAAGATCGCCTCTCATTCTTCTGAACTCCAATGAGTAGAGTCCCAATCTACCCAACCTCTCCTCATATGTCCACCCCCTCATCCCCGGGATTAACCGAGTGAAACTTCTTTGTACTGCCTCGAGAGCAAGTATGTCTTTTCTTAAGTATGGACACCAAAACTGTATGCAGTATTCCAGGTGCGGTCTCACAAATACCTTATATAACTGCAGCAATACCTCCCTGTTTTTATATTCTATCCCCCGAGCAATAAAAGCCAACATTCCGTTGGCCTTCTTGATCACCTGCTGCACCTGCAAACTAACTTTTTGATTGTCTTGCACTGGGACCCCCAGATCCCTTTGTACTGCAGTACTTTCCAGTCTCTCGCCATTAAGATAATAACTTGCTCTCTGATTTTTCCTGCCAAAGGCATAACCTCGCATTTTCCAATATTGTATTGCATCTGCCAAATCTCCGCCCACTCACCCAGTCTGTCTATATCCCCCTGTAGGTTTTTTCTGTCCTCCTCACTCTCCACTTTCCCTCCCATCTTTGTATCATCTGCAAACTTTGATATGTTACACTCGGTCCCCTCCTCCAAATCGTTAATATAGATTGTAAAGAGTTGGGGACCCAGCACCGACCCCTGCGGAACACCACTGGCTACTGGTTGCCAGTCCGAGAATGAACCATTTATCCCAACTCTCTGCTTCCTGTTAGATAACCAATCCTCCACCCATGCCAGAATATTACCCCCAATCCAGTGATTCTTTATCTTGAGCAATAATCTTTTATATTTTTTATGTGGCACCTTGTCGAATGCCTTCTGGAAGTCTAAATACACTACGTCCACTGGTTCCCCTTTATCCACCCTGTACGTTATGTCCTCAAAGAACTCAAGCAAATTTGTCAGACATGACTTCCACTTCGTAAAGCCATGCTGACTTTGTCCTATTAAATTATGTTTATCCAAATGTTCCGCTACTGTCTCCTTCATAATAGACTCCAAAATTTTACCCACCACAGATGTTAGGTCTATAATTTCCAGCCTTCTGCCTACTACCCTTTTTAAATAAGGGTGTTGTATTAGCAGTTTTCCAATCTGCCAGGACCTTTGCCGAGTCCAGAGAATTTTGGAAAATTATTACCAAAGCATCCACAATCCCTACTGCCACTTCCCTCAAGACCCCAGGATGTAAGCCATCAGGTCCATGGGATTTATCCGCCTTGAGTCCCATTAATTTACTGAGTACCAATTCCTTAAGTGATTTTCATCGTATTTAGCTCCTTCCCGCCTGGAGCCCTCTGTTTGTCCAGTGTTGGGATATTCTTAGTGTCCTCTCCCGTGAAGACTGAAACAAAATATTTGTTCAGCATTTTTGCCATCTCCATGTTTCCCACCATTAATTTCCTGGTCTCATCCTCTGAGGGACCTACGTTTGCCTTAGCCACCCTTTTTCTTTTTATGCAACGATAGAAACTCTTGCTATCTGTTTTTATATTTTTTGCTATTTTATTTTCATAATCTATCTTCCCTTTCTTAATCAATCCTTTAGTTACTTTTTGCTGTCTTTTGAAGACTTCCCAATCTTCTATCCTCCCACTAAGTTTGGCTACCTTATATGTCCTTGTTTTTAGTCGGATACTATCCTTAATTTCTTTACTTAGCCATGGATGGCTGTCATTTCTTTTACACCCTTTTTTCCTCAGTGGAATATATATTTTTTGAAACTTGTAAAATAACTCCTTGAATGAACACCGCTGCTCATGTACCGTCTTACACTTTAATCTATTTTCCCAGTCCACTTTAATCAATTCCGCTCTCATACCATCATAGTCTCCTTTATTCAAGCTCAGTACGCTTGTTTGAGAACCAACCTTCTCACCCTCTAATTGGATATGGAGTGTAACCATGTTATGGTCACTCATTCCAAGGGGATCCTTAACTAGGACATTATTAATTAGTCCTGGCTCATTACACAGGACCAGGTCCAAGGTTGCTTGCCCCCTTGTAGGATCAGTTACATACTGCTCAAGAAATCCATCCCTCATACACTCAATAAACTGTTCCTCAAGGCTGCCCTGCCCTATTTGATTTGTCCAGTTAATATGATCGTTAAAATCCCTCATAATTATAGCTGTTCCCTTATTACATGCCCGGACTATTTCTTGATTAATACTTCTTCCAGCAGAGTTGCAACTATTAGGAGGCCTATATACTACGCCCACTAGTGTTTTTTCCCCTTATTATTCCTTATCTCTACCCAAACTGTTTCATTATCCTGATCCTTTGTCCCAATATCATTTCTCTGTATTACAGTGATTCCTTCCTTTATTAACATAGCCACCCCACCTCCCCTTCCTTCCTGCCTGTCCTTCCTGATTGTTAAATACCCTGGCATATTTAATTCCCAGTCGTTGTCACTCTACAGCATGTTTCTGTAATGGCCACAAGATCAACCCCATACGTAGTTATTTGTGCCGTGAACTCGTCCATTTTGTTACGAATGCTACGTGCATTTAGATAAAGAACTTTCAAATATATTTTGTGACACTTAGTTCCTGCTTTTTCCTTTTTTAACACTTTACCTTTTACTCCATACCTTCTGTCCCTTCCTGACACGCTTTCCTCTGTCTCCCTGCTGAGGTTCCCAACCCCCTGCCACAGCTTTGATGCTGGGTTAATCGCCTTACGCCTTCTAGTTTTTATTTTATCTGTCGTGCCTAAAGTACACTTTCTTTCCGCTGCTCTACGCTTTTCCCTCTCACTTGTTCTTGAACAACTGTTTGTACTATTTATATTGTAGATTTCCCCTGGGTCTTCCCCTCTCTTGCTGCTCTCAATTTTATTCCCTTATGACTCCCCGCTCAGGTTCCCATCCCCCTGCCACTCTTGTTTAAACCTTCCCCAACAGCACTAGCAAACACCCCCGCGAGCACATTGGTCCCGGTCCTGCTCGGGTGTAACCCGTCACGCTTGTACAGGTCCCACCTTCCCCAGAACCGGTCCCAATGTCCCAGGAATCTAAATCCCTCCCTCCAACACCATCCCTGCAGCCACGCATTCATCCTGTCTATTCTCTTGTTCCTATACTTACTAGCACGTGGCACCGGTAGTAATCCTGAGATCACTACGTTTGAAGACCTGCTTTTTAATTTATCTCCTAACTCCTTAAATTCAGCTTGCAGGATCTCGTCCCTTCTTTTTTACCGATGTCGTTGGTACCAATATGGAGCAGGACTACTGGCTGTTCACCCACCCCCTCCAGAATGCCCTGCATCAATCACTGTACAGATATCTCTCTGTGGATTGAGAGACATCAGTCACTGTACAGACATCTCTCTGAGGAAGGGACTGAGAGATATCAATCACTGTACAGATAACTCACTGAGGAAGGGACTGAGAGACATCAATCACTGTACAGAAGTCTCTTTGAGGAAGGGACTGAGAGACACCCATCATTGTGTAGATATCGCTCTGAGGAAGGGACGGAGAGACATCAATCACTGTACAGATATTTCTCTGAGGAAGGGACTGAGATACATCAATGACTGTACAGATATCGACCTGAAGAAGGCACTGAGAGACATCAATCACTATACAGATATCTGACAGAGAAATAGACTGAGAGACATCAATCACTGGACAGATATCTCCCCGAGGATGGGACGGAGAGCCATTAATCAGTGTTTAGATATCGCTCTGAGGAAGGGACTGAGAGACAGCAATCACTCGACAGATATCACCTCGAGGAAGGGACTGAGAGACATCAATCACTCTTCAGATATCTGTCAGAGGAAGGGACTGAGAGACATCAATCACTCTTCAGATATCTGTCTGAGGAAGGGATTGGGAGACATCAATCACTGTAAAGATATCTGCCTGAGGAAGAGACTGAGAGACATCAATCACTGTAAAGATATCTGCCTGAGGAAGAGACTGAGACATCAATCACTGCACAGATATCTCTCCGAGGAAGAGACTTAGAGACATCAATCACACTACAGATGTCACCACTGGGAAGGGACTGAGAGACATCAATCACTGCACAGATATCTCTCTGAGGATGGGACTGAGAGACATCAATCACTGTCCAGATATTTCACTGAGGAAGGGAATGAGAGACATCAATCACTGTACAGATATTTCACTGAGGAAGGGAATGAGAGACATCAATCACTGTATAGATATCTGTCAGAGAAAGAGAGAAACCGTAGAGCTTTCTCTCTGAGGAAGGGACTGAGAGACATCAATCACTGTACAGATATCTCCCTTAGGGAGGGACTGAGAGACATCAATCACTGTCCAGATATCTCTCTGAGGAAGAGACTGAGAGATATTAATCACTGTATATGCTTCTGGGGAAGGTGGGACTTGTACAAGTCGGACGCGTTGCATCTGAACCAGAGCGGGACAAATATCCTTGCGGGGAGGTTTGCTAGCACTGTTGGGAGGGGGGTTTAAACTAACTTGGCAGGGGGATGGGATACAGAGTGGAGCTACAATGGGGGGTGATGTGCAGCCAAATATAGAGAAAAAAACAAGTCAGCTTGGAAGACAGGGCAAATATGTAAGGGCAAGGCTGGATGGCATCTATTTTAATGCAAGGAATCTTGCAAATAAGGTGGATGAACTGAAGGTGTTGATAAACACATGGGGGTATGATATTGTTGCTGTCACAGAGACATGGTTGAGGGAGGGGCAAGACTGGCAGCTCAATATTCCGGGGTACAGAATCTTCAGGCGAGACAGAGGGGGAGGTATAAGAGGAGGCGGGGGTCGCAATATTAATTAAAGAATCAATTACTGCCATAAGGAGGGATGATATATTAGCAGGTTCCTCTAATGAGGCCATATGGGTGGAGCTTAAAAACAAAAAGGGGGCAAGCACTTTGATGGGAGTGTACTATAGGCCCCCAAACAGTCAGGGGGAGATAGAGGAACAGATATGTAGGCAAATCTCAGAAAATTGTGCAAATAATAGGGTAATAATAGTGGGGGATTTCAACTTCCCCAATATTAACTGGGATACTCAGAGTGTAAAAGGCTTAGAGGGTAAAAAATTCTTAACGTGCATCCAGGAGAGCTTTTTGAGCCAGCATATAGAAAGTCCTACAAGAGATGGGGAGGTACTGGACCTAATTCTAGGGAATGAGGCCGGCCAAGTGGAAGAAGTGCTAGTAGGTGAGCACTTTGGTGACAGTGACCATAATTCGGTGAGATTTAAGGTGGTCATGGAAAAGGATAGGGAGGGGCCGGAAATAAACGTTCTAAATTGGGGGAAGGCCGATTTTAATAGGATAAGGCAGGATCTGGCCAAAATGGACTGGGATCAGCTGCTTGTAGGAAAATCCGCATCGGAGCAATGGGAGTCTTTCAGAAGGGAGATTGAGAGCATACAATGGCAACATGTTCCCGTAAAGGTCAAGGGTGGTTCCAAGAACTCCAGGGAACCTTGGATGTCAGGGGATATACGAGAATGGATTAGGAAAAGAAGGAGGGCTTTTGGCAGATACAAAAGGCTAAAGACGGAGGAAGCCCTAGAGGAGTACAAAAAGTGCAGGGGGATACTTAAAAAAGAAATTAGGAGATCAAGGAGGGGCCATGAAATAACACTGGCGAGCAAAATAAAGGACAATCCTAAGATGTTTTACAAGTATATTAAGGGTAAGAGGATGACTAGGGAAAAAATAGAGCCCATTAGGGACAAAAATGGCAATCTGTGTGTGGAGCCGGCAGATGTAGGAGGGGTTCCAAATGAATTTTTTGCATCTGTTTTCACTATGGAGAAGGACGATGTAGACATAGAAACACGGCAGGGGGACTGTGATACACTCGAACATATTAACATCGAGCGGGAGGAGGTATTGGCGGTTTTAGCAGGCCTAAAAATGGATAAATCCCCAGGCCCGGACGAAATGTATCCCAGGCTACAGTGTGAGGCAAAGGAGAAGATTGCGGGGGCTCTAACACATATATTCAGAACCTCTCTGGCCACAGGGGATGTGCCAGAGGACTGGAGAACCGCTAATGTAATACCATTATTCAAGAAGGGGAGTAGGGAAAAGCCGGGGAACTACACGCCAGTGAGCCTAACATCAGTGGTAGGAAAATTATTGGAAAAAATTCTGAAGGACAAAATTAGTCTCCACTTGGAGAAGCAAGGATTAATCAGGGATAGTCAACATGGCTTTGTCAAGGGAAGATCATGTCTGACTAATTTGATTGAATTTTTTGAGGGGGTGACTAGGCGTGTGGATGAGGGTAACGCAGTGGATGTGGTATACATGGATTTCAGTAAGGCCTTCGATAAAGTCCCGCACAGGAGACTGGTCAAGAAGGTACGAGCCCATGGAATCCAGGGTGCCTTGGCACTTTGGATACAAAACTGGCTTAGTGGCAGAAGGCAGAGGGTGATGGTCGAAGGTTGTTTTTGTGACTGGAAACCTGTGGCCAGTGGGGTACCACAGGGATCGGTGCTGGGTCCCTTGCTGTTTGTGGTCTACATTAATGACTTGGATATGAATGTAAAAGGTATGATCAGTAAGTTCGCTGATGATACAAAATTTGGTAGGGTGGTAAATAGCGAGGAGGATAGCCTCAGTCTGAGAGACATCAATCACTATCCTGTTACCTCCCCGAGGATGGGACGGAGAACCATTAATCAGTGTTTAGATATCGCTCTGAGGAAGGGACTGAGAGACACCAATCACTGGACACATATCACCTTGAGGAAGGGACTGAGAGACATCAATCACTGTACAGATATCTGTCAGAGGAAGAGACTGAGAGACATCAATCACTCTGCAGATATCTGTCAGAGGAAGGGACTGAGAGACATCAATCACTCTTCAGATATCTGTCTGAGGAAGGGATTGGGAGACATCAATCACTGGACAGATATCTCCCTGAGGAAGGGACTGAGAGACATCAATCACTGTGAAGATATCTGCCTAAGGAAGAGACTGAGACATCAATCACTGCACAGATATCTCTCCGACGAAGAGACTTAGAGACATCAATCACACTACAGATGTCACCACTGGGTAGGGACTGAGAGACATCAATCACTGCACAGATATCTCCCCGAAGATGGGACCGAGAGCCATTAATCACTGTTTAGATATCGCTCTGAGGAAGGGACTGAGACACACCAATCACTGCACAGATACCTCCCTGAGGAATGGACTGAGAGACATCAATCACTCTACAGATATCTGACAGAGGATGAGACTGAGAGACATTAATCACTCTGCAGATATCTCTCCGAGGAAGGGACTGGGAGACATCAATCACTGTACAGATATCTCCCCGAGGAAGAGACTGAGAGACATTAATCACTCTACAGATATCACTGCTAGGAAGCGACTGAGAGACATCAATCACTGTACAGCTATCTTTCTGAGGAAGGGACTGAGAGACATCAATCACTGTACAGCTATCTCTCTGAGGAAGGGACTGAGAGACATCAATCACTGTATAGATATCTCTCTGGGGAAGGGAATGAGAGATATTCATCACTGTACAGATAGCTCCCCGAGGAAGAAACTGAGATATATCAATCACTGAAGAGATATCTCCCTTTGGAAGGGACAGAGAGACATCAATCACTGTGCTGAATTCTCTCTGAGGAAGGGACTGAGAGACATCAATCACTGTACAGATATCTCTCTGAAGAAGTGACTGAGAGACATCAATCACTGTACATATATCTCTCTGGGGAAGGGACAGAGAGACATCACTCACTGTACAGGTATCTCTCTGAGGAAGGGACTGAGAGATATCAATCACTGTATAGATATCTCTCTGAAGAAGTGACTGAACAAAAGAACATGAGAACATAAGAAATAGGAGCAGGAGTGGGCTAACCGTCCCCTCGAGCCTGCTACGCCATTCAATACGATCATGGCTGATCTGA
Source organism: Heptranchias perlo (assembly GCF_035084215.1). Taxonomy (NCBI): domain Eukaryota; kingdom Metazoa; phylum Chordata; class Chondrichthyes; order Hexanchiformes; family Hexanchidae; genus Heptranchias; species Heptranchias perlo. The sequence goes on along the minus strand of NW_027139907.1, from coordinate 1,946,251 downwards.
TCCTAACCTCAAATCTAAAGAACACAAGAAGTCGGAGCAGGACCCGGCCACTCAGCCGCTGGGCCCGCTCCGCCACCCACAGGGTCTTGACCGATCCGAACTCAGCTTCATGTCCAATTTCCTGCCCGCTCCCCGTAACCCCTAATTCCCTTTACTTCTAGGAAACTGTCTATTTCTGTTTTAAATTTATTTAATGATGTAGTTTCCACAGCTTCCTGGGGCAGCAAATTCCACAGACCTACCACCCTCTGAGTGAAGAAGTTTCTCCTCATCTCAGTTTTGAAAGAGCAGCCCCTTATTCTAAGATTATGCCCCCTAGTTCTAGTTTCACCCATCCTTGGGAACATCCTTACCGCATCCACCCGATCAAGACCCTTCACAATCTTATATGTTTCAATAAGATCGCCTCTCATTCTTCTGAACTCCAATGGGTAGAGTCCCAATCTACTCAACTTCTCCTCATATATCCACCCCCTCATCCCCGGGATTAGCCGAGTGAACCTTCTTTGTACTGCCTGGAGAGCAAGTATGTCTTTTCTTAAGTATGGCCATCAAAACTGTATGCAGTTGAGTTGACTGAGAGACATCAATCACTGTACAGATAACGCTCTTAGGAATGGACTGAGAGACAACAATCACTGTACAGATATCTGTCAGAGGAAGAGACTGAGAGACACAAATCACTGTTCAGGTATCTCCCCGAAGATGGGACTGAGAGCCATTAATCACTGTTTAGATATCGCTCTGAGGAAGGGACTGAGAGACACCAATCACTGTACAGATATCTCTCTGAGGAAGGGACTGAGAGACATCAATCACTGCACAGATATCACCACTAGGAAGGGACTGAGAGACATCAATCACTGTACAGATATCTCCCCGAGGATGGGACGGAGAGCCATTAATCGCTGTTTAGATATCGCTCTGAGGAAGGGACTGAGAGACATCAATCACTGTACAGATATCTGATAGAGGAAGAGACTGAGAGACATCAATCATTGTACATATATCTGTCAGAGGAAGAGACTGAGAGACATCAATCACTCTTCAGATATCTCCCTGAGGAAGGGACTGAGAGACATCAATCACTGTTCAGAAATCTCTCCGAGGAAGGGACTGAGATACACAAATCACTGTATAAATATCTCTCAGAGGAAGGGACTGAGAGACATCAATCACTGCACAGATAACACTCTGAAGAAGGGATTGAGAGAGATCCATCTCTGTACAGATATCTCCCCGAGGAAGAGACTGAGAGACATTAATCACTCTACAGATATCACCACTAGGAAGGGACTGAGAGACATCAATCACTGTACAGATATCTCCCCGAGGATGGGACGGAGAGCCATTAATCGCTGTTTAGATATCGCTCTGAGGAAGGGACTGAGAGACATCAATCACTGTACAGATATCTGATAGAGGAAGAGACTGAGAGACATCAATCATTGTACATATATCTGTCAGAGGAAGAGACTGAGAGACATCAATCACTCTTCAGATATCTCCCTGAGGAAGGGACTGAGAGACATCAATCACTGTTCAGAAATCTCTCCGAGGAAGGGACTGAGATACACAAATCACTGTATAAATATCTCTCAGAGGAAGGGACTGAGAGACATCAATCACTGCACAGATAACACTCTGAAGAAGGGATTGAGAGAGATCCATCTCTGTGGAGATATCTCCCCGAGGATGAGACTGAGAGACATCAATCACTGTACAGATATCACCATGACGAAGGGAATTAGAGACATCAATCACTGTACAGATATCTGACAGAGGAAGAGACTGGGAAACATTAGTCACTCTTCAGATATCTCTGAGGAAGGGACGGGGTGACATCAATCACTGTACAGATATCTGACAGAGGAAGAGACTGAGAGACATCAATCACTGTACATATATCTCCCAGAGGAAGTGACTGAGAGACATCAATCACTGTACAGATATCTGTCAGAGGAAGAGACTGAGAGACATCAATTACTCTTCAGATATCTCTCTGAGGAAGGAACTGAGAGACATCAATCACTGTACAGATATCTGTCTGAGGAAGGAACTGAGAGACTTTAATCACTGTACAGATATCTCTCTGAAGAAGAGACTGAGATACATCAATCACTGTACAGATATCACCCCAAGGAAGGGACTGAGAGACATCAATCACTGTACAGAAATCTGCCAGAGGCAGGGACTGAGAGATATCAATCACTGCACAGATAACACTCTGAAGAAGGGACTGAGAGAGATCCATCTCTGTACAGATATCTCCCCGAGGAAGAGACTGAGAGACATTAATCACTCTACAGATATCTGTCAGAGGAAGAGACTGAGAGACATCAATCACTCTGCAGATATCTGTCAGAGGAAGGGACTGAGAGACATCAATCACTCTTCAGATATCTGTCTGAGGAAGGGATTGGGAGACATCAATCACTGTACAGGTATCACCTTGAGGAAGGGAATGAGAGACATCAATTACTGTACAGATATCTGACAGAGGAAGAGACTGAGAGAGATCAATCACTGTACAGATATCTGTCACAGGAAGAGACTGAGAGACATTAGTCACTCTTCAGATATCCCTCTGAGGAAGGGACGTGGTGACATCAATCACTGTACAGATATCTCTCCGAGGAAGAGACGTAGAGACATCAATCACTCTACAGATGTCACCACTAGGAAGGGACTGAGAGACATCAATCTCTGTACAGATATCTCTCCGAGGAAGAGACTTAGAGACATCAATAAATCTACAGACGTCACCACTAGGAAGGGACTGAGAGACATCAATCTCTGTACAGATATCTCTCTGAGGAAGGGACTGAGAGACATCGATTACTGTACAGATATCTCTTTGAGGAAGGGACTGAGAGACATCGATTACTGTACAGATATCTCTCTGAGGAAGGGACTGGGTGACATCAATCACTGTAAAGATAGCTGCCTGAGGAAGAGACCGAGACATCAATTACTGTACAGATATCTCTCTGGGGAAAGGACTGGTCGATATCCATCATTGTACAGATATCTCCCTGAGGAAGAAACTGAGAGATATCAATCACTGTACTGTTACCTCCCTGAGAAAGGGACTGAGGGACATCAATCACTGTGCAGAAGTCTCTTTGAGGAAGGGACTGAGAGACATCAATCACTGTACAGACGTCTGTCAGAGGAACAGACTGAGAGAAACCAATCTCTGTACAGATATCTTCCCGAGGATGGGAATGAGAGCCATTCATCACTGTATATTTATCGCTCTGAGGAAGGGACTGAGAGACATCAATCACTGTACAGATATCTCCCCGAGGAAGGGACTGAGGGACATCAATCACTGTGTATTTATCACTCTGAGGAAGAGTCTGAGAGACATCAATCACTGTACAGGTATCACTCTGAGGAAGAGACTGAGAGAGATTCATCCCTGTACAAATGAGAATCCTTACGTGGTCAGTGTCCCCATACGTGGTCAGTGTCCAGTAAAGTAAGTAAAGTACAAAATACCTAAGTGGCAAAGTAGAAAAGTCGTAATGAGGACAAGCAAGGGTTAATTAGAAGCTGCTGTTAGGTATGAACATGGGCCCCTTCAAGGCTAATAGTGGTGTCAGTCTCTCGTTAGATGTAGAGGTCTGCTTATGCTCATCGGTGGAGGAGGTGTGGGGATCTCTGTGCAGCTGGTCGATCAATAGAAATAATGAGCTGAGTGAGGCCCGAGACATTCCAAGTTAACAGATAAAGATGGGGGATGATCAGGAGAAACATTCCAAGCTGAGAGATGAGGAGACACCCATCTATGTCTGTCACTGCGGCGTGATCATCCAATGCACTGCCCATGATTGGCCTGCAATCAGGTAACCCATCATGGCCAACCTATGCCCAGCTTATGATTGGTGTTGACCTTCGTGTTAACAAATGTTCCAACCCCTATTGATCTGTACAAACGTTTGGATTTCTGTATGTTTTTTTGTCTTGCTCTGCTAGCATAAAGGGACCCCATCAGGAGTCCAAATCAATGCTGCAGACTAAGCCCTGCTATTAAAGTTGTGTTGAACTTTAAAGGTGTATTCGACTCAGTTTTTGCTGAACAAGACTGAGGGGAAAAAATAATCCAGTTCATCACAGATATCACTCTGAGGAAGAGACAGAGAGAACCATCCCTGTGCAGATATCTCCCCGAGGAAGAGACTGAGAGACATCAATGACCATACAGATATCTCTCTGATGAAGGCACTGAGAGACATCAATCACTGCAAAGATAACACACTGAGGAAGGGACTGAGAGACATCAATCACTGTACAGGTATCTCTCTGAAGAAGCGACTGAGAGACATCAATCACTGTACAGATATCTCTCTGAAGAAGTGACTGAACAAAAGAACATGAGAACATAAGAAATAGAAACAGGAGTGGGCTAACCGTCCCCTCGAGCCTGCTACGCCAGTCAATACGATCATGGCTGATCTGATCCTAACCTCAAATCTAAAGAACACAAGAAGGAGGAACAGGACCCGGCCACTCAGCCGCTGGGCCCGCTCCGCCACCCACAGGGCCTTGACCGATCCGAACTCAGCTTCATGTTCAATTTCCTGCCCGCTCCCCGTAACCCCTAATTCCCTTTACTTCTAGGAAACTGTCTATTTCTGTTTTAAATTTATTTAATGATGTAGTTTCCACAGCTTCCTGGGGCAGCAAATTCCACAGACCTACCACCCTCTGAGTGAAGAGGTTTCTCCTCATTTCAGTTTTGAAAGAGCAGCCCCTTATTCTAAGATTATGCCCCCTAGTTCTAGTTTCACCCATCCTTGGGAACATCCTTACCGCATCCACCCGGTCAAGCCCCTTCACAATCTCATATGTTTCAATAAGATCGCCTCTCATTCTTCTGAACTCCAATGAGTAGAGTCCCAATCTACTCAACTTCTCCTCATATATCCACCCCCTCATCCCCGGGATTAGCCGAGTGAACCTTCTTTGTACTGCCTGGAGAGCAAGTATGTCTTTTCTTAAGTATGTCCATCAAAACTGTATGCAGTTGAGTTGACTGAGAGACATCAATCACTGTACAGATAACGCTCTTAGGAAGGGACTGAGAGACAACAATCACTGTACAGATATCTGTCAGAGGAAGAGACTGAGAGACACAAATCACTGTTCAGGTATCTCCCCGAAGATGGGATTGAGAGCCATTAATCACTGTACAGATATCTCCCTGAGGAAGGGACTGAGAGACATCAATCACTGCACAGATATCTCCCCGAGGAAGAGACTGAGAGACATCAATCACTCTACAGATATCACCACTAGGAAGGGAATGAGGGACATCAATCACTGTACAGATATCTCCCTTTGGAAGGGACTGAGAGACATCAATCACTGTGCAGGTGTCTATCAGAGGAAGAGACTGAGAGACATTAATCACTCTTCAGATATCACCTTGAGGAAGGGACTGAGAGACACCAATCACTGTAGATATCTCCCTGAGGAAGGGACTGAGAGACATATTTAACTTTGAATTATTTTCATAATAAATTAAACAATTCATTTTAAATTAAAATATTGAATTATTTATAACATAAATTAAACTAATTAATGATTTATATAATGAATTAAACTTTGAATTATTTTTATAATAAATTGAACAATTCATTTTAAAATAATCACTTGAATTATTTATATAATAAATTAAACAATTCATTATAAATTAAACTGTTGAATTATTTTTGTAATAAATTCAAGTTTGAATTATTTTTATAATAAATTAGACAATTCATTTTAAAATAATCACTTGAATTATTTATATAATAAATTATACAATTCATTATTAATTAAAATATTGAATTATTTAAATCATAAATTAAACTTTTAAATTATTTATACAATGAATTAAACTTTGAATTATTTTTATAATAAATTGAACAATTCATTTTAAAATAATCACGTGAATTATTTATATAATAAATTAAACAATTCATTATAAATTAAACTGTTGAATTATTTATGTAATAAATTAAAGATTGAATTATTTTTATAATAAATTGAACAATTCATTTTAAAATAATCATTTGAATTATTTATACAATAAATTAAACAATTCATTGCAAATTAAACTGTTGAATTATTTATGTAATAAATTAAACTGTGAATTATTTTTATAATAAATTAGACAATTCATGTCAAAATAATCACTTGAATTATTTATATAATGAATTATACAATTCATTATTAATTAACATATTGAATTATTTATATAATAAATCAAACTATTTAATGGTTTATATAATGAATTAAACTTTGAATTATTTTTATAATAAATTAAACAATTCATTTTAAAATATTCACTTCAATTATTGATATAATAAATTAAACAATACATTATAAATTGAAGTATTGAATTATTTAATTAATAAATTAAATTTGAATTATTTTTATAATAAATTAAACAATTCATTTTAAAATAATCACTTGAATTATTTATACAATAAATTAGCAATTCATTATAAATTAAACTATTGAATTATTTATATAATAAATTAAACTTTGAATTATTTTCATAATAAATTAAACAATTCATTTTAAAATAATCACTTGAATTATTTATATAATAAATTAAACTTGGAACTATTTTTATAATAAATTAAAGAATTCATTTTAAAATAATCAATCGAATTATTTATATAATAAATTAAACAATTCATTACAAATTAAACTGTTGAATTATTTATGCAATAAATTAAACTATTTAATTATTTATGTAATAAATAAAACTTGGAATTATTTTTATAATCTATTAAACAATTCATTATAAATTAAACTATTGAATTATGTATCAAATGAATTAAACTTTGAAATATTTTTATAATAAACTGAACAATTCATTTTAAAATGATCAGGAATAATTTATGTAATAAATTAGCAATTCAATATAAATTAAACTATTGAATTCTTTATATAATAAATTAAACTTTGAATTATTTTCATAATAAATTAAACAATTCATTTAAAAATAATCACTTGAATTATTTATACAATAAATTAAACTTGGAACTATTTTTATAATAAATTAAACAATTCATTTTAAAATAATCAATTGAATTATTTATATAATAAACTAAACAATTAATTATCAATTAAAATATTGAATTATTTATATAATAAATTAAACTATTTAATTATGTATATAATGAATTAAACTTTGAATTATTTTTCTAATAAATTAAACAATTCATTTTAAAATAATCACTTGAATTATTTATATAATAAATTAAACAATTTATTATAAATTAAACTATTGAATTATTATATAATAAATTATACTTTGAATTATTTTTATAATAAATGAAACAATTCATTTTAAAATAATGAATTGAATTATTTATATAATAAACAAAGCAATTCATTATAAATTAAACTATTTAATTATTTATGTGATAAATTAAATTTTGAATTATTTTTATAATAAATTAAACAATTCATTTTAAAATAATCACTTGAATTATTGATACAATAAATTAGCAATTCATTATAAATTACACTATTGAATTATTTATATAATAAATTAAACTTTGAATTATTTTTATAATAAATTGAACAATTCATTTTAAAATGATCAGGAATTATTTATGTAATAAATTAGCAATTCAATATAAATTAAACTATTGAATTATTTAAATAATAAATTAAACTTTGAATTATTTTCATAATAAATTAAACAATTCATTTAAAAATAATCACTTGAATTATTAATATAATAAATTAGCAATTCAATATAAATTAAACTTTGGATTTATTTATATAATTAATTAAACTATTTAATGGTTTATATAATGAATTAAACTTTGAATTATTTTTATAATAAATTAAACAATTCATTTTAAAATAATCACTTGAATTATTCATATAATTAGTTAAGCAATTAATAATAAATTAAAATATTGAATTATTTATATGATAAATTAAACTATTTAATGATTTATATAATGAATATTGAATTATTTCTATAATAAGTTAAACAATTCATTTTAAAATATTCACTACAATTATTGATATAATGAATTAAACAATACATTATAAATTAAACTATTGAATTATTTATAGAATAAATTAAACTTTGAATTATTTTTGTAATAAATTAAACAATTCATTTTATTTAATCTCTTAAATTATTCATACAATCAATTAAATTTGGAACTATTTTTATAATAAATTAAACAATTCATTTTAAAATAATCACTTGAATTATTTTGATAATAAATTAAACAATTCATTTTAAAATAATCACTTGAATTATTTATGCAATAAATTAAACTTTGAATTATTTTTATAATAAATTGAACAATTCATTTTAAAATGATCAGGAATTATTTATGTAATAAATTAGCAATTCAATATAAATTAAACTATTGAATTATTTATATAATAAATTAAATTTTGAATTATTTTCATAATTAATTAAACAATTAATTTAAAATAATCTCTTGAATTATTTATACAATAAATTAAACTTTGTAGTATTTTTATAATAAATTAAACAATTCATTTGAAAATAATCACTTGAATTATTTATACAATAAATTAAACAATTTAGTATAAATTAAACTGTTGAATTATTTATGTGATAAATTAAACTTTGAATTATTTTTATAATAAATTGAACAATTCATTTTAAAATAATCACTTGAATTAATAATATAATAAATTTGCAATTCAATATAAATTAAACTTTTGAATTATTTCAAAAATAAATTAAACTATTTAATGGTTTATATAATGAATTAAACTTTGAATTATTTTTATAATAAATTAAACAATTCATTTTAAAATAATCACTTGAATTAAACAATTTAGTATAAATTAAACTGATGAATTATTTATGTGATAAATTAAACTTTGAATTATTTTTATAATAAATTAAACAATTCATTTTAAAATCATCAATTGAATTATTTATATAATAAACTAAACAATTCATTATAAATTAAAATATTGAATTATTTACATAATAAATTAAACTATTTAATTATTTATATAATGAATTAAACTTTGAATTATTTTTATAATAAATTAAACAATTAATTTTAATATATTCACTTCAATTATTGATATAATAAATTAAACAATACATTATAAATTAAACTATTGAATTGTTTATATAATAAATTGAACTTTGAATTATTTTGATAATTAATTAAACAATTAATTTTAAAATAATCACTTGAATTATTTATGCAATAACATAAACAATGAATTATGTTGATAATAAATTGAACAATTCATTTTAAATGATCACAAATTATTTATGTAAGAAATTATCAATTCAATAGAACTTAAGCTATTGAATTATTTATATAATAAATTAAACTATTTAATTATTTATATAATAAATTTAACTTTGAATTATTTTCATAATAAATTAAACAATTCATTTTAAAATAATCACTTGAATTATTTATGCAATAAATTAAACTTTGAATTATTTTCATAATAAAATAAACAATTCATTTTAAATTAAAATATTGAATTATTTTAATAATAAATTAAACTTTTTAATTGTTTATGCAATGAATTAAACTTTGAATTATTTTTATAATAAATTAAACAATTCATTTTAAAATAATCTCTTGAATTATTGATATAATAAATTAAAAAAATCATTATAAATTAAACTGTTGAATTATTTATGTGATAAATTAAACTTTGAATTATTTTTATAATAAATTGAACAATTCATTTTAAAATAATCACTTGAATTATTTATATAATAAATTATACAATTCATTATTAATTAAAATATTGAATTATTTAAATAATAAATTAAACTTTTTAATTATTTATACAATGAATTATACATTGAATTATTTTTATAATAAATTATAAAATTTATTATAAATTAAACTGTTGAATTATTTATGTAATAAATTAAACTTTGAATTATTTTTATAATAAATTGAACAATTCATTTTAAAATGATCACGAATTATTCATGTAAGAAATTAGCAATTCAATATAAATTAAACTATTTAATTATTTATATAATCAATTTAACTTTGAATTATTTTCATAATAAATTAAACAATTCATTTTAAATTAAAATATTGAATTATTTATATCATAAATTAAACTACTTAATGATTTATATAATGAATTAAACTTTGAATTATTGTTATAATAAATTAAACAAATCATTTAAAAATAATCACTTGAATTATTGTTATAATAAATTAAAGAATACATTATTACTTAAACTATTGAATTATTTATATAATAAATTAAACAATTCATTTTAAAATAATCACTTGAATTATTTATATAGTAAACTAAACATTTCATTATAAATTAAACTATTTAATTATTTATATGATAAATTAAACTTTGAATTATTTTTATAATAAATTAAACAATTCATTTTAAAATAATCACTTGAATTATTTATATAGTAAACTAAACATTTCATTATAAATTAAACCATTGAATTATTTATAAAATGAATTAAGCTTTGAATTATTTTTATAATAAATTGAACAAATCATTTTAAAATAATCACTTGAATTATTGATATAATAAAATAAACAATACATTATAAATTAAACTATTGAATTATTTATATACTAAACTAAACAATTTATTATAAATTAAAATATTGAATTATTTATATAATAAATCAAACTAATTAATTATTTATATAATGAATTAAACTTTGAATTATTTTGATAATAAATTAGACAATTCATTTTAAAATAATCACTTGAATTATTTATATAATAAATTAAACAATTTATTATGAATTAAACTGTTGAAGTATTTATGTAATAAATTAAATTTGAATCATTTTTATAATAAATTGAACAAATCATTTTAAAATAATCACTTGAATTATTTATATAATAAATTAAACAATTTATTATAAATTAAACCGTTGAATTATTTATGCAATAAATTAAAATTTGAATCATTTTTATAATAAATTGAACAATTCATTTTAAAATAATCACTTGAATTATTTATATAATAAATTAGCAATTCAATATAAATTAAACTCTTGAATTAATTATATCATAAATTAAACTTTGAACTATTTTTATAATAAATTAAACGATTCATTTTAAAATAATCACTTGAATTATTTATATAATAAAATAAACAATTCAGTATAAATTAATCTATTTAATTATTTATATAATATATTAAACTTTGAATTATTTTTATAATCTATCAAACAATTCATTATAAATTAAACTATTGAATTATTGTTATAATGAATTAAACAATTCATTTAAAAATAATCACTTGAATTATTTATGGAATAAATTTCACAATTCATTATAAATTAAACTGTTGAATTATTCATATAATAAATTAAACAATTCATTTTAAATTAAACTATTTAATTATTTATATAATAAATTCAACAATTTATTATGAATTAAACTATTGAATTATTTATATAATAAATTAAACTTTGAATTATTTTTATAATAAATTAAACAATTCATTTTAAAATAATGACTTGAATTAGTTATGTAATAAATTAAACAATACATTATAAATTAAACTATTGAATTATTTATAGAATAAATTAAACTATTTAATGATTTATATAATGAATTAAACTTTGAAATTTTTATAATAAATTAAACAATTCATTTTAAAATAATCACTTGAATTATTTATGCAATAAATTAAACTTTGAATTATTTTTATAATAAATTGAACAATTCATTTTAAAATGATCAGGAATTATTTATGTAATAAATTAGCAATTCAATATAAATTAAACTATTGAATTATTTATATAATAAATTAAATTTTGAATTATTTTCATAATTAATTAAACAATTAATTTAAAATAATCTCTTGAATTATTTATACAATAAATTAAACTTTGTAGTATTTTTATAATAAATTAAACAATTTAGTATAAATTAAACTGTTGAATTATTTATGTGATAAATTAAACTTTGAATTATTTTTATAATAAATTGAACAATTCATTTTAAAATAATCACTTGAATTAATAATATAATAAATTTGCAATTCAATATAAATTAAACTTTTGAATTATTTCAAAAATAAATTAAACTATTTAATGGTTTATATAATGAATTAAACTTTGAATTATTTTTATAATAAATTAAACAATTCATTTTAAAATAATCACTTGAATTATTTATAAAATAAATTAAACAATTTAGTATAAATTAAACTGATGAATTATTTATGTGATAAATTAAACTTTGAATTATTTTTATAATAAATTAAACAATTCATTTTAAAATCATCAATTGAATTATTTATATAATAAACTAAACAATTCATTATAAATTAAAATATTGAATTATTTACATAATAAATTAAACTATTTAATTATTTATATAATGAATTAAACTTTGAATTATTTTTATAATAAATTAAACAATTAATTTTAATATATTCACTTCAATTATTGATATAATAAATTAAACAATACATTATAAATTAAACTATTGAATTGTTTATATAATAAATTGAACTTTGAATTATTTTGATAATTAATTAAACAATTAATTTTAAAATAATCACTTGAATTATTTATGCAATAACATAAACAATGAATTATGTTGATAATAAATTGAACAATTCATTTTAAATGATCACAAATTATTTATGTAAGAAATTATCAATTCAATAGAACTTAAGCTATTGAATTATTTATATAATAAATTAAACTATTTAATTATTTATATAATAAATTTAACTTTGAATTATTTTCATAATAAATTAAACAATTCATTTTAAAATAATCACTTGAATTATTTATGCAATAAATTAAACTTTGAATTATTTTCATAATAAAATAAACAATTCATTTTAAATTAAAATATTGAATTATTTTAATAATAAATTAAACTTTTTAATTGTTTATGCAATGAATTAAACTTTGAATTATTTTTATAATAAATTAAACAATTCATTTTAAAATAATCTCTTGAATTATTGATATAATAAATTAAAAAAATCATTATAAATTAAACTGTTGAATTATTTATGTGATAAATTAAACTTTGAATTATTTTTATAATAAATTGAACAATTCATTTTAAAATAATCACTTGAATTATTTATATAATAAATTATACAATTCATTATTAATTAAAATATTGAATTATTTAAATAATAAATTAAACTTTTTAATTATTTATACAATGAATTATACATTGAATTATTTTTATAATAAATTATAAAATTTATTATAAATTAAACTGTTGAATTATTTATGTAATAAATTAAACTTTGAATTATTTTTATAATAAATTGAACAATTCATTTTAAAATGATCACGAATTATTCATGTAAGAAATTAGCAATTCAATATAAATTAAACTATTTAATTATTTATATAATCAATTTAACTTTGAATTATTTTCATAATAAATTAAACAATTCATTTTAAATTAAAATATTGAATTATTTATATCATAAATTAAACTACTTAATGATTTATATAATGAATTAAACTTTGAATTATTGTTATAATAAATTAAACAAATCATTTAAAAATAATCACTTGAATTATTGTTATAATAAATTAAAGAATACATTATTACTTAAACTATTGAATTATTTATATAATAAATTAAACAATTCATTTTAAAATAATCACTTGAATTATTTATATAGTAAACTAAACATTTCATTATAAATTAAACTATTTAATTATTTATATGATAAATTAAACTTTGAATTATTTTTATAATAAATTAAACAATTCATTTTAAAATAATCACTTGAATTATTTATATAGTAAACTAAACATTTCATTATAAATTAAACCATTGAATTATTTATAAAATGAATTAAGCTTTGAATTATTTTTATAATAAATTGAACAAATCATTTTAAAATAATCACTTGAATTATTGATATAATAAAATAAACAATACATTATAAATTAAACTATTGAATTATTTATATACTAAACTAAACAATTTATTATAAATTAAAATATTGAATTATTTATATAATAAATTAAACTAATTAATTATTTATATAATGAATTAACTTTGAATTATTTTGATAATAAATTAGACAATTCATTTTAAAATAATCACTTGAATTATTTATATAATAAATTAAACAATTTATTATGAATTAAACTGTTGAAGTATTTATGTAATAAATTAAATTTGAATCATTTTTATAATAAATTGAACAAATCATTTTAAAATAATCACTTGAATTATTTATATAATAAATTAAACAATTTATTATAAATTAAACCGTTGAATTATTTATGCAATAAATTAAAATTTGAATCATTTTTATAATAAATTGAACAATTCATTTTAAAATAATCACTTGAATTATTTATATAATAAATTAGCAATTCAATATAAATTAAACTCTTGAATTAATTATATCATAAATTAAACTTTGAACTATTTTTATAATAAATTAAACGATTCATTTTAAAATAATCACTTGAATTATTTATATAATAAAATAAACAATTCAGTATAAATTAATCTATTTAATTATTTATATAATATATTAAACTTTGAATTATTTTTATAATCTATCAAACAATTCATTATAAATTAAACTATTGAATTATTGTTATAATGAATTAAACAATTCATTTAAAAATAATCACTTGAATTATTTATGGAATAAATTTCACAATTCATTATAAATTAAACTGTTGAATTATTCATATAATAAATTAAACAATTCATTTTAAATTAAACTATTTAATTATTTATATAATAAATTCAACAATTTATTATGAATTAAACTATTGAATTATTTATATAATAAATTAAACTTTGAATTATTTTTATAATAAATTAAACAATTCATTTTAAAATAATGACTTGAATTAGTTATGTAATAAATTAAACAATTTATTATAAATTAAACTGTTGAATTATTTATGTGATCAATTAAACTTTGAATTATTTTTATAATCAATTGAACAATTCATTTTAAAATAATCACTTGAAGTATTAATATAATAAATTAGCAATTCAATATAAATTAAATTATTGAATTATTTATAGAATAAATTAAACTATTTAATGATTTATATAATGAATTAAACTTTGAAAGTTTTATAATAAATTAAACAATTCATTTTGAAATATTCACTTCAATTATTGATGTAATAAATTAGCAATTCAACATAAATTAAACTATTGAATTAATTATATCATAAATTAAACTTTGAACTATTTTTACAATAAATTAAACAATTGATTTTAAAATAATCATGTGAATTATTTGTATAATAAACTAAACAATTCATTATAAATAAAACTATTTAATTATTTATGTAATAAATTGAAGATTGAATTGTTTTTATAATAAATTAAACAATTCATTTTAAAATAATCACTTGAATTATTTATATAATAAACTAAACAATTCATTTTAAATTAATCCATTTAATTATTTTTATAATAAATTAAACTTTGAATTATTTTTATAATCTATTGAAGAATTCATTATAAATTAAACTATTGAATTATTTTTATAATAAATTGAACAATTCATTTTATAATAAACACTTGAATTATTTATATAATAAATTAAACAATACATTATAAATTAAACTATTCAATTATTTATATAATGAATTAAACTTTGAATTATTTTAATAATAAATTAAACAATTCATTTAAAAATAATCACTTGAATTATTTATATAATAAATTAAACAATTTATTATAAATTAAACTGTTGAATTATTTGTGTGATCAATTAAACTTTGAATTATATGTATAATAAATTGAACAATTCATTTTAAAATAATCACGAAGTATTGATATAATCAATTAGCAATTCAATATAAATTAAACTATTGAATTATTTATATAATAAATTAAACTATTGAATGATTTATATAATGAATTAAACTTTGAATTATCTTTATGATATATTGAACAATTCATTTTAGAATAATCACTTGAATTATTTATACAATAAATTAGCAATTCATTATAAATTAAACGATGGAATTATTTATATAATACATTAAAACATTCATTTTAAATTAAACTATTGAATTATTTATATAATAAATTAAACTTTGAATTATTTTTAAAATAAATTGAACAATTCTTTTTATAATAATCACTTGAAATATTTATATAATAAATTAAACAATACATTATAAATTAAACTATTCAATTATTTATATAATGAATTAAACTTTGAATTATTTTTATAATCAATTGAACAATTCATTTAAAAATAATCACTTGAATTATTTATATAATAAATTAAACAATTTATTATAAATTAAACTGTTGAATTATTTGTGTGATGAATTAAACTTTGAATTATTTGTATAATAAATTGAACAATTCATTTTCAAATAATCACGAAGTATTGAAAAAAATCAATTAGTAATTCAATATAAATTAAACTATTGAATTATTTATATAATAAATTAAACTATTGAATGATTTATATAATGAATTAAACTTTGAATTATCTTTATGATATATTGAACAATTCATTTTAGAATAATCACTTGAATTATTTATACAATAAATTAGCAATTCATTATAAATTAAACGATGGAATTATTTATATAATACATTAAAACATTCATTTTAAATTAAACTATTGAATTATTTATATAATAAATTAAACTTTGAATTATTTTTAAAATAAATTGAACAATTCATTTAAAAATAATGACTTGAATTATTTATGTAATAAATTAAACAATTTATTATAAATTAAACTGTTGAATTATTTGTGTGATCAATTAAACTTTGAATTATTTGTATAATAAATTGAACAATTCATTTTAAAATAATCACTTGAAGTATTAATATAATAAATTAGCAATTCAATATGAATTAAACTATTGAATTATTTATAGAATAAATTAAACTATTTAATGATTTATATAATGAATTAAACATTGAAATTTTTATAATAAATTAAACAATTCATTTTAAAATATTCACTTCAATTATTGATGCAATAAATTAGCAATTCACATAAATTAAACTATTGAATTAATTATATCATAAATTAAACTTTGAACTATTTTTACAATAAATTAAACTATTGATTTTAAAATAATCACGTGAATTAATTGTATAATAAACTAAACAATTCATTATAAATAAAACCATTTAATTATTTATGTAATAAATTGAAGATTGAATTGTTTTTATAATAAATTAAACAATTCATTTTAAAATAATCACTTGAATTATTTATATAATAAACTAAACAATTAATTTTAAATTAATCCATTTAATTATTTTTATAATAAATTAAACTTTGAATTATTTTTATAATCTATTGAAGAATTCATTATAAATTAAACTATTGAATTATTTTTATAATAAATTGAACAATTCATTTTATAATAATCACTTGAATTATTTATATAATAAATTAAACAATACATTATAAATTAAACTATTCAATTATTTATATAATGAATTAAACTTTGAATTATTTTAATAATAATCAAACAATTCATTTAAAAATAATCAATTGAATTATTTATATAATAAATTAAACAATTTATTATAAATTAAACTGTGGAATTATTTGTGTGATCAATTAAACTTTCAATTATTTGTATAATAAATTGAACAATTCATTTTAAAATATTCACTTCAATTATTGATGTAATAAATTAGCAATTCAATATAAATTAAACTATTGAATTAATTAAATCATAAATTAAACTTTGAACTATTTTTACAATAAATTAAACTATTGATTTTAAAATAATCACGTGAATTAATTGTATAATAAACTAAACAATTCATTATAAATAAAACTATTTAATTATTTATGTAATAAATTGAAGATTGAATCATTTTTATAATAAATTAAACAATTCATTTTAAAATAATCACTTGAATTATTTGTATAATAAACTAAACAATTCATTTTAAATTAATCCATTTAATTATTTTTATAATAAATTAAACTTTGAATTATTTTTATAATCTATTGAAGAATTCATTATAAATTAAACTATTGAATTAATTTTATAATAAATTGAACAATTCATTTTAGAATAATCACTTGAATTATTTATACAATAAATTAGCAATTCATTATAAATTAAACGATGGAATTATTTATATAATACATTAAAACATTCATTTTAAATTAAACTATTGAATTATTTATATAATAAATTAAACAATTCATTATTAATTAAAATATTGAATTGTTTATATATTAAATTAAACAATTCATTTTAAAATAATCACTTGAATTATTTATATAGTAAATTAAACAATTCATTATAAATTAAAATAATGAATTATTTATATAATAAATTAAACTCTTGAATTAATTATATCATAAATTAAACTTTGAACTATTTTTATAATAAATTAAACGATTCATTTTAAAATAATCACTTGAATTATTTATATAATAAACTAAACAATTCATTGTAAATTAATCTATTTAATTATTCATATAATGTATTAAACTTTGAATTATTTTTATAATCTATTAAACAATTCATTACAAATTAAACTATTGAATTATTTTTATAATAAATTAAACAATTCATTTAAAATTAATCACTTGAATTATTTATGCAATACATTTTACAATTCATTATAAATTAAACTGTTGAATTATTCATATAATAAATTAAACAATTCATTTTAAATTAAACTATTTAATTATTTATATTATAAATTAAACAATTTATTATAAATTAAACCGTTGAATTATTTATGCAATAAATTAAAATTTGAATCATTTTTATAATAAATTGAACAATTCATTTTAAAATAATCACTTGAAGTATTAATATAATAAATTAGCAATTCAATATAAATTAAACTATTGAATTATTTATAGAATCAATTAAACAATTCATTATAAATTAATCTATTTAATTATTTATATAATATATTAAACTTTGAATTATTTTTATAATCTATCAAACAATTCATTATAAATTAATCTATTTAATTATTCATATAATGTATTAAACTTTGAATTATTTTTATAATCTATTAAACAATTCATTACAAATTAAACTATTGAATTATTTTTATAATAAATTAAACAATTCATTTAAAATTAATCACTTGAATTATTTATGCAATACATTTTACAATTGATTAGAAATTAAACTGTTGAATTATTCATATAATAAATTAAACAATTCATTTTAAATTAAACTATTTAATTATTTATATAATAAATTAAACTTTGAATTATTTTTATAATAAATTAAACAATTCATTATAAATTAATCTATTGAATTATTTAT
Organism: Heptranchias perlo; assembly: GCF_035084215.1. NCBI lineage: Eukaryota > Metazoa > Chordata > Chondrichthyes > Hexanchiformes > Hexanchidae > Heptranchias > Heptranchias perlo. The sequence continues at coordinate 1,926,999 of NW_027139907.1, read as the reverse complement.
ATAATAAATTAAACAATTTATTATAAATTAAACCGTTGAATTATTTATGCAATAAATTAAAATTTGAATCATTTTTATAATAAATTGAACAATTCATTTTAAAATAATCACTTGAAGTATTAATATAATAAATTAGCAATTCAATATAAATTAAACTATTGAATTATTTATAGAATAAATTAAACAATTCATTATAAATTAATCTATTTAATTATTTATATAATATATTAAACTTTGAATTATTTTTATAATCTATCAAACAATTCATTATAAATTAATCTATTTAATTATTTATATAATATATTAAACTTTGAATTATTTTTATAATCTATCAAACAATTCATTATAAATTAAACTATTGAATTATTTTTATAATAAATTAAACAATTCATTTAAAAATAATCACTTGAATTATTTATGCAATAAATTTTACAATTCATTATAAATTAAACTGTTGAATTATTCATATAATAAATTAAACAATTCATTTTAAATTACACTATTTAATTAGTTATATAATAAATTATACTTTGAATTATTTTTATAATAAATTAGACAATTCATTTTAAAATAAGCACTTGAATTATTTATATAATAAATTAAACAATTTATTATGAATTAAACTATTGAATTATTTATATAATAAATTAAACTTTGAATTATTTTTATAATAAATTAAACAATTCATTTTAAAATAATGACTTGAATTAGTTATGTAATAAATTAAACAATTTATTATAAATTAAACTGTTGAATTATTTATGTGATCAATTAAACTTTGAATTATTTTTATAATCAATTGAACAATTCATTTTAAAATAATCACTTGAAGTATTAATATAATAAATTAGCAATTCAATATAAATTAAACTATTGAATTATTTATAGAATAAATTAAACTATTTAATGATTTATATAATGAATTAAACTTTGAAATTTTTATAATAAATTAAACAATTAATTTTAAAATATTCACTTCAATTATTGATGTAATAAATTAGCAATTCAACATAAATTAAACTATTGAATTAATTATATCATAAATTAAACTTTGAACTATTTTTACAATAAATTAAACAATTGATTTTAAAATAATCACGTGAATTATTTGTATAATAAACTAAACAATTCATTATAAATAAAACTATTTAATTATTGATGTAATAAATTGAAGATTGAATTGTTTTTATAATAAATTAAACAATTCATTTTAAAATAATCACGTGAATTATTTGTATAATAAACTAAACAATTCATTATAAATAAAACTATTTAATTATTTATGTAATAAATTGAAGATTGAATTGTTTTTGTAATAAATTAAACAATTCATTTTAAAATAATCACTTGAATTATTTATATAATAAACTAAACAATGCATTTTAAATTAATCCATTTAATTATTTTTATAATAAATTAAACTTTGAATTATTTTGATAATCTATTGAAGAATTCATTATAAATTAAACTATTGAATTATTTTTATAATAAATTGAACAATTCATTTTATAATAAACACTTGAATTATTTATATAATAAATTAAACAATACATTACAAATTAAACTATTCAATTATTTATATAATGAATTAAACTTTGAATTATTTTAATAATAAATTAAACAATTCATTAAAAAATAATCACTTGAATTATTTATATAATAAATTAAACAATTTATTATAAATTAAACTGTTGAATTATTTGTGTGATCAATTAAACTTTGAATTATTTGTATAATAAATTGAACAATTCATTTTAAAATAATCACGAAGTATTGATATAATCAATTAGCAATTCAATATAAATTAAACTATTGAATTATTTAAAAAATAAATTAAACTATTGAATGATTTATATAATGAATTAAATTTTGAATTATCTTTATGATATATTGAACAATTCATTTTAGAATAATCACTTGAATTATTTATACAATAAATTAGCAATTCATTATAAATTAAACGATGGAATTATTTATATAATACATTAAAACATTCATTTTAAATTAAACTATTGAATTATTTATATAATAAATTAAACTTTGAATTATTTTTAAAATAAATTGAACAATTCATTTTATAATAATCACTTGAAATATTTATATAATAAATTCAACAATACATTATAAATTAAACTATTCAATTATTTATATAATGAATTAAACTTTGAATTATTTTTATAATCTATTAAACAATTCATTTAAAAATAATCACTTGAATTATTTATATAATAAATTAAACAATTTATTATAAATTAAACTGTTGAATTATTTGTGTGATCAATTAAACTTTGAATTATTTGTATAATAAATTGAACAATTCATTTTCAAATAATCACGAAGTATTGAAAAAATCAATTAGTAATTCAATATAAATTAAACTATTGAATTATTTATATAATAAATTAAACTATTGAATGATTTATATAATGAATTAAACTTTGAATTATCTTTATGATATATTGAACAATTCATTTTAGAATAATCACTTGAATTATTCATACAATAAATTAGAAATTCATTATAAATTAAACGATGGAATTATTTATATAATACATTAAAACATTCATTTTAAATTAAACTATTGAATTATTTATATAATAAATTAAACTTTGAATTATTTTTAAAATAAATTGAACAATTCATTTTATAATAATCACTTGAATTATTTATATAATAAATTAAACAATACATTATAAATTAAACTATTCAATTATTTATATAATGAATTAAACTTTGAATTATTTTTATAATAAATTAAACAATTCATTTAAAAATAATCACTTGAATTATTTATATAATAAATTAAACAATTTATTATAAATTAAACTGTGGAATTATTTGTGTGATCAATTAAACTTTGAATTATTTGTATAATAAATTGAACAATTCATTTTCAAATAATCACGAAGTATTGAAAAAATCAATTAGTAATTCAATATAAATTAAACTATTGAATTATTTATATAATAAATTAAACTATTGAATGATTTATATAATGAATTAAACTTTGAATTATCTTTATGATATATTGAACAATTCATTTTAGAATAATCACTTGAATTATTCATACAATAAATTAGAAATTCATTATAAATTAAACGATGGAATTATTTATATAATACATTAAAACATTCATTTTAAATTAAACTATTGAATTATTTATATAATAAATTAAACTTTGAATTATTTTTAAAATAAATTGAACAATTCATTTTATAATAATCACTTGAATTATTTATATAATAAATTAAACAATACATTATAAATTAAACTATTCAATTATTTATATAATGAATTAAACTTTGAATTATTTTTATAATAAATTAAGCAATTCATTTAAAAATAATCACTTGAATTATTTATATAATAAATTAAACAATTTATTATAAATTAAACTGTGGAATTATTTGTGTGATCAATTAAACTTTGAATTATTTGTATAATAAATTGAACAATTCATTTAAAAATAATCACGAAGTATTATTATAATAAATTAGCAATTCAATATAAATTAAACTATTGAATTATTTATAGAATAAATTAAACTTTGAATTATTTTATAATCAATTGAACAATTCATTTAAAAATAATCACTTGAATTATTTATATAATAAATTAAACAATTTATTATAAATTAAACTGTTGAATTATTTGTGTGATCAATTAAACTTTGAATTATTTGTATAATAAATTGAACAATTCATTTTCAAATAATCACGAAGTATTGAAAAAATCAATTAGTAATTCAATATAAATTAAACTATTGAATTATTTATATAATAAATTAAACTATTGAATGATTTATATAATGAATTAAACTTTGAATTATCTTTATGATATATTGAACAATTCATTTTAGAATAATCACTTGAATTATTCATACAATAAATTAGAAATTCATTATAAATTAAACGATGGAATTATTTATATAATACATTAAAACATTCATTTTAAATTAAACTATTGAATTATTTATATAATAAATTAAACTTTGAATTATTTTTAAAATAAATTGAACAATTCATTTTATAATAATCACTTGAATTATTTATATAATAAATTAAACAATTTATTATAAATTAAACTGTGGAATTATTTGTGTGATCAATTAAACTTTGAATTATTTTTATAATAAATTAAACAATTCATTTAAAAATAATCACAAAGTATTATTATAATAAATTAGCAATTCAATATAAATTAAACTATTGAATTATTTATAGAATAAATTAAACTTTGAATTATTTTATAATAAATTAAACAATTCATTTTAAAATAATGACTTGAATTATTTATGTAATAAATTAAACAATTTATTATAAATTAAACTGTTGAATTATTTGTGTGATCAATTAAACTTTGAATTATTTATATAATAAATTGAACAATTCATTTTAAAATAATCACTTGAAGTATTAATATAATAAATTAGCAATTCAATATAAATTAAACTATTGAATTATTTATCGAATAAATTAAACTATTTAATGATTTATATAATGAATTAAACATTGAAATTTTTATAATAAATTAAACAATTCATTTTAAAATATTCACTTCAATTATTGATGTAATAAATTAGCAATTCACATAAATTAAACTATTGAATTAATTATATCATAAATTAAACTTTGAACTATTTTTACAATAAATTAAACAATTGATTTTAAAATAATCACGTGAATTATTTGTATAATGAACTAAACAATTCATTATAAATAAAACTATTTAATTATTTATGTAATAAATTGAAGATTGAATTGTTTTTATAGTAAATTAAACAATTCATTTTAAAATAATCACTTGAATTATTTATATAATAAACTAAACAATTAATTTTAAATTAATCCATTTAATTATTTTTATAATAAATTAAACTTTGAATTATTTTTATAATCTATTGAAGAATTCATTATAAATTAAACTATTGAATTATTTTTATAATAAATTGAACAATTCATTTTATAATAATCACTTGAATTATTTATACAATAAATTAGCAATTCATTATAAATTAAACGATGGAATTATTTATATAATACATTAAAACATTCATTTTAAATTAAACTATTGAATTATTTATATAATAAATTAAACTTTGAATTATTTTTAAAATAAATTGAACAATTCATTTAAAAATAATGACTTGAATTATTTATGTAATAAATTAAACAATTTATTATAAATTAAACTGTTGAATTATTTGTGTGATCAATTAAACTTTGAATTATTTGTATAATAAATTGAACAATTCATTTTAAAATAATCACTTGAATTATTAATATAATAAATTAGCAATTCAATATAAATTAAACTATTGAATTATTTATCGAATAAATTAAACTATTTAATGATTTATATAATGAATTAAACATTGAAATTTTTATAATAAATTAAACAATTCATTTTAAAATATTCACTTCAATTATTGATGTAATAAATTAAACAATACATTATTAATTAAACTATTGAATTATTTATATAATAAATTAAACTTTAAATTATTTTTTAAATAAATTATACAATTCATTTTAAAATAATCACTTGAATTATTTATATAATATATTAGCAATTCAATGTAAATTAAACTATTGAATTAATTTTATCATAAATTAAACTTTGAACTATTTTTACAATAAATTAAACAATTGATTTGAAAATAATCACGTGAATTATTTGTATATTAAACTAAACAATTAATTATAAATAAAACTATTTAATTATTTATGTAATAAATTGAAGATTGAATTATTTTTATAATAAATTAAACAATTTATTTTAAAATAATCACTTGAATTATTTATATAGTAAACTAAACAATTCATTTTAAATTAATCCATTTAATTATTTTTATAATAAATTAAACTTTGAATTATTTTTATAATCTATTGAAGAATTCATTATAAATTAAATTATTGAATTATTTTTATAATAAATTGAACAATTCATTTTAAAATAATCACTTGAATTGTATATACAATAAATTAAACAATTTATTATGAATTAAACTGTTGAAGTATTTATGTCATAAATTAAACTTTGAATTATTTTTATAATAAATTGAACAATTCATTTAAAAATGATCACGAATTATTTATGTAATAAATTAGCAATTCAATATAAATTAAACTATTTCATTATTTATATAATAAATTAAACTGTGAAATGTTTTTATAATAAATTAAACAATTCATTTTAATATATTCACTTCAATTATTGATATAAAAAATTAAACAATACATTATAAATTAAACTATTGAATTACTTATATAATAAATTAAACAATTCATTTTAAAATAATCACGTAAATTATTTATATAATAAATTAAACTTTGAACTAATTTTATAATAAATTAAACGATTCATTTTAAAATAATCATATGAATTATTTTTATAATAAAATAAACAATTCATTATAAATTAAACTATTGAATTATTTATGTAATAAATTAAACTATTTAATTATTTATATAATAAATTAAACTTTGAATTATTTTTATAATAAATTAAACAATTCATTTTAAAATAATGACTTGAATTATTTATGTAATAAATTAAACAATTTATTATAAATTAAACTGTTGAATTATTTATGTGATCAATTAAACTTTGAATTATTTTTATAATAAATTGAACAATTCATTTTAAAATAATCACTTGAAGTATTAATGTAATAAATTAGCAATTCAATATAAATTAAACTATTGAATCATTTATATAATAAATTAAACTATTGAATGATTTATATAATGAATTAAACTTTGAATTATCTTTATGATATATTGAACAATTCATTTTAGAATAATCACTTGAATTATTTATACAATAAATTAGCAATTCATTATAAATTAAACGATGGAATTATTTGTATAATACATTAAAACATTCATTTTAAATTAAACTATTGAATTATTTATAAAATAAATTAAACTTTGAATTATTTTTAAAATAAATTGAACAATTCATTTTATAATAATCACTTGAATTATTTATATAATAAATTAAACAATACATTATAAATTAAACTATTCAATTATTTATATAATGAATTAAACTTTGAATTATTTTTATAATAAATTAAACAATTCATTTAAAAATAATCACTTGAATTATTTATGTTATAAATTAAACACTTTATTATAAATTAAACTGTTGAATTATTTGTGTGATCAATTAAACTTTGAATTATTTGTATAATAAATTGAATAATTCATTTTAAAATAATCACTTGAAGTATTAATATAATAAATTAGCAATTCAATATAAATTAAACTATTGAATTATTTATCGAATAAATTAAACTATTTAATGATTTATATAATGAATTAAATATTGAAATTTTTATAATAAATTAAACAATTCATTTTAAAATATTCACTTCAATTATTGATGTAATAAATTAAACAATACATTATTAATTAAACTATTGAATTATTTATATAATAAATTAAACTTTAAATTATTTTTAAAATAAATTATACAATTCATTTTAAAATAATCACTTGAATTATTTATATAATAAATTAGCAATTCAAAATAATTAAACTACTGAATTAATTTTATCATAAATTAAACTTTGAACTATTTTTACAATAAATTAAACAATTTATTTTAAAATAATCACGTGAATTATTTATATAATTAACTAAACAATTCATTTTAAATTAATCCATTTAATTATTTTTATAATAAATTAAACTTTGAATTATTTTTATAATCTATTGAAGAATTCATTATAAATTAAATTATTGAATAATTTTTATAATAAATTGAACAATTCATTTTAAAATAATCACTTGAATTGTATATACAATAAATTAAACAATTTATTATGAATTAAACTGTTGAAGTATTTATGTCATAAATTAAACTTTGAATTATTTTTATAATAAATTGAACAATTCATTTAAAAATGATCACGAATTATTTATGTAATAAATTAGCAATTCAATATAAATTAAACCATTGAATTATTTGTATAATAAATTAAACTGTGAAATGTTTTTATAATGAATTAAACAATTCATTTTAATATATTCACTTCAATTATTGATATAAAAAATTAAACAATACATTATAAATTAAACTATTGAATTACTTATATAATAAATTAAACAATTCATTTTAAAATAATCACGTAAATTATTTATATAATAAATTAAACTTTGAACTAATTTTATAATAAATTAAACGATTCATTTTAAAATAATCATTTGAATTATTTTTATAACAAATAAACAATTCATTATAAATTGAACTATTGAATTATTTATGTAATAAATTAAACTATTTAATTATTTATATAATAAATTAAACTTTGAATTATTTTTATAATAAATTAAACAATTCATTTTAAAATAATGACTTGAATTATTTATGTAATAAATTAGCAATTCAATATAAATTAAACTATTGAATTATTTATAGAATAAATTAAACTATTTAAATATTCATATAATGAATTAAACTTTGACATTTTTATAATAAATTAAACAATTCATTTTCAAATATTCACTTCAATTATTGATGTAATAAATTAAACAATACATTATTAATTAAACTATTGAATTATTTATATAATAAATTAAAGTTTGAATTATTTTGATAATAATTATACAATTCATTTTAAAATAATCACTTGAATTATTTATAGAATAAATTAGCAATTCAATATAAATTAAACTATTGAATTAATTATATCATAAATTAAACTTTGAACTATTTTTACAATAAATTAAACAATTGATTTTAAAATAATCATGTGAATTATTTGTATAATAAACTAAACAATTCATAATAAATTAAATTGTTTAATTATTTATATAATAAATTAAACTTTGAATTATTTTTATAATAAATTGAACAATTCATTTTAAAATGATCACGAATTATTTATGTAATAAATTAGCAATTCAATATAAATTAAACTATTGACTTATTAATATAATAAATTAAACCGTGAAATATTTTTATAATATATTAAACAATTCATTTTAATATATTCACTTCAATTATTGATATAAAAAATTAAACAATACATTATAAATTAAACTATTGAGTTATTTATATAATAAATTAAACTATTTAATTATTTATATAATAAATTAAACTTTGAATTATTTTTATAATAAATTAAACGATTTATTTTAAAGTAATCACTTGAATTAATAGATTAATTTATAATTCAAGTGATTATTTTAAAATGACTCGTTTAATTTATCATAAAAATAGTTCCATGTTCCATTTATTAAATATTATTATTCATTATAAATTAATCTATTTCATTGTTTATATTATAACTTAAACTATTTAATTATATATATAAGTATTTATATGATAAATTATACTTTGAATTATTTTGATAATAAATTAAACAATTCGTTATAAATTAAACTATTTAATTATTTATATAATAAATTAAACTATTTAATTATTTATATAATGAATTAAACTTTGAATTATTTTTATAATATATTAAACAATTCATTTTTGAATAATCACTTGAATTATTTATATAATCAATTAAACAATTACTTTAAAGTAATCATTTGAATTATTGATATAATAAATTACACAATTCATTATTAATTAAAATATTGATTTATTTATATAATAAATTAAAACTATTGAATTTGTTTTATAAAAATTAAACTTTGAATTATGTTTATAAAAAAGTAAACAATTAATTATAAAATAATCACTTGAATTATTTATGTAACAATTAAACAATTCATTATAAACTAAATTATTGAATTATTTATACAAGAAATTAAAATTTTGAATTATTTTTATAATAAATTGAACAATTCATTTTAAAATAATCACTTGAATTTTTTATATAATAAATTACACAATTCATTAAAAATAAAACCATTGAATTATTTATATAATACATTAAACAATTCATTTTAATATAATCACTTGAATTATTTATATGTTAAATCAAACTATTCATTATAAATTAAATTATTGAATTATTTATATGATAACTTAAACTATTTAAGTATTTGTTAAATAAATTAAAATTTGAATTATTTTTATAATAAATTAAACAATTCATTGTTAATTAAAATATTGAATTATTGATATAATAATTTAAACTATTTAATGATTTATATAATGAATTAAACTTAAAAATTTTAATAATAAATTAAACAATTCATTTTAAAATATTCACTTCAATTATTGATGTAATAAATTAAACAATACATTATTAATTAAACTATTGAATTATTTATATAATAAATTAAACTTTGAATTATTTTCATTATAAATTAAACAATTTATTTTAAATTAAAATATTGAATTATTTATATAATAAATTAAACTATATAATGATTTACATAATGAATTAAAGTTGGAATTATTTTTATAATAAATTGAACAATTCTTTTTAAAATAATCACATGAATTATTTATATAATAAACTAAGCAATTCATTATAAATTAAAATATTGAATTATTTATATAATAAATTAATCTATTTAATTATTTATGTAATGAATTAAACTTTGAACTATTTTTGTAATAAATTAAACAATTCATTTTAAAATAATCTATTTAATTATTTATAAAATAAGTTAAACTTTGAATTATATTTATAACCTATTAAACAATTCATTATACATTAAACTATTGAATTATTTATATAATAAATTAAACTATTTAATTGTTTATGTGATAAATTAAACTTTGAATTGTTTTTATAATAAATTAAACAATTCATTTTAAAATAATCACTTGAATTACTTATGTAATAAATTACTCTTTGAACTATTTTTATAATAAATTAAACAATTCATTTCAAAATAATCACTTGAATTATTTATATAATAAATTAAACAATTTATTATAAATTAAACTGTTGAATTACTTGTGTAATAAATTAAACTTTGAATTATTTATATAATAAATTAAACAATTCATTATAAATTAAAATATTGAATTATTTATATAATAATTTCATCTATTTAATTATTGATGTAATGAATTAAACTTTGAATTATTTTTATAATAAATTGAACAATTGATTTTAAAATGATCACGAATTATTTATGTAATAAATTAGCAATTCAATACAAATTAAACTATTGAATTATCTGTATAATAAATTAAACAATTCATTAAAAAATAATCACTTGAATCATTTATATAATAAATTAGCAATTCAATATAAATTAAACTATTGAGTTATTTATATAATAAATTAAACTATTTAATGATTTATATAATGAATTAAACTTTGAATTATTTTAATAATATATTAAACAATTCATAATAAATTAAATTATTTAATTATTTATATGATAAATTAAACTTTGAATTGTTTTTATATCAAATTAAACAATTCATTATGATTTAAACTATTTAATTATTCATATAATAAATTAAACTTTGATTTTTTTGAATAATAAATTAAACAATTCATTTTAAAATAATCATTTGAATTATTTATATAATAAACTAAACATTTCATTATAAATTAAAATATTGAATCATTTATATAATAAATTAAACTTTGAATTATTTTAATAATAAACTAAACAATTAATTATAAATTAAAATATTGAATTATTTATATAATGAATTAAACTTTGAATTATTTTTATAATAAATTAAACAATTCATTTTAAATTAATCACTTGAATTATTTATGTAATAAATTAAACTTTGAACTATTTTTATAATAAACTAAACAATTCATTATAAATTAAACTATTTAATTATTTATTTAATAAATTAAACTTTGAATTGTTTTTATAATAAATTAAACAATTCATTATGAATTAAACTATTTAATGATTTATATAATAAATTAAACTTTGAATTGTTTCTATATAAATTAAACAATTCATTATAAATTAAACTATTTAATTATTTATGTAATAAATTAAACTTTGAATTATTTTAATAATAAATTAAACAATTCATTATAAATTAAAATATTGAATCATTTATATAATAAATTAAACTTTGAATTATTTTTATAATAAATTAAACAATTCATTTTAAATTAATCACTTGAATTATTTATGTAATAAATTAAACTTTGAACTATTTTTATAATAAACTAAACAATTCATTATAAATTAAACTATTTAATTATTTATTTAATAAATTAAACTTTGAATTGTTTTTATAATAAATTAAACAATTCATTATGAATTAAACGATTTAATGATTTATATAATAAATTAAACTTTGAATTGTTTCTATATAAATTAAACAATTCATTATAAATTAAACTATTTAATTATTTATGTAATAAATTGAACTTTGAATTATTTTAATAATTAATTAAACAATTCATTATAAATTAAAATATTGAATCATTTATATAATAAATTAAACTTTGAATTATTTTAATAATAAACTAAACAATTCATTTTAAATTAATCACTTGAATTATTTATGTAATAAATTAAACTTTGAACTATTTTTATAATAAACTAAACAATTCATTATAAATTAAACTATTTAATTATTTATTTAATAAATTAAACTTTGAATTGTTTTTATAATAAATTAAACAATTCATTATGAATTAAACTATTTAATGATTTATATAATAAATTAAACTTTGAATTGTTTCTATATAAATTAAACAATTCATTATAAATTAAACTATTTAATTATTTATGTAATAAACTAAACTTTGAATTATTTTTATAATAAATTGAACAATTCATTTAAAAATGATCACAAATTATTTATGTAATAAATTAGCAATTCAATATAAATTAAACTATTGAATTATTTATATAATAAATTAAACTGTGAAATGTTTTTATAATAAATTAAACAATTCATTTTAATATATTCACTTCAATTATTGATATAAAAATTTAAACAATACATTATAAATTAAACTATTTATTTTAAAATAATCACTTGAATTGTATATACAATAAATTAAACAATTTATTATGAATTAAACTGTTGAAGTATTTATGTAATAAATTAAACTTTGAATTATTTATATAATAAATTAAACTGTGAAATGTTTTTATAATAAATTAAACAATTAATTTTAATATATTCACTTCAATTATTGATATAAAAAATTAAACAATACATTATAAATTAAACTATTGAATTACTTATAGAATAAATTAAACAATTCATTTTAAAATAATCACGTGAATTATTTATATAACAAATTAAACTTTGAACTAATTTTATAATAGATTAAACGATTCATTTTAAAATAATCATTTGAATTATTTTTATAATAAAATAAACAATTCATTATAAATTAAACTATTGAATTATTTATATAATAAATTAAACTATTTAATTATTTATATAATAAATTAACCTTTGAATTATTTTTATAATAAATTAAACAATTTATTTTAAAATAATGACTTGAATTATTTATGTAATAAATTAGCAATTCAATATAAATTAAACTATTGAATTATTTATATAATAAATTAAACTGTGAAATGTTTTTATAATAAATTAAACAATTCATTTTAATATATTCACTTCAATTATTGATATAAAAATTTAAACAATACATTATAAATTAAACTATTTATTTTAAAATAATCACTTGAATTGTATATACAATAAATTAAACAATTTATTATGAATTAAACTGTTGAAGTATTTATGTAATAAATTAAACTTTGAATTATTTATATAATAAATTAAACTGTGAAATGTTTTTATAATAAATTAAACAATTAATTTTAATATATTCACTTCAATTATTGATATAAAAAATTAAACAATACATTATAAATTAAACTATTGAATTACTTATAGAATAAATTAAACAATTCATTTTAAAATAATCACGTGAATTATTTATATAACAAATTAAACTTTGAACTAATTTTATAATAGATTAAACGATTCATTTTAAAATAATCATTTGAATTATTTTTATAATAAAATAAACAATTCATTATAAATTAAACTATTGAATTATTTATATAATAAATTAAACTATTTAATTATTTATATAATAAATTAACCTTTGAATTATTTTTATAATAAATTAAACAATTTATTTTAAAATAATGACTTGAATTATTTATGTAATAAATTAAACAATTTATTATAAATTAAACTGTTGAATTATTTATGTGATCAATTAAACTTTGAATTATTTTTAAAATAAATTGAACAATTCATTTTAAAATAATCACTTGAAGTATTTATATAATAAATTAAACAATTCACTTTAAATTTAACTATTTAATTATTTATGTAATAAATTAAACTTTGAATTATTTTCATAATAAATTAAACAATTCATTTTAAAATAATCACTTGAATTATTTATATAATAAATTAAACAATTTATTATGAATTAAACTGTTGAAGTGTTTATGTAATAAATTAAACTTTGAATTATTTTTATAATAAATTGAACAATTCATTTTGAAATGATCATGAATTATTTATGTAATAAATTAGCAATTCAATATAATTTAAACTTTGAACTATTTTTATAATAAATTAAACGATTCATTTTAATATATTCACTTCAATTATTGATATAAAAAATTAAACAATACATTATAAATTAAACTATTGAATTATTTATATAATAAATTAAACTATTTAATTATTTATATAATAAATTAAACTTTGAATTATTTTTATAATAAATTAAACAATTCATTTTAAAATATTCACTTCAATTATTGATGTAATAAATTAGCAATTCAACATAAATTAAACTATTGGATTAATTATATCATAAATTAAACTTTGAACTATTTTTACAATAAATTAAACAATTGATTTTAAAATAATCACGTGAATTATTTGTATAATAAACTAAACAATTCATTATAAATAAAACTATTTAATTATTTATGTAATAAATTGAAGATTGAATTGTTTTTATAATAAATTAAACAATTCATTTTAAAATAATCAGTTGAATTATTTATTTAATAAACTTGCAATTCAATATAAATTAAACTATTGAATTATTTATAGAATAAATTAAACTATTTAATGATTTATATATTGAATTAAACTTTGAAATTTTTATAATAAATTAAACAATTCATTTTAAAATATTCACTTCAATTATTGATGTAATAAATTAAACAATACATTATTAATTAAAATATTGAATTATTTATATAATAAATAAAACTTTGAATTATTTTTATAATAAATTAAACTGTATAATTATTTATAAAATGAATTAAACTTTGAATTATCTTTATGATATAATGAACAATTCATAATAAATTAAATGGTTTAATTATTTATATAATAAATTAAACTTTGAATTATTTTCATAATAAATTAAACAATTCATTTTAAATTAAACTATTGAGTTATTTATATAATACATTAAACTATTTAATGATTTATATAATTAATTAAACTTTGAATTATTTTCATAATAAATTAAACAATTCATAATGAATTAAATTATTTATATAATAAATTAAACTTTGAATTGTTTTTATAATAAATTAAACAATTCATTATGAATTAAACTATTTAATTATTTATATAATAAATTAAACAATTCATTATAAATTAAATGGTTGAATTATTTATGCAATAAATTAAACTTGAATTATTTTTATAACAAATTAAACAATTCATTATAAATTAAAATATTGAATTATTAATATAATAAATTAGCAATTCAATATAAATTAAACTATTGAATTATTTATATATTAAATTAAACTATTCATTTTAAAATAATCACTTGAATTATTTGTATAATAAACTAAACAATTCATTATAAATTAAACTAATTAATTATTTATATAATAAATTAAACTTGGAACTATTTTTTAATAAATTAAACGATTTATTTTAAAGTAATCACTTGAATTAATAGATTAATTTATAATTCAAGTGATTATTTTAAAATGACTCGTTTAATTTATCATAAAAATAGTTCCATGTTCCATTTATTAAATATTATTATTCATTATAAATTAATGTATTTCATTGTTTATATTATAAATTAAACTATTTAATTATATATATATAATTATTTATATAATAAATTATACTTTGAATTATTTTGATAATAAATTAAACAATTCGTTATAAATTAAACTATTTAATTATTTATATAATAAATTAAACTATTTAATTATTTATATAATGAATTAAACTTTGAATTATTTTTATAATATATTAAACAATTCATTTTTGAATAATCACTTGAATTATTTATATAATCAATTAAACAATTACTTTAAAGTAATCATTTGAATTATTGATATAATAAATTACACAATTCATTATTAATTAAAATATTGATTTATTTATATAATAAATTAAACAATTGAATTTGTTTTATAAAAATTAAACTTTGAATTATGTTTATGAAAAAGGAAACAATTAATTATAAAATAATCACTTGAATTATTTATGTAACAATTAAACAATTCATTATAAACTAAATTATTGAATTATTTATACAAGAAATTAAAATTTTGAATTATTTTTATAATAAATTGAACAATTCATTTTAAAATTATCACTTGAATTTTTTATATAATAAATTACACAATTCATTAAAAATACAACCATTGAATTATTTATATAATACATTAAACAATTCATTTTAATAGAATCACTTGAATTATTTTTTGTTAAATCAAACTATTCATTATAAATTAAATTATTGAATTATTTATATGATAACTTAAACTATTTAAGTATTTGTTAAATAAATTAAAATTTGAATTATTTTTATAATAAATTAAACAATTCATTGTTAATTAAAATATTGAATTATTGATATAATAATTTAAATAATTGAATCATTTACTGAGAAAAATACATTTTAATTATTTTTATAATAAATTAAACAATTCATTACAAATTAAATTATTGTATTATTTTTATGATATCTTGAACAATTCATTTAAAAATAATCACTTGAATTATTTATACAATAAATTAGCAATTCATTATAAATTAAACTATGGAATTATTTATATAATAAATTAAACTTTGAATTATTTTCATTATAAATTAAACAATTCATTTTAAATTAAAATATTGAATTATTTATATAATAAATTAAACTATTTAATGATTTACATAATGAATTAAAGTTGGAATTATTTTTATAATAAATTGAACAATTCTTTTTAAAATAATCACATGAATTATTTATATAATGAATTAAACTTGGAACTATTTTTATAATAAATTAAACAATTCATTTCAAAATAATCAATTGAATCATTTATATAATAAACTAAGCAATTCATTATAAATTAAAATATTGAATTATTTATATTATAAATTAATCTACTTAATTAATTATGTAATGAATTAAACTTTGAACTATTTTCATAATAAATTAAACAATTCATTTTAAAATAATCACTTGAATTATTTTTATAATAAACTAAACAATTCATTATAAATTAATCTATTTAATTATTTATAAAATAAATTAAACTTTGAATTATATTTATAATCTATTAAACAATTCATTATACATTAAACTATTGAATTATTTATATAATAAATTAAACTATTTAATTGTTTATGTGATAAATTAAATTTTGAATTGTTTTTATAATAAATTAAACAATTCATTTTAAAATAATCACTTGAATTACTTATGTAATAAATTACTCTTTGAACTATTTTTATAATAAATTAAACAATTCATTTCAAAATAATCACTTGAATTATTTATATAATAAATTAAACAATTTATTATAAATTAAACTGTTGAATTACTTGTGTAATAAATTAAACTTTGAATTATTTATATAATAAATTAAACAATTCATTATAAATTAAAATATTGAATTATTTATATGATAATTTCATCTATTTAATTATTGATGCAATGAATTAAACATTGAATTATTTTTATAATAAATTAAACAATTCATTTTAAAATAATCACTTGAATTATTTATATAATAAATTAAACAATTTATTATAAATTAAACTGTTGAATTACATGTGTAATAAATTAAACTTTGAATTATTTTTATAATAAATTGAACAATTGATTTTAAAATGATCACGAATTATTTATGTAATAAATTAGCAATTCAATACAAATTAAACTATTGAATTATCTGTATAATAAATTAAACAATTCATTTAAAAATAATCACTTGAATTATTTATATAATAAATTAGCAATTCAATATAAATTAAACTATTGAGTTATTTATATAATAAATTAAAATATTGAATGATTTTTATAATGAATTAAACTTTGAATTATTTTAATAATGAATTAAACAATTCATAATAAATTAAATTATTTAATTATTTATATGATAAATTAAACTTTGAATTGTTTTTATATCAAATTAAACAATTCATTATGAATTAAACTATTTAATGATTCATATAATAAATTAAACTTTAAATTTATTTAATAATAAATTAAACAATTCATTTTAAAATAATCATTTGAATTATTTATATAATAAATTAAACAATTCATTATAAATTAAAATATTGAATCATTTATATAATAAATTAAATTTTGAATTATTTTGATAATAAATTAAACAATTCGTTATAAATTAAACTATTTAATTATTTATATAATGAATTAAACATTGAATTATTTTTATAATATATTAAACAATTCATTTTTGAATAATCACTTGAATTATTTATATAACAATTAAACAATTACTTTAAAGTAATCATTTGAATTATTGATATAATAAATTACACAATTCATTATTAATTAAAATATTGATTTATTTATATAATAAATTAAACTATTGAATTTGTTTTATAAAAATTAAACTTTGAATTATGTTTATAAAAAAGTAAACAATTAATTATAAAATAATCACTTGAATTATTTATGTAACAATTAAACAATTCATTATAAACTAAATTATTGAATTATTTATACAAGAAATTAAAATTTTGAATTATTTTTATAATAAATTGAACAATTCATTTTAAAATAATCACTTGAATTTTTTATATAATAAATTACACAATTCATTAAAAATAAAACCATTGAATTATTTATATAATACATTAAACAATTCATTTTAATATAATCACTTGAATTATTTATATGTTAAATCAAACTATTCATTATAAATTAAATTATTGAATTATTTATATGATAACTTAAACTATTTAAGTATTTGTTAAATAAATTAAAATTTGAATTATTTTTATAATAAATTAAACAATTCATTGTTAATTAAAATATTGAATTATTGATATAATAATTTAAACTATTTAATGATTTATATAATGAATTAAACTTAAAAATTTTAATAATAAATTAAACAATTCATTTTAAAATATTCACTTCAATTATTGATGTAATAAATTAAACAATACATTATTAATTAAACTATTGAATTATTTATATAATAAATTAAACTTTGAATTATTTTCATTATAAATTAAACAATTTATTTTAAATTAAAATATTGAATTATTTATATAATAAATTAAACTATATAATGATTTACATAATGAATTAAAGTTGGAATTATTTTTATAATAAATTGAACAATTCATTTCAAAATAATCAATTGAATCATCTATATAATAAACGAAGCAATTCATTATAAATTAAAATATTGAATTATTTATATTATAAATTAATCTATTTAATTATTTATGTAATGAATTAAACTTTGAACTATTTTTATAATAAATTAAACAATTCATTTTAAAATAATCACTTGAATTATTTTTATAATAAACTAAACAATTCATTATAAATTAATCTATTTAATTATTTATAAAATAAATTAAACTTTGAATTATATTTATAGTCTATTAAACAATTCATTATACATTAAACTATTGAATTATTTATATAATAAATTAAACTATTTAATTGTTTATGTGATAAATTAAACTTTGAATTGTTTTTATAATAAATTAAACAATTCATTTTAAAATAATCACTTGAATTACTTATGTAATAAATTACTGTTTGAACTATTTTTATAATAAATTAAACAATTCATTTCAAAATAATCACTTGAATTATTTATACAATAAATTAAACAATTTATTATAAATTAAACTGTTGAATTACTTGTGTAATAAATTAAACTTTGAATTATTTATATAATAAATTAAACAATTCATTATAAATTAAAATATTGAATTATTTATATGATAATTTCATCTATTTAATTATTGATGCAATGAATTAAACTTTGAATTATTTTTATAATAAATTAAACAATTCATTTTAAAATAATCACTTGAATTATTTATATAATAAATTAAACAATTTATTATAAATTAAACTGTTGAATTACTTGTGTAATAAATTAAACTTTGAATTATTTTTATAATAAATTGAACAATTGATTTTAAAATGATCACGAATTATTTATGTAATAAATTAGCAATTCAATACAAATTAAACTATTGAATTATCTGTATAATAAATTAAACAATTCATTTAAAAATAATCACTTGAATTATTTATATAATAAATTAGCAATTCAATATAAATTAAACTATTGAGTTATTTATATAATAAATTAAACTATTTAATGATTTATATAATGAATTAAACTTTGAATTATTTTAATAATGAATTAAACAATTCATTATGAATTAAACTATTTAATTATTTATATGATAAATTAAACTTTATTTTTTTTAATAATAAATTAAACAATTCATTTTAAAATAATCATTTGAATTATTTATATAATAAATTAAACAATTCATTATAAATTAAAATATTGAATCATTTATATAATAAATTAAACTTTGAATTATTTTAATAATAAACTGAACAATTCATTATAAATTAAAATATTGAATTATTATTATATTTAATGGTTTATACAATGAATTAAACTTTGAATTATTTTTATAATAAATGAAACAATTCATTTTAAATTAATCACTTGAATTATTTATGTAATAAATTAAACTATGAACTATTTTTGTAATAAACTAAACAATTCATTATAATTTAAACTATTTAACTATTTATTTAATAAATTAAACTTTGAATTGTTTTTATAATAAATTAAACCATTCATTATGAATTAAACTATTTAATGATTTATATAATAAATTAAACTTTGAATTGTTCTTATGTTCTTATGTTCTTATGTAGATGAAAACCAACAAAAATTGACAAGAACCACGAAAAGTTCTTGTATTTTAAGATAAAATCTTACGCTGTGAAAGAAAAAACTTCTTGCTCGCTGAAATATGTTCATTTGCTGAAAACCAACAAAACCACGAAAAGTTCTTGTATTTGAAGATAAAATCTTTTTGCTTTGAAGAAGAAAGATCTAGCTGAATAAAATAAGTTCATTAGATGAAAACCAACAAAAATTGACAAGAACCACGAAAAGTTCTTGTATTTTAAGATAAAATCTTACTCTATTAAGGAAAAAACTTCCAGCTCGCTGAAATATGTTCATTTGCTGAAAACCATCAAAACCACGAAAAGTTCTTGTATTTGAAGATAAAATCTTTTTGCTTTGAAGAAGAAAGATCTAGCTGACTGAAATAAGTTCATTAGATGAAAACCAACAAAAATTGACAAGAACCACGAAAAGTTCTTGTATTTTAAGATAAAATCTTACTCTATTAAGGAAAAAACTTCCAGCTCACTGAAATATGTTCATTTGCTGAAAACCATCAAAACCACGAAAAGTTCTTGTATTTGAAGATAAAATCTTTTTGCTTTGAAGAAGAAAGATGGTACTCAGTAAAATAATGGGACTCAAGGCGGATAAATCCCCTGGACCTGATGGCTTCCATCCTAGGGTCTTGAGGGAAGTGGCAGTAGGGATTGTGGATGCTTTGGTGATAGTTTTCCAAAATTCCCTGGACTCAGGAGAGGTCCCGGCAGATTGGAAAACTGCTAATGTAACACCGTTATTTAAAAAGGGTAGTAGGCAGAAGGCTGGAAATTATAGGCCAGTTAGCTTAACATCTGTGGTGGGTAAAATTTTGGAGTCTATTATTAAGGAGACAGTAACGGAACATTTAGATAAGCATAATTTAATAGGACAAAGTCAGCATGGCTTTATGAAGGGGAAGTCATGTCTGACAAATTTGCTTGAGTTCTTCGAGGATATAACGTATAGGGTGGATAAAGGGGAACCAGTGGACGTAGTGTATTTAGACTTCCAGAAGGCATTCGACAAGGTGCCACATAAAAGATTATTACTTAAGATAAAAAATCACGGGATTGGGGGTAATATTCTGGCATGGGTGGAGGATTGGTTATCGAACAGGAAGCAGAGAGTTGGGATAAATGGTTCATTTTCGGACTGGCAACCAGTAACCAGTGGGGTTCCACAGGGGTCGGTGCTGGGTCCCCAACTCTTTACAATCTATATTAACGATTTGGAGGAGGGGACCGAGTGCAACATATCAAAATTTGCAGATGATACAAAGATGGGAGGGAAAGTAGAGAGTGAGGAGGACATAAAAAACCTGCAAGGGGATATAGACAGGCTGGGTGAGTGGGCGGAGATTTGGCAGATGCAATATAATATTGGAAAATGTGAGGTTATGCACTTTGGCAGGAAAAATCAGAGAGCAAGTTATTTTCTTAATGGCGAGAGACTGGAAAGTACTGCAGTACAAAGGGATCTGGGGGTCCTAGTGCAAGAAAATCAAAAAGTTGGTATGCAGGTGCAGCAGGTGATCAAGAAAGCCAACGGAATGTTGGCTTTTATTGCTAGGGGGATAGAATATAAAAACAAGGAGGTATTGCTGCAGTTATATAAGGTATTGGTGAGACCGCACCTGGAATACTGCATACAGTTTTGGTCTCCATACTTAAGAAAATACATACTTGCTCTCGAGGCAGTACAAAGAAGGTTCACTCGGTTAATCCCGGGGAATTATTTATGTAACAATTAAACAATTCATTATAAACTAAATTATTGAATTATTTGTACAAGAAATTAAAATTTTGAATTATTTTTATAATAAATTAAACAATTCATTTTTAAAAAATCACTTCAATTATTTACATAATAAATTAAACTACTGAATTATTTATATTAATTCAAACTTTGAATTATTTTTATTATAAATTAAAGAATTCATTTTAAAATAATCACTTGAATTTTTTATGTAATAAATTACACAATTCATTACAAATAAAACCCTTGAATTATTTATAAAATACATTAAACAATTCATTTTAATATAATCACCAGAATTATTTATATGGTAAATTAAACTATTCATTATAAATTAAATTATTGAATTATTTATATGATAAATTAAACTATTTAAGTATTTGTTAAATAAATTAAAATTTGAATTATTTTTATAATAAATTAAACAATTCATTCTTAATTAAAATATTGAATTATTGATATAATAATTTAAATGATTGAATTATTTTCTTAGAAAAATATATTTTAATTATTTTTATAATAAATTAAACAATTCATTACAAATTAAATTATTGTATTATTTTTATAATAAATTGAACAATTCATTTTAAAATAATCACTTGAATTATTAATATAATAAATTAGCAATTCAATATAAATTAAACTATTGAATTATTTATATAATAAATTAAACTTTGAATTATTTTTATAATATATTGAACAATTCATTTTAAAATAATCACTTGAATTATTTATACAATAAATTAGCAATTCATTATAAATTAAATTATGAAATTATTTATTTAATAAATTAAACTTTGAATTATTTTCATAATAAATTAAACAATTCATTTTAAATTAAAATATTGAATTATTGAAATAATAAATTAAACTATTTAATGATTTATGCAATGAATTAAAGTTTGAATTATTTTTATAATAAATTAAACAATTCATTTAAAAATAATCAATTGAATTATTTATATAATAAACTAAGCAATTCATTATAAATTAAAATATTGAATTATTTATAAAATAAATTAATCTATTTAATTATTTATGTAATGAATTAAACTTTGAATTATTTTTATAATAAATCACTTGCTCCAGCAAGTTCACCTGCTCCTTCTCCAACTCCTGCTCCATCTCCAACTCCTGCTCGTTCTCCAACTCCTGCTCCTTCTCCAACTCCTACTCGTTCTCAACCTCCTGCTCCTTCTCCTGCTCCGTCTCCAACTCCTGCTCCTTCTCCAACTCCTGCTCATTCTCCACCTCCTGCTCCTTCTCCTGCTCCGTCTCCAACTCCTGCTCCTTCTCCACCTCCTGCGCCTTTTCTCCCCCCTGCTCATTTTACACCTCCAGCTCCTTGTCGTCCTCCTGCTGCTTCTCCTCCTCCTGCTCCTTATTGAATCATAGAATCATAGAAATTTACAACATGGAAACAGGCCCTTCGGCCCAACATGTCCATGTCGCCCAGTTTATACCACTAACTTAGTCCCAATTTCCTGCACATGTCCCATATCCCTCTATACCCATCTTACCCATGTAACTGTCCAAATGCTTTTTAAAAGACAAAATTGTACCCGCCTCCACTACTGCCTCTGGCGGCTCGTTCCAGACACTCACCACCCTCTGATTGAAAAAATTGCCCCTCTGGACCCTTTTGTATCTCTCCCCTCTCACCTTAAATCTATGCCCCCTCGTTATAGCCTCCCCTACCTTTGGGAAAAGATTTTGACTATCTACCTTATCTGTGCCCCTCATTATTTTATAGACTTCTATAAGATCACCCCTCAAGCTCCTACTCTCCAGGGAAAAAAGTCTCAGTCTATCCAACCTCTCCCCATAAGTCAAACCATCAAGTCCCGGTCGCATCCTAGTAAATCTTTTCTGCACTCTTTCTAGTTTAATAATATCCTTTCTATAATAGGGTGACCAGAGCTGTACACAGTATTCCAAGTGTGGCCTTACTAATGTCTTGTACAACTTCAACAAGACATCCCAACTCCTGTATTCAATGTTCTGACCAATGAAACCATGCATGCTGAATGCCTTCTTCACCACCCTATCCACCTGTGACTCCACTTTCAAGGAGCTATGAACCTGTACTCCTCGATCTCTTGTTCTATAACTCTCCCCAACGCCCTACCATTAACCGAGTCGGTCCTGGCCCGATTCGATCTACCAAAATGCATCACCTCACATTTATCTAAATTAAACTCCATCTGCCATTCATCGGCCCACTGGCCCAATTTATCAAGATCCCGTTGCAATCCTAGATAACCTTCTTCACTGTCCACAATGCCACCAATCTTGGTGTCATCTGCAAACTTACTAACCATGCCTCCGAAATTCTCATCCAAATCATCTATATAAATAACAAATAACAGCGGACCCAGCACCGATCCCTGAGGCACACCGCTGGTCACAGGCATCCAGTTTGAAAAACAACCCTCTACAACCACCCTCTGTCTTCTGTCGTCAATCCAATTTTGTATCCAATTGGTTACCTCACCTTGGATCCCGTGAGATTTAACCTTATGTAACAACCTACCATGCGGTACCTTGTCAAAGGCTTTGCTAATGTCCATGTAGACCACGTCTACTGCACAGCCCTCATCTTTCTTCTTGGTTACCCCTTCAAAAAACTCAATCAAATTCGTGAGACATGATTTTCCTCTCACAAAACCATGCTGACTGTTCCGAATCAGTCCCTGCCTCTCCAAATGCCTGTAGATCCTGTCTCTCAGAATACCCTCTAACAACTTACCCACTACAGATGTCAGGCTCACCGGTCTGTAGTTCCCAGGCTTTTTCCTGCCGCCCTTCTTAAACAAAGGCACAACATTTGCTGCACTCCAATCTTCAGGCACCTAACCTGTAGCTGTCGATGATTCAAGTATCTCTGCCAGGGGACCCGCAATTTCCTTCCTAACCTCCCATAACGTCCTGGGATATTTTTCATCAGGTCCCGGAGATTTATCTACCTTGATGCGCGTTAAGACTTCCAGCACCTCCCACTCTGTAATGTGTACACTCCTCAAGACATCACGATTTATTTCCCCAAGTTCCCGAACATCCATGCCAATCTCAACCGTAAATACCGATGTGAAATATTCATTTAGGATCTCACCCATCTCTTGTGGTTCCGCACAAAGTTGACCTTGTTGATCCTTAAGAGGCCCTACTCTGTCCTGAGTTAATCATTTGCCCTTAATGTATTTGTAGAAGCTCTTTGGGTTCTCCTTTGCCTTATCTGCCAAAGCAATTACATGTCCAAAATTATGAGGGGCACAGATAGGATGGATACTAAGGAGCTTTTTCCCTTCGTTGAGGGTTCTATAACAAGGGGACATAGATTCAAGGTAAAAGGCGGGAGGTTGAGAGGGGATTTGAGAAATAACTTTTTCACCCAGAGGGTGGTTGGAGTCTGGAACTCACTGTCTGAAAGGGTTGTGGAGGCAGGAACCCTCACAACATTCAAGAAGCATTTGGATGAGCACTTGAAATGCCATAGCATACAAGGCTACGGACCAAATGCTGCAATATGGGATTAGAGTAGACAGGGCTGATGGCCAGTGCGGACACGATGGGCCGATGGGCCTCTCTCCGTGCTGTATAACTCTATGACTCTATGTCCCCTTTTTGCCATCCTGCTTTCTCTCTTAACTCGACTCCTTCTCCACCGCCTGCTCCTTCTCCAACACCTGCTCCTTCTCCACCAACTGCTCCTTCTCCACCTCCTGCTCCTTCTCCACCTCCTGCTCCTTCTCCACCTCATGCTCAAAATTCTCCTGCTCCTTCTGCACCTCCTGCTCCTTCACCTCCTCCTGCTGCTTATCCAGCACCTGCGCCTTCTCTCCCAACTGCTTCTTCTCCACCTCATGCTCCTTCTCCACCTCCTGCTCCTTCACCACCTCCTGCTCCTTCACCGCTCCCTGTACCTTATCCACCTCCTGCGCCTTCTCTCCCTCCTGCTGCTTCTCCTCCGCCTGCTGCTTCTCCTCATCCTGCTCCTTCTCTACCTCCTGCTCCTGCTCCTTCTACACCTCCTGCTTCTTCTCGACCTCCTGCGCCTTCTCTCCCTTCTGCTCCTTCTAGAGCTCTTGATCTTTCTCCTACTCCTGCTCCTTCTCCTCCTCCTGCTCCTTTTCCTGCTCGTGCTCCATCTCCCGTCCCTGCTGCTTCTCCACCTCCTGCTGGTTCTCCTCCTCCTGCTGCTTCTCCTCCTCCTGCTCCTTCTCCTCCTCCTGCTCCTGCTCCTTCTCCACCTCCTGCTCCTTCTCCACCTCCTGCTCCTTCACCCCCTGCTCCTTCTCCACCCCCTGCGCCTTCTCTCTCTCCTGCTGCTTCTCCTCCGCCTGCTTCTTCTCCACCTCCTGCGCCTTCTCTCCCTCCTGCTCCTTCCACACCTCTTGATCTTTCTCCTCCACCTGCTCCTTCTCCTCCTCCAGCTCCTTTTCCTGCTCGTGCTCCTTCTCCCGCCCCTGCTGATTCTCCACCTCCTGCTGGTTCTCCTCCTCCTGCTGCATCTCCACCTCATGCTCCTTCTCCACCTCCTGCTCCTTCTCCACATCCAGCTCCATCTCCACCTCCTGCCACTACTCCACTTCCTGTTCCTTCTCCACCTCCTGCTCCTTCTCCTCCTCCTGCTCCTTCTCCTCCTCCTGCTCCTTCTCCTCCTCCTTCTCCTTCTGCTCCTCCTGCACCTTCTCCACCTCCTGCTCCTTCTGCACCTCCTGCTCCTTCTCTTGCTCCTGCTCCTTTACGTCCTTCTGCTCAACGTCCTCCTCCCGCTCCATTTCCCCCTCCTGCTCCTTCTCCACCTCCTGCTACTTCTCCTCCCCCTGCTCCTTCTCCTCCTCCTGCTTCATCTCCTCCTCCTGCACCTTCTCCACCGCCTGCTCCATCTGCACCTCCTGCTCCTTCTCCACCTCCTGCTCCTTCTCCTCCTCCTGCTCCTTGTGCTCCTCCTGCGCCTTCTCCTCCCCCTGATCCTTCACCTTCCCATGCTCCTTCTGACCCTCCTGCTGCTTGACCCCCTCCTGGTCCTTCACCCCCTCCTGCACCTTCACCCTCTCCTGCTCCTTCTCCACCTCCTGCTCCTTCTCCATATCCTGCTCCTTCTCCACCTCCTGCTGTTTCCCCTCCTCCTGCTCCTTCTGTTCCTCCTGCTCCTTCTCCTCCTCCTACTCAACTTCCACCTGCTCCTTCTCCCCCTCCACCTCCTCCTTCTCCCACTCCACCTCCTCCACCACCTCCTGCTCCTCCTCCACCTCCTGCAACTACTCCACCTCCTGCTCCTTCCACACCTCCTCCTCCTTCAACTCTTCCTGCTCGTACTCCTACTACTGCTCCTTCTGCACCTCCTGCTCCTTCTGCACCACCTGCTCATTCTGCACCTCCTGCTCCTTCTCCACCTCATGCTCTTCTCCACCACCCGCTCCTTCTCTTGCTCCAGCAAGTTCACCTGCTCCTTCTCCAACTCCTGCTCCGTCTCCAACTCCTGCTCCTTCTCCAACTCCTGCTCCTTCTCCAACTCCTAATCCTTCTCAACCTCCTGCTCCTCCTCCTGCTCCGTCTCCAACTCCTGCTCCTTCTCCAACTCCTGCTCCTTCTCCACCTCCTCCTCCTCCTTCTCTCCCTCCTGCTCCTTCTCCACCTCCTGCTCCGTGTCCTCCTTCTGCTACTTCTCCTCCTTCTGCTCCTTTTACTGCTCCTGCTGCTTCTCCTCCTCCTGCTGCTTCTCCTCCTCCTGCTCCTTCTCCACCTCCTGCTCCTTTTCCACCTCCTGCTACTTCTCCTCCTCCTGATGCTTCTCCACCTTCTGCTACTTCTCCTCCTTCTGCTCCTTTTACTGCTCCTGCTCCTTCTCCAACTCCTGCTCTTTCTCCACCTCCTACTCCTTCTCCACCTCCTGCTCCTTCTCCACCTACTGCTCCTTCTCCCCCTCCTGCTCCTTTTCCAACTCCTACGCCTACTCTCCCACCTGCTCCTTCTCCACCTCCTGCTCCTTCACCACCTCCTGCTCCTTCTCCCCCTCCTGCTCCTTATCCAACATCTGTGCCGTCTCCTACTCCTGCTGCTTCTCCTCCTCCTGTTGCTTATCCACTTCCCGCTCCTGCTCCTTCTACACCTCCTGCTCTTTCTCCACCTCCTGTGCCTTCTCTCCCTCCATCTCCTTCTACAGCTCATGCTCCTTCTCCACCTCCTGCTCCTTCTCCACCTCCTGATACTTCTCCACCTCCTGCTCCTTCTCCACCACCTGCACCTTCTTCACCGCCTGCTCCTTCTCCTCCTCCACCACCTGCTCCTCCTACACCGTCTGATCCTTCTGCACATCCTGCTCCATGTGCAGGTCCTGCTTCTTCTCCTTCTCGTGCTCCTACTCCTCCTGTTGATCCTTCTCCTTCTCCTGCTCCGCCTCCACCACCTGCACCATCTCCACCTACTGCTCAAACTCCTCCTGCTCCTTGCTTCTTCATGTTCAACCTCCTCCTCCTGCTCCTTCTCCACTACATGATCCTTCGCCACCTCCTGCTCCTCCTCCACTTCCTGCTCAACATTCTCCTGCTCCTTCTTCTCGTCCTGCTCTTCCTCCACTTCCTGCTTCTTCAACTCCTCTTGCTCCTTCACCACATACTGCTACTTCTTCTCCCCCTGCTCCTTTTCCTCCTCATGCTTCTCCTCAACCACTTGCTCCTCCTCCACCTCCTGCTCCTTCTCCACCTCCTGCTCAACCTCCCCCTCCTGCTCCTTCTCCTCCTCCTGCTCCTCCTCACCCACCTGCTTCTCCACCTCCTGCCCCTTCTCCTTCTCCACATCCTGCTGCTTCTCGCCCTCCTGCTCCTCCTCTACCTCCAGCTCCTCCTCGACCTCCATCTCCTCCTCCGCTTCCACCTCCTTCTCCCCCTCCAGCTCTTTGTCCCCCTCCTGCTCCTCCTCCAGCTCTTTCTCCCACTCCTGCTCAACCTCATCCTCCTGCTCCTTCTCCACCTCCTGCTCCATCTCCACTTCCTCCTCAATCTCCTCCTGCTGCTACTCCTTCTCCTCCTGCTCCTTCTTCTTTTTCTCCTACTTCTCCTTCTCAAACTCTTCTCCTCCTCCTGCACAACCTCCTCCTCCTGCTCCTTCTCCTCCTGCTGCACAAACTCCTCCTCCTGCTCCTTTCCCTCTCCTGCTCCTTCTCCTCCTCCTCCTGCTTAAACTCCCCCTCCTGCTCCTTTTCCATCACCTGCTCCTTCTCCATCTCCTGCTCCTTCTCCAGCTGCTGCTCCTTCTTCTCTTCCTGCTCCTCCCCGACCTCCTGCTCAAACTACTCCTCCTGGTACTTCTGCACCTCCTGCCCCTTCTTCACCTCCTGCTCCTTCTCCACCTCACACTCATCTTCCTTCTGCCCCGTCTCCTTGTCCTGATCAACCTCCTCCTCCTGCTCCTTCTGCTCCACATGCTCCTTCTCCTCTTCCAGCTCCTTCTGCATCTCCTGCTCCTTCTGCATCTCCTGCTCCTTCTCCAACTCCTGTTCAACCTCCTCCTGCTGCTTCTCCTCCTACTGATCAACCTCCTCCTTCTGCTTCTTCTCTACTTCCTGCTCCTTATCCACCTCCTGCTCCTTCTCCACCTCCTGCTCCTTCTCCTTCCCCTGCTCAAATTGCTCCAGATCTTTATACTCCTCCTGCTCAATCTCTCCCATCTGCTCCTGCTCCCCGTTCTGATCCTACTACCCCACCTCCTCCTTCTCCTCCTCCAGCAACTTCTCCACCTCCTGCTCCCCCTCCACCTTCTGCGCTCTCTAATTATCATTCTCCCTCTCCTTCTCTTGCCCCCACTCCTTCTCCTGCTCCCACTCCTTCTCCTGCTCCTCCTCCATCTCCTGCTCCTTTTCCACCTCCTGCTCAACCTCCCCCTCCTGCTCCTTCTCCATCTCCTGCTCCTTCTCCACCTCCTGCTCAAACTCCTCCACCTGCTCCTTCTCCACATGCTGCTCCTTCCCCACCTCCTGCTCCTTCTCCACCTCCTTTTCCTTCTCCAACTCCTGCTCCTTCTCCTCCTCTTGCTTCTTCTCCTGCCCATGCTCAACCTCCTTCTCCTTCTCCACCTCCTGCTCAACCTCCTCCTCGTGCTCATTCTCCCCTTCCTGCTCCTTCTCCACCCCTGCTCCTTCTCCACCTCCTGCTCCATCTCCACCTCCTGATCAATCTCCTGCTTCTCCTTCTCCTGCTCAACCTCTTCCTCCTCCTGCTCAACCTCCTCCTACTGCTCCTTCTTCAACTCCTGCTCAACATCCTCCACCTCCTCCTTCTCCACCTTCTGCGCCTTCTCCACCTCCTGCGCCTTCTCCACCTCCTGAGCCATCTCCACCGCCTGCGCCTTCTTCACCTCCTGCTCCTTCTCCACCTACTGCTCCTTCACCTCCTCCTGCTCCTCCTCGTCCTCCTGCTCAACCACATACTCCTGCTCCTTCTCCAACTCCTGCTCCGTCACCAGCTCCTGCTCAACCTCCTCCTCCTTCTCCTTCTCCACCTCCTGCTCCTTCTTCACCTCCTGCTACTTCTCGTCCTCCTGCCCCTTCTACTTCTCATGCTCCTTCTGTTCTCCTGCTCCTATAGACACTCCTGCTCCTTCTCCACCTCCTGCACCCTATCCACCTCCTGCACCTTCTCTCCCTCCTGGTGCTTCTCCTCTTCCTGTTCCTTCTCCACCTCCTGCTCCTTCTGCACCTCCTGCTCCTTCTCCACCTCCTGCTCCTTGTCCTCCTCCTGTTCCTTCTCCTCCTCCTGCTCCTTTTCCTTCTCGTTGCTCCTTCTCCCGCCCCTGCTGCTTCTCCATCAACTCCTCAAACTCATCCTGCCCCTGCTCCCCCTCCACCTCCTCCACGAGCTCCGGCTCCTCCTCCACCTCCTGCAACTCCTCCACCTCCTGCAACTCCTCCAACTCTGCTCCTCCTCCACCTCCTGCTCCTCCTCCACCTCCTGCTACTTCTCCACCTCCTGCTCCTCCTCCACCTCCTGCTCCTTCTCCACCTCCTGCTCCTCCTCCTCCTCCTGCTCCTCCTCCACCTCCTGCTCCTTCTCCACCTCCTGCTCCTGCTCCACCTCCTGCTCCTTCTCCACCTCCTGCTCCTTTTCCTCCTCCTGCTCCTTCACCTCCTCCCACTCAGCCAACGCCTGCTCCGTCTCCTCCTAGTGCTCAACTACCTCCTAGTCCTTTTGCACGTCCTGCTTCTTCTCCTCTCCTTATCCTTCTCCACCTCCTGCGCCTTCTCCACCTCCTGCTCTTTCTCCACCTCCTGCTACTGCTCCTGCTCCTTCTACACCTCCTGCTCCTTCTCCACCTCCTGCTCCTTCTCCTCCTCCTGCTCCTCCTCACCCACCTGCTTCTCCAACTCCTGCTCCTTCTCCACATCCTGCTGCTTCTCGCCCTCCTGCTCCTCCTCTACCTCCAGCTCCTCCTCTACCTCCATCTCCTCCTCCGCTTCCACCTCCTTCTCCCCCTCCAGCTCTTTCTCCACCTCCTGCTCAACCTCCTCCTCCTGCTCCTTCACCACCTACTGCTCCATCTCCACTTCCTCCTCAACCTCCTCCTGCTGCTACTCCTCCTCCTCCTCCTTTTCCACCTCCTGCTCCTTCTCCACCCTCTGCTCCTTCTCCACCTCCTCCTCCTTCTCCACCTCCTGCTCCTTCTACACGTCCTGCTCCTTCTCCACGTCCTGCTCCTTCTCCACGTCCTGCTCCTTCTCCCCCTCCTGCTCTTTTCTCCACCTCCTGCTCCTTCTCCTCCTCCTGCTCCTTCTCCTCCTCCTGCTCCTTCTCCACCTCCATTTCCTTCTCCACCTCTTGCTCTCTCTCCACCTCCTGCTCCTTCTCCACGTCCTCATCCTTCTCCACCTCCTGCTCCTTCTCCACATCCTGCTCCTTTCCCACCTTCTGCTCCTTCTCCACCTCCTCCTCCTTCTCCACCTCCTGCTCCTTCTCCTCCTCCTCCTCCTTCTCTACCTCCTGCTCCTTCTCCACCTCCTGCTCCTTCACCTCATCCTGCTCCTTCTCCTCCTCCTGCTCCTTCTCCTCCTCCATCTCCTTCTCCACCTCCTGCTCCTTCTCCACCTCCTGCTCCTTCACCTCATCCTGCTCCTTCTCCTCCTCCTGCTCCTTCTCCTCCTCCATCTCCTTCTCCACCTCCTGCTCCTTCTCCACCTCCTGCTCCTTCTCGACCTCCTGCTCCTTCTCGTGCTCCTGCTCCTTCTCCACCTCCTGCTCCTTCTTCACCTCCTGCTCCTTCTCTTGCTCCCGCTCCTTCTCGTCCTTCTTCCCAACCTCCACCTCCTGCTCCTTCTACACCTATACTCCATCTGCTCTTCCAGATCCTTCTCCTCCTCACGCTCCATCTCCTCCTCCCACTCCTTTGTACTCCTCCTGCTCCTTCTCCTCCTCCTGCTCCTTCTCCTCCTCAAGCTCCTTCTCCTGCTCGTACTCCCTCTCCCGCACCCACTGCTTCTCATCTTCCTGCTGCTTCTCCTCCTCTTTCTGCTTTTCCTCCTCCTGCTCCTTCTCCACCTCCTGCCTCTTCTCCACCTCCAGCTCCTTCTCCACCTCCTGCTCCTTCTCCACGTCATGCTCAAAATTCTCCTGCTACTTCTCCTCCAACTGGTCAACTTCCTCCTGCTGCTGCTCCTCCTCCCGCTCAACCTCCACCTCCTGCTCCTTCTCCTCCTCCTTCAACTTCTCCACCTCCTGCACCTTCTCCACCTCCTGCTCCTTCTCCTCCTCCTGCTGCCTCTCCTCCTCCAGCTCCTTCTCCTCCTCCTGCTCCATTTCCCCCTCCCGCTCCTTCTCCCCCTCCTGCTCCTTCTCCACCTCCTGTTCCTCCTCCACATCCTGCTCCTTCTCCCCCTCCTGCTCCTTCTTCCCCTCCTGCTCCTTCTACCCTGCTGCCCCTTTTCATCTCCTGCTCCTTCTCCCCCTCCTGATCCTTCTCCACCTCCT
This sequence comes from Heptranchias perlo, assembly GCF_035084215.1. Classification (NCBI taxonomy): domain Eukaryota; kingdom Metazoa; phylum Chordata; class Chondrichthyes; order Hexanchiformes; family Hexanchidae; genus Heptranchias; species Heptranchias perlo. The sequence continues at coordinate 1,893,200 of NW_027139907.1, read as the reverse complement.
ACTCCTTCTCAAGCTCCTGCTCAACCTCCTATTTATCGTTCTCCTTCTCCAGCTCCGATGAGTTCACCTGCTCCTTCTTCAACTCCTGCTCCTGCTCCAACTCCTGCTCCTTCTCCAACTCCTACTCCTTCTCAAGCTCCTGCTCCTTCTCCTGCTCCTTCTCCAGCTCCTGCGCATTCTCTCCATCCTGCTCCTTCTCCATCTCCTCCTCCTCCTCCTTCTCCGCATTCTGCTCCTTCTCTACATCCGACTACTTCTACACTCATACTCCTTCTCCCCCTCCTGCTGCTTCTCCACCTCCTGCGCCTTCTCTCCCTCCTGCTCCATCTCCACCTCATGCTCCTTGTCCTCCTCCTGCTACGTCTCGTCCTCCTGCTACTTCTACTCCTCCTGCTGCTTCTCCACCTCCTGCTCTTTCTCCTCCTCAAGCTCTTTCTCCACCTCCTGCTCGTTCTCCACCTCCTGCTCTTTCTCCACCTCCTTCTCCACTTCCTGCTCTTTCTCCACCTCCTGCTCCTTCTCCACCTCCTGCTCCTTCTCTTGCTCCCGCTCCTTCTCATCCTTCTGCTCAACCTCCTCCTCCTGCTCCTTCTACACCTCCATCTCCTTCTGCTCTTCCTGCTCCTTCTCCTCCTCACGATCCATCTGCTCCTCCCACTCCTTTGTACTCCTCCTGCTCCTTCTCCTCCTCCTGCTCCTTCTCCTCCTCAAGCTCCTTTTCCTGCTCGTGCTCCTTCTCCCGCCCCCGCTGCTTCTCATCTACCTGCTGCTACTCCTCCTCTTTCTGCTTATCGTCCTCCTGCTCCTTCTCTACCTCCTGCTCCTTCTCCACCTCCTGCTCAAAATTCTCCTGCTACTTCTCCTCCAACTGCTCAACTTCCTCCTGCTGCTGCTCCTCCTCCTGCTCAACCTCCACCTCCTGCTCCTTCAGCACCTCCTGCTGCCTCTCCTCCTCCAGCTCATTCTCCTCCTCCTGATCCTTTTAACCTTCCTGCTCCTTCACACCGTCCTGCTCCTTCATCAATCCCTGCTCCTTCTCCACCTCCTGCTCCGTCTCCACATCCTGTTCCTTCACCCCCTCCTGCTCCTTCTCCCCGTGCTGCTCCTTCTCCCCCTGCTGCTCCATCTCCACCTCCTGCTATTTCTCCTCCTCCTGCTCCTTCTCCTCTTCCTGCACCTTCTCCTCCTCCTGCTCCTTCTCCAACGACTGCTCATTCTCCACCTCCTGCTCCTTCTCCCCCTCCTGCTCCTTCTCCACCTCCTCCTTCTTCTCCACCTCCTGCTCCTTCTCCACCTCCTACACCTTCTCCACCTCCTGCTCAAAATTCTCCTGCTACTTCTCCTCCAACTGCTCAACTTCCTCCTGCTGCTGCTCCTCCTCCTGCTCAACCTCCTCCTGCTGCTCCTTCTCCTCCTCCTGCTCCTTTCCCCCCTCTTGCTCCTTCACACCTTCCTGCACCTTCTCCAACTCCTGCGCCTTCTCTCCCTCCTGTTCCTTCTCCACCTTCTGCTCCTTCTCCACCTTCTGCTCCTTCTCCACCTCCTGCTCCTTCTCCACCTCCTGCTCCTTCTCCACCTCCTGCTCCTTCTCCACCTGATCCTCCTTCTCCCCCTCCTGCTCCATCTGTCCCTCCTGCTCCTTCTCCCCCTCCTGCTCCTTCTACCCCTGCTGCTCCTTGTCCTCCTCCTGCAACGTCTCGTCCTCCTGCTCCATCTCCACCCCCTGCTCCTTCTCAACTTTGTGCGACTTCTCCTCTTCCTGCTGCTTCCCCACCTCCTGCTCGTTCGCCACCTCCTGCTCCTTCTCCACCGACTGCTCCTTCTCCCCCTGCTGCTCCTTATCCAGCTCCTTCTCCTTCTCTCGGACCTGCTACTTCTCCACCTCGTGCTCCTTCTCGACCACTTGCGCCTTCTCCACCTCCTGCTCCTTCTCCTCCTCCTGCTCCATCTCCTCCTCCTGCTTCTTCTCATCCTCCTACTCCTTTTCCCCCTCGTGCTCCTTCACACCGTCCTGCTCCTTCTCCAACTCCTGCGCCTTCTCTCCCTCCCTTTCCTTCTCCACCTCCTGTTCCTTCTCCACCTCCTGCTCCTTCTCCACCTCCTGCTCATTCTCCACCTCCACCTCCTTCTCCACCTCCTGCTCCTTCTCCAGCTCCTGCTCATTTTACGCTTCCTGCTCCTTCAAACCATCCTGCTCATTCTCCAACCCCTGCGCCTTCTCTCGCTCCTGCTCCTTCTCACACCTTCTGCTCCTTCTCCACCTCCTGCTCCTTCTCGACCTGCTGCTCCTTCTCGACCTCCTGCTCCTTCTCCATCACCTGCTCCTTCTCCACGTCCTGCTCCTTCTCCCCCTCCTGTATCTTCTTCCCCTCGTGCTCCTTCTCCACCTCCTGCTGCTTCTCCACCTCCTGCTCCATCTCCAAATCCTGCTCCTTCTCCCCCTCCTGCTCCTTTTCCACCTCCTGCTCCTTCTCCCCCTCATGCTCCTTCTCCATCTCCTGCTCCATCTCCCCCTCCTGCTCCGTCTCACCCTCATGCTCCTTCTCGCCCTCCTGCTCCTTGTCCCCCTGCTGCTCCTTCTCCCCCTCCTCCTCCTTCTCCCCCTCTTCCTCCTTCTCCACCTCCTGCTCCTTCTCCACCTCATGCTCCTTCTCCACATCCTGTTCCTTCTCCCCCTCCTGCTCCATCTCCACCTCCTGCTCTTTATCCATCTCCTGCTCCTTCTCCCCCTCCTGCTCCATTTCCACCTCCTGCTCCTTCTCCCCCTCATGATCCTTCTCCATCTCCTGCTCCTTCTCCCCCTCCTGCTCCTTCTCGGCCTCCTGCTCCTTCTGCCCCTATTGCTCCTTGTCCCATTTCTCCTCCTTCTCCACCTCCTCCTCCTTCTCTACCTTCTGCTTCTTCTCCAATCTCTGCTCCTTCTCCCCATCCTGCTCCTTCTCCCCGTGCTGATCCTTCTCCCCCTCCTGCTGCATCTCCACCTCCTGCTATTTCTCCTCCTCCTGCTACTTCTCCTTTTCCTGCTCCTTCTCGTCCTTCTGCTCCTTCTCCACCTCCTCCTTCTTCTCCACCTCCTGCCCCTTCTCCTCCTCCTGCTCCTTCACCACCTCCTGCTCCTTCTCCACCTCCTGTTCCTTCACCACCTCCTGCTCCTTCAGCTCCTCCTGCCACTACTCCACCTCCTGCTCCTTCTCCACCTCCTGCTCCTTATCCACCTCCTGCACGTTCTCCATCTCCTGCTGCTTATCCACCTCCTACACCTTCTCCACCTCCTGCTCAAAATTCTCCTGCTACTTCTCCTCCAACTGCTCAACTTCCTCCTGCTGCTGCTCATCCTCCTGCTCAACCTCCACCTGCTGCTCCTTCTCCTCCTCCTGCTCCTTTTCCCCTTCTTGCTCCTTCACACCGTCCTGCACATTCTCCAACTCCTGCGCCTTCTCTCCCTCCTGTTCCTTCTCCACCTTCTGCTCCTTCTCCACCTCCTGCTCCGTCTCCACCTCCTGCATCTTCTCCCCCTCCTGCTCCTTCTACACCTCCTGCTCCTTTCCACCGCCTGCCACTACTCCACCTCCTGTTCCTTCAGAAACGCCTGCTCCTTCTCCACCTCTTGCTGCTTCCCCACCTCGTGCTCCTTCTCCACCTCCTGCTCCTTCTCCTCCTCCTGCTCCTTCTCCCCCTCCTGCTCCTTCTCCTACTGCTGCTCCTTCTCCTATTCCTTCTCTTTCACCACCTCCTGCACGTTGTCCACCTCCTGCTCCTTCTCCACCTCCAGCTCCTTCTCTTGCTCCCGCTCCTTCTCGTCCTTCTGCTCAACCTCCTCCTCCTGCTCCTTCTCCTCCTCCTGCTCCTTCTCCTCCTTAAGCTCTTTGTCCTGCTCGTGCTCCATCTCCCGCCCCCGCTGCTTCTCATCTTCCTGCTGCTTCACCTCCTCTTTCTGCTTCTCCTCCTCCTGCTCCTTCTCCACCTCCTCCTCCTTCTGCTCTCCTGCTCCTTCTCCTCCTCACTCTCCATCTTCTCCTCCCACTCCATTGTACTGCTCCTGCTCCTTCTCCACCTCCTGCCTCCACTCCTCCTCCTGCTCCTTCTGCTCCTCCTGCTCCATCTCCACCTCTGGCTGCTTCTCCACCTCCTTCTCCTTCTCCAAGTCATGCTCAAAATTCTCCTGCTCCTTCTCCTCCAACTGCTTAACTTCCTCCTGCTGCTGCTCCTCCTCCTGCTCAACCTTCATCTCCTGCTCCTTCTCACCCTCCTGCTCCTTCTCCCCCACCTGCTCCTTTTCCCCCTGCTGCTCCTTATCCAGCTCCTGCGCCTTCTCTCCGACCTTCTGCTTCTCCACCTCCAGCTCCTTCGCCACCACTTGCGCATTCTCCACCTCCTGCTCCTTCTCCTCCTCCTGCTCCGTCTCCTCCTCCTGCTCCTTCTCCTCCTCCTACTCCTTTTCCCCCTCGTGCTCCTTCACACCGTCCTGCTCCTTCTCCAACTACTGCGCTTCTCTCCCTCCCTTTCCTTCTCAACCTCCTGCTCCTTCTCTTGATCCTGCTCCTTCTCGTCCTTCTGATCAACCTCCCCCTCCTGCTCCTTCTCCCCCTCCTGCATCTACTCCCCCTCCTGCTCCTTCTCCCCCTCCTGCTCCTTCTGCCCATCCTGCTCCTTCTCCCCCTCCTACTCCTTTTCCACCTCCTGCTCCTTCTCCCCCTCCCGCTCCTTCTCGCCCCCATGCTCCTTCTCCACCTCCTGCTCCTTCTACACATCCTGTTCCTTCTCCCCCTCCTGCTCCTTCTCCCCGTGCTGCTCCTTCTCCTCCTCCTGCTCCATCTCCACCTCGTGCTCTTTCTCCATCTCCTGCTCCTTCTCTACCTCCTGCTCCTTCTCCCCCTCCAACATCTTCTCCCCCTCCTGCTCCTTCTCCCCCTCCTGCTCCGTCTGCCCCTCCAGCTCCTTCTCCCCCTCCTGCTCCTTTTCCCCCTTCTGCTCCTTCTCCACCTCCTGCTCCTTCTCCACCTCCTGCTCTTTCTCCTCCTCACGCTCTTTCTCCACCTCCTGCTCGTTCGCCACCTCCTGCTCCTTCTCCACCGACTGCTCCTTCTCCCCCTGCTGCTCCTTATCCAGCTCCTGCGCCTTCTCTCCGACCTTCTGCTTCTCCACCTCCAGCTCCTTCGCCACCACTTGCGCATTCTCCACCTCCTGCTCCTTCTCCTCCTCCAGCTCCTTCTCCTCCTCCTACTCCTTTTCCCCCGCGTGCTCCTTCACACCGTCCTGCTCCTTCTCCAACTCCTGCGCCTTCTCTCCCTCCCTTTCCTTCTCCACCTCCTGCTCCTTCTCCACCTCCTGCTCCTTCTGCTCCTTCTCCACCTCATGCTAATTCTCCACCTCCTGCTCCTTCTCCACCTCCTGCTCCTTCTCCACCTCATGATCCTTCTCTTGCTCCTGCTCCTTCTCGTCCTTCTGCTCAACCTCCCCCTCCTGCTCCTTCTCCCCCTCCTGCATCTTCTCCCCCTCCTGTTGCTTCTCCCCCTCCTGCTCCTTCTGCCCATCCTGCTCCTTCTCCCCCTCCTGCTCCTTCTCCCCCTTCTGCTCCTTCTCCACCTCCTGCTCCTTCTACAACTCCTGCTCCTTCTCCACCTCCTTCTCTTTCTCCAGATCCTGCTCCTTCTCCCCCTCCTACTCGTTTTCCACCTCCTGCTCCTTCTATCCCTCATGCTCCTTCTCCATCGCCTGCTCCTTCTCCCCCTCCTGCTCCTTCTCGCCCCCATGCTCCTTCTCCACCTCCTGCTCCTTCTACACATCCTGCTCCTTCTCCCCGTGCTGCTCCTTCTCCTCCTCCTGCTCCATCTCCACCTCGTGCTCGTTCTCCATCTCCTGCTCCTTCTGTACCTCCTGCTCCTTCTCCCCCTCCAGCATCTTCTCCCCCTCCTGCTCCTTCTCCCCCTCCTGCACCGTCTGCCCCTCCAGCTCCTTCTCCCCCTCCTGCTCCTTTTCCCCCTTTTGCTCCTTCTCCACCTCCTGCTCATTCTACAATTCCTGCTCCTTCTCCACCTCCTGCTCCTTCTCAAATCCCTGCTCCTTATCCACCTCCTGCTCCTGCTCCACATCCACTTCCTTCTCCCCCTCCTGCTGCTTCTCCCCCTCCTGCTCCTTCTCCACCTCCTGCTATTTCTCCTCATTCTGCTCCTTCTCCTCTTTCTGCTCCTTCTCGTCCTCCTGCTCCTTCTCCAACTCATGCTCCTTCTCCCCATCCTGCTCCTTCTCCACCTCATGCTCCTTCTCCACCTCCTGCTCCTTCTACAGCTCCTGCTCCTTCTCCTGCTCCTCCTCCTTCTCCAAATCCTGCTCCTTCTCCCCCTCCTGCTCCTTTTCCACCTGCTGCTCCTTCTGCCCCTCATGCTCCTTCTCCATCTCCGGCTCCTTCTCCCCCTCCTGCTCCTTCTCCCCCTCCTGCTCCTTCTCGCCCTCCTGCTCATTCTCCCCGTCCCTGCTCCATCTCCACCTCCTGCTCCTTCCACCCCTCCTGCTCCTTCTCCACCTGCTGCTCCTTCTCCCCCTTCTGCTCCTTCTCCACCTCCTGCTCCTTCTACAACTCCTGCTCCTTCTCCACCTCCTGCGCCTTCTCCACCTCCTGCTCCTTCTCCCCCTTCTGCTCCTTCTCCATCTCCTGCTCCATCTCCCCCTCCTGCTCCTTCTCTACCTCCTGCTCCTTCTCCTATCCCTGCTCCTTTTCCACCTCGTGCTCCTTCTCCACATCCTGATCCTCCTCCCCCTCCTGCTCCTTCTCCCCGTCCTGCTCCTTCTCGTCCTCCTGCTCCTTCTCCAACCACTGCTCCTTCTCCACCTCCCGCTCCTTCTCCCCCTCCTGTTCCTTCTCCACCTCCTCCTTCTTCTCCACCTCCTGCTCCTTCTCCTCCTCCTGCTCCTTCTCCACCTCCTGCTCCTTCTCCACCTCCTGTTCCTTCTCCACCTCCTGATCCTTCTGCTCCTCCTGCCACTACTCCACCTCCTGCTCCTTCTCCACCTCCTGCTCCTTCTCCACCTCCTGCACGTTCTCCATCTCCTGCTGCTTAACCACCTCCTACTCCTTCACCACCTCCTGCTCAAAATTCTCCTGCTACATCTCCTCCAACTGCTCAACTTCCTCCTGCGGCTGCTCCTCCTCCTGCTCAACCTCCACCTGCTGCTCCTTCTCCTCCTCCTGCTCCTTTTCCCCCTCTTGCTCCTTAACACCGTCCTGCTCCTTCTCCAACTCCTGCGCCTTCTCTTCCTCCTCCTCATTCTCCACCTCCTGCTCCTTCTCCCCCTCCTGCATCTTCTCCCCCTCCTGCTCCTTCTCCACCTCCTGCTCCTTCTCCACCTCCTGCCACTACTCCACCTCCTGCTCCTTCAGAAACTCGTGCTCCTTCTCCACCTCTTGCTGCTTCCCCACCTCGTGCTCCTTCTCCACCTCCTGTTCCTTCACCTCCTCCTGCTCTTTGTCCCCCTCTTGCTCCTTCTGCTCTCCTGCTCCTTCTCCTCCTCACGCTCCATCTCCTCCTCCTGCTCCTTCTCCACCTCCTGCTCCTTCTCCTCCTCCTGCTCCTTTTCACCCTCGTGCCCCTTCACACCGTCCTGCTCCTTCTCCATCTCCTGCGCCTTCTCTCCCTCCCTTTCCTTTTCCACCTTCTGCTCCTTCTCCACCTCCTGCTCATTCTCCACCTCCTGCTCATTATCCACCTCCTCCTCCTTCTCCACCTCCTGCTCCTTCTCCTCCTCCTGCTCCTTGTCCTAGTCCTGCTCCTTCTCCACCTCCTGCTCCTTCTGCACCTTATGCTCCTTCTCTTGCTCCTGCTCCTTCTCGTCCTTCTGCTCAACCTCCTCCTCCTGCTCCTTCTCCTCCTCCTGCTCATTTTCCGCTTCCTGCTCCTTCACACCATCCTGCTCATTCTCCAACTCCTGCGCCTTCTCGACCTGCTGCTCCTTCTCCACCTCCTGCTCCTTCTCCATCTCCTGCTCCTTCTCCACCTCCTGCTCCTTCTTCCCCTCCTGCATCTTCTGCCCCTCCTCCTCCTTCTACCCCTCCTGCTCGGTCTGCCCCTCCTGCTCCTTCTCCGACTCCTGCTCCTTCTCCCCCTTCTGCTCCTTCTCCACCTCCTGCTCCTTCTACAACTCCTGCTCCTTCTCTACCTCGTGCTCCTTCTCCACATCCTGCTCCTTCTGCCCCTCCTGCTCCTTCTCCGCCTCCTGCTCCTTCTCCCCCTTCTGCCATTTCTCGTCCTCCTGCTCCTTGTCCAACGACTGCTTCTTTTCCACCTCATGCTCCTTCTCCCCCTCCTGCTCCTTCTCCCCCTCCTGCTCCTTTTCCTCCTTCTGCTGCTTCTCCACCTCCTGCTCCTTCTACAACTCCTGCTCCTTCTCCACCTCCTGCTCCTTCTACAACTTCTGCTCTTTCTCCACCTCCTGCTCCTTCTACAACTCCTGCTCCTTCTCCACCTCCTGCTCCTTCTCCACATCCTGCTCCTTCTCCCCCTCCTGCTCCTTTTCCACCTCCTGCTCCTTATCCCCCTCATGCTCCTTCTCCATCTCCTGCTCCTTCTCCCCCTCCTGCTCCTTCTCCATCTCCTGCTCCTTCTCCACCTCCTGCTCCTTCTCCAAACCCTGCTCCTTCTCCCCCTCCTGCTCCTTCTCCACATCCTGGTATTTCTTCTCCTCCTGCTCCTTCTCCTCTTCCTGCTCCTTCTCGTCCTCCTGCTCCTTCACCAACGACTGCTCCTTCTCCACCTCTTGCTCCTTCTCCTCCTCCTGCTCCTTCTCCACCTCCTGCTCCTTCTCCACCTCCTGTTCCTTCTCCACCTCCTGATCCTTCTGCTCCTCCTGCCACTACTCCACCTCCTGCCAGTACTCCACCTCCTGCTCCTTCTCCATCTCTTGCCGCTTATCCACCTCCTACACCTTCTCCACCTCCTGCTCAAAATTCTCCTGCTACTTCTCCTCCAACTGCTCAACTTCCTCCTGCTGCTGCTCCTCCTCCTGCTCAACCTCCACCTGCTGCTCCATCTCCTCCTCCTGCTCCTTTTCCCCCTCTTGCTCCTTCACACCGTCCTGCACATTCTCCAACTCCTGCGCCTTCTCTCCCTCCGGTTCCTTCTCCACCTTCTGCTCCTTCTCCACCTCCTGCCACAACTCCACCTCCTGCTCCTTCAGAAACTCCTGCTCCTTCTCCACCTCTTGCTGCTCCCCCACCTCGTGATACTTCTCCACCTCCTGCTCCTTCTCTTGCTCCCGCTCCTTCTCGTCCTTCTGCTCCTTCTACACCTCCTCCTCCTTCTGCTCTTCCTGCTCCTTCTCCTCCCCACGCTCCATCTGCTCCTATCACTCCTTTGTACTCCTCCTGCTCCTTCCCCTCCTCCTGCTCCTTCTCCTCCTCCTGCTCCTTCTCCTCCTGAAGCTCGTTTTCCTGCTCGTGCTCCTTCTCCCGCCCCCGCTGCTTCTCATCTTCCAGCTGCTTCTCCTCCTCTTTCTGCTTCTCCTCCTCCTGCTCCTTCTCTACCTCCTGCTCCATCTCCACCTCCTGCTGCTTCTCCAAGTCATGCTCAAAATTCTCCTGCTACTTCTCCTCCAACTGCTCAACTTCCTCCTGCTGATGCTCCTCCTCCTGCTCAACTTCAACCTCCTGCTCCTTCTCTTCCTCTGCAACTTCTCCACCTCCTGCACCTTCTCCACTCACTGCTCCTTCAGCTCCTCCTGCTGCCTCTCCTCCTTCTGCTCCTTCTCCACCTCCTGCTCCATGTCCACCTCCTGATCCTTCGTACCCTCCTGCTCCTTCTCCGCCTCCTGCTCCTTCTCCCCGTCCTGCTCCCTCTCCCCCTCCTGCTCCTTCTCTACCTCCTGCTCCTTCTCCAACTCCTGCTCTTTCTAATCCTCCTGCTCCTTCTCCACATCCTGCTCCTTCTCCACCTCCTGCTCCTTCTCCCACTCCTGCTCCTTCTCCTCCTGCTCCTTCTACCGCTGCTGCTCCTTGTCCTCCTCCTGCTATGTCTCGTCCTCCTGCTCCTTCTCCACCTCCTGCTCCTTCTCCACTTCCTGCTATTTATCCTCCTCATGCTGCTTCTCCACCTCCTGCTCTTTCTCCTCCCCACGCTCTTCCTCCACCTCCTGCTAGTTCGCTACCTCCTGCTCCTTCTCCACCGACTGCTCCTTCTCCACCTCATGATCCTTATCCAGCTCCTGCTCCTTCTCTCCGACCTGCTGCTTCTCCACCTCCTGCTCCATCTCCACCACTTGCGCCTTCTCCACCTCCTGCTCCTTCTCCACCTCCTGCTCCTTCTCCTCCTCCTGCTCCTTCTCCCCCTCGTGCTCCTTCACACCGTCCTGCTCCTTCTCCAACTCCTGCGCCTTCTCTCCCTCCCTTTCCTTCTCCACCTCCTGCTCCTTCTCCACATCCTGCTCCTTCTCCACCTCCTGCTTCTTCTGCACCTCCTGCTCTTTCTCCACCTCATGCTCCTTCTCCTTCTCGTCCTTCTGCTCAACCTCCTCCTCCTGCTCCTTCTCCTCCTCCTGCTCATTTTCCGCTTCCTGCTCCTTCACACCATCCTGCTCATTCTACAACTCCTGCGCCTTCTCTCGCTTCTGCTCCTTCTCACACCTTCTGCTCCTTCTCCTCCTCCTGCTCCTTCTCGACCTGCTGCTCCTTCTTCACCTCCTGCTCCATCTAAATCTCCTGCTCCTTCTCCACCACCTGCTCCTTCTGCCCCTCCTGCATCTTCTCCCCCTGCTGCTCCTTCTCCCCCACCTGCTCCTTCTCCCCCTCCTGCATCTTCTCCCCCTGCTGCTCCTTCCCCTCTCCTGCTCCATCTAAATCTCCTGCTCCTTCTCCACCACCTGCTCCTTCTGCCCCACCTGCTCCTTCTCCACCTCCTGCTCCTTCTGCAACTCCTGCTCCTTCTCCCCCTCCTGCTCCTTTTCCACCTCCTGCTCCTTCTCCCCCTCATGCTCCTTCTCCATCTCCTGCTCCTTCTCCCCCTCCTGCTCTTTCTCGCCCTCCTGCTCCTTCTCCCCCTCCTCCTCCTTCTCTACCTGCTGCTCCTTCTCGAATCCCTGCTCCTTCTCCACCTCCTGCTCCTTCTCCACATCCTGTATCTTCTCCCCCTCCTGCTCCTTCTCCCCGTCCTGCTCCTTCTCTCCCTCCTGATCCTTCTCCACATCCTGCTATTTCTCCTCCTCCTGCTCCTTCTCCTCTTCCTGCTCCTTCTCGTCCTCCTGCTCCTTCTCCAACGACTGCTCCTTCTCCACCTCCTGCTCCTTCTCCCCCTTCTGCTCCTTCTCCACCTCCTCCTTCTTCTCCACCTCCTGCTCCTTCTCCTCCTCCTGCTCCTTCACCACCTCCTGCTCCAACTCCACCTCCTGTTCCTTCTCCACCTCCTGATCCTTCTGCTCCTCCTGACACTCCTCCACCTCCTGCTCCTTCTCCACCTCCTGCTCCTTCTCCAACTCCTGCACGTTCTCCATCTCGTGCTGCTGATCCACCTCCGACACCTACTCCACTTCCTGCTCAAAATTCTCCTGCTACATCTCCTCCAACTGCTCAACCGCCTCCTGCTGCTGCTCCTCCTCCTGGTCAACCTCCACCTGCTGCTCCTTCTCCTCCTCCTGCTCCATTCCCCCCTCTTGCTCCTTCACACGGTCCTGCTCCTTCTCCAACTCCTGCGCCTTCTCTCCCTCCTGTTCCTTCTCCACCTCCTGCTCCTTCTCCACCTCCTGCTCCTTCTCCACCTCCTGCTCCTTCTCTCCCTCCTGCATCTTCTCCCCCTCCTGCTCCTTCTCCAACTCCTGCACGTTCTCCATCTCGTGCTGCTGATCCACCTCCGACACCTACTCCACCTCCTGCTCAAAATTCTCCTGCTACTTCTCCTCCAACTGCTCAACCTCCTCCTGCTGCTGCTCCTCCTCCTGGTCAACCTCCACCTGCTGCTCCTTCTCCTCCTCCTGCTCCTTTCCCCCCTCTTGCTACTTCACACGGTCCTGCTCCTTCTGCAACTCCTGCGCCTTCTCTCCCTCCTGTTCCTTCTCCACCTCCTGCTCCTTCTCCACCTCCTGCTCCTTCTCCACCTCCTGCTCCTTCTCTCCCTCCTGCATCTTCTCCCCCTCCTGCTCCTCCTCCACCTCCTGCTACTTCTCCACCTCCTGCCACTACCCCACCTCCTGCTCCTCCTCCACCTCCTGCTACTTCTCCACCTCCTGCCACTACCCCACCTCCTGCTCCTTCTACACCTCCTACTCCGTCTCCTCTTCCTGCTCCTTCTCCTCCCCACGCTCCATCTCCTACTAGAACTCCTTTGTACTCCCCCTGCTCCTTCTCCTCCTCCAGCTCCTTCTCCTCCTTAAGCTCCTTTTCCTGCTCGTGCTCCTTCTCCCGCCCCCGCTGCTTCTCATCTTCCTGCTGCTTCTCCTCCTCTTTCTGCTTCTCCTCCTCCTGCTCCTTCTCCACCTCCTGCTCCTTCTCCCCCTCCTGCATCTTCTCCCCCTCCTGCTCCTTCTCCACCTCCTGCTCCTTCTCCACCTCCTGCCACTACCCACCTCCTGCTACTTCTCCACCTCCTGCTCCTTCTCTTGCTCCCGCTCCTTCTCGTCCTTCTGCTCAACCTCCTCCTCCTGCTCGTTCTACACCTCCTACTCCTTCTGCTCTTCCTGCTCCTTCTCCTCCCCACGCTCCATCTCCTACTACCACTCCTTTGTACTCCTCCTGCTCCTTCTCCTCCTCCTGCTCCTTCTCCTCCTTAAGCTCCTTTTCCTGCTCGTGCTCCTTCTCCCGCCCCCGCTGCTTCTCATCTTCCTGCTGCTTCTCCTCCTCTTTCTGCTTCTCCTCCTCCTGCTCCTTCTCCACCTCCTGCTCCATCTCCACCTGAAGCTCCTTCTCCACCTCCTGCTCCTTCTGCTCCTCCTGCCACCACTCCACCTCCTGCTCCTTCTCCTCGTCCTGCAACTTCTCCACCTCCTGCACCTTCTCCACCTCCTGCTCCTTCTCCTCCTCCTGCTGCCACTCCTGCTCCTGCTCCGATTTTAATAGGATAAGGCAGGATCTGGCCAAAATGGACTTGGATCAGCTGCTTGTAGGAAAATCCGCATCGGAGCAATGGGAGTCTTTCAGAAGGGAGATTGAGACCATACAATGGCAACATGTTCCCGTAAAGGTCAAGGGTGGTTCCAAGAACTCCAGGGAACCTTGGATGTCAGGGGATATACGAGAATGGATGAGGAAAAAAAGGAGGGCTTTTGGCAGATACAAAGGCAAAGGACGGAGGAAGCCCTCGAGGAGTACAAAAAGTGCAAGGGGATACTTAAAAAGGAAATTAGGAGATCAAGGAAGGGCCATGAAAAAACACTGGCGAGCAAAATAAAGGAAAATCCTAAGATGTTTTATAAGTATTTTAAGGGTAAGAGGATAACAAGGGAAAAAATAGGGCCCATTAGGGACAAAAATGGCAATCTGTGTGTGGAGCCGGAAGATGTAGGAGGGGTTCTAAATGAATTTTTTGCATTTGTTTTCACTATGGAGAAGGACGACGTGGACAGAGAAATACGACAGGGGGACTGTGATATACTCGAACATATTAACATCGAGCGGGAGGAGGTATTGGCGGTTTTAGCAGGCCTAAAAATGGATAAATCCCCAGGCCCGGACGAAATGTATCCCAGGCTACTGTGTGAGGCAAAGGAGGAGATTGCGGGGGCTCTGACACATATATTCAGAACCTCTCTGGCCACAGGGGATGTGCCAGAGGACTGGAGAACCGCTAATGTAGTACCATTATTCAAGAAGGGGAGTAGGGAAAAACCGGGTAACTACAGGCCAGTGAGCCTAACATCAGTGGTAGGAAAATTATTGGAAAAAATTCTGAAGGACAAAATTAGTCTCCACTTGGAGAAGCAAGGATTAATCAGGGATAGTCAACATGGCTTTGTCAAGGGAAGATCATGTCTGACTAATTTGATTGAATTTTTTGAGGGGGTGACGAGGCGTGTGGATGAGGGTAACGTAGTGGATGTGGTATACATGGATTTCAGTAAGGACTTCGATAAAGTCCCGCACAGGAGACTGGTCAAGAAGGTACGAGCCCATAGAGTCCAGGGTGCCTTGGCACTTTGGATACAAAACTGGCTTAGTGGCAGAATGCAGAGGGTGATGGTCGAAGGTTCTTTTTGTGACTGGAAGCCTGTGGCCAGTGGGGTACCACAGGGATCGGTGCTGGGTCCCTTGCTGTTTGTGGTCTACATTAATGACTTGGATATGAATGTAAAAGGTATGATCAGTAAGTTCGCTGATGATACAAAGATTGGTAGGGTGGTCAATAGCGAGGAGGATAGCCTCAGTCTGCAGGACGATATAGATGGGTTGGTCAGATGGGCAGAACAGTGGCAAATGGAATTTAACCCGGAAAAGTGCGAGGTGATGCACTTTGGAGGGACTAACAAGGCAAGGGAATACACAATGAATGGGAAGACCCTAGGCAAGACAGAGGGTCAGAGGGATCTTGGTGTGCAAGTTCACAGATCCCTGGAGGCGGCGGAACAGGTAGATAAGGTGGTAAAGAAGGCATATGGGATACTTGCCTTTATTAGCCGAGGCATAGAATATAAGAGCAAGGAGGTTATGATGGAGCTGTATAAAACACTGGTTAGGCCACAGCTGGAGTACTGTGTGCAGTTCTGGTCGCCGCACAACAGGAAGGATGTGATCGCTTTGGAGAGGGTGCAGTGGAGATTCACCAGGATGTTACCAGGGCTGGAGCGCTTCAGCTATGAAGAGAGACTGGGAAGATTGGGTTTGTTTTCCTTGGAGCAGAGGAGGCTGAGGGGGGACATGATTGAGGTGTACAAAATTATGAGGGGCAGAGATAGGATGGATACGAAGGAGCTTTTTCCCTTTGTTGAGGGTTCTATAACAAGGGGGCATAGATTCAAGGTAAAAGGCGGGAGGTTTAGAGGGGATTTGAGAAAGAACTTTTTCACCCAGAGGGTGGTTGGAGTCTGGAACTCACTGCCTGAGAGGGTTGTGGAGGCAGGAACCCTCACAACATTCAAGAAGCATTTGGATGAGCACTTGAAATGCCACAGCATACAAGGCTACGGACCAAATGCTGGAATATGGGATTAGATTTGACTGGGCTTGATGGCCGGTGCGGACACGATAGGCCGAAGGGCCTATATCCGTGCTGTATAACTGTATGATTCGATGACTCTATGATTCCTTCTCCTCCTCCAGCTCCTTTTCCCCCTCCTGCTCCTTCACACCGTCCTGCTCCCTCTCCAACTCCTGCGCCTTCTCGCCCTCCTGCTCCTTCTGCACCTACTGCTCCTTCTCCACCTCCTGCTCCTTCTCCAACTCCTGCTCCTTCTCCACCTCCAGCTCCTTCTCCACCTCCTGCTCCTTATCCACCTCCTGCTCCTTCTCACCCTCCTGCTCCTTCTACCCCTCCTGCTCCTTCTCACCCTCCTGCTCCTTCTCCACCTCCGGCTCCTTCTCCACCTACTGCTCCTTCTCCACCTCCTGCTCCTTCTCCAACTCCTGCTCCTTCTCCACCTCCAGCTCCTTCTCCACCTCCTGCTCCTTATCCACCTCCTGCTCCTTCTCACCCTCCTGCTCCTTCTACCCCTCCTGCTCCTTCTCACCCTCCTGCTCCTTCTACCCCTCCTGCTCCTTCTCACCCTCCTGCTCCTTCTCCACCTCCGGCTCCTTCTCCACCTCCTGCTCCTTCTCCAACTCCTGCTCCTTCTCCACCTCCAGCTCCTTCTCCACCTCCTGCTCCTTCTCCACCTCCTGCTCCTTCTCCCTCTCCTGCTCCTTCTCCCCCTCCTGATCCTTCTCCACCTCCTACTCCTTCTAAACCTCCTGCTCAACCTCCTCTTTATCGTTCTCCTTCTCCAGCTCCGATAAGTTCACCTGCTCCTTCTTCAACTCCTCCTCCTTCTCCGCCTACTGCTCCTTCTCCACATCTGACTCCTTCTACACTCATAATCCTTCTCCCCCTCCTGCTCCTTCTTCACCTCCTGCGCCTTCTCTCCCTCCTGCTCCTTCTTCACCTCCTGCTCCTTGTCCTCCTCCTGCTACGTCTCGTCCTCATGCTCCATCTCCACCGACTGCTCCTTCTCCCCCTGCTGCTCCTTATCCAGCTCCTGCGCCTTCTCTCCGACCTGCTGCTTCTCCACCTCCTGCTCCGTCTCCACCTCCTGCTCCTTCTGCTCCTCCTGCCACTACTCCACCTCCTGCTCCTTCTCCACCTCCTGCTCCTTCTCCACCTCCTGCACGTTCTCCATCTCCTGCTGCTTATCCACCTCCTACACCTTCTCCACCTCCTGCTCAAAATTCTCCTGCTACTTCTCCTCCAACTGCTCAACTTCCTCCTGCTGCTGCTCCTCCTCATGCTCAACCTCCACCTGCTGCTCCTTCTCCTCCTCCTGCACCTTTTCCCCCTATGCTCCTTCACACGGTCCTGCTCCTTCTCCACCTCCTGCTCCTTCTCCCCCTCCTGCATCTTCTCCCCCTCCTGCTCCTTCTCCACCTCGTGCTTCTTCTCCACCTCCTGCCACTACTCCACCTCCTGCTCCTTAAGAATCTCCTGCTCCTTCTCCACCTCTTGCTGCGTCCCCACCTCGGGCTCCTTCTCCTCCTCCTGCTCATTCTCCACCACCTGCTCCTTCTCCTCCACCAGCTCCTTCTCCTCCACCAGCTCCTTCTCCACATCATGCTCCTCTTCCACCTCCTGCTCTTTCTCCACCTCCTGTTCCTTCTCCACCTACTGCTCCTTGCCCCCCTCCTGCTGCTTATCCAGCTCCTGCGTCTTCTCTCCGACCTGCTCATTCTCCACCTCATGCTCCTTCTCCACCTCCTGCTCCTTCTCCCCCTCCTGCTCCTTCTCTCCCTCATGCGCCTTCTGCATCTCCTGCTCCTTGTCCTCCTCCTGATCCTTCCACAACTCCTGCTCCTTTTCCTGCGCGTGGTCCTTTTCCTGCTCGTGCTCCTTCTCCCGCTCCTGCTGCTTCTCCACCTCGTGCTGCTTCTCCACCTCCTAATCCTTCCCCACCTCCTGCTCCTTCCCCACCTCCTTCCACCACTCCACCTCCTGCTCCTTCTCCACCACCTGCTCCTTCTTTTGCTCCTGCTCATTCTCGTCCTTCTGGTCAACCTCCTCCTCCTGCTCCTTCGACACCTCCTGCTCCTTGTCCTCAGCCTGCTCCTTCTCCTCCTCCAGCTCCTTCTCCACATCCAGCTCCTTCTCCTCCTCCTGATCCTGCTCCTCCTCATGCTCCTTCAACACCTCCTCCTACTTTTACTCTTTCTGCTCGTTCTCCTCCTCCCGCTCCTTCTCCTCCTCCCGCTCCTTCTCCTCCTCCCGCTCCTTTGCCCCCTCCTGCTACTTCTCCACGTCCTGCTCCTTCTCCTCTTCCTGCTCCCAGTCCAACTCCTGCTCCTTCTCCACCCCCTGCTCCTTCTCCACCTCCTGCTCCTTCTCCACCTCCTGATCCTTCTCCACCTCCTGCTCCTTCTCCTCTTCCTGCTCCCAGTCCAACTCCTGTTCCTTCTCCACCCCCTGCTCCTTCTCCACCTCCTGCTCCTTCTCCACCTCCTGATCCTTCTCCTCCTCCTGCTCCTTCTCCTCCTCCTGCTCCTTATCCACCACCTACACCTTCGACACCTGTTGCTCAACCTCCTCTTTATCGTTCTCATTCTCCAGCTCCTAAAAGTTCAACTGCTCCTTCTTCAACTCCTTCTCCGACTCCAACTCATGCTCCTTCTCCAACTCCTTCTCCTTCTCAACCTCCTGCTACTTCTCCACCTCCTGCTCCTTCTCTCCCTCCTGCTCCTTCTCTCCCTCCTGCTCCTTCTCCAGCTCCTGCTCCTTGTCCTCCTCCTGCTACTTCTCCTCCTCCTGCTCATTTTCCTGCTCCTGCTCCTTCTCCCGATCCTGCTGCTTCTACTTCTCCTGCTGCTTCTCCTCCTCCTGCTCCTGCTCCACCTCTTGATCCCTCTCCACCTCCTGCTCCTTCTACACGTCCTGCTCCTTCTCCACATCCTGCTGCTTCTCCACCTCCTGCTCCGTCTCCACCTCCTGCTCTTTCTCCCCCGCCTGCTCCTTCTCCACCTCCTGCTCCTTCTCCACCTCCTGATCCTTCTCCTCCTCCTGCTCCTTCTCCTCCTCATGCTCCTTCTCCACCTCCTGCTCGGGCTCATTCTACACCTTCTGCTCCTTCTCCAACTCCTGCGCTTTCTCTCCCTCCTGCCCCTTCTACACCTCCTGCTCCTTGTCCTCCTCCTGCTCCTTATCCTCCTCCTGCTCCTTCTCCTCCTCCTGCTCCTTTTCCTGCTCGTGCTCCTTCTCCCGCCCCTGCTGCTTCTGCTCCTCCTCCTGCTCAAATTCCACCTCCCGCTCCTTCTCCTGCTCCTGCACCTTCTTCTCCTCCTCCTGCTCCTTCTCATCCTCAGGGTGCTTCTTCTCCTCCTGCAGCTTCTCCACCTCCTGCACCTTCGCCACCTCCTGCTCCTTCTCCTCCTCCTGCTCCTTCTCAACCTCCTGTTCCTTCTCCACCTCCTGATCCTTCTGCTCCTCCTGCCACTACTCCACCTCCGACTCCTTCACCACCTCCTGCTCAAAATTCTCCTCCTACTTCTCCTCCAACTGCTCAACTTCCTCCTGCTGCTGCTCCTCCTCCTGCTCAACCTCCACCTGCTGCTCCTTCTCCTCCTCCTGCTCATTTTCCCCCTCTTGCTCCTTAACACCGTCCTGCTCCTTCTCCAACTCCTTCGCCTTCTCTTCCTCCTCCTCATTCTCCACCTCCTGCTCCTTCTCCCCCTCCTGCATCTTCTCCCCCTCCTGCTCCTTCTCCTCCTCCTGCTCCTTCTCCTATTCCTTCTCCTTCACCACCCCATGCTCGTTCTCCACCTCCTGCTCCTTCTCCACCTCCTGCTCCTTCTCTTGCTCCTGCTCCTTCTCCTCCTCCTGCTCCTTCTCCACCTCCTGCCCCTTCTCTTGCTCCCGATCCTTCTCATCCTTCTGCTCAAACTCCTCCTCCTGCTCCTTCTTCACCTCCTCCTCCTTCTGCTCTCCTGCTCCTTCTCCTCCTCACGCACCATCTAGTCCTCCTGCTCTTTCTCCTCCTCCTGCTCCTTCTCCTCCTCCTGCTCCTTTTCCTGCTCGTGCTCCTTCTCCCGCCCCTGCTGCTTCTTCTCCTCCTCCTGCTCAAATTCCACCTCCCGCTCCTTCTCCTGCTCCTGCACCTTCTTCTCCTCCTCCTGCTCCTTCTCATCCTCAGGGTGCTTCTTCGCCTCCTGCAGCTTCTCCACCTCCTGCACCTTCTCCACCTCCTGCTGCTTCTCCACCTCCTACTCCTCCTCAGCCTCCTCCTCAACATTCTCCTGCTACTTCTCCTCCACCTGCTCAACATCCTCCTGCTCATTCTCCTCCTCCTGCAACTGCTCCATCGCCTGCTCAACATCCTCCTCCTGCTCCTTCTGCTACTCCTGTTCCTTCTCCACCTTCTGCTCTTTCTCCACCTCCTGCTCCTTCACCTCCTCCTGCTTCTTCTCCTCCTCCTGCTCCTTCTCCTCCTCCCTGTTCTTCTCTTCCCCCTGCTCCTTCTCACACACCTGCTCGTTCACCACCTCCTGCTCGTTCACCTCCTCCTGCTCCTTCACAGCCTACTGCTCCTTCACCCCCTCCTGCTCTTTCTACAACTCCTGCTCCTTCTCCACCTCCTGCTACTTCTCCTCCTCCTGCTGCTTCTTCACCTCCTGCTCCATCGACACCACCTGCTCCTTCACCTCATCCAGCTCCTTCTCCCCCTCCTGCTGTTTCTCCACATCCTGCTCCTTCTCCACCACCTGCTCCTTCTCGAACGACTGCTCCTTCTCCAACTCCCGCTCCTTCTCCCCCTCCTGCTCCTTCTCCACCTCCTCCTTCTTCGCCACCTCCTGCTCCTTCTCCACCTCCTGCTCCTTCTCAACCTCCTGTTCCTTCTCCACCTCCTGATCCTTCTGCTCCTCCTGCCACTACTCCACCTCCTGCTCCTTCTCCACCTCCTGCTCCTTATCCACCTCCTGCATGTTCTCCATCTCCTGCTGCTTATCCACCTCCGACTCCTTCACCACCTCCTGCTCAAAATTCTCCTCCTACTTCTCCTCCAACTGCTCAACTTCCTCCTGCTGCTGCTCCTCCTCCTGCTCAACCTCCACCTGCTGCTCCTTCTCCTCCTCCTGCTCATTTTCCCCCTCTTGCTCCTTAACACCGTCCTGCTCCTTCTCCAACTCCTTCACCTTCTCTTCCTCCTCCTCATTCTCCACCTCCTGCTCCTTCTCCCCCTCCTGCATCTTCTCCCCCTCCTGCTCCTTCTCCACCTCCTGCTCCTTCTCCACCTCCTGCCACTACTCCACATCCTGCTCCCTCAGAAACTCCTGCTCCTTCTCCACCTCTTGCTGCTTCCCCACCTCGTGCTCCTTCTCCACCTCCTGTTCCTTCTCCTCCTCCTGCTCTTTCTCCCCCTCCTGCTCCTTCTCCTCCTCCTGCTCCTTCTCCTATTCCTTCTCCTTCACCACCCCATGCTCGTTCTCCACCTCCTGCTCCTTCTCCACCTCCTGCTCCTTCTCTTGCTCCTGCTCCTTCTCCTCCTCCTGCTCCTTCTCCACCTCCTGCCCCTTCTCTTGCTCCCGATCCTTCTCATCCTTCTGCTCAACCTCCTCCTCCTGCTCCTTCTTCACCTCCTCCTCCTTCTGCTCTCCTGCTCCTTCTCCTCCTCACGCACCATCTAGTCCTCCTGCTCTTTCTCCTCCTCCTGCTCCTTCTCCTCCTCCTGCTCCTTCTCCTCCTCCTGCTCCTTTTCCCCCTCGTGCCCCTTCGAACCGTCCTGCTCCTTCTCCATCTCCTCCGTCTTCTCTCCCTCCCTTTCCTTCTCCACCTTCTGCTCCTTCTCCACCTCCTGCTCCTTCTCCACCTCCTGCTCCTTCTCTTGCTCCTGCTCCTTCTCCACCTCATGCCCCTTCTCTTGCTCCTGCTCCTTCTCGTCCTTCTGCTCAACCTCCTCCTCCTGCTCCTTCTCCTCCTCCTGCTGATTTTCCGCTTCCTGCTCCTTCACACCATCCTGCTCATTCTCCAACTCCTGCGCCTTCTCGACCTGCTGCTCCTTCTCCACCTCTTGCTCCTTCTTCCCCTCCTGCATCTTCTCCCCCTCCTGCTCCTTCTCCCCTTCCTGCTCCGTCTGCCCCTCCTGCTCCTTCTCCCCCTCCTGCTCCTTCTGCACCTCCTGCTATTTCTCCTCCTCCTGCTCCTTCTCCTCTTCCTGCTCCTTCTCGTCCTCCTGCTCCTTGTACAACGACTGCTCCTTCTCCCCCTCCTGCTCCTTCTCCCCGTCCTGCTCCTTCTCCCCCTCCTGCTCCTTCTCCACATCCTGCTATTTCTCCTCCTCCTGCTCCTTCTCCTCTTCCTACTCCTTCTCGTCCTCCTGCTCCTTCTCCAACGACAGCTCCTTCTGCACCTCCTGCTCCTTCTCCCCCTCCCCCTCCTTCTCCAGCTCCTCCTTCTTCTCCACCTCTTGCTCCTTCTCCTCCTCCTGCTCCTTCTCCACCTCCTGCTCGTTCTCCACCTCCTGTTCCTTCTCCACCTCCTGATCCTTCTGCTCCTCCTGCCACTACTCCACCTCCTGCCACTACTCCACCTCCTGCTCCTTCTCAATCTCTTGCTGCTTATCCACCTCCTACACCTTCTCCACCTCCTCCTCAAAATTCTCCTGCTACTCCTGCTCCAACTGCTCATCTTCCTCCTGCTGCTGCTCCTCCTCCTGCTCAACCTCCACCTGTGCTCCTTCTCCTCCTCCTGCTCCTTTTCGCCCTCTTGCTCCTTCACACCGTCCTGCTCCTTCTCCAACTCTTGCGCCTTCTCTCCGTCCTGTTCCTTCTCCACCTTCTGCTCCTTCTCCACCTCCTGCTCCTTCTTCAACTCCTGCGCCTTCTCTCCCTCCTGTTCCTTCTCAACCTCCTGCTCCATCTCCACCTCCTGCTCCTTCTCCACCTCCTGTTCCTTCTCCACCTCCTGATCAGTCTGCTCCTCCTGCCACTACTACACCTCCTGCTCCTTCTCCACCTCCTGCTCCGTCTCCACCTCCTGCTCATTCTGCTCCTCCTGCCACTACTCCACCTCCTGCTCCTTCTCCACCTCCTGCTCCTTCTCCACCTCCTGCACGTTCTCAATCTCCTGCTGCTTATCCACCTCCTGCACCTTCTCCACCTCCTGCTCAAAATTCTCCTGCTACTTCTCCTCCTCCTGCTCAACCTCCACCTGCTGCTCCTTCCCCTCCTGCTCCTTTTCCCCCTCTTGCTTGTTCACACCTTCCTGTATCTTCTCCAACTCTTGCGCCTTCTCTCCCTCCTGCTCCTTCTCCACCTTCTGCTCCTTCTCCACCTCCTGCTCCTTCTCCACCTCCTGCTCCTTCTCCACCTCCTCCTCCTTCTCCACCTCCTGCTCCTTCTCCCCCTCCTGCATCTTCGCCCCCTCCTGCTCCTTCTCCACCTTCTGCTCCTTCTCCACCTCCTGCTCCTTCTCCACCTCCTCCTCCTTCTCCACCTCCTGTTCCTTCTCCACCTCCTCCTCCTTCTCCACCTCCTGCTCCTTCTCCCCCTCCTGCATCTTCGCCCCCTCCTGCTCCTTCTCCCCTCCTGCTCCTTCTACCCCTGCTGCTCCTTATCCAGCTCCAGCGCCTTCTCTCCGACCTGCTGCTTCTCCACCTCCTGCTCCTTCTCCACCACTTGCACCTTCTCCACCTCCTGCTCCATCTCTTCCTCCTGCTATTTCTCCTCCTCCTGCTCCTTCTCCTCTTCCTGCTCCTTCTCGTCCTCCTGCTCCTTCTCCAACGACAGTTCCTTCTGCACCTCCTGCTCCTTCTCCCCCTCTTTCTCCTTCTCCAGCTCCTCCTTCTTCTCCACCTCTTGCTCCTTCTCCTCCTCCTGCTCTTTCTCGACCTCCTGCTCGTTCTCCACCTCCTGTTCCTTCTCCACCTCCTGATCCTTCTGCTCCTCCTGCCACTACTCCACCTCCTGCCACTACTCCACCTCCTGCTCCTTCTCCATCTCCTCCTCAAAATTCTCCTGCTACTCCTGCTCCAACTGCTCAACTTCCTCCTGCTGCTGCTCCTCCTCCTGCTCAACCTCCACCTGTGCTCCTTCTCCTCCTCCTGCTCCTTTTCCCCCTCTTGCTCCTTCACACCGTCCTGCTCCTTCTCCAACTCTTGCGCCTTCTCTCCGTCCTGTTCCTTCTCCACCTTCTGCTCCTTCTCCCCCTCCTGCTCCTTCTTCAACTCCTGCGCCTTCTCTCCCTCCTGTTCCTTCTCAACCTCCTGCTCCTTCTCCTCCTCCTGCTCCTTCTCCCCCTCCTGCTCCTTCTCCTCCACCTGCTCCTTCTCCTATTCCATCTCCTTCTCCCCCTCCTGCTCCTTCTACCGCTGCTGCTCCTTGTCCTCCTCCTGCTACGTCTCGTCCTCCTGCTCCTTCTCCACCTCCTGCTCCTTCTCCACATCCTGTTCCTTCTCCCCCTCCTGCTCCTTCTCCCCGTCCTGCTCCTTCTTCCCCTCCTGCTCCTTCTCCACATCCTGCTATTTCTCCTCCTCCTGCTCCTTCTCCTCTTCCTGCTCCTTCTCGTCCTCCTGCTCCTTCTCCAACGACAGTTCCTTCTGCACCTCCTGCTCCTTCTCCCCCTCTTTCTCCTTCTCCAGCTCCTCCTTCTTCTCCACCTCTTGCTCCTTCTCCTCCTCCTGCTCTTTCTCGACCTCCTGCTCGTTCTCCACCTCCTGTTCCTTCTCCACCTCCTGATCCTTCTGCTCCTCCTGCCACTACTCCACCTCCTGCCACTACTCCACCTCCTGCTCCTTCTCCATCTCCTCCTCAAAATTCTCCTGCTACTCCTGCTCCAACTGCTCAACTTCCTCCTGCTGCTGCTCCTCCTCCTGCTCAACCTCCACCTGTGCTCCTTCTCCTCCTCCTGCTCCTTTTCCCCCTCTTGCTCCTTCACACCGTCCTGCTCCTTCTCCAACTCTTGCGCCTTCTCTCCGTCCTGTTCCTTCTCCACCTTCTGCTCCTTCTCCCCCTCCTGCTCCTTCTTCAACTCCTGCGCCTTCTCTCCCTCCTGTTCCTTCTCAACCTCCTGCTCCTTCTCCTCCTCCTGCTCCTTCTCCCCCTCCTGCTCCTTCTCCTCCACCTGCTCCTTCTCCTATTCCATCTCCTTCTCCCCCTCCTGCTCCTTCTACCGCTGCTGCTCCTTGTCCTCCTCCTGCTACGTCTCGTCCTCCTGCTCCTTCTCCACCTCCTGCTCCTTCTCCACCTCCTGCTCCTTCTCCACCTCCTACTCCTTCTCCAAGTCATGCTCAAAATTCTCCTGCTACTTCACCTCCAACTGCTCAACTTCCTCCTGCTGATGCTCCTCGTCCTGCTCAACTTCCACCTCCTTCTCCTTCTCCCCCTCCTGCTCCTTCTCCACCTCCTGCTCCTTCTCCAATCCCAGCTCCTTTTCCTCCCCCTGCTCCTTCTCCACATCCTGTTCCTTCTCCCTCTCCTGCTCCTTCTCCCCGTCCTGCTCCTTCTGCCCCTCCTGCTCCTTCTCCACATCCTGCTATTTCTCCTCCTCCTGCTCCTTCTCCTCTTCCTGCTCCTTCTCGTCCTCCTGCTCCTTCTCCAACGACAGCTCCTTCTGCACCTCCTGCTCCTTCTCCCCCTACTTCTCCTTCTCCAGCTCCTCCTTCTTCTCCACCTCTTGCTCCTTCTCCTCCTCCTGCTCCTTCTCCACCTCCTGCTCGTTCTCCACCTCCTGTTCCTTCTCCACCTCCTGCTCCTTCTCCCCGTCCTGCCACTACTCCAACTCCTGCCACTACTCCACCTCCTGCTCCTTCTCCATCTCTTGCTGCTTATCCACCTCCTACACCTTCTCCACCTCCTCCTCAAAATTCTCCTGCTACTCCTGCTCCAACTGCTCAACTTCCTCCTGCTGCTGCTCCTCCTCCTGCTCAACCTCCACCTGTGCTACTTCTCCTCCTCCTGCTCCTTTTCCCCCTCTTGCTCCTTCACACCCTCCTGCTCCTTCTCCACCTCCTGCTGCTTCTCCACCTCCTACTCCTTCTCCAATTAATGCTCAAATTCTCCTGCTACTTCACCTCCAACTGCTCAACTTCCTCCTGCTGCTGCTCCTCCCCCTCCTGCTCCTTCTCCACCTCCTGCTCCTTCTCCAATCCCTGCTCCTTTTCCTCCTCCTGCTCCTTCTCCACATCCTGTTCCTTCTCCCTCTCCTGCTCCTTCTCCCCGTCCTGCTCCTTCTCCCCCTCCTGCTCCTTCTCCACATCCTGCTATTTCTCCTCCTCCTGCTCCTTCTCCTCTTCCTGCTCCTTCTCGTCCTCCTGCTCCTTCTCCAACGACAGCTCCTTCTGCACCTCCTGCTCCTTCTCCCCCTCCTTCTCCTTCTACAGCTCCTCCTTCTTCTCCACCTCTTGCTCCTTCTCCTCCTCATGCTCCTTCTCCACCTCCTGCTCGTTCTCCACCTCCTGTTCCTTCTCCACCTCCTGATCCTTCTGCTCCTCCTGCCACTACTCCACCTCCTGCCACGACTCCACCTCCCGCTCCTTCTCCATCTCTTGCTGCTTATCCACCTCCTACACCTTCTCCACCTCCTCCTCAAAATTCTCCTGCTACTCCTGCTCCAACTGCTCAACTTCCTCCTGCTGCTGCTCCTCCTCCTGCTCAACCTCCACCTGTGCTCCTTCTCCTCCTCCTGCTCCTTTTCCCCCTCTTGATCCTTCACACCGTCCTGCTCCTTCTCCAACTCTTGCGCCTTCTCTCCCTCCTGTTCCTTCTCCACCTTCTGCTCCTTCTCCTCCTCCTGCTCCTTCTCCTCCTCCTGCTTCTTCTCCTCCTCCGGCTCCTTCTCCTATTCCATCTCCTTCACCACCTCCTGCTCGTTCTAAACCTCCTGCTCCTTCTCCACCTCCTGCTCCTTCTCTTGCTCCCGCTCCTTCTCGTCCTTCTGCTCAACCTCCTCCTCCTGCTCCTTCTACACCTCCTCCTCCTTTTGCTCTTCCTGCTCCTTCTCCTACCCACGCTCCATCTCCTCCTACCACTCCTCTGTACTCCTCCTGCTCCTTCTCCTCCTCCTGATCCTTCTCCTCCTTAAGCTCCTTTTACTGCTCGTGCTCCTTCTCCCGCCCCCGTTGCTTCTCATCTTCCTGCTGCTTCTCCTCCTCTTTCTGCTGCTCCTCCTCCTGCTCCTTCTCCACCTCCTGCTCCTTCTCCACCTCCTGCTCCTTCTCTTGCTCCCGCTCCTACTCATCCTTCTGCTCAACATTCTCCACCTGCTGCTTCTAGACCTCCTCCTCCTTCTGCTCTTCCTGCTCCTTCTCCTCTTCACGCTCTATCTCCTCCTCCCGCTCCTTTGTACTCCTCCTGCTCCTTCTCCTCCTCCTGCTCCTTCTCCTCCTCAAGCTCCTTTTCCTGCTCGTGCTCTATCTCCCGCCCCCGCTGCTTCTCATCTTCCTGCTGCTTCTCCTCCTCTTTCTGCTTCTCCTCCTCCTGCTCCTTCTCCTCCTCCTGCTCCTTCTCTACCTCCTGCCACCACTCCACCTCCTGCTGCTTCTCCACCTCCTACTCCTTCTCCAAGTCATGCTCAAAATTCTCCTGTTACTTCACCTCCAACTGCTCAACTTCCTCCTGCTGATGCTCCTCGTCCTGCTCAACTTCCACCTCCTGCTCCTTCTGCACCTCCTGCTCCTTCTCCCCCTCCTTCTCCTTCTCCAGCTCCTCCTTCTTCTCCACCTCTTGCTCCTTCTCCTCCTCCTGCTCCTTCTCCACCTCCTGCTCGTTCTCCACCTCCTGTTCCTTCTCCACCTCCTGATCCTTCTGCTCCTCCTGCCACTACTCCACCTCCTGCCACGACTCCACCTCCCGCTCCTTCTCCATCTCTTGCTGCTTATCCACCTCCTACACCTTCTCCACCTCCTCCTCAAAATTCTCCTGCTACTCCTGCTCCAACTGCTCAACTTCCTCCTGCTGCTGCTCCTCCTCCTGCTCAACCTCCACCTGTGCTCCTTCTCCTCCTCCTGCTCCTTTTCGCCCTCTTGCTCCTTCACACCGTCCTGCTCCTTCTCCAACTCTTGCGCCTTCTCTCCGTCCTGTTCCTTCTCCACCTCCTGCTGCTTCTCCACCTCCGACTCCTTCTCCAAGTCATACTCAAAATTCTCCTGCTGCTTCACCTCCAACTGCTCAACTTCCTCCTGCTGATGCTCCTCGTCCTGCTCAACTTCAACCTCCTGCTCCTTCTCTTCCTCCTGCAACTTCTCCAATTCCTGCGCCTTCTCCACTCACTGCTCCTTCAGCTCCTCCTGCTGCCTCTCCTCCTCCTGCTCCTTCTCCTCCTCCAGCTCCTTTTCCACCTCCTGCTCCTTTACACCGTCCTGCTCCCTCTCCAATTCCTGCGACTTCTCTCCCTCCTGCTCCTTCACCACCTTCTGCTCCTTCTCCACCTCCTGCTCCATGTCCACCTCCAGCTCCTTCGCACCCTCCTGCTCCTTCTCACCCTCCTGCTCCTTCTCCCCGTCCTGCTCCCTCTCCCCCTCCTGCTCCTTCACCAACTCCTGCTCCTTCTCCAACTCCTGCTCTTTCTACTCCTCCTGCTCCTTCTCCACATCCTGCTCCTTCTCCATCTCCTGCTGCTTCTCCCCCTCCTGCTCCTTCTCCTCCTCACGCTCTTCCTCCACCTCCTGCTAGTTCGCTACCTCCTGCTCCTTCTCCACCGACTGCTCCTTCTCCACCTCATGCTCCTTATCCAGCTCCTGCGCCTTCTCTCCGACCTGCTGCCTCTCCACCTCCTGCTCCATCTCCACCACTTGCGCCTTCTCCACCTCCTGCTCCTTCTCCTCCTCCTGCTCCTTCTCCTACTCCTGCTCCTTTTCGCCCTCCTGCTCCTTCACACCGTCCTGCTCCTTCTCCAACTCCTGCGCCTTCTCTCCCTCCCTTTCCTTCTCCACCTCCTGATCCTTCTCCACCTCCTGCTCAACGTCCTCCTGCTCCTTCTCCTCCTCCTGCTCAACCTCCATCGACTGCTTCTCCTCATCCCGCTCAACCTCGTCCTCTTATTACTTCTCCACATCCAGCTCCTAATCCACCTCCTGATTCTTCTCCTCCTCCTGCTCTTTCTCCACATCCCACTCCTGCTCCTTTTCCACCTCCTGCTCAACCTCCTCCAACTGCTCCTTCTCCACCTGTTCCTCCTGCTCCTTCTTCTCCTCTGCTCCTGCTCCTTCTCCTACTCCTACTACTTCTGCTCCTCCTGCTACATCGTCACCTCCTGCTCCTTGTGCACCTCCTGCTCCTTCTCCTCATCTTGCGCCTTCTCCACCTCCTGCTCCTTCTCCTCCTCCTGCTCAACCTCCCCCTACTGCTTCTCCTCATCCTGCTCAACCTCCTCCTCTTATTCCATCTCCACATCCAGCTCCTAATCCACCTCCTGATCCTTCTCCTCCTCCTGCTCTTTCTCCACATCCTACTCCTGCTTCTTCCCCAACTCCAGCTCAACCTCCTCCACCTGCTCCTCCTGCTCCTTCACCCCCTCCTGCTCTTTCTCCTCCTATTGCTCCTTCTCCCCCTCCTGCTCCTTCTCTTCCTGCTCCTTCAACTCTTCCAGCTCACCCTCCTGCTGTTGCTCACCCTCCTGCTGCTGCTTCTTCCCCACCTCCTGCTCAATCTCCTCCTCCTGCTCAACCTCCTCCTCCTGCTCATTCTCCCGCTTCTGCTCCTTCTCCTCCTGCTGCTCCTTCTCCTCCTGCTGCTTCTTCTCCTCCTGCTGCAACTTCTACAACTCCTTCTCCTGCTCCTTCTCCACCTCCTGCTCAAGCTCCTCCTGTTCCATCCGCACCTCCTGCTCAACCTCCTCCCCCTGCTCCTTCTCCACCTGCTCCGCATGCTCCTTCATCTCCTCCTCCTCCTGCCCCTTCTCCTCCTCCTGTTCCTTCCCCTCCTCCTGCTCCTTCTCCTCCTCCTGCTCCTACTCCTCTTCCTGCTCCTTCTTGTTCTCCTGGGCCTTCTCCACTCCTGCTCATTCTCCTCCTCCTGCTCCTTCTCCTCCTCCTGCTCCTGCCCCTCCTCCTGCTTCTGCTCCAACTCCTTCTCCGACTCCCCCTCCTGGTACTTCTCCGCCTCCTGCTAATTGTCCACCTCCTGCTCCTTGTCCACCTCCTGCTCCTTCTCGACCTGCTGCTCCTTCTCCACTCCTGTTCATTCACGACCTCCTGCTCTTTCTTCTCCTCCTTCTCCTCCTCCTGCTCCTTGTCTCCCTCCTTCTCCTCCTCCTGCTTCGTCTCCAACTCCTTCTCCTACTCCTCCTCCTGGCCGTTCTCCGCCTCCTGCTCCTTCTCCACCAATTGCTTCTTCTCCACCTCCTGTTCCTTCTCCTCCTCCTGCTCCTTCTCCACCTCCTTCTCCTCCTCCACCTCCTTCTACAACTCCTGCTCCTTGTCCACCTCCTGCTCCTTGTCCACCTACTGCTCCTTTTGCACCTCCTGCTCATTGTCCACATCCTGCTCCGTGTCCACCTCCTGCTCCGTGTCCACCTCCTGATTCTTGTCCACCTCGTGACTCTTCTCCATCTTCTGCTCCTTGTCCACCTCCTTATCCTTGTCCACCTCCTGTTAATTCTCGCCCGCCAGCTCATTCTCGCCCTCCTGCTCCTTCTCCACCTCCTGCTCCTTCTCAACCTGCTGCTCCTTCTCCTGCTCCTTGTCTCCCTCCTGCTCCATCTCCACCTCCTACTCCTACTCCACCTCCTGCTCCTTGTCCACCTCCTGCTCCTTGTCCACCTCCTGCTCCTTGTCAACCTCCTGCTCCGTGTCCACCTCCTTCTCCGTGTCCACCTCCTGATTCTTGTCCACCTCCTGATTCTTGTCCACCTCCTGCTCCTTGTCCACCTCCTGCTCCTTGTCCACCTCCTGCTCCTTCTCGCCCTCCTGCTCCTTCTCGCCCTCCTGCTCCTTCTCGCCCTCCTGCTCCTTCTCCACCTCCTGCTCCTTCTCCACCTCCTGGTCCTTCTCCACCTCCTGCTCCTTCTCCACTTCCTGCTCAACCTCCTCCTGCTCCTTCTCCTCCTCCTGCTCAACCTCCTCCTACTGCTTCTCCTCATCCTGCTCAACCTCCTCCTGTTATTTCTTCTCCACATCCAGCTCCGAATCCACCTCCTGATCCTTCCCCTCCTCCTGCTCTTTCTCCACCGCCTACTCAACCTCCTCCAACTGCTCCTTCTCCACCTGCTCCTCCTGCTCCTTCTTCTCCTCCTGCTCCTGCTCATTCTCCAACTCCTACTCCTTCTCGTCCTCCTGCTACATCTTCACCTCCTACTCATTCTCCACCTCCTGCTCCTTCTCCTCCTCCTGCTCCTTCTCCTCCTCCTCCTACTGCTCCTTCAGCTCCTCCAGCTCACCCGCCTGCTGTTGCTCACCCTCCGGCTGCTGCTCCTTCCCCACCTCCTGCTCAATCTCCTCCTCCTTCTTGTTTTCCACCCCTGCTCCCTCTCCAACTCCTGCTCCTTCTCCACCTCCTGCTCAACCTCCTCCTGTTCCTTCTCCTCCTCCTGCTTAACCTCCTCCTACTGCTTCTCCTCATCCTGCTCAACCTCCTCTTATTCCTGCTCCACATTCAGCTCCTAATCCACCTCCTGATTCTTTTCCTCCTCCTGCTCTTTCTCCACATCCTACTCCTGCTCCTTCTCCAACTCCTGCTCAAACTCCTCCAACTGCTCCTTCTCCATCTGCTCATCCTGCTCCTTCTTCTCCTCCTGCTCCTGCTCCTTCACCAAATCCTACTCCTTCTCCTCCTCCTGCTACATCGTCATCTCCTGCTCCTTGTCCAACTCCAGCTCATTCTCCTCAACTTGCGCCTTCTACACCTCCTGCTCTTCCTCCCCCTCCTACTCCTCATCCACATCCTTCTCCTCCTCCTGTTCCTTGTCCTCCTCCTGCTCCTTGTCCACCTCCTGCTCCTTGTCCACCTCCTGCACCTTGTCCACCTCCTGCTCCTTCTCCTCCTCCACCTCCTTCTCCACCTACTGCTCCTTGACCACCTCCTGCTGCTTCTCCTACTCCTGCTCCTTGTCCACCTCCTGCTCCTTGTCCACCTCCTGCTCCTTCTCCACCTCCTGCTCCGTGTCCACCTCCTTCTCCGTGTCCACCTCCTGATTCTTGTCCACCTCCTGATTCTTGTCCACCTCCTGCTCCTGGTCCACCTCCTGCTCCTTGTCCAGATGACACCAAGATTGGTGGCATTGTGGACAGT
Organism: Heptranchias perlo; assembly: GCF_035084215.1. Taxonomy (NCBI): domain Eukaryota; kingdom Metazoa; phylum Chordata; class Chondrichthyes; order Hexanchiformes; family Hexanchidae; genus Heptranchias; species Heptranchias perlo. The sequence continues at coordinate 1,861,897 of NW_027139907.1, read as the reverse complement.
GAAGAAGGTTATCTAGGATTGCAACGGGATCTTGATAAATTGGGCCAGTGGGCCGATGAATGGCAGATGGAGTTTAATTTAGATAAATGTGAGGTGATGCATTTTGGTAGATCGAATCGGGCCAGGACCTACTCCGTTAATGGTAGGGCGTTGGGGAGAGTTATAGAACAAAGAGATCTAGGAGTACAGATTCATAGCTCCTTGAAAGTGGAGTCACAGGTGGATAGGGTGGTGAAGAAGGCATTCAGCATGCATGGTTTCATTGGTCAGAACATTGAATACAGGAGTTGGGATGTCTTGTTGAAGTTGTACAGGGCATTGGTGAGGCCACACTTGGAGTACTGTGTACAGTTCTGGTCACCCTATTATAGAAAGGATATTATTAAACTAGAAAGAGTGCAGAAAAGATTTACTAGGATGCTACCGGGACTTGATGGTTTGACTTACAGGGAGAGGTTAGACAGACTGGGACTTTATTCCCTGGAGAGTAGGAGGTTAAGGGGTGATCTTATAGAAGTCTATAAAATAATGAGGGGCATAGATAAGGTCGATAGTCAAAATCTTTTCCCAAAGGTAGGGGAGTCTATAACGAGGGGGCACAGATTTAAGGTGAGAGGGGAGAGATACAAAAGGATCCAGAGGGGCAATTTTTTCACTCAAAGGGTGGTGAGTGTCTGGAACGAGCTGCCAGAGGCAGTAGTAGAGGCGGGTACAATTTTGTCTTTTAAAAAGCATTTGGACAGTTACATGGGGAAGATGGGTATCGAGGGATATGGGCCAAGTGCAGGCAATTGGGACTAGCTTAGTGGTATAAACTGGGCGACATGGACATGTTGGGCCGAAGGGCCTGTTTCCATGTTGTAACTTCTATGATTCTATGATTCTATGATTCTGCTCCTTCTCGCCCTCCTGCTCCTTCTCGCCCTCCTGCTCCTTCTCGGCCTCCTGCTTCTTCTCGCCCTCCTGCTTCTTCTCACCCTCCTGCTCCTTCTCGCTCTCCTGCTCCTTCTCCACCTCCTGCTCCTTCTCCACCTCCTGCTCCTTCTCCACCTCCTCCTCAACCTCCTCCTGCTCCTTCTCCTCCTCCTGCTCAACCTCCTCCCACTGCTTCTCCTCTTCCTGCTCAACCTCCTCCTGTCATTTCTTCTCCACATCCAGCTCCTAATCCACCTCCTGATCCTGCCCCTCCTCCTGCTCTTTCTCCACCTCCTACTCAACCTCCTCCAACTGCTCCTTCTCCACCTGCTCCTCCTGCTCCTTCTTCTCCTCCTGCTCCTGGTCATTCTCCACCTCCTACTCCAATCTCCACCTCCTGCTCCTTCTCCTCCTCCTGCTCCTTCTCCCTTTCCTGCTCAAACTCCTCCTCCTGCTCCTTCTCCTCCTCATCCGACTGCTCCTTCAGATCCTCCAGCTCACCCATCTGCTGTTGCTCTCCCTCCTGCTGCTGCTCCTTCCCCACCTCGTGCTCAATCTCCTCCTCCTTCTTGTTCTCCACCCCTGCTCCCTCTCCACCTCCTGCTCCTTCTCCACCTCCAGCTCAACCTCCTCCTGCTCCTTCTCCTCCTCCTGCTTAACCTCCTCCTACTGCTTCTCCTCATCCTGCTCAACCTCCTCATCTTATTCCTTCTCCACATCCAGCTCCGAATCCACGTCCTGATCCTTCTCCTCCTCCTGATCTTTCTCCACATCCTACTCCTGCTCCTTCTCCACCTCCTGCTCAACCTCATCCAACTGCTCCTTCTACACCTGCTCCTCCTGCTCCTTCTTCTCCTCCTGCTCCTGCTCCTTCAACAACTCCTACTCCTTCTCCTCCTCCTGCTACATCGTCACCTCCTGCTCCTTGTCCACCTTCTGCTCCTTCTCCGCATCTTATGCCTTCTCCACCTCCTTCTCCTCCTCCTGCTCCTTGACCACCTCCTGCTCCTTCTCCTCTCCTGCTCCTTGTCCACCTCCTGCTCCTTGTCCACCTCCTGCTCCTTGTCAACCTCCTGCTCCGTGTCCACCTCCTTCTCCGTGTCCACCTCCTGATTCTTGTCCACCTCCTGATGCTTGTCCACCTCCTGCTCCTTGTCCACCTCCTGCTCCTTGTCCACCTTCTGCTCCTTCTCGCCCTCCTGCTCCTTCTCGCCCTCATGCTCCTTCTCGCCCTCATACTCCTTCTCGCCCTCCTGCTCCTTCTCGCCCTCCTGCTTCTTGTCGCCCTCCTGCTCCTTCTCGCCCTCCTGCTTCTTCTCGCCCTCCTGCTCCTTCTCGCCCTCCTGCTCCTTCTCCACCTCCTTCTCCTTCACCACCTGCTGCTCCGTCTCCACTCCTGCTCATTCACCATCTCCTGCTCCTTCTTCTACTCCTTCTCCTCCTTCTCCTCCTCCTGCTTCTTGTCTCCCTCCTGCTCGTTCTCCATCTCCTGCTCCTTCTCCACCTCTTGCTCAACATCCTCCTGCTCCTTCTCCTCCTCCTGCTCAACCTCCTCCGACTGCTTCTCCTCATCCTGCTCAACCTCCTCCTCTTATTCCTTCTCCACATCCAGCTCCTAATCCACCTCCTGATCCTTCTCCTCCTCCTGCTCTTTCTCCACCTCCTACTCCTACTCCTTCTCCACCTCCTTCTCAACCTCCTCCAACTGCTCCTTCTCCACCTGCTCCTCCTGCTCCTTCTTCCCCTCCCGCTCCTGCTCATTCTCCAACTCCTCCTCCTGCTACAACTTCACCTCCTACTCCTTCTCCACCTCCTGCTCCTTCTCCCCCTCCTGCTCAAACTCCTCCTCCTGCTCCTTCTCCTCCTCGTCCTACTGCTCCTTCAGATCCTCCAGCTCACCCACCTGCTGTTGCTCACCCTCCTGCTGCTGCTCCTTCCCCAACTCCTGCTCAATCTCGTCCTCCTTCTTGTTCTCCACCCCTGCTCCCTCTGCACCTCCTGCTCCTTCTCCACCTCCTGCTCCTTCTCCACCTCCTGCTCAACCTCCTCCTGCTCCTTCTCCTCCTCCTGCTCAACCTTCTCCTACTGCTTCTCCTCCTCCTGCTACTACTCCTCTTCCTGCAACTTATACTTCTCCTGCTCCATCTCCACTCCTGCTCCCTCTCGTCCTGCTGCTCCTTCTCCAACTCCTGCTCCTTTTCCTCCTCCTGTTCCTTCTCCTCCTACTGCTCCTTCTCCACCGCCTTCTCCTCCTCCACCTCCTTCTCCACCTCCTGCTCCTTGACCACCTCCTGCTGCTTCTCATACTCCTGCTCCTTGTCCACCTCCTGCTCCTTGTCAACCTCCTGCTCCGTGTCCACCTCCTTCTCCGTGTCCACCTCCTGATTCTTGTCCACCTCCTGATTCTTGTCCACCTCCTGCTCCTTGTCCACCTCCTGCTCCTTGTCACCTCCTGCTCCTTCTCGCCATCCTGCTCCTTCTCGCCCTCCTGCTCCTTCTCGCCCTCCTGCTTCTTCTCGCCCTCCTGCTCCTTCTCGCCCTCCTGCTCCTTCTCCACCTCCTGCTCCTTCTCCACCTCCTGCTCCTTCTCCACCTCCTGCTCAACCTCATCCTGCTCCTTCTCCTCCTCCTGCTCAACCTCCTCCTACTGCTTCTCCTCATCCTGCTCAACCTCCTCCTGTTATTTCTTCTCCACATCCAGCTCCGAATTTACCTCCTGATCCTTCCCCTCCTCCTGCTCTTTCTCCAGCTCCTACTCAACCTCCTCCAACTGCTCCTTCTCCACCTGCTCCTCCTGCTCCTTCTTCTCCTCCTGCTCCTGCTCATTCTCCAACTCCTACTCCTTCTCGTCCTCCTGCTACATCTTCACCTCCTACTCCTTCTCCACCTCCTGCTCCTTCTCCCCCACCTGCTCCTTCTCCCCCTCCTGCTCAAACTCCTCCTCCTGCTCCTTCTCCTCCTCCTCCTACTGCTCCTTCAGCTCCTCCAGCTCACCCACCAGCTGTTGCTCACCCTCCGGCTGCTGCTCCTTCTCCACATCCTGCTCAACCTCCTCCTGCTCCTTCTCCTCCTCCTGCTTAACCTCCTCCTACTGCTTCTCCTCATCCTGCTCAACCTCCTCCTCTTATTCCTGCTCCACATTCAGCTCCTAATCCACCTCCTGATCCTTTTCCTCCTCCTGCTCTTTCTCCACATCCTACTCCTGCTCCTTCTCCACCTCCTGCTCAAACTCCTCCAACTGCTCCTTCTCCACCTGCTCCTCATGCTCCTTCTTCTCCTCCTGCTCCTGCTCCTTCACCAACTCCTACTCCTTCTCCTCCTCCTGCTCAACCTCCTCCCCCTGCACCTTCTCCACTTCCACATCATTCTCCAACTGCTACTTCTCCACCTGCTCCGCCTGCTCCTTCATCTCTTCCTGCTTCTGCTCCTTCTCCACCTCCTGCTCCTTCTCCTCTTCCTGCTCCTTCTCCACCTCCTGCTAAAGCTCCTCCTCCTGCTCCAACTCCACGACATGCTCCTTCTCCTCCTCCTGTTCCTTCTCCTCCTCCTGCTCCTTCTGCTCCCCCTGCTCCTTCTCCACCTCTTGCTCCTTCTCCTCCTCCTGCTCCTACTCCTCTTCCTGCTCCTTCTTGTTCTCCTGGTCCTTCTCCACTCCTTCTCCTTCTCCTCATCCTCCTCGTCCTTCTCCTCCTCCTGCACCTTCTCCTCCTCCTGCTCCTTCTCCTCCTCCGGCTCCTTCTCCACCTCCTGCTCCTTGTCCTCTTCCTGCTCCTTCTCCACCTCCTGCAAAAGCTCCTCCTCCTGCTCCAACTCCACGACATGCTCCTTCTCCTCCTCCGGTTCCTTCTCCTCCTCCTGCTCCTTCAGCTCCCCCTGCTCCTTCTCCACCTCTTGCTCCTTCTCCTCCTCCTGCTCCTACTCCTCTTCCTCCCCCTTCTTGTTCTCCTGGTCCTTCTCCACTCCTGCTCCTTCTCCTCCTCCTCCTCCTTCTCCTCCTCCTGCACCTTCTCCTCCTCCTGCTCCTTCTCCTCCTCCGTCTCCTTCTCCACCTCCTGCTCCTTGTCCTCCTTCTGCTCCTTCTCGACCTCCTGCTAATTCTCCAACTCCTGCTCCTTCTACTCCTCCTGCTCCTGCTCCTCCTCCTGCTTCTGCTCCAACTCCTTCTCCAACTCCGCCTCCTGGTCATTCTGCGCCTCCTGCTCCTTCCCCACCTATTGCTTCTTCTCCACCTGCTGTTCCTTCTCCTCCTCCTGCTCCTTCTCCACCTCCTTCTCATCCTCCACCTCCTTCTCCTCCTCCACCTCCTGCTCTTTCTCCACCTTCTGCTCCTTGTCCACCTCCTCCTCCTTGTCCACCTCCTGCTCCATGTCAACCTCCTGGACCGTGTCCACCTCCTGCTCCTTGTCCACCTCCTGCTCCTTCTCCTCCTCCTGCTCCTTCTGCACACCCTGCTCCTTCTCCACCTCTTGCTCCTTCTCCTCCTCCTGCTCCTACTCCTCTTCCTGCTCCTTCTTGTTCTCCTGGTCCTTCTCCACTCCTGCTCCTTCTCCTCCTCCTCCTCCTTCTCCTCCTCCTGCACCTTCTCCTCCTCCTGCTCCTTCTCCTCCTCCGGCTCCTTCTCCACCTCCTGCTCCTTGTCCTCCTCCTGCACCTTCTCCTCCTCCTGCTCCTTTTCCTGCTCCGGCTCCTTCTCCACCTGCTGCTCCTTTTCCTCGTTCTGCTCCTTCTCGACCTCCTGCTAATTCTCCAACTCCTGCTCCTTCTACTCCTCCTGCTCCTGCTCCTCCTCCTGCTTCTGCTCCAACTCCTTCTCCTACTCCGCCTCCAGGTCATTCTGCGCTTCCTGCTCCTTCCCCAACCTATTGCTTCTTCTCCACCTGCTGTTCCTTCTCCTCCTCCTGCTCCTTCTCCATCTCCTTCTCATTCTCCACCTCCTTCTCCTCCTCCACCTCCTGCTCTTTCTCCACCTTCTGCTCCTTGTCCACCTCCTCCTCCTTGTCCACCTCCTGCTCCATGTCAACCTCCTGGACCGTGTCCACCTCCTGCTCCTTGTCCACCTCCTGCTCCTTGTCCATCTCCTGCTCCTTCTCGCCCTCGTGTTCCTTCTCGCCCTCCTCCTCCTTCTCGCCTTCCTGCTCCTTCTCGCCCTCCTGCTCCTTCTCCACCTCCTGCTCCTTCTCCACGTGCTGCTCCTTCTCCACCTCCTGCTCCTTCTCCTACTCCTGCTCCTTCCCCTCCCCCTGCACCTTCTCCTCCTCCTGCTCCTTCTCCACCTCCTGCTCCTTCTGCACCCCCTGCTCCTTCTCCACCTCTTGCTCCTTCTCCTCCTCCTGCTCCTACTCCTCTTCCTGCTCCTTCTTGTTCTCCTGGTCCTTCTCCACTCCTGCTCCTTCTCCTCCTCCTCCTCCTTCTCCTCCTCCTGCACCTTCTCCTCCTCCTGCTCCTTCTCCTCCTCCGGCTCCTTCTCCACCTCCTGCTCCTTGTCCTCCTCCTGCACCTTCTCCTCCTCCTGCTCCTTCTCCTGCTCCGGCTCCTTCTCCACCTGCTGCTCCTTTTCCTCCTTCTGCTCCTTCTCGACCTCCTGCTAATTCTCCAACTCCTGCCCCTTCTACTCCTCCTGCTCCTGCTCCTCCTCCTGCTTCTGCTCCAACTCCTTCACCTACTCCGCCTCCAGGTCATTCTGCGCTTCCTGCTCCTTCCCCAACCTATTGCTTCTTCTCCACCTGCTGTTCCTTCTCCTCCTCCTGCTCCTTCTCCACCTCCTTCTCATCCTCCACCTCCTTCTCCTCCTCCACCTCCTGCTCCTTCTCCACCTTCTGCTCCTTGTCCACCTGCTCCTCCTTGTCCACCTCCTGCTCCATGTCAACCTCCTGGTCCGTGTCCACCTCCTGCTCCTTGTCCACCTCCTGCTCCTTGTCCATCTCTTGCTCATTCTCGCCCTCGTGTTCCTTCTCGCCCTCCTCCCCCTTCTCGCCTTCCTGCTCCTTCTCGCCCTCCTGCTCCTTCTCCACCTCCTGCTGCTTCTCCACGTGCTGCTCCTTCTCCACCTCCTGCTCCTTCTCCTCCTCCTGCTCCTTCTCCTCCTCCTGCACCTTCTCCTCCTCCTGCTCCTTCTCCTCCTCCGGATCCTTCTCCACCTCCTGCTCCTTACCCACCTATTGCTTCTTCTCCACTTGCTGTTCCTTCTCCTCCTCCTTCTCCTCCTCCACCTCCTGCTCCTTCTCCACCTTCTGCTCCTTGTCCACCTCCTGCTCCTTGTCCACCTCCTGCTCCATGTCTACCTCCTGGTCCGTGTCCACCTCCTGCTCCTTGTCCACCTCCTGCTCCTTGTCCATCTCCTGCTCCTTCTCGCCCACGTGTTCCTTCTCGCCGTCCTCCTCCTTCTCGCCCTCCTGCTTCTTCTTCTCCTCCTGCTCCTTCTCCAACTCCTGCTCCTTCTGCTGCTCCTTCTCCTTCTCCTGCTCCCTCTTCTCGGCCTGCTCCTTCTTCTCCTCTTGCTCCTTCTCAATTCCTGCTCCATCTCCAGCTCCTGCTCCTTCTCCTCCTCCTCGTCCTCCTCCTCCCCCTCCTCCTCCTTCTCCACTTCCTGCTCCTTGTCCCCCTCGTGCTCCTTCTCCCCCTCCTGCTCCTTCTCCTCCTCCTGCTCAAACTCCTCCTCCTGCTCCTTCTCCTCCTCCTCCTCCTGCTCCTTCAGCTCATCCAGCTCACCCTCCGACTGTTGCTCACCCTCCTGCTGCTGCTCCTACCCCACCTCCTGCTCAATCTCCTCCTCCCTCTTGTTCTCCACCCCTGCTCCCTCTCCACCGCCTCATCATTCTTCCCCTCCTGATCCTTCTCCACCCCCTGCTCAACCTCCCCCTCCTACTCCCGCTTCTGCTCCATCTCCCGCTTCTGCTCCTTCTCCCGCTTCTGCTCCTTCTCCTCCTGCTGCTACTTCCCCTCCTGCTGCTTCTTCTCCTCCTGCTGCAACTTCTCCACCTCCTCCTCCTTCTCCTTCTCCTCCCCCTGCTCCTTCTCCACCTCCTGATCCTTCTCAATCTCCTGCTTCTTCTCCACCTCCTGCTCCTTCTTCTCATCTTGCGCCATCTCCACCTCCTGCTCCTTCTCCTCCTCCTGCTCCGACTCCTTCTCCTGCTCCTTCTTCTCCGCCTTCTTCTTCTTCTCCTCCTGCTCCTTCTCAATTCCTGATCCATCTCCAGCTCCTGCTCCATCTCCTCCTCCTCGTCCTTCTCCTCACTCTCTTTCTCCTTCTCCACCTCCTGCACCTTCTCCCCATCCTGCTCCTTCTTCTACTCCTCCTCAACCTCCTCCTACTGATTCTCTTCATCCTGCTCAACCACCTCCTCTTATTCCTTCTCCACATCCAGCTCTTAATCCACCTTCTGATCCTTCTCCTCCTCCTGCTCTTTCTCTACCTCCTACTCCTGCTCCTTCTCCACCTCCTGCTCCTTCTCCTCCTGCTGCTGCTTCTTCCCCGCCTGCTCCTTCTTCTCCTGCTCCTTCTCAATTCCTGCTCCATCTCCAGCTCCTTCTCCTTCTCCTGCTCGTCCTCCTCCTCGACCTCCTGGTCCTTCTCCACTCCTGCTCCTTCTCCTCCTCCTGCTCCTTCTCCTCCTCCTGCTCCTTCTCCTCCTCCTGCTCCTTCTCCACCTCCTGCTCCTTGTCCTCCTCCTGCTCCTTCTCCACCTCCTGCTTCTTCTCCACCCCCTGCTCCTTCTCTCCCTCCTGCTCCTTCTCACCCTCCTGCTCCTTCTCCTCCTCCTGCTCAAACTCCTCCTCCTGCTCCTTCTCCTCCTCCTCCTCCTGCTCCTTCAGCTCATCGAGCTCACCCTCCTACTGTTGCTCACCCTCCTGCTGCTGCTCCTACCCCACCTCCTGCTCAATCTCCTCCTCCCTCTTGTTCTCCACCCCTGCTCCCTCTCCACCGCCTCATCATTCTCCCCCTCCTCATCCTTCTCCACCTCCTGCTCAACCCCTACCTCCTACTCCCGCTTTTGCTCCATCTCCCGCTTCTGCTCCTTCTCCCGCTTCTGCTCCTTCTCCTCCTGCTGCTACTTCCTCCTCCTGCTCCTTATCCTTCTCCTGCTCCTTCTTACCCGCCTACCCCTACTTCTCCTCCTGCTCCTTCTCAATTCCTGCTCCATCTCCAGCTCCTTCTCCTTCTCCTGCTCGTACTCCTCCTCAATATCCTGCTCCTTGTCCACCTCCCGCTCCTTATCCACATCCTGCACCTTCTCCCCTCCTGCTCCTTCTCCCCCTCCTGCTCCTTCTCCCCCTTCTGCTCATTCTCCCCCTCCTTCTCCTCATCCATCTGAATGTCCTCCTCCTGCTTCTTTTCCACCTCTTGCTCCTTTACCCCTCCTGCTCCTTTTCCACCTCCTGCGCCTGGTCCACCTCCTGCTCCTTCTCCACCCCCTGCTCCATCTCCCCACCTGCTCATTCACCACCTCCTGCTCCTTCTTCTCCTCCTCCTGCTCCATCTCCAACTCTTGCTCCTTCTCCACCTCCTGCTCCTTCTCCACCTCCTGCTCCATCTCCTTCTCGTGCTGCTTCTCCACCGCCTGCTCCTTCTGCACCACCTACCCCATCTCCTCATCTTGCGCCTTCTCCACCTCCTGCTCCTTCTCCTCCTCCTGCTCCTACTATCCTACTGCTCCTTCTTCTTCTCCTGCTCCTTCTGCTCTCCTGATCCTTCTCCTCCTCCTGCTCCTTCTCCTCCTCCTGCTCCTTCTCCTCCTCCTGCTCCTTCTCCTCCTCCTGTTCCGTCTCCACCTCCTGCTCCTTGTCCTCCGCCTGCTCCTTCTCCACCTCCTGCTAATTCTCCACCGCCTGCTCCTCCTGCTCCTGCTCCTCCTCCTGCTTCTGCTCCAACTCCTTCTCCTACTCCCCCTCCTGCTCCTTCTCCTTCTCCTGCTCCTACTACACTTCCTGCTCCTTCTTGATCTCCTGGTCCTTCTCCAGTCCTGCTCCTTCTCCTCCTCCTGCTCCTTCTCCTCCTCCACCTCCTTCTCCTCCTCCTTCTCCTCCTCCACCTACTGCTCCTTCCCCACCTCCTGCTCCTTCTCCTCCTCCTGCTCCTTTTCCTCCTCCTGCTCCTTCTCCACCCCCTTCTCCTCCTCCTTCTCCTCCTCCATCTCCTGCTCCTTCTCCACCTCCTGCTCCTTGTCCACCTCCTGCTCCTTGTCCACCTCCTGCTCCTTCTACACATCCTGCTCCTTCACAACCTCCTGCTCCTTCTCCTCCTCCTGCTCCTTTTCCTCCTCCTGCTCCTTCTCCACCCCCTTCTCCTCCTCCTCCTCCTCCTCCTCCATCTCCTGCTCCTTCTCCACCTCCTGCTCCTTGTCCACCTCCTGCTCCTTCTTACCCTCCTGCTCCTTCTCCTCCTCCTGCTCAAACTCATCCTCCTGCTCCTTCTCGTCCTGATGCTCAACCTTCTGCTCCTGCTCCTTCTCCACCTCCTCCTCCTTCTCCACCTCCTGCTCCTTCTCCAACTCCTGCTCCTTCTCCAACTCCTGCTCCTTCTCCACCTCCTGCTCCTTCTCCAACTCCTGCTCCTTCTCCACCTCCTGCTCCTTCTCCAACTCCTGCTCCTTCTCCACCTCCTGCTCCTTCTCCACCTCCTGCTCCTTCTCCACCTCCTCCTCCTTCTCCACCTCCTGCTCCTTCTCCAACTCCTGCTCCTTCTCCACCTCCTGCTCCTTCTCCGCCTCCTGCTCCTTCTCGGCCTACTGCTCCTTCTACACATACTCCTCCTGCTCTTCCTGCTCCATCTCCACCTCTTGCTCCTTCTCCACCTCCTGCGCCTTCTCTCCCTCCTGCTCCTTCTGCACATCCTGCTCCTTGTACTCCTTCTGCTCCTTCTCCTCCTCCTGCTCCTTCTTCTCCACCAGCTAATTTTCCTGCTTGTGCTGCTACTCCCGCCCTCGCTGCATCTCCTCTTCCTGCTGCTTCTCCTCCTCTTTCTGCTTCTCCACCTCCTGCTCCTTCTCCACCTCCTGTTCCTTCTCCACCTCCTGCTCCTTCTCCATTTCCTGCGCCTTCTCTCCCTCCTGCTCCTTCTGCACATCCTGCTCCTTGTACTCCTTCTGCTCCTTCTCCTCCTCCTGCTCCTTCTTCTCCACCAGCTAATTTTCCTGCTTGTGCTGCTTCTCCCGCCCTCGCTGCATCTCCTCTTCCTGCTGCTTCTCCTCCTCTTTCTGCTTCTCCACATCCTGCTCCTTCCACACCTCCTGCTCCTTCTCCACCTCCTGCTGCTTTTCCACGTCCTACTCCTTTTCCAACTCCTGCTCTAAATTCTCCTGCTACTTCTCCTCCAACTGCTCAACTTCCTCCTACTGCTGCTCCTCCTCCTGCTCAACCTCCACCTGCTGCTCCTTCTCCTCATCCTTCACCTTCTCCACCTCCTGCACCGTCTCCACCTCCTGCTCCTTCTCCTCCTCCTGCTGGCTCTCCTCCTCCTGCTCCTTCTCCTCCTCCTGTTCCATTTCCCCCTCCTGCTCCGTCACACCGTCCTGATCCTTCTCCACATCCTGCTCCTTCTGCACCATCTGCTCATTCTCCACCTCCTGCTCCTTCTCCACCTCCTGCTCCTTCTCCACATCCTGCTCCTTCTCCACCTCCTGCTCCTTCTCCACATCCTGCTCATTCTCCACCTCCTGCTCCTTCACCCCCTCCTGCTCCTTCACCCCCTCCTGCTCCTTCTCCCTCTCCTGCTCCTTCTCCCCCTCCTGCTCCTTCTCCACCTCCTGCTCCTTCTCCACATCCTGCTCATTCTCCACCTCCTGCTCCTTCACCCCCTCCTGCTCCTTCACCCCCTCCTGCTCCTTCTCCCTCTCCTGCTCCTTCTCCCCCTCCTGCTCCTTCTCCACCCCCTACTCCTTCTACACCTCCTGCTCAACCTCCTCTTTTTCGTTCTCCTTCTCCAGATCCTATAAGTTCAGCCGCTCCTGCTTCAAATCCTGCTCCTGCTCCAACTCCTGCTCCTTCTCCAACTTCTAATCCTTCTCAAGCTCCTGCTCCTCCTGCTCCTGCTCCAGCTCCTGCGCCTTCTCCCCATCCTCCTCCTTCTCCACCTCCTCCTCCTTCTCCGCCTCCTGATTCTTCCCCACATCGGGCTCCTTCTACACTCATACTCCTTCACAACCTCCTGCGTCTTCTCTCCCTCCTGCTCCTTCTCCACCTCATGCTCCTTGTCCTCCTCCATGCTACGTCTCGCCCTCCTGCTCCTTCTCCACCTCCTGCTACTTCTCCTCCTCCTGCTGCTTCTCCACCTCCTGCTCGTTCTCCCCCTCCAGCTCCTTATCCAGCTCTTGCGCCTTCTCTCCGACCTGCTCCTTCTCCACCTCCTGCTCTTTCTCCACCACTTGCTCCTTCTCTACCTGCTGCTCCTTCTCCTCCTCCTGCTCCTTCTCCTGCTCCTGCTCCTTTTCCCCCGAGTGCTCCTTCACACCGTCATGCTCCTTCTCCAACTCCTGCGCCTTCTCCACCCCCTTTCCTTCTCCAACTCCTCCTCCTACTCCACCTCCTGCTTCTTCAACACATCCTGCTGCTTCTCCATCTCCTGCTCCTTCTCCCACCTTCTGCTCCTTCTCCACCTCCTGCTCCTTTTCGACATGCTGCTCCTTCTCCACCTCCTGCTCCTTCTCCACCTCCTGCTCCTTCTCCCCCTCCTGCTCCTTCTCCCCCTCCTGCATCTTCTCCCCCTCCTGCTACTTCTCCCCCTCTTGCTACTTCTCCCCCTCCTGATCCTTCTCCCCCTCCTGCTCCTTCTCCCTCTCCTGCTCCTTCTCGCCCCACTTCTCCTTCTCCACTCCCTACTCCTTCTACACCTCCTGCTCAACCTCCTCTTTATCGTTCTCCTTCTCCAGCTCCGAAAGGTTCACCTGCTCCTTCTTCAACTCCTTCTCCTGCTCCAACTCCTGCTCCTTCTCCAACACCTACTCCTTCTCAAGCTCCTGCTCCTTCTACAGCTCCTGCGCCTTCTCCAACTCCTACTCCTTCTCAAGCTCCTGCTCCTTCTACAGCTCCTGCGCCTTCTCTCCATCCTGCTCCTTCTCCACCTCATCCTGCTTCTCCGCCTCCTGCTCCTTCTCCACATCCGGCTCCTTCTACACATCCTGCTCCTTGTACTCCTTCTGCTCCTTCTCCTCCTCCTGCTCCTTCTTCTCCACCAGCTACTTTTCCTGCTCGTGCTCCTTCTCACGCCCCCGCTGGTTCTCCTCTTCCTGCTGCTTCTCCTCCTCTATCTGCTTCTCCTCCTCCTGCTCCTTCTCCACCTCCTGCTCCTTCTCCACCTCCTGCTCCTTCTACACCTCCTGCTCCTTCTGCTCCTCCTGCCACAACTCCACCTCCTGCTCCTTCTACACCTCGTGCTCCTTCTCCACCTCCTGCTGCTTTTCCACGTCCTACTCCTTTTCCACCTCCTGCTCAAAATTCTCCTGCTACTTCTCCTCCAACTGCTCAACTTCCTCCTGCAGCTGCTCCTCCTCCTGCTCAACCTCCACCTCCTGCTCCTTCTCCTCCTCCTTCACGTTCTCCACCTCCTGCACCTTATCCACCTCCTGCTCCTTCTCCTTCTCCTGCTGGCTCTCCTCCTGCTCCTTATCCTCCTCCTGTTTCATTTCCCACTCCTGCTCCTTCACACCGTCCTGATCCTACTCCAGCTCCTGCGCCTTCTCTCCATCCTGCTCCTTCTCCACCTCCTCCTCCTTCTCCGCCTCCTGATTCTTCACCACATCCGGCTCCTTCTACACTCATACTCCTTCACAACCTCCTGCGCCTTCTCTCCCTCCTGCTCCTTCTACACCTCATGCTCCTTGTCCTCCTCCTGCTACTTCTCGCCCTCCTGCTCCATCTCCACCTCCTGCTCGTTCTCCACCTCCTGCTACTTCTCCTCCTCCTGCTGCTTCTCCACCTCCTGGTCTTTCTCCACCTCCTGCTCGTCCTCCACCTCCTGCTCGTTCTCCACCTCCTGCTATTTCTCCACCTACTGCTCCTTCTCCCCCTCCTGCTCCTTATCCAGCTCCTGCGCCTTCTCTCCGACCTGCTCCTTCACCACCTCCTGCTCCTTCTCCACCACTTCCTCCTTCTCCTCCTCCTGCTCCTTTTCCCCCTGGTGCTCCTTCACACCGTCCTGCTCCTTCTCCAACTCCTGCGCCTTTTCTCCCTCACTTTCCTTCTCCACCTCCAGCTCCTTCTCCACCTCCTGCTCCTTCTCCACCTCCTCCTCTTACTCCACCTCCTGCTCCTTCAACAACTCCAGCTCCTTCTCCATCTCCTGCTCCTTCTCCAACTCCTGCTCCTTCCCCACCTCCTGTTCCTTCTCCTCCTCCTGCTCCTTCTCCTCCTCCTGCTCCTTCTCCTCCTACTGCTCCTTCTCTCCACCCTGCTCCTTCTCCAGCTCCTCCTCCTTCTCCACCTCCTGCTCCTTCAACACCTCCTGCTCCTTCTCCATCTCCTGCTCCTTCTCCTCCTCCTGCTCCTTCCCCACCTCCTGTTCCTTCTCCTCCTCCTGCTCCTTCTCCCACCTTCTGCTCCTTCTCCACCTCCTGCTCCTTCTCGACCTGCTGCTCCTTCTCCACCTCCTGCTCCTTCTCGACCTCCTGCTCCTTCTCCACCTCCTGCTCCTTCTCCCCCTCCTGCATCTTCTCCCCTCCTGCCACTGCTCCCCCTCTTGCTACTTCTCCCCCTCCTGCTCCTTCTCCCCCTCCTGCTCCTTCTCCCTCTCCTGCTCCTTCTCCCCCTCCTGCCCCTTCTCCACACCCTACTCCTTCTGCACCTCCTGCTCAACTCATCTTTTTCGTTCTCCTTCTCCAGATACTATAAGTTCAGCCGCTCCTTCTTCAAATCCTGCTCCTTCACAACCTCCTGCGCCTTCTCTCCCTCCTGCTCCATCTCCACCTCCTGCTCCTTCTCCAACTCCTGCTACTTCTCATCCTCCTGCTGCTTCTCCACCTCCTGGTCTTTCTCAACATCCTGCTCGTTCTCCACCTCCTGCTCGTTCTCCACCTCCTGCTACTTCTCCACCTACTGCTCCTTCTCCCCCTACTGCTCCTTATCCAGCTCCTGCGCCTTCTCTCCGACCTGCTCCTTCTCCACCTCCTGCTCCTTCTCCACCACTTGCTCCTTCTCCACTTCCTGCTCCTTCTCCTCCTCATGCTCCTTTTCCCCTTGGTTCTCCTTCACACCGTCCTGCTCTTTCTCCAACTGCTGCGCCTTCTCTCCCTCCCTTTCCTTCTCCACCTCCAGCTCCTTCTGCACCTTCTGCTCCTTCTCCACCTCCTCCTCTTACTCCACCTCATACTCCTTCAACACCTCCTGCTCCTTCTCCATCTCCTGCTCCTTCTCCACCTCCTGCTCCTTCCCCACCTCCTGTTCCTTCTCCTCCTCCTGCTCCTTCTCCTCTTCCTGCTCCATCTCCTCCTCCTGCTCCATCTCCACGTCCTGCTCCTTCTGCACCTCCTGCTCCTTCTCCACTTCATGCTCCTTCTCTTGCTCCAGCTCCTTCTCGTCCTTTTGCTCAACCACCTCCTCCTGGTCCTTCTCCATCTCCTGCTACTTCTCCTATTCCTGCTCCCGCTCCTACTCCTGCTACATCTCCTCCACCTGCTCATTTTCCCCCATCTGCTCCTTCACACCGTCCTGCTCCTTCTCCAACTCCGGCGCCTTCTCTCCCTCCTGCTCCTTCTCCCTCTCCTGCTCCTTCTCCCCCTCCTGCTCCTTCTCCACCCCCTACTCCTTCTACACCTCCTGCTCAACCTCCTCTTTGTCGTTCTCCTTCTCCAGCTCCGAAAGGTTCACCTGCTCCTTCTTCAACTCCTGCTCCTGCTCCAACTCCTGCTCCTTCTCCACCTCCTACTCCTTCTCAAGCTCCTGCTCCTTCTCCTGCGCCTTCTCTCCATCCTGCTCCTTCTCCACCTCCTCCTGCTTCTCCGCCTTCTGCTCCTTCCCCACATCCGACTCCTTCTACACTCATACTCCGTCTCCACCTCCTGCTCCTTCTCCACTTCCTGCGTCTTCTCTCCCTTCTGCTCCTTCTCCACCTCCTGCTCCTTCTTCACCTCCTGCTAATTCTCCTCCTCCTGCTGCTTCTCCACCTCCTGCTCCTTCTCCCCCTCCTGCACCTTATCCAGCTCCTGCGCCTTCTCTCCGACCTGCTCCTTCTTTACCACTTGCTCCTTCTCCACCTCCTGCTCCTTCTCCTCCTCCTGCTCCTACTCCTACTCCTGCTTCTTTTCCTCCACCTGCTCCTTTTCCCCCTTGTGCTCCTTCACACCGTCCTGCTCTTTCTCCAACTCCTGCGCCTTCTCTGCCTCCTGCTCCTTCTCCACCTCCTGCTCCTTCTTCACCTCCTGATCCTTGTTCAACTCCTGCTCCTTCTGCACCTCCTGCTCCTTCTCCACCTCCTGCTCCTTCTCCACCTCCTGCTCCTTCTCCACCTCCTGATCCTTGTTCAACTCCTGCTCCTTCTCCACCTCCCGCTCCTTCTCCACCTCCTGCTCCTTCTCCACCTCCTTCTCTTTTTCCACCGACTCCTCCTTATCCACCTCCTGCTCCTCCTCCACCTCGAGATCCTTTTCCACCTCCTGATCTTTCTACACCGCCTGCTCCTTCTCCACCTCCTGCTCCTTCTCCTCCTGCTGCTCCTTCTCCTCCGCCTGCTCCTTCTCCTTCTTCTGCTCCTTCTCCTCCGCCTGCTCCTTCTCCTTCTTCTGCTCCTTCTCCACCTCCTGCTCCTTCTCCACCTCTTGTTCCTTCTCTTGCTCCTGCTCCATCTCGTCCTTCTGTTCAACCTCCTCCTCCTGCTTCTTCGACACCTCCTCCTCCTTCTGCTCTTCCTGCTCCTTCTCCTCCGCACGCTCCTTCTCCTCCTCCCGCTCCTTTGCCCCCTCCTGCTCCTTCTCTCCCTCCTGCTCCTTCTCTCCCTCCTGCTCCTTCTGCACCTCCTGCTCCTTGTACTTCTCCTGCTCCTACTCCCCCTCCTGCTCCTTCTCCACCTCATGCTCCTTCTCTTGCTCCAGCACCTTCTCGTCCTACTGCTCAACCATCTCCTCCTGGTCCTTCTCCACCTCCTGCTACTTCTCCTCTTCGTGCTCCCGCTCCGACTCCTGCTCCATCTCCTCCTCCTGCTCATTTTCCCATACCTGCTCCTTCACACCGTCCTGTTCCTTCTCCACTCCCTACTCCTTCTACACCTCCTGCTCAACCTCCTCTTTATCGTTCTCCTTCTCCAGCTCCGAAAGGTTCACCTGCTCCTTCTCCAACTCGTACTCCTTCTCAAGCTCCTGCGCCTTCTCTCCATCCTGCTCCTTCTCCCCCTCCTGCTCCTTCTCCACTTCCTGCGTCTTCTCTCCCTCCTGCTCCTTCTCCCCCTCCTGCTCCTTCTCCACCTCCTGCTCCTTCTCCACCTCCTGCTCCTTCTCCACCTCCTGCTCCTTCTCCAAATCCTCCTCCTTCTCCACCTCCTGCTCCTTCTCCACCTCCTGATCCTTGTTCAACTCCTGCTCCATGTCCACCTCCTGCTCCCTCTCCCCCTCCTGCTCCTTCTCCACTTCCTGCGTCTTCTCTCCCTCCTGCTCCTTCTCCACCTCCTGCTCCTTCTTCACCTCCCGGTAATTCTCCTCCTCCTGCTGCTTCTCCACCTACTGCTCTTTCTCCACCTCCTGCTCGTTCTCCACCTCCTGCTCCTTCTCCACCGACTGCTCCTTCTCCCCCTCCTGCTCCTTATCCAGCTCCTGCGCCTTCTATCCGACCTGCTCCTTCTTCACCACTTGCTACTTCTCCACCTCCTGCTCCTTCTCCTCCTCCTGCTCCTACTCCTACTCATGCTCCTTTTCCTCCACATGCTCCTTTTCCCCCTTGTGCTCCTTCACACCGTCCTGCTCTTTCTCCAACTCCTGCGCCTTCTCTCCCTCATGCTCCTTCTCCACCTCCTGCTCCTTCTCCACCTCCTGCTCTTTTTCCACCTCCTGCTCCTTCTCCAACTCCTCCTCCTTCTCCACCTCCTGCTCCTTCTCCACCTCCTGATCCTTGTTCAACTCCTGCTCCATGTCCACCTCCTGCTCCTTCTCCACCTCCTGCAACTTCTACATCTCCTGCTTCTTCTCCACCTCCTGCTCCTTCTCCCCCTCCAGCTCCTTCTCCACTTTCTGCTTATTCTCCACCTCCTGCTCCTTCCCTTGCTCCTGCTGCTTCTCGTCCTTCCACTCAACCTCCTCCTCCTGCTCTTTCTATACCTACTCCTCCTTCTTCTCTTCATTCTCTTTCTCCTCCTCCCGCTCCTTCTCCACCTCCTGCTCCGTCTCCACCTTCTGCTCCTTCTGCACCTGCTGCTCCTTCTCCACCTCCTGCTCCTTCTCCATCTGCTTCTCCTTCTCCACCTCCTCCTCCTTATCCACCTCCTGCTCCTCCTCCACCTCCAGATCCTTCTCCACCTCCTGCTCCTTCTACACCGCCTGCTCCTTCTCCACCTCCTGCTCCTTCTCCACCTCCTCCTTCTCCTCCTCCTGCTCCTAGTCCTCCTCCTGCTCCTTCTCCTCCTCCTGCTCCTTCTCCACCTCGTGTTCCTTCTCTTGCTACTGCTCCATCTCGTCCTTCTGTTCAACCTCCTCCTCCTGCTTCTTCTACACTTCCGCCTCCTTCTGCTCTTCCTGCTCCTTCTCCTCCGAACGCTCCTTCTCCTCCTCCCGCTCCTTTGCCCCCTCCTGCTCCTTCTCTCCCTCCTGCTCCTTCTCTCCCTCCTGCTCCTTCTACACCTCCTGCTCCTTGTACTCCTCCTGCTCCTTCTACACCTCCTGCTCCTTCCCCACCTCCTGCTCATTCTCCCCCTCCTGCTCCTTCTCCCTCTCCTCCTCCTTCTCAAACTCCTGCTCCTTCTCCACCTCCTTCCCCTTCTCCACATCCAGCTCCTTCTCGCCCTCCTGCTCCTTCTCCCCATCCTGCTCCTTCTCCGCCCTCTGCTCTTTCTCCACCTCCTGCTCCTTCTCTTGATCCTGCTCCTACTCATCCTTCTGCTCAACCTCCCACTCCTGCTCCTTCTCCCCCTCCTGCTCTTTCTCCTCCTCCCGCTACTTCTCCACCTCCTGCTCGACCTCCTGCTCCATCTCCACCTCCTGCTCCTTCTCCACCTCCTGCTCCTTCACCACCTCATGCTCCTTCTCCACCTTCTGCCCCTTCTCCACCTCCTGCTCTTTCTCCACCTCCTCCTCCGTTTCAACCTCCTGCTCCTTCTCCAACTCCTGCTCCTTCTCCACCTCCTGCTCCTTCTACACCTCCGGCTCCTTGTACTCCTCCTGCTCCTTCTCCACCTCCTGCTCATTCTCCTGCTCCTGCTCCTTCTCCACGTCCTGCCCCTTATCCAGTTCCTGTGCCTTCTCTCCGATCTGCTCCTTCTCCACTTCCTGCACCTTCTCCACCTCCTGCTCCTTCTCCTGCTCCTGCTCCTTCTCCACGTCCTGCCCCTTATCCAGCTCCCGCGCCTTCTCTCCGACCTGCTCCTTCTCCACCTCCTGCTCCTTCTCCACCTCCTGCTCCTTCTCCACCTCCTGCTCATTCTCCACTTCCTGACCTTCTCCACCTCCTGCTCCTTCTCCTGCTCCTGCTCCTTCTCCACTTCCTGCACCTTCTCCACCTCCTGCTCCTTCTCCTGCTCCTGCTCCTTCTCCACGTCCTGCCCCTTATCCAGCTCCTGCGCCTTCTCTCCGACCTGCTCCTTCTCCCCCTCCTGCTTCTTCTACACCTCCTCCTACTTCTGCTCTTCCTGCTCCTTCTCTCCCTCCTGCTCCTTCTCCACCTCCTACTCCTTCTCCCCCTCCTGCTCCTTCTACCCCTTATGCTCCTTCTACCTTTCCTGCTCCTTCTCCACCTCCTGCTCTTTCTCCAACTCCTGCTCCTTCTACCCCGCCTGCTCATTCTCCCCCTCCTGCTCTTTCTCCCTCTCCTCCTCCTTCTCTACCTCCTGCTCCTTCTCCACCTCCTTCTCCTTCTCTTGATCCTGCTCCTACTCATCCTTCTGCTCAACCTCCCACTCCTGCTCCTTCTCCCCCTCCTGCTCTTTCTCCTCCTCCCGCTACTTCTCCACCTCCTGCTCCTTCTCCACCTTCTGCCGCTTCTCCTCATCATGCTCCTTCTCCTCCACTTGCTCCTTCTTCTCCCCCTGCTCCTTCTCCTTCTCCTGCTCCGTCTCTTCCCCCTGCTCCTTCACCGCCTCCTGCTCCTTCACCCCCACCTGCTCCTTCTCCACTTCCAGCTCCTTCTCCACCTCCTGCTGCTTCTCCTCCTCCTGCTCCTTGTTCAACTCCTGCTCCATGTCCACCTCCTGCTTCTTCGCCACCTCCTGCTCCTTGTTCAACTCCTGCTCCTTCTCCACCGACTGCTCCTTCTCCACCACCTGCTCCTTCTCCTCCTCCAACTCCTTCTCCCCCTCCTGCTCCTTCTCCTGCTCCTGCTCCTTCCCCACATCCTGCTCCTTCCCCACATCCTGCTCCTTCTCCTCCTCCTGCTCCTTCTCCACTTCCTGCTCCTTCTCCACCTCCTGCTCCTTCTCCACGTCCTGATCCTCTTCCACCTCCTGCTTGTTCTCCACCTCCTGCTCCTTCTCCACCTACTGCTCCTTTTCCACCTCCTGCCCCTTATGCAGCTCCTGTGCCTTCTCTCCGATCTGCTCCTTCTCCACCTCCGGTTCCTCCTCCACCTCCTGCTCCTTCTCCCCGTCCTGCTCCTTATCCACACCCTGCGTCTTATCTCCCTCCTGCTGCTTCTCCACCGACTGCTCCTTCTCCACCTCCTGCTCCTTCTCCACCTCCTGCTTCTTCTCCACCTCCTGCTACTTCTCCAACTCCTCCTCCTTCTCCACCTCCTGCTCCTTCTCCACCTCCTGCTCCTTGTTCAACTCCTGCTCCATGTCCACCTCCTGCTTCTTCGCCACCTCCTGCTCCTTGTTCAACTCCTGCTCCTTCTCCACCGACTGCTCCTTCTCCACCTCCTGCTCCTTCTCCACCTCCTGCTACTTCTCCAACTCCTCCTCCTTCTCCACCTCCTGCTCCTTCTCCAACTCCTGCTACTTCTCCAACTCCTCCTCCTTCTCCACCTCCTGCTTCTTCTCCACCTCCTGCTACTTCTCCAACTCCTCCTCCTTCTCCACCTCCTGCTTCTTCGCCACCTCCTGCTCCTTGTTCAACTCCTGCTCCTTCTCCACCTCCTGCACCTTCTACACCTCCTGCTCCTTCTACCCCGCCTGCTCATTCTCCCCCTCCTGCTCCTTCTCCCTCTCCTCCTCCTTCTCTACCTCCAGCTCCTTCTCCACATCCTGCTACTTCTCCCCATCCTGCTCCTTCTCCGCCCCCTGCTCTTTCTCCACCTCCTGCTCCTTCTCTTGATCCTGCTCCTACTCATCCTTCTGCTCAACCTCCCACTCCTGCTCCTTCTCCCCCTCCTGCTCTTTCTCCTCCTCCCGCTACTTCTCCACCTCCTGCTCGACCTCCTGATCCATCTCCACCTCCTGCTCCTTCTCCACCTCCTGCTCCTTCTGCACCTCCTCCTCCTTCACCACCTCATGCTCCTTCTCCACCTTCTGCCCCTTCTCCTCATCATGCTCCTTCTCCTCCACTTGCTCCTTCTTCTCCCCCTGCTCCTTCTCCTTCTCCTGCTCCGTCTCTTCCCCCTGCTCCTTCAGACACTCCTGCTCTTTCTCCACCTCCTCCTCCGTTTCAACCTCCTGCTCCTTCTCCAACTCCTGCTCCTTCTCCATCTCCTGCTCCTTCTCCAACTCCTGCTCCTTCTCCACCTCCTGCTCCTTCTACACCTCCTCCTCTTTCTCCACCTCCTCCTCCTTCTCCACCTCCTGCTCCTTCTCCTCATCATGCTCCTTCTCCTCCACTTGCTCCTTCTTCTCCTCCTGCTCCTTCTCCACCTCCTGCTGCTTCTCCTCCTCCTGCTGCTTCTCCACCTCCTGCTTCATCTCCACCACCTGCTCCTTCTCCTCCTCCAACTCCTTCTCCCCCTCCAACTCCTTCTCCCCCTCCTGCTCCTTTACCACCTCCTGCTCCTTCTCCTATTCATGCTCCTTTTCCTTCTCCTACCACTTCTCCTCCGCCTGCTCAATCTCCAACACCTGCTCCTTCTCCTCCTCGAATTCCTTCTCCCCCTCCTTCTCCTCCTCCACCTCCTGCTCCTCCTCCACCTCCTGCAACTTCTCCACCTCCTGCTCCTTCTCCATCTCCTGCTCTTTCTCCACTTCCTGCTCCTTCTCCACTTCCTGCTCCTTCTCCACCTCCTGCTCCTTCTCCTCCTCCTGCTCCTTCTCCACATCCTGCTCCTTCTCCACCTCCTGCTCCTTCTCCTCCTCCTGCTCCTTCTCCACATCCTGCTCCTTCTCCACCTCCTGCTCCTTCTCCTCCTCCTGCTCCTTCTCCTCCTCCTGCTCCTTCTCCACCTCCTGCTCCTTCTCCACGTCCTGATCCTCTTCCACCTCCTGCTTGTTCTCCACCTCCTGCTCCTTCTCCACCGACTGCTCCTTCTCCACCTCCTGCTCCTTCTCCTCCTCCTGCTCCTTCTCCACCTCCTGCTCCTTCTCCACCTCCTGCTCCTTCTCCACCTCCTCCTCCTTCTCCACCTCCTGCTTCTTCTCCACCTCCTCCTCCTTCTCCACCTCCTGCTCCTCCTCTACCTCCTGCTCCTTCTCCCCGTCCTGCTCCTTATCCACACCCTGCGTCTTATCTCCCTCCTGCTGCTTCTCCACCTCCTGCTCCTTCTCCACCGACTGCTCCTTTTCCACCTCCTGCCCCTTATCCAGCTCCTGCGACTTCTCTCCGACCTGTTCCTTCTCCACCTCCTGCTCCTTCGCCACCTCCTGCTCCTTGTTCAACTCCTGCTCCTTCTCCACCTCCTGCTCCATGTCCACCTCCTGCGCCTTCTCCCCCTCCAGCTCCTTCTCCACCTCCTGCTTTTTATCCACCTCCTGCTCCTTCCCTTGCTCCTGCTGCTTCTCGTCCTTCCGCTCAACCTTCTCCTCCTGCTTTTTCTATACCTCCTCCTCCTTCTTCTCTTCATTCTCTTTCTCCTCCTCCCGCTCCTTCTCCACCTCCTGCTCCGCCTCCACCATCTGCTCCTTCTCCACCTGCTGCTCCTTCTCCACCTCCTGCTCCTTCTCCACCTCCTTCTCCTTCTCCACCTCCTCCTCCTTATCCACCTCCTGGTCCTCCTCCACCTCCAGGTCCTTCTCCACCTCCTGCTGCTTCTCCACCTCCTGCTCCTTCTCCACCTCCTGCTCCTTCTCCTCCTCCTGCTCCTTCTCCTCCTCCTGCTCCTTCTCCTTCTTCTGCTCCTTCTCCTCCTCCTGCTCCTTCTCCACCTTGTGTTCCTTCTCTTGCTCCTGCTCCATCTCGTCCTTCTGTTCAACCCCCTCCTCCTGCTCCTTCTTCACCTCCTGCTAATTCTCCTCCTCCTGCTGCTTCTCCACCTCCTGCTCTTTCTCCACCTGCTGCTCTTTCTCCACCTCCTGCTCCTTCTCCACCTCCTGCTCCTTCTCCTCCTCATGCTCCTACTCCTACTCCTGCTCCTTTTCCTCAACCTGCTCCTTTTCCCCCTTGTGCTCCTTCACACCGTCCTGCTCTTTCTCCACCTCCTGCTCCGTCTCCACCTTCTGCTCCTTCTCCACCTCCTGCTCCTTCTCCACCTCCTGCTCCTTCTCCACCTCCTCCTCCTTATCCACCTCCTGCTCCTCCTCCACCACCAGATCATTCTCCACCTCCTGCTCCTTCTACACCGCCTGCTCCTTCTCCACCACCTGCTCCTTCTCCTCCTCCTGCGCTTTCTCCTTCTTCTGCCCCTTCTCCTCCTCGTGATCCTTCTCCACCTCGTGTTCCTTCTCTTGCTCCTGCTCCATCTCGTCCTTCTGTTCAACCTCCTCCTCCTGCTTCTTCTACACCTCCTCCTCCTTCTGCTCTTTCTGCACCATCCCCTCCTCACGCTCCTTCTCCTCCTCCCGCTCCTTTGCCCCCTCCTGCTCCTTCTCCACCTCCTGCTCCTTCTCCACCTCCTGCTCCTTCTCCCCTCCTGCTGCTTCTCCACCTCCTGCTCCTTCTCGACGTGCTGCTCCTTCTCCACCTCCTACTCCTTCTCCACCTCCTGCTCCTTCCCCACCTCCTGCTCCTACTCCCCCTCCTGCATCTTCTCACCCTCCTGCTCCTTCTCCCCTTTTGCTCATTCTCCCTTTCCTGCTCCTTCTCCCCATCCTGCTCCTTCTCCACTTCGTGCCCCTTCTCCAACTCCTGCTCCTTCTACCCCGCCTGCTCCTTCTCCCCCTCCTGCTCCTTCTCCCCCTCGTGCTCCTTCTCCCCCTCCTGCTCCTCCCCCCTCTCCTCCTCCTTCTCTACCTCCTGCTCCTTCTCAAACTCCTGCTCCGTCTCCACCTCCTGCTCCTTCTCCCCATCCTGCTCCTTCTCCGCCCCATGCTCTTTCTCCACCTGCTGCTCAACCTCCCCCTCCCGCTCCTTCTCCCCGTCCTGCTCTTTCTCCTCATCTCGCTACTTCTCCACCTCCTGCTCCACCTCCTGCTCCATCTCCACTTCCTGCTCCTTCTCCACCTCCTGCTCCTTCTCCACCTTCTGCCCCTTCTCCACCTCCTGCTGCTTCACCACCTCCTGCTCCTTCTCCACCTCCTGCTCATTCCCCACCTCCTGCTCCTACTCCCCCTCCTGCATCTTCTCCCCCTCCTGCTCCTTCTCACCCTTATGCTCCTTCTCCATTTCCTGCTCCTTCTCCCTTTCCTGCTCCTTCTCCCCCTCCTGCTCCTTGTCCACTTCCTTCTCCTTCTCCAACTCCTGCTCCTTCTACCCCGCCTGCTCCTTCTCCCCCTCCTGCTCCTTCTCCCCCTCGTGCTCCTTCTCCCCCTCCTGCTCCTTCCCCCTCTCCTCCTCCTTCTCTACCTCCTGCTCCTTCTCAAACTCCTGCTCCTTCTCCACCTCCTGCTCCTTCTCCACTTCCTTCTCCTTCTCCAACTCCTTCTCCTTCTACCCCGCCTGCTCCTTCTCCCTCTCCTGCTCCTTCTCCCCCTCGTGCTCCTTCTCCCCCTCCTGCTCCTTCCCCCTCTCCTCCTCCTTCTCTACCTCCTGCTCCTTCTCAAACTCCTGCTCTTTCTCCACCTCCTGCTCCTTCTCATCCTTCTGCTCAACCTCCCCCTCGTGCTCCTTCTCCCCCCCATTCTTTCTCCTCCTCCTGCTACTTCTCCACCTCCTGCTCTACCTCCTGCTCCATCTGCACCTCCTGCTCCTTCTCCACCTCCTGTTCCTTCTCCACCTCCTGCTCCTTGTGCACCTGCTCCTCCTTCTCCACCTCATGCTCCTTCTCCACCTCCTGCGCTTTCTCCACCTCCTCCTCCGTTTCAACCTCCTGCTCCTTCTCCAACTCCTGCTCCTTCTCCACCTCCTGCTCCTTCTACACCTACTGCTGCTTCTCCACCTCCTGCTCCTTCTCTACCTCCTCCTCCTTCTCCACATCCTGCTCTTTCTCCTCATCCTGCTCCTTCTCCTCCACTTGCTCCTTCTCCTCCGCCTGCTCCGTCTCTTCCCCCTGCTCCTTCTGACACTCCTGCTCTTTCACCGCCTCCTGCTCCTTCACCGCCTCATGCTCCTTCACCGCCACCTGCTCCGTCTCCACTTCCTGCTCCTTCTCCACCTCCTGCTGCTTCTCCTCCTGCTCCTACTCCTCCTCCTGTTCCATCTTCTTCTCCTGCTCCTTGTCCACTCCTGATCCTTCTCCTCCTCCTGCTCCTTCTCCTCCTCCTGCTCCTTCTAATCCTCCACCTCCTTCTCCAACTCCTCCTCCTTCTCCACCTCCTGATACTTCTTCTCCTACTTCTCCTCCTCCTGCTCCATGTCTCCCTCCTGCTCCATCTCCACCTCCGGCTCCATCTCCACCTCCTGCTTCTTCTCCGCCTCCTGCTCCTTGTCCACCTCCTGCTCCTTCTCCACTCCTGTTCCATCTCCACCTCCTGCTTCTTCTCCAACTCCTGCTCCTTATCCACCTCCTGCTCCAGGTCCACCTCCTGCTCCTTGTCCACCTCTTGCTTCTTCTCGCCCTCATGCTCCTTCTCGCACTCCTGCTCCTTCTCCACCTTCTGCTCCTTCTACACTTCCTGCTCCTTCTCCACCTCCTGCTGCTTCTCCTCCTGCTCCTACTCCTCCTCCTGTTCCATCTTCTTCTCCTGCTCCTTGTCCACTCCTGATCCTTCTCATCCTCCTGCTCCTTCTCCTCCTCCTGCTCCTTCTAATCCTCCACCTCCTTCTCCAACTCCTCCTCCTTCTCCACCTCCTGATACTTCTTCTCCTACGTCTCCTCCTCCTGCTCCTTGTCTCCCTCCTGCTCCATCTCCACCTCCGGCTCCATCTCCACCTCCTGCTTCTTCTCCGCCTCCTGCTCCTTGTCCACCTCCTGCTCCTTCTCCACTCCTGTTCCATCTCCACCTCCTGCTTCTTCTCCAACTCCTGCTCCTTATCCACCTCCTGCTCCAGGTCCACCTCCTGCTCCTTGTCCACCTCCTGCTTCTTCTCGCCCTCATGCTCCTTCTCGCACTCCTGCTCCTTCTCCACCTTCTGCTCCTTCTCCACCTGCTGCTCCTTCTCCACTTCTGTTCATTCACCACCTCCTGCTCCTTCGTCTCCTCCTTCTCCTCCTCCTGCACCGAATCAACCTTCCGCAACTTGTCTCCCTCCAGCTCCTTCTCCACCTCCTGCTCCTTCTCCACCTTTTGCTCCTTCTCCTCATCTTGCACCTTCTCCACCTCCTGCTTCATAGAATCATAGAATCATAGAAGTTTACAACATGGAAACAGGCCCTTCGGCCCAACATGTCCATGTCGCCCAGTTTATACCACTAAGCTAGTCCCAATTGCCTGCACTTGGCCCATATCCCTCTATACCCATCTTACCCATGTAACTGTCCAAATGCTTTTTAAAAGACAAAATTGTACCCGCCTCTACTACTGCCTCTGGCAGCTCGTTCCAGACACTCACCACCGTTTGAGTGAAAAAATTGCCCCTCTGGACCCTTTTGTATCTCTCCCCTCTCACCTTAAATCTATGCCCCCTCGTTATAGACTCCCCTACCTTTGGGAAAAGATTTTGACTATCGACCTTATCTATGCCCCTCATTATTTTATAGACTTCGATAAGATCACCCCTTAACCTCCTACTCTCCAGGGAAAAAAGTCCCAGTCTGTCTCACCTCTCCCTGTAAGTCAAACCATCAAGTCCCGGTAGCATCCTAGTAAATCTTTTCTGCACTCTTTCTAGTTTAATAATATCCTTTCTATAATAGGGTGACCAGAACTGTACACAGTACTCCAAGTGTGGCCTCACCAATGCCCTGTACAACTTCAACAAGACATCCCAACTCCTGCATTCAATGTTCTGACCAATGAAACCAAGCATGCCGAATGCCTTCTTCACTATCCTATCCACCTGTGACTCCACTTTCAAGGAGCTATGAATCTGTACTCCCAGATCTCTTTGTTCTATAACTCTCCCCAACGCCCTACCATTAACGGAGTAGGTCCTGGCCCGATTCGATCTACCAAAATGCATCACCTCACATTTATCTAAATTAAACTCCATCTGCCATTCATCGGCCCACTGGCCCAATTTATCAAGATCCCGTTGCAATCCTAGATAACCTTCTTCACTGTCCACAATGCCACCAATCTTGGTGTCATCTGCAAACTTACTAACCATGCCTCCTAAATTCTCATCCAAATCATTAATATAAATAACAAATAACAGCGGACCCAGCACCGATCCCTGAGGCACACCGCTGGACACAGGCCTCCAGTTTGAAAAACAACCCTCTACAACCACCCTCTGTCTTCTGTCGTCAAGCCAATTTTGTATCCAATTGGCTACCTCACCTTGGATCCCATGAGATTTAACCTTATGTAACAACCTACCATGCGGTACCTTGTCAAATGCTTTGCTGAAGTCCATGTAGACCACGTCTACTGCACAGCCCTCATCTATCTTCTTGGTTACCCCTTCAAAAAACTCAATCAAATTCGTGAGACATGATTTTCCTCTCACAAAACCATGCTGACTGTTCCTAATTAGTCCCTGCCTCTCCAAATGCCTGTAGATCCTGTCCCTCAGAATACCCTCTAACAACTTACCCACTACAGATGTCAGGCTCACTGGTCTGTAGTTCCCAGGCTTTTCCCTGCCGCCCTTCTTAAACAAAGGCACAACATTTGCTACCCTCCAATCTTCAGGCACCTCACCTGTAGCGGTGGATGATTCAAATATCTCTGCTAGGGGACCCGCAATTTCCTCCCTAACCTCCCATAACGTCCTGGGATACATTTCATCAGGTCTACCTTGATGCGCGTTAAGACTTCCAGCACCTCCCTCTCTGTAATATGTACACTCCTCAAGACATCACTATTTATTTCCCCAAGTTCCCGAACATCCATGCCTTTCTCAACCGTAAATACCGATGTGAAATATTCATTCAGGATCTCACCCATCTCTTGTGGTTCCGCACATAGATGACCTTGTTGATCCTTAAGAGGCCCTACTCTCTCCCTAGTTACCCTTTTGCCCTTTATGTATTTGTAGAAGCTCTTTGGATTCACCTTTGCCTGATCTGCCAAAGCAATCTCATATCCCCTTTTTGCCCTCCTGATTTCTTTCTTAACTCTACTCCGGCAATCTCTATACTCTGCTTCTTCTCCACCTCCTGCTCCTAATCCTCCTCCTCCTTCTTCTCCACCTGCTCCTTCTCAATTCCTGCTCGATCTCCAGCAACTGCTCCGTCTCCTCCTCCTGCTCCTCCGCCATCTCCTGCTCCTTCAATCCCTCCTGCTCCTTCTCCCCGTCCTGCTCATTCTCCTCCTCCTGCTCCTTCTCCATCTCCTGCTCCTTCTCCACCTCCTGCTCCTTTTGCACCTCCTGCTCCTTCTCCAGATCCTGCTCCTTCTCCATCTCCTGCTCCTACTCCTCTTTCTGCTCCTTCTTCTTCACCTGCTCCTTCTCCCTCCTGCTCCTTCTCCTCCTCCTCCACCTTCTCCTCCTCCTGCTCCTTCTCCTCCTCCTGCTCCTTCTCCTGCTGCTCCTTCTCAACGTCCTGCTCCTTCTCCTCCTCCTGCTCCTTCTCCACCTCCTGCTCCTTCTGAAACCTCCTGCTCCTTCTTCTCCTCCTGCTCCTGCTCCTCCTGCTGCTTCTTCTCCAAATCCTTCTCCTACTCCTCCTCCTGGTCCTTCTCCGCCTCCTGCTCCTTCTCCACCTATTGCTTCTTCTCCACCTCCTGTTCCTTCTCCTCATCCTGCTCCTTCTCCACCTCCATCTCCTCCTCCACCTCCTTCTCCTCCTGCTGCTCCTTGTCCACCTCCTACTCCTTCTCCACCTTCTGCTCCTCCTCCACCTGCTGCTCCTTCTCCACTCCTGTTCATTCACTGCCTCCTGCTCCTTCTTCTCCTCCTTCTCCTCCTCGTGCTC
Organism: Heptranchias perlo; assembly: GCF_035084215.1. Classification (NCBI taxonomy): domain Eukaryota; kingdom Metazoa; phylum Chordata; class Chondrichthyes; order Hexanchiformes; family Hexanchidae; genus Heptranchias; species Heptranchias perlo. The sequence continues at coordinate 1,832,503 of NW_027139907.1, read as the reverse complement.
CTTCTCCTCATCTTGTGCCTTCTCCACCTCCTGCTCCTTCTCCACCTCCTGCTCCTAATCCTCCTCCTGCTCCTTCTCCACTCTTGTTCCATCTCCACCTCATGCTTCTTCTCCAACTCCTGCTCCTTATCCACCTCCTGCTCCATGTCCACCTCCTGCTCCTTGTCCACCTCCTGCTTCTTCTCGCCTTCCTGCTCCTTCTCGCACTCCTGCTCCTTCTCCACCTTCTGCTCCTTCTCCACCTGCTGCTCCTTCTCCACTCCTGTTCATTCACCACCTCCTGCTCATTCTTCTCCTCCTTCTCCTCCTCCAGCCCCTTCTCCTCATCTTGCACCTTCTCCACACCTGCTCCTTCTCCACCCTCTGCTCCTTCTCCATCTCCTGCTCGTTCTCCTCCTCCTGCTCCTTCTCCACCTCCTGCTCCTTTTGCACCTCATGCTTCTTCTCCAGATCCTGCTCCTTCTCCACCTCCTGCTCCTACTCCTCTTCCTGTTCCTTCTTCTTCACCTGCTCCTTCTCCCTTCTGCTCCTTCTCCTCCTGCTGCTCCTTCTCAACGTCCTGCTCCTTCTCCTCCTCCTGCTCCTTCTCCACCTCCTGCTCCTTCTGAAACCTCCTGCTCCTTCTTCTCCTCCTGCTCCTGCTCCTCCTCCTGCTTCTTCTCCAACTCCTTCTCCTACTCCTCCTCCTGGTCCTTCTCCCCCTCCTGCTCCTTCTCCACCATTGCTTCTTCTCCACCTCCTGTTCCTTCTCCTCCACCTGCTGCTTCTCCAGCTCCATCTCCTCCTCCACCTCCTTCTCCTACTCCTGTTTCTTCTCCTCCTCCTGCTCCTTCTCCATCCCCTGCTCCTTCTCCACATCCTGCTCCTTCTCCTCCTCCTGCTCCTTCTCCACCTCCTGCTGCTTTTGCACCTCCTGCTCCTTCTCCAGATCCTGCTCCTTCTCCCCCTTCTGCTCCTACTCCTCTTCCTGCTCCTTCTTCTTCACCTGCTCCTTCTCCCTCCTGCTCCTTCTCCTCCTCCTGCTCCTTCTCCTCCTGCTGCTCCTTCTCAACGTCCTGCTCCATCTCCTCCTCCTGCTCCATCTCCACCTCCTGCTCCATCTGAAACCTCCTGCTCCTTCTTCTCCTCCTGCTCCTGCTCCTCCTCTTGCTTCTTCTCCAACTCCTTCTCCTACTCCTCCTCCTGGTCCTTCTCCACCTCCTGCTCCTTCTCCACGTATTGCTTCTTCTCCACCTCCTGGTCCTTCTCCTCCTGCTGCTCCTTCTCCACCTCCATCTACTCCTCCACCTCCTTCTCCTCCTCCTGCTCCTTGTCCACCTCCTGCTCCTTGTCCACCTCCTTCTCCTTGTCCACCTCCTGCGCCTTGTCCACCTCCTGCTCCTTGTCAACCTCCTGCTCAGTGTTCATCTCTTGCTCCGTGTCCACCTCCTGATTCTTGTCCATCTCCTGATTCTTGTCCACCTCCTGCTCCTTGTCCACCTCCTTATCCTTGTCCACCGCCTGCTAATTCTCGCCCTCCCGCTACTTCTCGCCCTTCTGCTCCTTCTCGCCTTCCTGCTCCTTCTCGCCCTCCTGCTTCTTCTCGCCTTTCTGCTTCTTCCCGCCCTCCTGCTCCTTCTCCACCTCCTGCTCCTTCTCCATCTGCTGCTCCTTCTCCACTCCTGCTCATTCACCACCTCCTGCTCCTTCTTCTCCTCCTTCTCTTCCTCCTGCTCCTTGTCTTCCTCCTGCTCCATCTCCACCTCCTGCTCCATCTCCACCTCCTGCTCCTTCTCCACCTCCTGCTCCTTCTCCTCATCTTGCGCCTTCTCCACCTCCTGCCCCTTCTCCTCCTCCTGCTCCTACTTCTCCTCCTGCTTCTGCTCCTGCTCCTGCTCCTTCTTCTGCTGCTGCTCCTTCTCCACTCCTGCTCCATCTCCACCTCCTGCTCCTTCTCCTCCTCCTGCTCCTACTCCTCTACCTGCTCCTTCTACTTCATCTGTTCCTTTTCCACTCCTGATCCTTCTCCACCTCCTGCTCCTTCTCCTCCTCCCGCTCCTTCTCCTACTCCTGCTCCATCTCCACGTCCTGCTCCTTCTCCACCTCCTGCTCCTTCTTCTCCTCCTGCTCCTGCTCCTCCTCCTGCTTCTTCTCCAACTCCATCTCCTACTCCCACTCCTGGTCCTTCTCCGCCTCCTGCTCCTTCTCCACCTATTGCTTCTTCTCAACCTTCTGTTCCTTCCCCTCCTCCTGCCCCTTCTCCATCTCCTTCTGCTCCTCCACCTCCTTCTCCTCCTTCTGCTCCTTGACCACCTCCTGCTCCTTCTCCTACTCCTGCTCCTTGTCCACCTCCTGCTCCTTGTCCACCTCCTGCTCCTTGTCCAGCTCCTGCTCCTTGTCCACCTCCTGCTCCTTCTCGCCCTCCTGTTCCTTCTCGCCCTCCTGCTGCTTCTCGCCCTCCTGCTTCTACTCGCTCTCCTGCTTCTTCTCGCCCTCCTGATCCTTCTCGCCCTCTTGCTCCTTCTCCACCTCCTGCTCCTTCTCCACATGCTGCTCCGTGTCCACTACTGCTCATTCACCATCTCTGCTCCTTCTTCTCCTCCTTCTCCTGCTCCTGCTCCTTGTCTCCCTCCTGCTGCTTCTCCACCTCCTGCTCCCTCTCCACCTCCTGCTCCTTCTCCACCTCCTGCTCCTTCTCCACCTCCTCCTTCTTTTTCTCTGCCTCCTGCTCCTGCTCCTCCTCCTGCTCCTGCTCCTCCTCCTGCTCCTTCTTCTTCTCATGCTCATTCTCCACCTCCTGCTCCTTCTCCACCGATTGCTTCTTCTCAACCTCCTGTTCCTTCCCCTCCTCCTGCCCCTTCTCCACCTCCTTCTGCTCCTCCACCTCCTTCTCCTCCTTCTGCTCCTTGACCACCTCCTGCTCCTTCTCCTACTCCTGCTCCTTGTCCACCTCCTGCTCCTTGTCCACCTCCTGCTCCTTGTCAACCTCCAGCTCCGTGTCCACCTCCTGCTCCTTGTCCACATCCTGCTCGTTCTCGCCCTCCTGTTCCTTCTCGCTCTCCTACTTCTTCTCGCCCTCCGGCTCCTTCTCGCCCTCCGGCTCCTTCTCGCCCTCCTGCTCCTTCTCCACCTCCTGCTCCTTCTCCACATGCTGCTCCGTGTCCACGACTGCTCATTCACCATCTCCTGCTCCTTCTTCTCCTCCTTCTCCTCCTCCTGCTCCTTGTCACCCTCCTGCTCCTTCTCCACCTCCTGCTCATTCTGCACCTCCTGCTCCTTCTCCACCTCCTGCTCCTTCTCCACCTCCTACTTCTTCTTCTCTGCCTCCTGCTCCTGCTCCTCATCTTGCGCCTTCTCCACCTCCTGCTCCTTCTCCTCCTCCTGCTCCTGCTCCTCCTCCTGCTCCTGCTCCTCCTCCTGCTCCTTCTTCTTCTCATGCTCCTTCTCCACCTCCTGCTCCTTCTCCACCTCCTGCTCCATCTCCTCCTCCTGCTCCTACTCCTCTTCCTCCTCCATCTTCTTCTCCTGCTCCTTCTCCCTCCTGCTCCTTCTCCTCCTCCTGCTCCTTCTCCTCCTCCTGCTCCTTCTCCTTCTCCTGCTCCTTCTCCTCCTGCTGCTCCTTCTACACCTGTTGCTCCTTCTCCTCCTCCTGCTCCTTCTCCACCTCCTGCTACATCTTCTCCTCCTGCTCCTGCTCCTTCTCCTGCTTCTTCTCCAACTCCTTCTCCTACTCCTCATCCTGGCCCTTCTCCACCTCCTTCTCCTCCTCCACCTCCTTCTCCAACTCCTGCTCCTTGTCCACCTCCTGCTCCTTGTCCACCTACTGCTCCTTGTGCACCTCCTGCTCCTTGTCCACATCCTGCTCCGTGTCCCCCTCCTGATTCTTGTCCACCTCCTGATTCTTGTCCACCTCCTGCTCCTTGTCCACTTCCTTATCCTTGTCCACCTACGGTTAATTCTCGCCCTCCCGCTCCTTCTCGCCCTCCTACTCTTTCTCCACCTCCTTCTCCTTCTCCACCTCCTGCTCCTCTCCACCTCCTGCTCCTTCTCCTCATCTTGTGCCTTTTCCACCTCCTGCCCCTTCTCCTCCTCCTGATCCTGCTTCTCCTCCTGCTTCTGCTCCTGCTCCGACTCCTTCTTCTTCTGCTGCTCCTTCTCCACTCCTGCTCCAGCTCCATCTCCTGCTCCTTCTCCACCTACTTCTCCTCCTCCACATCCTTCTCCTCCTTCTGCTCCTTGAACACCTCCCGCTCCTTCTTCTACTCCTGCTCCTTGTCAACCTCCTGCTCAGTGTTCATCTCTTGCTCCGTGTCCACCTCCTGATTCTTTTCCATCTCCTGATTCTTGTCCACCTCCTGCTCCTTGTCCACCTCCTTATCCTTGTCCACCGCCTGCTAATTCTCGCCCTCCCGCTACTTCTCGCCCTTCTGCTCCTTCTCGCCTTCCTGCTCCTTCTCGCCCTCCTGCTTCTTCTCGCCTTTCTGCTTCTTCCCGCCCTCCTGCTCCTTCTCCACCTCCTGCTCCTTCTCCATCTGCTGCTCCTTCTCCACTCCTGCTCATTCACCACCTCCTGCTCCTTCTTCTCCTCCTTCTCTTCCTCCTGCTCCTTGTCTTCCTCCTGCTCCATCTCCACCTCCTGCTCCATCTCCACCTCCTGCTCCTTCTCCACCTCCTGCTCCTTCTCCTCATCTTGCGCCTTCTCCACCTCCTGCCCCTTCTCCTCCTCCTGCTCCTACTTCTCCTCCTGCTTCTGCTCCTGCTCCTGCTCCTTCTTCTGCTGCTGCTCCTTCTCCACTCCTGCTCCATCTCCACCTCCTGCTCCTTCTCCTCCTCCTGCTCCTACTCCTCTACCTGCTCCTTCTACTTCATCTGTTCCTTTTCCACTCCTGATCCTTCTCCACCTCCTGCTCCTTCTCCTCCTCCCGCTCCTTCTCCTACTCCTGCTCCATCTCCACGTCCTGCTCCTTCTCCACCTCCTGCTCCTTCTTCTCCTCCTGCTCCTGCTCCTCCTCCTGCTTCTTCTCCAACTCCATCTCCTACTCCCACTCCTGGTCCTTCTCCGCCTCCTGCTCCTTCTCCACCTATTGCTTCTTCTCAACCTTCTGTTCCTTCCCCTCCTCCTGCCCCTTCTCCATCTCCTTTTGCTCCTCCACCTCCTTCTCCTCCTTCTGCTCCTTGACCACCTCCTGCTCCTTCTCCTACTCCTGCTCCTTGTCCACCTCCTGCTCCTTGTCCACCTCCTGCTCCTTGTCCAGCTCCTGCTCCTTGTCCACCTCCTGCTCCTTCTCGCCCTCCTGTTCCTTCTCGCCCTCCTGCTGCTTCTCGCCCTCCTGCTTCTACTCGCTCTCCTGCTTCTTCTCGCCCTCCTGATCCTTCTCGCCCTCCTGCTCCTTCTCCACCTCCTGCTCCTTCTCCACATGCTGCTCCGTGTCCACTACTGCTCATTCACCATCTCTGTTCCTTCTTCTCCTCCTTCTCCTGCTCCTGCTCCTTGTCTCCCTCCTGCTCCTTCTCCACCTCCTGCTCCTTCTCCACCTCCTGCTCCTTCTCCACCTCCTGCTCCTTCTCCACCTCCTCCTTCTTTTTCTCTGCCTCCTGCTCCTGCTCCTCCTCCTGCTCCTGCTCCTCCTCCTGCTCCTTCTTCTTCTCATGCTCATTCTCCACCTCCTGCTCCTTCTCCACCGATTGCTTCTTCTCAACCTCCTGTTCCTTCCCCTCCTCCTGCCCCTTCTCCACCTCCTTCTGCTCCTCCACCTCCTTCTCCTCCTTCTGCTCCTTGACCACCTCCTGCTCCTTCTCCTACTCCTGCTCCTTGTCCACCTCCTGCTCCTTGTCCACCTCCTGCTCCTTGTCAACCTCCAGCTCAGTGTCCACCTCCTGCTCCTTGTCCACATCCTGCTCGTTCTCGCCCTCCTGTTCCTTCTCGCTCTCCTACTTCTTCTCGCCCTCCGGCTCCTTCTCGCCCTCCGGCTCCTTCTCGCCCTCCTGCTCCTTCTCCACCTCCTGCTCCTTCTCCACATGCTGCTCCGTGTCCACGACTGCTCATTCACCATCTCCTGCTCCTTCTTCTCCTCCTTCTCCTCCTCCTGCTCCTTGTCACCCTCCTGCTCCTTCTCCACCTCCTGCTCCTTCTCCACCTCCTGCTCATTCTGCACCTCCTGCTCCTTCTCCACCTCCTGCTCCTTCTCCACCTCCTACTTCTTCTTCTCTGCCTCCTGCTCCTGCTCCTCATCTTGCGCCTTCTCCACCTCCTGCTCCTTCTCCTCCTCCTGCTCCTGCTCCTCCTCCTGCTCCTGCTCCTCCTCCTGCTCCTTCTTCTTCTCATGCTCCTTCTCCACCTCCTGCTCCTTCTCCACCTCCTGCTCCATCTCCTCCTCCTGCTCCTACTCCTCTTCCTCCTCCATCTTCTTCTCCTGCTCCTTCTCCCTCCTGCTCCTTCTCCTCCTCCTGCTCCTTCTCCTCCTCCTGCTCCTTCTCCTTCTCCTGCTCCTTCTCCTCCTGCTGCTCCTTCTACACCTGTTGCTCCTTCTCCTCCTCCTGCTCCTTCTCCACCTCCTGCTACATCTTCTCCTCCTGCTCCTGCTCCTTCTCCTGCTTCTTCTCCAACTCCTTCTCCTACTCCTCATCCTGGCCCTTCTCCACCTCCTTCTCCTCCTCCACCTCCTTCTCCAACTCCTGCTCCTTGTCCACCTCCTGCTCCTTGTCCACCTACTGCTCCTTGTGCACCTCCTGCTCCTTGTCCACATCCTGCTCCGTGTCCCACTCCTGATTCTTGTCCACCTCCTGATTCTTGTCCACCTCCTGCTCCTTGTCCACTTCCTTATCCTTGTCCACCTACGGTTAATTCTCGCCCTCCCGCTCCTTCTCGCCCTCCTACTCTTTCTCCACCTCCTTCTCCTTCTCCACCTCCTGCTCCTCTCCACCTCCTGCTCCTTCTCCTCATCTTGTGCCTTTTCCACCTCCTGCCCCTTCTCCTCCTCCTGATCCTGCTTCTCCTCCTGCTTCTGCTCCTGCTCCTGCTCCTTCTTCTTCTGCTGCTCCTTCTCCACTCCTGCTCCAGCTCCATCTCCTGCTCCTTCTCCACCTACTTCTCCTCCTCCACATCCTTCTCCTCCTTCTGCTCCTTGAACACCTCCCGCTCCTTCTTCTACTCCTGCTCCTTGTCAACCTCCTGCTCAGTGTTCATCTCTTGCTCCGTGTCCACCTCCTGATTCTTGTCCATCTCCTGATTCTTGTCCACCTCCTGCTCCTTGTCCACCTCCTTATCCTTGTCCACCGCCTGCTGATTCTCGCCCTCCCGCTACTTCTCGCCCTTCTGCTCCTTCTCGCCTTCCTGCTCCTTCTCGCCCTTCTGCTTCTTCTCGCCTTCCTACTTCTTCCCGCCCTCCTGCTCCTTCTCCACCTCCTGCTCCTTCTCCATCTGCTGCTCCTTCTCCACTCCTGCTCATTCACCACCTCCTGCTCCTTCTTCTCCTCCTTCTCCTCCTCCTGCTCCTTGTCTCCCTCCTGCTCCATCTCCACCTCCTGCTCCATCTCCACCTCCTGCTCCTTCTCCACCTCCTGCTCCTTCTCCTCATCTTGCGCCTTCTCCACCTCCTGCCCCTTCTCCTCCTCCTGCTACTACTTCTCCTCCTGCTTCTGCTCCTGCTCCTGCTCCTTCTTCTGCTGCTGCTCCTTCTCCACTCCTCCTCCATCTCCACCTCCTGCTCCTTCTCCTCATCCTGCTCCTACTCTTCCACCTATTCCTTCTACTTCATCTGCTCCTTTTCCACTCCTGATCCTTCTCCACCTCCTGCTCCTTCTCCTCCTCCCGCTCCTTCTCCTACTCCTGCTCCATCTCCACGTCCTGCTCCTTCTCCACCTCCTGCTCATTCTTCTCCTCCTGCTCCTGCTCCTCCTCCTGCTTCTTCTCCAACTCCATCTCCTACTCCCCCTCCTGGTCCTTCTCCGCCTCCTGCTCCTTCTCCACCTATTGCTTCTTCTCAACCTTCTGTTCCTTCCCCTCCTCCTGCCCCTTCTCCACCTCCTTCTGATCCTCCACCTCCTTCTCCTCCTTCTGCTCCTTGACTACCTCCTGCTCCTTCTCCTTCTCCTACTCCTGCTCCTTGTCCACCTCCTGCTCCTTGTCCACCTCCTGCTCCTTGTCCACCTCCTGCTACTTCTCGCCCTCCTGTTCCTTCTCGCCCTCCTGCTGCTTCTCGCCCTCCTGCTCCTACTTGCTCTCCTGATTCTTCTCGCCCTCCTGATCCTTCTCGCCCTCCTGCTCCTTCTCCACCTCCTGCTCCTTCTCCACCTGCTGCTCCGTGTCCACTACTGCTCATTCACCATCTCTGCTCCTTCTTCTCCTCCTTCTGCTGCTCCTGCTCATTGTCTCCCTCCTGCTCCTTCTCCAGCTCCTGCTCCTTCTCCACTCCTGCTCCAGCTCCATCTCCTGCTCCTTCTCCACCTACTTCTCCTCCTCCACATCCTTCTCCTCCTTCTGCTCCTTGAACACCTCCCGCTCCTTCTTCTACTCCTGCTCCTTGTCAACCTCCTGCTCAGTGTTCATCTCTTGCTCCGTGTCCACCTCCTGATTCTTGTCCATCTCCTGATTCTTGTCCACCTCCTGCTCCTTGTCCACCTCCTTATCCTTGTCCACCGCCTGCTGATTCTCGCCCTCCCGCTACTTCTCGCCCTTCTGCTCCTTCTCGCCTTCCTGCTCCTTCTCGCCCTTCTGCTTCTTCTCGCCTTCCTACTTCTTCCCGCCCTCCTGCTCCTTCTCCACCTCCTGCTCCTTCTCCATCTGCTGCTCCTTCTCCACTCCTGCTCATTCACCACCTCCTGCTCCTTCTTCTCCTCCTTCTCCTCCTCCTGCTCCTTGTCTCCCTCCTGCTCCATCTCCACCTCCTGCTCCATCTCCACCTCCTGCTCCTTCTCCACCTCCTGCTCCTTCTCCTCATCTTGCGCCTTCTCCACCTCCTGCCCCTTCTCCTCCTCCTGCTACTACTTCTCCTCCTGCTTCTGCTCCTGCTCCTGCTCCTTCTTCTGCTGCTGCTCCTTCTCCACTCCTCCTCCATCTCCACCTCCTGCTCCTTCTCCTCATCCTGCTCCTACTCTTCCACCTATTCCTTCTACTTCATCTGCTCCTTTTCCACTCCTGATCCTTCTCCACCTCCTGCTCCTTCTCCTCCTCCCGCTCCTTCTCCTACTCCTGCTCCATCTCCACGTCCTGCTCCTTCTCCACCTCCTGCTCATTCTTCTCCTCCTGCTCCTGCTCCTCCTCCTGCTTCTTCTCCAACTCCATCTCCTACTCCCCCTCCTGGTCCTTCTCCGCCTCCTGCTCCTTCTCCACCTATTGCTTCTTCTCAACCTTCTGTTCCTTCCCCTCCTCCTGCCCCTTCTCCACCTCCTTCTGATCCTCCACCTCCTTCTCCTCCTTCTGCTCCTTGACTACCTCCTGCTCCTTCTCCTTCTCCTACTCCTGCTCCTTGTCCACCTCCTGCTCCTTGTCCACCTCCTGCTCCTTGTCCACCTCCTGCTACTTCTCGCCCTCCTGTTCCTTCTCGCCCTCCTGCTGCTTCTCGCCCTCCTGCTCCTACTTGCTCTCCTGATTCTTCTCGCCCTCCTGATCCTTCTCGCCCTCCTGCTCCTTCTCCACCTCCTGCTCCTTCTCCACCTGCTGCTCCGTGTCCACTACTGCTCATTCACCATCTCTGCTCCTTCTTCTCCTCCTTCTGCTGCTCCTGCTCATTGTCTCCCTCCTGCTCCTTCTCCAGCTCCTGCTCCTTCTCCACCTCCTCCTTCTTCTTCTCTGCCTCCTGCTCCTGCTCCTCATCTTGCGCCTTCTCCACCTCCTGCTCCTTCTCCTCCTCCTGCTCCTCCTCCTGCTCCTGCTCCTCCTCCTGCTACTTCTTCTTCTCATGCTCCTTCTCCACCTCCTGCTCCTTCTCCACCGATTGCTTCTTCTCAACCTCCTGTTCCTTCCCCTCCTCCTGCCCCTTCTCCACCTCCTTCTGCTCCTCCACCTCCTTCTCCTCCTTCTGCTCCTTGACCACCTCCTGCTCCTTCTCCTACTCCTGCTCCTTGTCCACCTCCTCCTCCTTGTCCACCTCCTGCTCCTTGTCAACCACCAGCTCCGTGTCCACCTCCTGCTCCTTGTCCACATCCTGCTCGTTCTCGCCCTCATTTTCCTTCTCGCTCTCCTGCTTCTTCTCGCCCTCCGGCTCCTTCTCGCCCTCCTGCTCCTTCTCCACCTCCTGCTCATTCTGCACCTCCTGCTCCTTCTCCACCTCCTGCTCCTTCTCCACCTCCTACTTCTTCTTCTCCGCCTCCTGCTCCTGCTCCTCATCTTGCGCCTTCTCCACCTCCTGCTCCTTCTCCTCCACCTGCTCTAGCTCCTCCTCCTGCTCCTGCTCCTCCTCCTGCTCCTTCTTCTTCTCATGCTCCTTCTCCACCTCCTGCTCCTTCTCCACGTACTGCTCCATCTTCTTCTCCTGCTCCTTCTCCCTCCTGCTCCTTCTCCTCCTCCTGCTCCTTCTCCTCCTCCTGCTCCTTCTCCTCCTCCTGCTCCTTCTCCTCCTACTGCTCCTTCTACACCTGTTGCTCCTTCTCCTCCTCCTGCTCCTTCTCCACCTCCTTCTACATCTTCTCCTCCTGGCCCTTCTCCGCCTCCTGCTCCTTCTCCACCTCCTTCTCCTGCTCCACCTCCTTCTCCAACTCCTGCTCCTTGTCCACCTCCTGCTCCTTGTCCACCTACTGCTCCTTGTGCACCTCCTGCTCCTTGTCCACATCCTGCTCCGTGTCCACCTCCTGCTCCGTGTCCACCTCCTGATTCTTGTCCACCTCCTGATTCTTGTCCACCTCCTGCTCCTTGTCCACTTCCTTATCCTTGTCCACCTCCGGTTAATTCTCGCCCTCCCGCTCCTTCTCGCCCTCCTTCTCCTACTCCACCTGCTGCTCCTTCTCCTGCTCCTTGTCTCCCTCCTGCTGCTTCTCCACCTCCTGCTCCTCTCCACCTCCTGCTCCTTCTCCTCATCCTGTGCCTTTTCCACCTACTGCCCCTTCTTCTCCTCCTGATCCTGCTTCTCCTCCTGCTTCTGCTCCTGCTCCGACTCCTTCTTCTGCTGCTCCTTCTCCACTCCTGCTCCAGCTCCATATCCTGCTCCTTCTCCACCTCCTGCTCCTTCACCACCTGCTGCTCCATCTCCTCCTCCTGCTCCTACTCCTCTTCCTGCTCCATCTTCTTCTCCTGCTCCTTCTCCCTCCTGCTCCTTCTCCCTCCTGCTCCTTCTCCTCCTCCTGCTCCTTCTCCACCTCCTGCTACATCTTCTCCTCCTGCTCCTGCTCCTCCTCCTGCTTCTTCTCCAACTCCTTCTCCTACTCCTCCTCCTGGCCCTTCTCCGCCTCCTGCTCCTTCTCCACCTCCTTCTCCTCCTCCACCTCCTTCTCCAACTCCTGATCCTTGTCCACCTCCTGCTCCTTGTCCACCTACTGCTCCTTGTGCACCTCGTGCTCCTTGTCCACATCCTGCTCCGTGTCCACCTCCTGCTCCGTGTCCACCTCCTGATTCTTGTCCACCTCCTGATACTTGTCCACCTCCTGCTCCTTCTCCACCTCCTGCTCCTCTCCACCTCCTGCTCCTTCTCCTCATCTTGTGCCTTCTCCACCTCCTGCCCCTTCTCCTCCTCCTGCTCCTACTTCTCCTCCTGCTACTGCTCCTGCTCCGACTCCTTCTTGTTCTGCTGCTCCTTCTCCACTCCTGCTCCAGCTCCACCTCCTGCTCCGTCTCCTCCTCCTGCTCCTACTCCTCCTCCTTATCCTTCTACTTCTCCTGCTCCTTCTCCACTCCTGATTCTTCTCCTCCTCCTGCTCCTTCTCCTCCTCCGGCTCCTTCTCCTGCTCCTGCTCCTTCTCCACCTCCTGCTCCTTCTCCACCTCCTGCTCCTTCTTCTCCTCCTGCTCCTGCTCCCCGTCCTGCTTCTTCCCCAACTCCTTCTCCTACTCCCCCTCCTGGTCCTTCTCCGCCTCCTGCTCCTTTTCCACCTATTGCTTCTTCTCCACCCTCTGTTCCTTCTCCTCCTCCTGCTCCTTCTCCACCTACTTCTCCTCCTCCACATCCTTCTCCTCCTTCTGCTCCTTGAACACCTCCCGATCCTTCTCCTACTCCTGCTCCTTGTCCACCTCCTTCTCCAACTCCTGCTCCTTCTCCACCTCCTGCTCCTCTCCACCTCCTGCTCCTTCTCCTCATCTTGTGCCTTCTCCACCTCCTGCCCCTTCTCCTCCTCCTGCTCCTACTTCTCCTCCTGCTTCTGCTCCTGCTCCGACTCCTTCTTCTTCTGCTGCTCCTTCTCCACTCCTGCTCCAGCTCCACCTCCTGCTCCGTCTCCTCCTCCTGCTCCTACTCCTCCTCCTTATCCTTCTACTTCTCCTGCTCCTTCTCCACTCCTGATCCTTGTCCTCCTCATGCTCCTTCTCCTCCTCCGGCTCCTTCTCCTGCTCCTGCTCCTTCTCCACCTCCTGCTCCTTCACACCTCCTGCTCCTTCTTCTCCTCCTGCTCCTGCTCCCCGTCCTTCTTCTTCTCCAACTCCTTCTCCTACTCCCCCTCCTGGTCCTTCTCCGCCTCCTGCTCCTTTTCCGCCTACTTCTCCTCCTCCACATCCTTCTCCTACTCCTGCTCCTTGTCCACCTCCTGCTCCTTGTCTACTTCCTGCTCCTTTTCAACCTCCTGCTCCGTGTCCACCTCCTGCTCCTTGTCCTCCTCCTGCTCCTTGTCCACCTCCTGCTCCTTGTCCACCTCCTACTCCTTGTCCACATTATGATTCTTGCCCACCTCCTGCTCCTTGTCCACCTCCTGCTCCATGTCCACCTCCTGCTCCTTGTCCACCTCCTGCTTCTTCTCGCCCTCCTGCTCCTTCTCGCCCTCCTGTTCCTTCTCGCCCTCTTGCGCCTTCTCGCCCTCGTGCTTCTCGTCGCCATCCTGCTCCTTCTCGCCCTCCTGCTCCTTCTTCACTCCTGCTCATTCACCACCTCATGCTCCTTCTCCTCCACCTGCTCCGTATCCACCTCCCGCTCCTTGTCTCCCTCCTGCTCCTTCTCCACCTCCTGATCCTTCTCCACGTCCTGCTCAACCTCCTCCTCCTGCTCCTTCTCCACTTCATGCTCCTTCTCCCGCTTCTGCTACTTCTCCTCCTGCTGCTTCTTCTCCTCCTGCTGCAACTTCTCCACCTCCTTCTCCTGTTCCATCTCCTCCTCCTGCTCAACCTCCTCCCCCTGCTCCTTCTACACCTCCACAACCTTCTCCAACTGCTGCTTCTCCACCTGCTCCGCCTGCTACTTCTTCTCCTCCTGCTCTTGCTCCTTCTCCACCTCCTGCTCCTTCTCCTCTTCCTGCTCCTTCTCCACATCCTGCTAAAGCTCCTCCTCCTGCTCCAACTCCTCCACCTGCTCCTACTCCTCCTCCTGCTCCTTCTCCTCCTCCTGCTCCTTCTCCTACTCCTGTTCCTTCTCCACCTCCTGCTCCTCCTCCTGCTTCTTCTCCAACTCATTCTCCTACTCCCCCTCCTGGTCCATCTCCGCCTCCTGCTCCTTCTCCACCTATTGGTTCCTCTCCACCTTCTGTTCCTTCTCCTTCTCCACCTCCTTCTCCTGCTCCACCTCCTTCTCCTCCTCCTGCTTCTTGTCCACCTCCTGCTCCTTGTCCACATCCTGATCCTTGTACACCTACTGCTCCTTGTCCACCTCCTGCTTCTTTTAGCCCTCCCGCTTCTTCTCGCCCTCCTGCTCCTTCTCGCACTC